>NC_086445.1:780459662-781147162 GCF_028390025.1 Pseudophryne corroboree | reverse complement strand
CAGACAATACTAAACTATGTAGGGTAATTAATTCAGACAAAGATGTTGAGTCTCTACAGAATGACTTCTCTAGACTTGAGATCTGGGCAGATAAATGAAGAGTAAGGTTCAATATAGACAAATGTAAAGTTATGCACTTTGGGACCAAGAACAATCGGGCAGCATATAAACTAAATGGGGAAAATGTAGGGATAGCGGTAGTTGAAAAAGATTTGGGGGTGCTCATCGATAATAAGCTTAGTAGCAGTACGCAATGTCAAAATGCAGCAACTAAAGCAAATAAGGTGTTAGCATGCATAAAACGGGGAATGGAGACAAGGGATGACAGTGTAATCCTGCCACTGTATAAATCTTTGGTGCGGCCACACCTGGAATATTGAGTACAGTTCTGAGCACCTCACTATAAAAAAGATATCTTGGTACTCAAAAGGGTTCAGAGGTGAGCCACCAAACTGGTTAAGGGGTTAGAGCAGGCATTCCCAACCGCGGTCCTCAAGGCACACCAACAGTCCAGGTTTTAGTGATATCCAGGCTTCAGCACAGATGATTAAATTAGAATAACTGAGGTACTAATTAAGTCACCTGTGCTGAAGCCTGGATATCACTAAAACCAGGACTGTTAGTGTGCCTTGAGGACCGAGGTTGGGAAACACTGGGTTAGAGGCACTGAATTATGAGGAAAGACTCAAAAGGTTAGATTTGTTTACACTGAAAAAGAGGCGATTGAGAGGGGACATTATTAATATTTATAAATACATGAAGGGACAATACAGAGATTTATGAAACAATTTGTTTATAAAAAAAAACATAGGACACAAGGACACCCCCTGAAGTTAGAAGAAAAAAAATTTCATACACAATGGAGAAAAGGGTTCTTCACAATAAGAGCAGTAAGGATTTGGAATTCTCTGCCAGAGAAGGTAGTAATGGTGGATTCAATCAATAAGTTTAAAAATGAATTAGATAAATTCCTAGCTGAAAGAAATATCCAGGCATATAGCACTTAATTAATACAAAATTTATAATACAGGTTGGACTCGATGGACAAATGTCTTTTTTCAACCTCAGCAACTATGTAACTATGTAACTATACTTGCCAACTTTCATCAAGCTCCCCAGGGAAAGTCCTGAAAGGTGCAACCTTGTCATTTTGGCCCTTACCAAAATGCTGTTTACTGTACAAATGCAGTCCACTGCAGTTTACAGGGTGTGGCATAAGCTACAAGTAATCATGGCTCTGCCCTTATATGCTCAAAGTTGCTATTTATGACAGTTTACAGTGGTAGGTGGCAGTGCCGTAACTAGACATTTTGGTGCCCTGTGCCAGAAAGAGAATTGGCGCCCCCCACACACACATTTCAAATAGACATAGCATGATGCAGGCGCACTAAAAATACAGTAATGTGACTCTGTGGAGAAGGGGCGTGGCCCCAGAATAGCACCGATTCACATTACACGCACAGTAGTGTACATTATTCACATTACACCACACAGTAGTCCCCTTATACAAGTTATGCCAGATCACAGTGCCCCTTATACACAACAGTAGAGCCCCTTCTTCTTATTCCTGCTCTTCATCAATCCTCCTTATCATCATCTTTATTCATGTCCATTGCAATATATCTGATATACACATGCCCTGGCTCCAGCACCTCTGCAGTTTTCTGCTGGCCAGGACTCAGAGCTGGAGGACAGAGCAGCAGCTTCAGTGGGCAGACAGCCGGGCACATGCCAGCATCACAGGGACCACCCCCGGCACCTTGCAGCTCTCCCCAGACCATGCAGAGCCCCCCAGCGCAAAAGCTGCCGTACTGGAGTCAGAGGATGGATCAAGAAGACAGAGCAGGATTAATGTGTGACGTGGGATGCATCCCGCGACCCACTGCCACTCAGCAGCAGGCAGAATTCTCCTTCACTGATAAAGCCGGACACATGCCTGAATCACAGGAACTCTGCCGCCGCCTTGCAGCTCTCCCCAGACCAAACTGCTATGAAGCAAGCAGGAGGAGCCAACGACAGAGTGTCAAGGGTCAGACCCCACTGCACTTCAGACTGGGGATCCAGACATGCTCCACTGCCTCACGCTGCACACTGCCCCGCTCCCCCCCACGAGAGCAGGTATCGAGCAGAGACAATCTAATTTCGTGGATGGGACACAGGGAGAGGGACAGACAGACACATCAAGGGGATCGAGGGGAAATGCGGTAGGTTGCGCCCACAGTGCCCTGGTTGGTAGCTAGTATGTTGCAATTCAATGCAAATTATGTTATCCGACCTCTAGGCTACCCACTTCAGTTGGCAAGTGTGTGGCATCGGCAGATTGGCCAACTCCTGATGGGAGACATTAGCAATTAACTTTTATCTGTACAGTGACAGTCAGTGAAGTTAATGTACTGTACGATTACCTGCAAGTGTTTTAAGCAGAATTGCACCTTTAAACAATGTTTCTAAATAACCCTAATGTATTAAAAAAGAAAAGTCTGTGAATTAATTATTTTCCACAAAAATGCACAGTAGTTGTTTTGGCAATGATATCACATGTTTGAATAATTTGGCCAAATGATCAACTTTTTTAACAACAATCTACCATTTGAATGGAGAACAAATCAGGAGTGGTACATCAGTTATCAATATTATGAATTTGCACAAGTCATAACTAGGCATGTGCGCCGGACCAAATATCGAGTTTTGGGTTCTTGTTTTGGATCTGTATCTACTTCGTGTTTTGGATCCGTATTTGTTTTGCCAAAACCTCCCTTACGAGTATTGGATCTGTATTTTTTTTAATCATACAAACAGCTAAAATCACAGAATTTTGGCCTCTTTTTGTTCTTATAGTATTATTAACCTCAATAACATAAATTTCCAAACATTCCCATTCAAAATTGACCACATCACAATATTGTTTTCATCCAGCATCAGATCTTGCAGATGTTGAATTCCATATAAAGGAGCCGGATCTGGGACTCGGTGCGATTGCACTCCCTTTGCCACGATGTCTACAATAAAGTGGAAATATGTTGAATTAATACAAAGATTAGTTGTATATATTGGTAAAAAACATTTATATGGTACTACTACCTTACGTAAAGCTGGATGAAGCAGAACCTTCTCCAGGTCGAACATAACTTTCAGGAAATGATCCTTCATTAAGGCTGAAAAAAATCTGTACAGATAATTACAGCATCTAAAAATATATATTGTACAATATATATTTTTCATTGTTTGTACTGTGACCAAAATTGCCTGGAAATGCCTGGAAATTAATGTTACTGACGTTAATAATACTCTAGGAACAAAAAATGCCCAACTCGTGATATTAACTGTTTTTGTAAAAAAAATATGAAACCAAAATCAGCAAAAATGGTCTGACATAGATCTTTATCAATAACTAGATCAGGGGCCCAAGAGAGGGAGAGTACACTGCATCCTGAAAATATTCACAGCGCTTCACTTTTTCCACATTTTGTTATGTTACAGCCATATTCCAAAATGGAATAAATTTATTTTTCACTCAAAATTCTACACACAATTCCCCATAATGACAATGTGAAAAAAGTTTTTTTGAGATTATTTGCAAATTTATTAAAGGTAAAAAACTAAGAAATCACATGTACATAAGTATTCACAGCCTTTGCCAGGAAGCTCAAAACTGAGCTCAGGTGCATCCTGTTTTCACTGATCATCCTTGAGATGTTCCTACAGCTTAATTGGAGTCCACCTGTGGTAAATTCAGTTGATTGGACATGATTTGGAAAGGCACACACCTGTCTATATAAGGTCCCACACTTGACAGTGCATGTCTGAGCACAAACCAAGCATGAAGTCAAAGGAATTGTCTGTAGACCTCCTAGACAGGCTTGTCTCGAGGCACAAATCTAGGGAAATGTACAGAAAAATATCTGCTGCTTTTAAGGTCCCAATGAGCACAGTGGCCTCCATCATCTGTAAATGGAAGAAGATCAGAACCAGCAGGACTCTTCCTAAAGCTAGCCGTCCGTCTAAACTGAGCAATTGAGGGAGAAGGGCAGTAGCCAGGGAGGTGAACAAAGACCAATGGGGACTCTGTCAGAGCTACAGCTTCCTCTGTTGAGAGAGGAGAATTTTCCAGAAGGGCAACCATCTCTGCAGCAATCCACAAATCAGGCCTGTATGGTAGAGTGGCCAGACAGAAGCCACTCCTTTGTAAAAAGCACATGGCAGCTTGCCTGGAGTTTGCCAAAATGCACCTGAAGAACTCTAAGACCATGAGAAACAAAATTCTCTGGTCTGATGAGACAAAGATTGAACTCTTTGGCATGAATGCCAGGTGTCATGTTTGGAGGAAACCAGGTGCCGCTCATCACCAGGCCAATTCCATCCCTACAGTGAAGCATGGAGAAAGCAGCATAATGTTGTGGGGATGTTTTTCAGCTGTAGGAACTGGGAGACTAGACAGGATAGAGGGAAAGATGAATGTACCAATGTACAGAGCCATCCTGGATGAAAACTTGCTCCAGAGTGCTCTTATCCTCAGACTGGGGTACGGTTCATCTTTCAGCAGGACAACGACCCTAAGCACACAGCCAAGATATCTAAGGAGTGGCTTTAGGACAACTCTGTGAATGTCCTTGAGTGGCCCAGCCAGAGCCCAGACTTAAATCCGATTGAACATCTCTGAACAGATCTGAAAATGGCTGTGCACCGACGCTTCCCATCTAACCTGATAGAGCTTGAGAGGTGCTGCAAAGAGGAATGGGTGAAACTGCCCAAAGATAGGTGTGCCAAGCTTGTGGCATCATATTTAAAAAGTCTTGAGTCTGTAATTGCTGCCAAAGGTGCATCAACAAAGTATTGAGCAAAGGCTGTGAATACTTATGTACATGTGACTTCTTAGTTTTTTATTTTTTAATAAATTTGCAAAAATCTCAGAAAAAAAACTTTTTAATGAATATCTGATGGACCTTTGTTTTGAACAAACAACATGACATGATGAACAAGAATGACCTCTTTGCTAACAAAGTCTATTGAGAAGCCCTATTGATGTGAATGGGAGATCCAAGACTCATCGAGCCAGCCTGCCATCTTCAGGAGAAGATCAGCCATTGCATCTAGCCCAGCTGACCATATTTGGGACTTCCGGTCATTGCCCATAAACCAATCCATAATCCCCTTGTTATCTCAATACACGCCCCATTGATCAATCAGTTATGAATTATTGTATAATCATGTACTATATAATGTAAGCCTGAATGTCCTGAAGACACAGGTCTCATTGAAGAAGTCTGTCTTGGGTCACATTTCTCTGCGCAGAAAATATAGGCGTGGCCTCTTATTTGATAATAAATTCTATATGGTGAATATCATCGCAACGGAGACTCCTTTTAAGATAATTAGGCATTAACAATGTTGTCTTTATGGAGTATTGTGTGTAGAATTTTGAGGGAAAAATTAATTTATTCCATTTTGGAATAAGGCTGTAACATAACAAAATGTGTAAAAAGTGAAGCGCTGTGAATACTTTCCGGATGCACTGTATGTACGTAGTGGAAGGAAGGATTGATTAGTAATTTCATTTAAATTTGTGATTGTAAAAATCTAAATCAATCATTGGGGGCATTGGTGATGGTCTTTAATGCATAGACAACAATTTGTATTTGTTATATTATTGCACTAATCTGACATTTACTTTTTCTTTGATTTTACATACCCTGAATTAAGTCATCTATGCCTCTCCTTTCAATTGATTGTCCTCCATAACTATCAACAAAAACGAACCAAATGGGGTACAGCACACACTACAATTAGTACAAAAAATGTACCACCTACAGTGTCACAATACGTGTATGAGTCAGAGATACTAATCGAATGCTACGGTTTAATTTCACCAACAGTATTGCACAATATGTGTATAAGTAGGAAACAAAATATATTACTGTGGTACCACCTTCACCAACAGCATCACACAATATGTGGCCCTTTAAAAGACAAGTTGGGAGTCTTAAGCAAAAATTATAATGACATAGCGGACACACTAAATGAGTTTTTTTCAACAATATTCACTAGAGAGGACCCAATTCAGGGACTGACACACAATCTCAATAATGAGAATATCCCACTGATAGGTACTTATTTAAGCGAGGAAGTAGTCTGTGACCGATTAAAACATTTAAAGATTAATAAATCACCAGGGCTCGATGGTATTCACCCAAGGGTTCTAAGGGAGCTTCACTCTGAACTGGCAAAACCGCTATCTTTGATCTTTAAGGATTCAGTTATATCAGGTATGGTTCCCAAAGACTGGCGTATAGCGGAAGTAGTGCCTATATTCAAAAAGGGAAGTAAATCTGAACCAGGTAGTTTTAGACCAGTTAGTCTTACATCTATAGTGGGGAAAGTATTGGAAGGTATTCTAAGAGATAGTATTCAGAAGTTCCTTGAAGTCAATAAGGTCATTAAAAGGAATCAACATGGGTTTATGAAGGACAGATCCTGTCAAACCAACTTACTTGGCTTTTATGAAACAGTAAGCGCAAACCTAGATCAGGGTAAAGACGTGGATGTAATCTTTTTAGACTTTACCAAAGCGTTCGATACTGTACCACACATGAGACTTATCTACAAGCTACAAGAATCAGGGCTAGGAAGCACAATATGCACTTGGGTCAAAAACTGGTTAGATAATAGGGAGCAGCGCGTTGTGGTTAATGGATCTTTTTCAACTTGGACTGAAGTGCTAAGTGGTGTGCCGCAAGGCTCAGTATTAGGACCGCTATTGTTCAATATTTTCATTAACGACCTAACAGAAGGTCTAGAGAGCATGGTGTCAATTTTTGCAGATGATACCAAATTGTGTAAGGCTATAAATACAGAGGAGGATGCCGAGTCTCTTCAGAACGACTTAGTTAAATTAGCAGCATGGGCAGCCAAATGGAGAATGCGCTTCAACACAGACAAGTGTAAGGTAATGCACTGTGGTAACAAGAGCAAAAATTACACCTACCTACTAAATGGGGTAAAATTAGGGGATTCTGTACTGGAAAAGGACTTAGGTGTCCTCATAGATAGCAAGCTAAGCAGTAGTACCCAAAGTAGGACTGCAGCAAATAAGGGTAATAAGATATTAGCATGCATAAAACTGGGTATTGATGCTAGGAACGAGAGTATTATACTCCCGTTATATAAATCACTAGTGAGGCCACACCTTGAATACTGTGTACAATTCTGGGCACCGTACTACAAAAAGGATATCCTGGAGCTAGAAAAGGTACAGAGGAGGGCGACCAAACTAATTAAGGGCATGGAGACGATTAAATACAAGGAAAGGCTTGAAAGACTAGGCATGTTTACATTGGAAAAGCGGAGACTAAGAGGGGATATGATCAACATCTACAAATATATAAGGGGACAATACACAGAGCTTGCGCGGGACCTGTTTTTGGTTAGATCAACACAGAGGACTCGTGGACACTCGCTCAGGTTAGAGGAGAGGAGATTCCGCACAATACGTCGTAAAGGCTTTTTCACGGTAAGGACAATACGTGTTTGGAATTCCCTGCCTGAGGGAGTTGTAATGGCGGAATCTGTCAACACCTTTAAGAATGGGTTTGATAAATTCCTAATGGATAAGGATATCCAGGGGTATGGTGCATAGTCATGCATTATAGTTACTATAAATAGGGATAAAATGCAACGGCTGACAGCAGCATCAGTCAGAAATTTTAGTCAAATCATCATGCATAGGAGACCACAAATAGGTTGAACTCGATGGACAATTGTCTTTTTTCAACCTCAGATACTATGTTACTATGTTACTATGTTACAATATGTGTGTCATAAATAGTAATCGAACACTGCGGTTGACCTTCACCATCATGGTCGCACAACTCGTGTATGAGTACAAAATAATAATATACTGCGGTGTGACAGGCAGTGTCACAGTACTTATGAAAATAAAATATAAAAACGTATAGTACACTGGGGTACAGCACAAATAAAAAAAATTTTTTTTTACCCTTATATTTTTAGGCTTTTTATTTTTAGAGTTTATTATTTTAATTTTACACTGGGGCGGAGTCCCTGGATGGACGCACAGATCACCCCTTTCAGATACAACAGACAGAGCACCCCTTTCAGATAGAGAAGACAGAGCACCCCGCCTGGACTGATACAGCAGAGCACCCATTCCGATCCAGCAGACAGAGCATCCCTTTTTCAGATACACCAGACAGAGCACCCCTTTCAGATACCGCAGACAGAACACCCCTCTAGGATACAGCAGACAGATTACCCATATTTCAGATACCGCAGACAGAGCACCCCTCTCAGGTACAGCAGACAGCTCAACCCTTTCAGATACAGCAGACAGAGCACCCCGTTTGGACTGATACAGCAGAGCACCTCTTTCAGATACAGCAGGCAGAGCACCTCTTTCAGATACAGCAGGAAGAGCATCCCATTCACATACAGCAGACAGAGCACCTCTTTCAGATACAGTAGACAGAGCATCCCTTTCAGATACAGCAGACAGAGCACCCCTTTCACATACAGCAAACAGAGCACCCCTTTCAGATACAGCAGACAGAGCACCACACCTGCACTAATACAGCAGACAGAGCACCCCTTTTTCAGGTTCAGCAGACAGAGCATCCCTTTCAGATACAGCTGACAGAGCACCCCTTTTTCAGATCCAGCAGACAGAGCACCCCTTTCAGATACAGCAGACAGAGCACCCCACCTGCACTAATACAGCAGATAGAGCACCCCTTTATCAGGTTCAGCAGACAGAGCATCCCTTTCAGATACAGCTGACAGAGCACCCCTTTTTCAGATCCAGCAGACAGAGCACCCCTTTCAGATACAGGAGACAGAGCACCCCTTTCAGATACAGCAGACAGAGCACCAAGCCTGGACTAAAACAGCAGAGGACCCCTTTCAGAAAGAGCAGACAGAGCACCCCTTTTTCAGATACAGCAGACAGAGCATCCCTTTCTCAGATACAGTAGACAGAGCACACACCCGTCAGACTACACAGTACCGACACGGACACGTCCGTCCAGTACTCTCTCCACAGCCGGAGTGAAGATGGCGCCAATCGCAAGGGATCTTTATGGAATCCAAAACCCGCGAGAATCTAACAGCAGGATGATGACGTTTTGCCTCGTTTTGGAATCCAAGTAAGGCAGGAAGTCCCGAGCTGTACTCGGATCCAGACTTGGATTGCAAAGTTCAGGTGACTCCGGTTCTCAGAGAACTGGACCTGCTCATCTCTAGTCATAACCCTGTATTGCCAAGGTAATAAATGATGTTATAGAAGGTTTGTGATGCTAATGATCAGTTATGTAAAAAAGTATTCACCACAAAATATGCTTTTGTGATCTGGACAGAGATATTTTGAAATATTCTTATTTTCCAAGACATTTCTGATACTTCAGTGACATTTCTGATACTTCAGTGCAGTTGCAATGGCAGGGGCTGCAGAGTCCAACTCTGCAGAAGGAAGCCCAATAACACTGACTGTACCTCCAAATGCTGCTTCATATTGCTTGTAGTCTGCGGGAATGTTAAGCTCACTGGGGATCATCTAAGAGTATTTCCCAGCTGCCACCAGAATAGAGCATTCAGCAGCCTGTGCAGTCGGTTCATTACTGTCTTTATTCAGCAGCAAACCCTGCTGTATCTGCCTGACCCCCAGACTCGTGTCACTGTCAACAACCCAGTGGCAGCTGACAGTTAATTAAATTGAATGTAACTGTTAAACTTTTAGTAATATAAACTACTATAGTATAAACATTGGGAACTCAAGCCCACCCGTTCAGTTTACCTTCAGTTCCCAAAGTGGATACATAACTGCATTTCCCAGAGATGACATCAAGAGGCTGCCAGTGTCCTGCAGATGCATTTTTTCTATTCTGCGGCCAATTTATCAAGACAAAAGCAAAAATGGTACTCAGTCCAATAATCTCTTCGGATGTGTGAGGTGTGTAAAGCATATTTCAGCATGTCTATCGGGAATCAAGGCAGCACAACTTACAACAGAGCTACCATGTGAGAAGCAGCAAAGTACTAACCAGAGTCCTGGGTGCTCAGGAAGAAGACAGAGCAGTACTTCAGCATGTCAGGGTGGTGGAGGAAGAGAAAGGGGCTTCCAGATGGTATGTAATAATTAGAGAGGTGTGCCGACCACATGTTTTGGTTTTGTATTTGTATTAACTTTGTGTTTTGCCAAAAACCCCTCACATGTTTTGGTTTTGGATCTGTATACCTTTTTCACATAATTTGGGCATTTTGTGTTCTTACAATATTATTAACCTCAATAACATTAATTTCCAGGCATTTTGAGTAAATTTTGCCCACCTCACAGCACACTATAGTCTTTACCAATATTGGCCAAAGGATGGCTGGCTAAACTAAGCAAAAAACAAAACAAAACAATGGCACAAACTAATGGCATGTATATCTGTTTGAAAGTGTTTTGCAAATTAGTAATGCAAAGACTGTCCCCAATGCCCCTCAAAATACAGTCCATTATGAAAAGAAAAGTGGTTTCAATATGGAATTGCCACATTTGTGGCAGAAGTGATTGCACTGTTTGAACCCCACAAACCATTTTTTTGGATGGACTACTTTGGATAACTAATAAGAAAAGGTGTTAATGACATTTTCATTTTGTAATAGAAATTTCAGGAACTCACCTCAAATGATGCAACAGTGAGGAGGTGACTAGTTGACGTCCCTACCTCTACTATCTTTGGCTTCACAAATGCAGCAGATGCCTTCACAAACATCAGGATTTGGGTAAAAAAATAATCCTACACCGAAGATGTGGCTTTTTTGGTCTTATGCTCAGGCATCACAATAGTTTTCATTGTATCAGGGGCAAGAACTGCTGCCACTGTTGGCTGACTTACACAAACAACATCATCAACATCCTCATCATCCTCATTAGAATCAGATATTACACAAATATCCCCCTTATCCCATTCCACTTCAACACGAGCATCCTCAATTTCTATTAAAGGCAGTACGGATGGTGTAATGGTTAGCATTACTGCCTCACAGAACTGAGGTCATGGGTTCGATTCCCACCATGCCTCTAACTGTGTGGAGTTTCCTCCAAGTACTCCGGTTTCCTCCCACAATCCAAAAATGTACTGGTAGGTTAACTGGATCCCAACAAAAATTAACCCTAGTGTAACTGTGTGTGCTTATACATGTGATAAGGGAATATAGACTGTAAGCACCACTGGGGCAGGGACTGATGTGAATGGCCAAATATTCTCTGTAAAGCTCTGCGGAATATGTGTGTGCTATATAAATAACTGGTATTAATAATAATAATAATAATAATTATGTTATCATCACCATCTTTACTTGTTATCGCTCATCCCCAAATATTCAGATGGTGCAGAAATGGTGGAAGGAGTAGAAAGAGGCTTCTCTATGAGAATAGTTCAAAAAATGTCACTCACACACTGACTCACACATAGGTAATGTGGACACCCTGGACTGTCCTCAGGGATTTGTGAACACACAGTTTTTTCTTCCACCTTAGTGTTCTTTTTTGGGCACTGATTTGTCACTTTTTTAGGTGACACCTCTACCCATTTTTTAATATTCTGAAACATTTCAATTTTGGATGCCCTTACCTAGCAGCCACAGCACTAGTACTTGGTTGCTGCTCCTTCTCTTCCATAAACTGATTGTGATCGATATTGACTCAGTTTTATATTTGTGAACACAGAGGGGCACATCATATATTGAGCTATATTGAACACTTAAGTTTACAAAAAAAGAAAAACTTTTTTTAAAACTTTTTTTTCACAAATGACAACTTTATGTGAGCACAGTGGTGTATGGCACCTACAGCCCACACAAGTTGTAGCAAAAAACTAAAATTTTTAAAAACTTTTTTAAACCTTTCACCGAAAACTTTTGTGGGCACCAGCATGCACTGTGTATCAAAAATGGGTTAATGATGCTGCCATGTATTAGGAATTCTGAGCTGCAATGTATACTAGACAGTGACTAAAAACACCAATATGTACCAAGGGTTAATGCTACCCCTGTATTATATTAGCTCTGGGCTGCACTGTGGGCAGTGACCTAAAAACTCCAGTGTGCACCAAGGGATCAGCAGCACCAGTGTAACACAGTTAAACAATAGATGTAACCTCCTGCACTATAAATATTAATAAATGACTTGCTAACTGCCTATCCCTCATCTAGCTCACCCAATATTAAAACTAGAATCTGCAGTGACTGTAATGGACAAATAGGTCAGCTCAGCAGTCCTTAATTTAACCAGCACACCATCAGCACACAGCTCTCCAGTGGTCCTGTGTGAAATGGCACCAGAATCACTGCAGGAGGGACTTATATTGAATCCAAAACATGTGAGATCCGACACATGGAAAATTAAGTTTAGCCTCATTTTGGGACCCGAGCAAGGCAAAATAAACCTGATCCGGTGCTCAGATTCCTTCGGATCCTTGAAGATTAAGTCGGCTTGATTTTTTTGTAAACCGAGCCCTTTCATCTCTAGTAATAATTGGACTAATTGAGATCATTGGAAACTTCCAATTGTACTACAAAACAAGAAAAAGAAGACTCTTTTTTTGGGTTCACTATTAAACACAAGAAAAAGTTCTATATGACAAATAGTAAAAAATAACTTTTAATAAATAACTTCTAATATATATATTGGTGTATCCAATTTTAAAAAGACAATAAATAGATGTGGTCTGTGGTCCATATGTATGTTTGAAATCAAACAATATAACATCAATAGGTACTGTATTGTTACAGATCACTTGGACCGACAGAAGACAATTAATATATTGAAACCCACACTGGGTCAATAAATAATGAGGCATTGCGGATGATTGCTCTCAAATACCCCTGCTTCTTAAAGATAGTCATATTACAGAGAACAAAATGGGTATACATAAAAACTGTGGAGGATAAATAGTGCTCAATTAATCTAACTAGCATAGAAAAAATCCTACCATCATATGCATGTGCCCGGTGTTAGCATGAAGAAAGAGAAGTGGTGATTCTGCTGTCAGTGTTAGGCATAGAGTCTTCCAATTCCCAAAATTTCTACAACACTTAGAATTCCCAGGAGGTCTCCCATGCAAGTACTGACCAAGTCCACCACTGCTTACTGTAGCTTCCAAGATCAGACGGTATTGGTCTTTAGCACTGTGTTATGGTAGATAAATTAGCAAACTTTATCACCTCTGGGATCACTGATGAGAGTTCACCTATCAGAAAAGGCTGGGGTAAAATAAGATAAGAATATATTGTGGTGAGGGGCCCTGGCACACACACCCTAGCTTCATACCCCTATAATTTTAGTGACCTGTCTGATGAGGTCACCATGAAGAAGGTGATGAGGCTCATATATTGGCCAATATATGCCAATAACCTTAGATATGATGGTTATTATCATTTTAATGCTTGTATGGTGCACATGCACTCTTGTTCCTATATTGTAGTACTAAGTCCAAGCAAGGTAGCACAGCCCATTATAAGAAGCTAGGATGTGCAGTCTAGACTCCCTTCCCACAATATATTATATATTATGTGTGTGTATACACACCTGGGGGATTTGGTTGCCCTCATTATGGATTAGCAACCCACCCACTGCCTCTCATGCATTTAAACAGGGAACTAGCACATGCTGACTGCACAAAAGCTATAGGTAAGATCCTTTCAATTATATAGAAAGTCAGTTGAGGGGTGAACTTTTGGTGCATGGGGCTCCTTGGATTGCTTTGGAGCTTCACCAGTTTACATTTATTTTTAACACCTATATCACCATGTGTTTGTTTTTTATTTATGTAGCATTTTTCACACATCTTTTACACTTGTAACACTGATCACTTAACCTCACCTTCTAACACTCTGACACCTTACTGCTGTCCTATTTATAACACTCAGCAGCTACTTTCACTTGCCTAACACTGATTTCTCACTTTTATCCCTTATTTGTGTGATGCCCTGGGAGTGGCTTAGCTGGGATGGTTTGGGGGTGCCCTGCACCCCAGAGGTGAAACCCTATAATGTTACAGACCTGTCCGATGAGGTTACTTTGAAAAAGGTGGGCAGGCTCATATATTGGCCAATATATGCCAAGATCCTCGGATATGATGGTTATTATAATTTTAATGGTTGTATGGTGCATCTGCGCTCTTGTTCATGTATTGTAATATAAGATAAGACAAGAGTGAATGCTATATGGAGTCACAATCACAGTCTCCAGATTGAAAAACAGTGCTGGGCGTATCTGCTGTCAGTGTTAGACAAGGGTTAATGTATGCGCAAATAAAGGGCCCCATACACTACATTGATATATCTGAGGCTGAAGTCAGATGTCATTTCCCTTGAATTCCACCGGGACCTTCTGGGAGTGATTCCATACGATTTGGTACTTTTGTGCTATTTTTGCATAAGATATATCGCATGCATTGATGAAGCCGCTAAACATCTCATGCAATATATCGTACGGCATACAATTGTACCATGAGATATATCTCATGGGCTGGATAGAGGGCTACGGGGCTGGGAGTGTCCTGAGAATGCCAGTCAAACTTCCCTGTGATACATCACATGCGATATATATCACATGCACAAAAAAACACACTTTTTTCATCAGCTTCCATCCAATTCCCATATATCATTAGTGCAGCAACAAACGACCTAGCACAAAAGTACCAAATCGTATGGAATCACTCCAGGGAAGGTCCCGGGGGAGTTCAAGGGAAATTACATCCAACTTCAGCCTCAGACATATCGTTGTAGTGTATGGGGCCCTTTAGTCTTTAAGATTGCACCCACAAAAAAAAGAATCTTAATTTTCTTGTTTTGTAGTCCAGTTGTACCTACTGACCAGAGGTGTATCTAGCTATTGGCCAGGATGGCACTTCCCAGGGGTGCTGGCCAAGGGGGGGATTAATGGCCAGGGATGGATTAATGCTCAGGACTGCTCACCATCTCCCACCCACATTGCCCGCCTATATATGCATCATCGCGGCATCGCCCACTGTAAGGTATAAAAGTAGCACTGTGCCTTGCTCCTTTTCTGCCAGACACACTTCTTAATATACTTTGATTACAATGGGCAGCGCTGCAGCTGTCACTCCTCTGTATGCTCCGCCCCCTCTCCGTCTCCTACCGTATCTTCAGGGACTTTTGCCATGCGCAGGAGGGACTTCCCATAGGAGCACAGGAGCCGGTTGCAGCTAGGATCAGAGTCTCCATTTGAGCCACATTGATATGGAGGCACAGAGAATGTGAGCTGGGTCCCCTTTCTCTCTCAGGAGGCTGCAGTCCAGACCAGTTTTACTTTCTCCTCTTTCTCCCTGTCACCATCCTGCTCTCTTTCTCTGTTCTTCCAATGGCCAGATAATTTAGAAAGTAGTAGAGGCAATAAGAAGTCCTCCATTTGTGCCACTTTCTCTCTCCACATCGGTGCCTCTTCTACACACCATTATCTGTTCTCTTGCCCCCTTCCATTATCAGTGCATCTTCCCCTACTCCTTTATCTGTGCCTCTTCCACCTCCACCCCTTCATTATCTATACTTTTACCCCCCTCCATTTATATGTGCATCTGCCACTCCATTATATGTGACTCTATCCCTACTCCCTTCTACATTTATCTGTGCCTCTGCCTCCTCAGTGATCTGTGCCTGTTCCCCTCATCTTATGTCCCCCCTCTCCATCTGTGCCTCTACACCTCACCATAGCTATGTCTCTAGCCCTCATCTTACCAATGCTTCAAACCTTCCCCCCTCCCCTCCCCCAATTGGGAACAGGCTGCCACTGATCAGTGATAAGCTGATGCTGTAATATCTAGCCGTGGACCATGGCAGCAGCACCCTCCCCCCAAGACTTTCCAGATAGTGGGCATGTCCAGCATCAAGGGGGAAGTTAAAGAGAAATAAAATTAAATATTATGAGCACATTATATGACACACCTTCAGAATAGGAAACTATATCATTCTTTAGAAAGATATATTTTCTTGCTTATTACACCAACCATATCCCAATCACTATTCACTCAATCTTATATGTCAGCCAAGCAGGCAGACAGAGCATACACTAGATCATCTGCAATCACAGGCTAAGTGGCAAAGTAATTTTCATATATGCAAATTATTTTGCATCTTATTCATTATGTCTATAAAAAGCCCACATGTCCTCAAACAAAACAGGTCCCGCGGGTGCGCCGGCCCACTGGGATTCTTCCCTGTAAACCCTATGGCCAATCCGCCTCTGCTTGCAGTGCAACATTGTTTTGCCCATTAGTGTGCTTTTTTGGTTTGCTAACAAACCTGAATAACCCCCATTGTACAGAAAGGAGAACTAGAACATTTTGCTTTAGTTAGATGTCACATAGAAGCTGGTTTGTGTTTCAGTTATAGTGTTCATTTTTAAGGAAGGGTTACAAATTACTGATTGTATTTCAACAATTATTTTTCCAAAAAACACTATTGAAGGGCGATCAATAAGAAGTAAGTCTTCTGAGGGAGATAATGGATGCTTAGTGATACTGCCAGCTAATGCAGTACAAGAGTTCTTGGAACAGAAAAAAAAAAGTTAGAAAGACATTTGCTAGATTAAGAAACTGTAAATTTACCATAGGCTTTCAGGAACATACAGTATTTGCTCTATATAAAGTATAGTAACATGTTCTAATCAACTTAAAAAAGTACAGAAATAAATATTTTCAGTGTGTGTATAAACAAGGGCATCTGCTAGTGCAATAACATAAAAATCCATCAATGTGCAAGAAAAAAAAAGTGGTCCCATACCAAAAGTAAGAGAGTATCAGTCTTATATCTCAGTGATTACAAAGGATGACCCTGCATAAGAAAGCTCATTATGTAATGCATAAAACGGCACATATTTTTATTTCTAAAGGCCTGTATTCACGGACAGATCTGGGGAGAGATGTGTAGATGTGTGCTGAGCGAACCATTCAGCACACATCTCTCCCCCCGCTCAGCACAGCATGATGTGTGCTGAGCATGCGGGGGAAGGGGGGGGGGGAGGAGGGCGCTCATTTCTCCCAGTGGTAGATTGAGCCTGCAATCTAGCACCAGTGATAGCGATGTGAGGGGCTGCGCATCGCCATCGCTGTGGGCGGTACACACGGAGAGATCATGCTTAAAATCTAAGCAATCTAGTCAGATTGCTTAGATTATTGCTCCGTGAGTACCCCCCTAATTGGCCGTTTCTATTTGTGCTGTTGTACAGTATGCATGTGTGTGTGTGCATGTGTGTGTGTGTGTGCGTGTGCATGATATGGTGCCTTTTAGGGACAAAATAATATTAAGCGTTCATTGTGGCAACCTTCATTACTTCCCAAAGGTTTTCATGTGTACCAGCAGTTTGCAAATGTGTGCTTACCTGCTTAACTCTTTCTCCCCCAAATTTCTTTGAGTATGTCCACCCACCTCAGGACAGACAGGAAATAGAAAATGCAATGTAATACTGCTTAAAAACTTTGATGAAGGTACAGTATAAAGCATATGGGTAACGGTCTGTCAGTACTGTATAATTTAATAATCTTCACCATACCGTGCTCAACATAAGATAAGGTAAATTAAACACACCATTGTGTATAACACCACTATGTGCCCACATACCAGTAATTATATACATAATTTGTTCATCTGATTACCCATTGGGTGATCATAATTAAATACTGTATTCTACATATCAGATGACACTCAGAAAATACATGTATATATATATATATATATATATATATATATACATATACAGGCAAATCGAGAGGCACTCCAACGGACTTGAATAAAATAACAAGCTACACCAATTATGGCAAGTGAAAGCGACGTTTCGGTTTTTACTCCTTTGTCAAGTAAAATACATATGTATTTTGCTTGACAAAGGAGTAAAATCTGAAACGTCGCTTTCACTTGCCATAATTGGTGTAGCTTGTTATTTTATACAAGTCCGTTGGAGTGCAACTCGATTTGCCTGTACAGAGCACCGCTGCAGTTGATTTGGAGATTGAGAGTGCCGGTCATTCTTTGCATATAAATATTAGTGATGTGCACCGGACATTTTTCGGGTTTTGTGTTTTGGTTTTGGAATCGGTTCCGCGGCCGTGTTTTGGATTCGGACGCGTTTTGGCAAAACCTCACCGAAATTTTTTAGTCGGATTCGGGTGTGTTTTGGATTCGGGTGTTTTTTTCAAAAACCCCTAAAAAACAGCTTAAATCATAGAATTCGGGGGTAATTTTGATCCCATAGTATTATTAACCTCAATTACCATAATTTCCACTCATTTCCAGTCTATTCTGAACACCTCACAATATTATTTTTAGTCCTACAATTTGCACCAAGGTCGCTGGATGACTAAGCTAAGCGACCCAAGTGGCCGACACAAACACCTGGCCCATCTAGGAGTGGCACTGCAGTGTCAGAAAGGATGGCCGATTTAAAAAATAGTCCCCAAACAGCACATGATGCAAAGAAAAAAAGAGGCGCACCAAGGTGGCTGTTTGACTAAGCTAAGCGACACAAGTGGCCGACACAAACACCTGGCCCATCTAGGAGTGGCACTCAGTGTCAATCAAGACAGGATGGCACTTCCAAAAATTGTCCCCAAACAGCACATGATGCAAAGAAAAAAAGAGGCGCACCAAGGTGGCTGTGTGACTAAGCTAAGCGACACAAGTGGCCGACACAAACACCTGGCTATCTAGGAGTGGCACTGCAGTGTCATTCAAGACAGGATGGCACTTCCAAAAAATAGTCCCCAAACAGCACATGATGCAAAGAAAAATGAAAGAAAAAAGAGGTGCAAGATGGAATTGTCCTTGGGCCCTCCCACCCACCCTTATGTTGTATAAACAGGACATGCACACTTTAACGAACCCATCATTTCAGCGACAGGGTCTGCCACACGACTGTGACTGAAATGACTGGTTGGTTTGTGCCCCCACCAAAAAAGAAGCAATCAATCTCTCCTTGCACAAACTGGCTCTACAGAGGCAAGATGTCCACCTCATCATCATCCTCCGATTCCTCACCCCTTTCACTGTGTACATCCCCCTCCTCACAGATTATTAATTCGTCCCCACTGGAATCCACCATCTCAGGTCCCCGTGTACTTTCTGGAGGCAATTGCTGCTGGTGAATGTCTCCACGGAGGAATCTTCTCCACATTTTCTGGAAGTAACCTTGTACGCCGATTGCTGACAAGGTGAGCGGCTGCACTAAACACTCTTTCAGAGTACACACTGGAGGGAGGGCAACTTAGGTAGAATAAAGCCAGTTTGTGCAAGGGCCTCCAAATTGCCTCTTTTTCCTGCCAGTATACGTACGGACTACTTGGATGCGGTCACTCATATAATCCTCCACCATTCTTTCCATGGTGAGAGAATCATATGCAGTGACAGTAGACGACATGTCAGTAATCATTGGCAGGTCCTTCAGTCCGGACCAGATGTCAGCACTCGCTCCAGACTGCCCTGCATCACCGCCAGCGGGTGGGCTAGGAATTCTTAGCCTTTCCCTCGCACCCCCAGTTGTGGGAGAATGTGAAGGAGGAGATGTTGACGGGTCACGTTCCGCTTGACTTGACAATTTTCTCACCAGCAGGTCTTTGAACCTCTGCAGACTTGTGTCTGCCGGAAAGAGAGATACAATGTAGGTTTCAAATCTAGGATCGAGCACGGTGGCCAAAATGTAGTGCTCTGATTTCAACAGATTGACCACCCGTGAATCCTGGTTAAGCGAATTAAGAGCTCCATCCACAAGTCCCACATGCCTAGCGGAATCGTTCTGTTTTAGCGCCTCCTTCAATGTCTCCAGCTTCTTCTGCAAAAGCCTGATGAGGGGAATGACCTGACTCAGGTTGGCAGTGTCTGAACTGGCTTCACGTGTGGCAAGTTCAAAGGATTGCAGAACCTTGCACAACGTTGAAATCATTCTCCACTGCGCTTGAGTCAGGTGCATTCCCCCTCCTTTGCCTATATCGTGGGCAGATGTATAGGCTTGAATGGCCTTTTGCTGCTCCTCCATCATCTGAAGCATATAGAGGGTTGAATTCCACCTCGTTACCACCTCTTGCTTCAGATGATGGCAGGGCAGGTTCAGGAATGTTTGGTGGTGCTCCAGTCTTCTGTACGCGGTGCCTGAATGCCGAAAGTGGCCCGCAATTCTTCGGGCCACCGACAGCATCTCTTGCACGCCCCTGTCGTTTTTTAAATAATTCTGCACCACCAAATTCAATGTATGTGCAAAACATGGGACGTGCTGGAATTTGCCCACATGTAATGCATGCACAATATTGCTGGCGTTGTCCGATGTCACAAATCCCCAGGAGAGTCCAATTGGGGTAAGCCATTCTGCGATGATCTTCCTCAGTTGCCGTAAGAGGTTGTCAGCTGTGTGCCTCTTATGGAAAGCGGTGATATAAAGCATAGCCTGTCTAGGAATGAGTTGGCGTTTGCGAGATGCTGCTACTGGTGCCGCCGCTGCTGTTCTTGCTGTGGGAGGCAATACACCTACCCAGTGGGCTGTCACAGTCATATAGTCCTGAGTCTGCCCTGCTCCACTTGTCCACATGTCCGTGGTTAAGTGGACATTGGGTACAACTGCATTTTTTAGGACACTGGTGAGTCTTTTTCTGAGGTCTGTGTACATTTTCGGTATCGCCTGCCTAGAGAAATGGAACCTAGATGGTATTTGGTACCGGGGACACAGTACCTCAATCAAGTCTATAGTTGCCTCTGAATTAACGATGGATACCGGAACCACGTTTCTCACCGCCCAGGCTGCCAAGGCCAGAGTTATCTGCTTTGCAGCAGGATGACTGCTGTGATATTTCATCTTCCTCGCAAAGGACTGTTGGACAGTCAATTGCTTACTGGAAGTAGTACAAGTGGTCTTCTGACTTCCCCTCTTCGATGACGATCGACTCCCAGCAGCAACAACAGCAGCACCAGCAGCAGAAGGCGTTACACTCAAGGATGCATCGGAGGAATCCCAGGCAGGAGAGGACTCGTCAGACTTGACAGTGACATGGCCTGCAGGACTATTGGCTTTCCTGGGTAAGGAGGAAATTGACACTGAGGGAGTTGGTGGTGTGGTTTGCAGGAGCTTGGTTACAAGAGGAAGGGATTTAGTGGTCAGTGGACTGCTTCCGCTGTCACCCAAAGTTTTTGAACTTGTCACTGACTTATGATGAATGCGCTGCAGGTGACGTATAAGGGAGGATGTTCCGAGGTGGTTAACGTCCTTATCCCTACTTATTACAGCTTGACAAAGGCAACACACGGCTTGACAAATGTTGTCCGCATTTCTGTTGAAATACTTCCACACCGAAGAGCTGATTTTTTTGGTATTTTCACCAGGCATGTCAATGGCCCTATTCCTCCCACGGACAACAGGTGTTTCCCCGGGTGCCTGACTTAAACAAACCACCTCACCATCAGAATCTTCCTTGTCAATTTCCTCCCCAGCGCCAGCAACACCCATATCCTCATCCTGGTGTACTTCAACAGTGACATCTTCAATTTGACTATCAGGAACTGGACTGCGGGTGCTCCTTCCAGCACTTGCAGGGGGCGTGAAAATGGTGGAAGGCGCAAGCTCTTCCCGTCAAGTGTTGGGAAGGTCAGGCATCGCAACCGACACAATTGGACTCTCCTTGGGGATTTGTGATTTTGAAGAACGCACAGTTCTTTGCTGTGCTTTTGCCAGCTTAAGTCTTTTCTTTTTTCTAGCGAGAGGACGAGTGCTTCCATCCTCATGTGAAGCTGAACCACTAGCCATGAACATAGGCAAGGGCCTCAGCCGTTCCTTGCCACTCCGTGTCGTAAATGGCATATTGGCAAGTTTACGCTTCTCCTCAGACGCTTTTAATTTTGATTTTTGGGTCATTTACTGAACTTTTGTGTTTTGGATTTTACATGCTCTCTACTATGACATTGGGCATCGGCCTTGGCAGACGACGTTTATTGCATTTCATCATCTCAGCCATGACTAGTGGCAGCAGCTTCAGCACGAGGTGGAAGTGGATCTTGATCTTTCCCTTTAACCTCCACATTTTTGTTCTCCATTTTTTAATGTGTGGAATTATATGCCAGTATCAATAGAAATGGCCTACTACTATATTTAATGCGCAAAACTAAAATGCATCACAGGTATAGAATGTAGATGGATAGTATACTTAATGGATGACGAATGACGACACAGAGGTAGGTACAGCAGTGGCCTACCGTACTGCTATATATAGTATACTGGTGGACACTGTGTCAGCAAACTGCAAAACTAAAATGCACCACAGGTATAGAATGTAGATGGATAGTATACTTAATGGATGACGAGTGACGACACAGAGGTAGGTACAGCAGTGGCCTACCGTACTGCTATATATAGTATACTGGTGGACACTGTCAGCAAACTGCAAAACTAAAATGCACCACAGGTATAGAATGTAGATAGATAGTATACTTAATGGATGATGAGTGATGACACAGAGGTAGGTACAGCAGTGGCCTACCGTACTGCTATATATAGTATACTGGTGGACACTGTCAGCAAACTGCTAAACTAAAATGCACCACAGGTATAGAATGTAGATGGATAGTATACTTAATGGATGATGAGTGACGACACAGAGGTAGGTACAGCAGTGGCCTACCGTACTGCTATATATAGTATACTGGTGGACACTGTCAGCAAACTGCAAAACTAAAATGCACCACAGGTATAGAATGTAGATGGATAGTATACTTAATGGATGACGACACAGAGGTAGGTACAGCAGTGGCCTACCGTACTGCTATAAGTATATATAGTATACTGGTGGACACTGTCAGCAAACTGCAAAACTAAAATGCACCACAGGTATAGAATGTAGATGGATAATAGTATACTTAATGGATGACGAGTGACGACACAGAGGTAGGTACAGCAGTGGCCTACCGTACTGCTATATATAGTATACTGGTGGACACTGTGTCAGCAAACTGCAAAACTAAAATGCACCACAGGTATAGAATGTAGATGGATAGTATACTTAATGGATGATGAGTGACGACACAGAGGTAGGCACAGCAGTGGCCTACCGTACTGTTATATATAGTATACTGGTGGACACTGTCAGCAAACTGCAAAACTAAAATGCACCACAGTTATAGAATGTAGATAGATAGTATACTTAATGGATGATGAGTGATGACACAGAGGTAGGTACAGCAGTAGCCTACCGTACTGCTATATATAGTATACTGGTGGACACTGTCAGCAAACTGCAAAACTAAAATGCACCACAGGTATAGAATGTAGATGGATAGTATACTTAATGGATGACGAGTGACGACACAGAGGTAGGTACAGCAGTGGCCTACCGTACTGCTATATATAGTATACTGGTGGACACTGTCAGCAAACTGCAAAACTAAAATGCACCACAGGTATAGAATGTAGATGGATAGTATACTTAATGGATGACGATACAGAGGTAGGTACAGCAGTGGCCTACCGTACTGCTATAAGTATATATAGTATACTGGTGGACACTGTCAGCAAACTGCAAAACTAAAATGCACCACAGGTATAGAATGTAGATGGATAGTATACTTAATGGATGACGAGTGACGACACAGAGGTAGGTACAGCAGTGGCCTACCGTACTGCTATATATAGTATACTGGTGGACACTGTCAGCAAACTGCAAAACTAAAATGCACCACAGGTATAGAATGTAGATGGATAGTATACTTAATGGATGACGAGTGACGACACAGAGGTAGGTACAGCAGTGGCCTACCGTACTGCTATATATAGTATACTGGTGGACACTCTGTCAGCAAACTGCAAAACTAAAATGCACCACAGGTATAGAATGTAGATGGATAATAGTATACTTAATGGATGACGAGTGACGACACAGAGGTAGGTACAGCAGTGGCCTACCGTACTGCTATATATAGTATACTGGTGGACACTGTGTCAGCAAACTGCAAAACTAAAATGCACCACAGGTATAGAATGTAGATGGACAGTATACTTAATGGATGACGAGTGACGACACAGAGGTAGGTACAGCAGTGGCCTACCGTACTGCTATATATAGTATACTGGTGGACACTTTCAGCAAACTGCAAAACTAAAATGCACCACAGGTATAGAATGTAGATGGATAGTATACTTAATGGATGACGACACAGAGGTAGGTACAGCAGTGGCCTACCGTACTGCTATAAGTATATATAGTATACTGGTGGACACTGTCAGCAAACTGCAAATCTAAAATGCACCACAGGTATAGAATGTAGATGGATAGTATACTTAATGGATGACGAGTGACGACACAGAGGTAGGTACAGCAGTGCCCTACCGTACTTCTATATATAGTATACTGGTGGACACTGTGTCAGCAAACTGCAAAACTAAAATGCACCACAGGTATAGAATGTAGATGGATAGTATACTTAATGGATGATGACACAGAGGTAGGTACAGCAGTGCACTCTGCACTGTACTCCTCCTATATAATATTAATTATATTGGTGGTCCCCAGTCCCCACAATAAAGCAGCACACTGAGCACAGATATGGAGTGTTTTTCTTCAGGCAGACAACGTATACTGGTGGTCACTGTCAGCAAAACTCTGCACTGTACTCCTGCTATAGCTGCTCCCCAGTCCCCACAATTAAGCAGTGTGAGCACTCAGCACAGATATATTATGCAGCACACTGAGCACAGATATGGTATGGAGCGTTTTTTTCAGGCAGAGAACGGATAAAAACTGGTGGTCACTTATCAGCAAAACTCTGCACTGTACTCCTCCTAACAGCTGCTCCCCAATCCTCCCCACAATTAAGCAATAAACCAATCAACTTCTACAATAAATGGAGAGGACGCCAGCCACGTCCTCTCCCTATCATCTCCAATGCACGAGTGAAAATGGCGGCGACACGCGGCTGCTTATATAGAATCCGAATCTCGCGAGAATCCGACAGCGGGATGATGACGTTCGGGCGCGCTCGGGTTAGCCGAGCAAGGCGGGAAGGTTCTAACCTGCCTCGGACCCGTGTAAAAAAGGTGAAGTTCGGGGGGGTTCGGTTTCCGAGAAACCGAACCCGCTCATCACTTATATATATATATATATATATACAGGTTGAGTATCTCATATCCAATTATTCCGAAATACGGAATATTCCGAAATACAGAATTTTTTGAATGAGAGTGAGATAGTGAAACCTTTGTTTTCTGATGGCTCAATGTACACAAACTTTGTTTAATGCACAAAGTTATGAAAAATATTGACTAAAATTACCTTCAGGCCATGTGTATAAGGTGTATATGAAACATAAATTAATTCTGTGCTTAGACTTAGGTCCCATAGCCATGATATCTCATTATGGTATGTAATTATTCCAAAATACGGAATAATCCGATATCCAAAATACTTCTGGTCCCAAGCATTTTGGATAAGGGATACTCAACCTGTGTATATATATATATATATATGTGTGTGTGGACAAAGAAAAAATATTCCCGAATTTGCGCTAGAAAGCAGCACTATAGATGAGACCACTCTCAGCCAGGCCCTCAAACAATCACATAACAGAAAAAGATATCTCAGTGCGCTAATACATATATAGCTGTAGATTCAGTATATAATATGGATGAGTCCACCTTGAGAGACCAATCGTGTGTTCAGTGTATTGAAGGTTTTTCTCATTGATGCGCAGCACCCAAGGGAAATACCCTCTCACCAAGAGAAATCATCCAACAAATAACAATTAATATCAAACTATTATGTTTTATTGAATTGGTAATCTTTCAGAAAAATATTATATAAGAAAAAAGGGGAGAAAGGTACATCTGCACACTTGACTGATCTATATTAAGGATTTGATTTATGAATGGATCAAGGAAACCCCAATATACGTGTGTCTAAATTAGACTTTAAGCCTCTCTGGGGGTGCGACCCTATTACAACCAAGATATCAAAACATATAAAGAGAACTAGAAAGACGGTTGTTGAGTTGGGTGCACAATATCAATTTATTGGATTGATTATCAAAATAAAACGTAGCTTTATTTGCTTATATTAATATTAAGAGGGTCCTTGTGGTAGGACACATACAGCAAAATATAGAGGTTAAAAACATGACATATACAAACACATAAGTGATATAGAAAAAAAGGATGTGTAAGACAGATTCTTAAAAAGTGGGGTCACCACAATGACTCCTGCAGCATGTATAATTATTTGTTTTTGTGTGAGACAATGGCCACTCAAGATACAGACTGGATGATGTTTACCAGTCCTGGATATATTTGATGTCGTGTGGGGAGATTAAATATAGCCACAGTTAATAGGGTATTATAATGGGACACTGCCTCTGGTGCGTGGGTACGGTAGAATATATGGAATAAAGAATATAAGTGCTTGTCAAAAATTGACAGTAACAGGTTCTGGGTGCTCACACAATATTAATGTGTGGGGCGCTCACACAGATACTAAGAACTGATATGACTTGAGAATAAGGTGTATGGATTAATTAATTACTGTCTGTGTGGATATTGAACATCCCCCCTTATGATGAATCCAAGGTAATCAAAGTTGTACCCCGTATATTAATAGAGTCAGTTGAGAGATGTAATTATACTACAGTTATGGCTGTTTATAGATATAGGCACAAAATGAATCTACTTCAGTCCACACTTGTTTAGAGGTGAGGGAAAAGATGTTGCAAAATGTCCTAAGACTAATGTAACATAAGAGCAACAATTGTTGCAATACAGATTCATGCAATGGAAAGAAGATTTGTAAAATAATACTACACTGGTGTGTATGGTATTGGAGTCACATTTAGTGACTAGTACCTTACTATATAAATATGTAACACACTGTTGTCTTTACGGATCATACACGTGTGTACCTATTGAAAGGATATTGCTTTCATTATAAGTATATAATACACTGTTATCATTGCGGATCATACGCGTGTGCACCTCTTGAAAGGCTAATCGCTTATATTTTATAGGTATACAGTGTGTGCACTATATAATAAAGTCCACTAGGGGAATCATGAATGTTGATAGAAGGAAATAATAGAGCAATATTCCTAACAACCTTGGAGGTCAGTTGTCCCTATTATGGAGTAATGGGTCCTCTCTGTAAGGATTATAATGATAATTAATACCACTGCTGCTGGCTATAATGGCCCCTGGGATATAGTATAACTCTAAACCAATGCTTGCAATGAGATTCCTGATTCCTACAGTTTTATTATGGGCAGTGCAGTGGTTACTAAGCACAGATTAAATGTATCTGCATAAAGTGCTTGCAGTGCTAAATTGCCATTATCATTGACATACTGCTTCAACATTAATATCGGTAATCGGGTAATCCACAGAAGTGTGCTGTTCAGAGAAACAGGTAATTACTTCCTCTAATACAGAAATAACCTTGGGTAATCCCCTATGCTGCTATCTTGAGTGGTTGTTTGTGTAATTTCCTAAACTCATACACACAGCCTGCTGAGTGGATCCTAATTGCTAAATGCTGTAGCTATATGGAGATCAATGCTGGTGCAGGTAAGAGAATCACTATCTATTGCACAGAATACAACATTGCCTATGAATTTCAATGAGTGTGGTGGCCCACTAACATGCCGACATGCATGTTTCGCTGTGCGGGCAGCTTTAACGAGTCTCAAGACATATCAGTTCTTAGTATCTGTGTGAGCGCCCCACATATTAATATTGTGTGAGCACCCCAGAACCTGTTACTGTCAATTTTTGACAAGCACTTATATTCTTTATTCCATATATTCTACCGTACCCACGCACCAGAGGCAGTGTCCCATTATAATACCCTATTAACTGTGGCTATATTTAATCTCCCCACACGACATCAAATATATCAAGGACTGGTAAACATCATCCAGTCTGTATCTTGAGTGGCCATTGTCTCACACAAAAACAAATAATTATACTTGTTGCAGGAGTCATTGTGGTGACCCCACTTTTTAAGAATCTGTCTTACACATCCTTTTTTTCTATATCACTTATGTGTTTGTATATGTCATGTTTTTAACCTCTATATTTTGCTGTATGTGTCCTACCACAAGGACCCTCTTAATATTAATATAAGCAATAAAAGTTTCTTTTTAATTTTGATAATCAATCCAATAAATTGATATTGTGCACCCAACTCAACAACCGTCTTTCTAGTTCTCTTTATATGTTTAGAAAAATATTATAAAAATATTATAAAATTTTAACACCAAATGGATCCATATATATGTTATGATACAATAGATGGTATGTATCTCCCCTCACCTTAACAAAGGTGTGAGCTCAGGGCGAAGATAGAATGTACAACAACACAATAGACACAGGTAGGTGAACCCTACACATTTTGTCTCTATGACTTCATCAGGGGCATAAGTATTTTTGGGTGAAAGAAAGGGAAGAGAAGTGAAGGAGTTAGAGAAAAGGAATGTATCCATAATTTTTTAAACCATATGTGTTCCGATAAAGGTACATACGAATTTTAGTCTTAGAAAGCGGATATGGGAGCAGTCAATCCCCAAATTCAATTATAGAGATATTAACTCAGCTTCTGAAAAGGGAGGTCCTAATTAGAGACTATTCTTATATTTAGATGCTAAATTAACATCAATGAATAGTACACTTATTATTATTATTATTATTATTATTATTATCATTTATTTATATGGCACCACAAGGGAACCGCAGTGCCCATTACACAGTACATAATAAAATGAGCAAACAAGAAAATCACACTTACAGTCAGGACAAAATAGGACAGGTATAGAAAACCCAGGGTTAGGTGCCATCAAAGGGAGTATGGAGTATAAGATAGTGTAAGTAAGAAAAGGAAAAGCACATGAGGAAAAACGTTCCTGCTCTTGCAAGCTTACAATCTAAAAGGTGAGGGGCTAACAGACCAGAGTGACACAGACAGGGTAGACAGTGAGCATAGACAAGAGGGTTAGGAGGAGATTTGATTAGGTTTGGTGAAGAAGTGGGGCTTGAGAGCCCGTTTGAAGTTTTGTAGAGAGGTGGAGAGTCGGATGGGGAGAGGTAGAGCATTCCAAAGATAGGGAGCAGCAAAATCTTGTAGGTAGTAGTGGGAGGAGGTAATTAGTTGGCAGGAGAGACGGCGTGCATTAGCAGAGCGAAGAGGATGGGTGGGAATGTAAAGAGAGATAAGGTCAGAGATGTAAGAGGGAGAAGAGTGGGTGAGGGCTTTGTAGGTGAGTGTGAGAAGCTTGAATTGGATTCTGAATGGGAAGGGTAGCCAGTGAAGGTCCTGCAAGAGAGGGGATGTGGATGTAGAACATTTGGTGAGGAAGATGAGACAGGCAGTAAAATTGAGGATAGATTGAAGTGGAGAGAGGCATTTTTGAGGGAGGCCAGATAGGAGGAGATTGCAGTAGTCTAATCTGGAGATGACCAGTGAGTGAATGAGGGTCTTAGTAACATCCTGGGTGATAAAAAAAATCTGATCCTGGAGATGTTTTTGAGGTGGAAATGGCAGGTTTTTGAGAGGTACTGAATGTGCGGTTTGAAGGAGAGGGAGGAGTCAAGGATTTCTTCAAGACATTATACACTTATACATACCATTTGGTCAGGGCCGGCTCTAGGCATGTTCGAATAGAGCGGCCGCGCAGGGCGCCACCATTAATGGGCGGCGCGCCCTGGCGCCGCCATATTCGAAGCTGGAGCCGGCCCCGTGCAGCATTGGCCCGGCCGTGTGTGCGCTATGCGCGCTGCGCGGCGCCGGTGTCTAACGTCAGACACCGGCGCCGCGCAGCGCTCATAGCGCACACAAGTGGCCAGGGGCGGATTCATGGTATGCCGGGACGCCGGGTCACTTCATGCTCGGCCGGCTCAGATATGCCAACCTTCCCTCCCTCTCTGTGTCATGGGGCCGGCCGACCGGGATGCATGAAAGCCAGCGCACTAGCTGTGAAGGAGGAGGAGGCGGGGACGTTTGAAGTTTAGTGCAGCTGCAGCATGGCCGGTTCCCAAGACCACCCACCATGCTCATCTGCCGCCTAGCTATGTCTGTCACCAGCTTCTTTAAACTTCTTTTCCAGCCAGCTCCGCCACCTGAACTTTATGCGAGATGACAGCTGCCACAGCCACTGGCTGTGCAGCGCAGCACTTGAAGAACCTGCCTTCCTGGAGAAATTCCATTCCCAACCAGCCAGGTAAAATTAAATTAAGACTGTCATTTATTTGGCCACTGTAAAAGATTGCTGCCGGCAAGGGACTGACATAGGTAGCACTGCAGGCTATCTGCAATACTGTATATTGGCAGTGTACAGTAAGACAGTGTGTAGGAAAGCAGGTGTGTAAGATGCATGGAAAGGGCAAGAATGCATGCGTGTTATAAATACTATACTGTGTGTGTCTGACCAAAATAAATGGTAAATACAGGTATCTATGGGGCATTTGGTGAATCATGTATGTTTTGGCTGCACTGCATGTGTGAGATATATACGAAATTAATCAGAGTGTGATTTATGTATGGGGTGACACATGTATAGTATGTACTGTATGTGGTAGCATGTATCTGACTCTGTACTGGGGAAGGCATGAATGTATTCATGTGCGGAATGGCCCACTGGGAACATAGGACAGCTACCACTGGGCAGAAGAATTTGGTGTCCCAGTCCTTCTGAAGATTCTAGAGCCACCAAACTCCCGGATCAAGCCCAGGGACCAGCAGGGCAGGATGCTGATGGGGAGACAGCCACTTTAGGAAGGCCATCTAGATCAGTGGCTAATGGCAGGGCCAGCAGTGGTGGGGGCACTGGCAGAACTGGCAGACCATGTGCATGTCCCACTGTCAACACCCCTCCGTGTTTATGTCCCAGTGTCACACCGTGTTTATGTCACCCCGTATAAATATCCTCATGCCATCCCATGTATATGACCCGCTGCCACCCCGTGAATCCGGGACACCTATGATTTACACTAGAAATTGGTAATGTAATCCGTCCCCTCAGGTTCCACCCCGCAACAGACCCCACCCCCATTAGGGCTGCTTCCAGATATTTCCCGGGCTGGTTTTCCATCTCAATCCGCCCCTGCAAGTGGCCGCCCGGCCGCCCGCACCTGGACCCGGACCCGCACTCGCCCGGTTGCACTCCCGCACTCGGACAGGCTCAGCAGTACTCCTCCCCCTCTCAACGCCGCAGGTATTGGGGGGGGAATTAATCTGGCACTGTGGGGGCATATCTGGCACCGTGGGGGCATATCTGGCACTGTGGGGGCATTTTTGCCACACTGGGGGCATATCTGGCACACTGGGGGCATATCTGGCACACGGGGCATATCTGGCACACTGGGGGCATATCTGGCACTGTGGGGGGGCATTTCTGGCACTGTGGGGGCATTTCTGGCTCTGTAAGGGCTTATCTGGCTCTGTGGGGGCATTTATGTATTTGGCACACTGGGGGCATTTCTGGCACACTGGGGGCATTTCTGGCACAGTGGGGGCATTTCTGGCACAGTGGGAGCATTTATCTGGCACAGTGGGGTCATTTATCTGGCACTGTGGGGGCATTTATCTGGCACTGTGGGGGCATTTATCTGGCACTGTGGGGGCATGGGGACATTTATCTGGCACTGTGGGGACATTTATCTGGCACTGTGGGGACATTTATCTGGCACTGTGGGGGCCAGATAAATTTATCTGGCACTGTGGGGGCATTTATCTGGCACTGTGGGGACATTTATCTGGCACTGTAGGGGCATTTATCTGGCACTGTGGGGGCATTTATCTGGCACTGTGGGGGCTTTTCTGTATCTGGCACTGTGGGGGCTTTTATCTGGCACTGTGGGGGCTTTTATCTGGCACTGTGGGGGCATTTATCTGGCACTGTGGGGGCATTTATCTGGCACTGTGGGGGCTTTTCTGTATCTACATATCTGGCACTGTGTGGCCATTTATGTATCTGGCATTACTGGGGGGCATGTCATGTGTTGCTGGCACTGCTGGGGGGCATGTCATGTGTAGCTGGCACGGCTGGGGAGCATATCATTTAGTGTTCCCGCTAGGCGTTTGTGGCTAGGCAATGTGTCTAACGTGCTCTGCCTGGCGCAAAGTGTCTAACGTGCTCTGCCTGGCGCAAAGTGTCTAACGTGCTCTGCCTGGCGCAAAGTGTCTAACGTGCTCTGCCTGGCGCAAAGTGTCTAACGTGCTCTGCCTGGCGCAAAGTGTCTAACGTGCTCTGCCTGGCGCAAAGTGTCTAGGAGGTTCTACCTGGTGCAGTGTGTATTAACTGCACTACTGTGTGGTGTAATGCGAATTGCCACTATTATGTGGCCACGCACCTTCCCCACGAAGCAACGCCCCTAAATTTTTGCGGCGCGCCTTCGGCGCGCACTGTCCATGCTTTGCCATGTAGATAGATGAGCAACAAGCATCACAGTATGTACATCATTTTGCCCTCCTAACTTAAAAATGTGCCCTCCCTGCCCTAAAAAGTGAACACTATCGTGTAGCTGGCACTGCTGGGGGGCATATTGTGTGTAGCTGGCACTGCTGGGGGGCATATCATGTCTATCTGGCACTGCACATTGTGTATCTGGCACTATACTGGAGACATTATGTGTATCTGACACTATACTGGAGACATTGTGTGTAAGGAACACTACTGTGGCTGTTATGTGTAAGGCTGCTAATTGTGTGCGTAGAGGGGGTGTGAAAACATATTTATTTATAGTCTAATAACATGAAGTTATGAGGCCACGCCCACATTCCAAGAGACCACGCCCACTTTTCCTGGAGCGCGCACGCCTTCGACGCGCACATGGGGGGGGGGGGGGCGCTTTTACATGTTTTCGCTCAGGGTGCTAGTAGGCATGGAGCCGGCCCTGCATTTGGTATAAAAATATTAAATTAACTGGATAAAAGGTCCCAAAAGGTAAATGGTATATGGCATCTATAAATGCCCTAAAAAATAATGAACCTAGTTATTAAGTGACTGTTAGTGAGCAGTTCGCACATAGGGTTCAATAAGAACAAAGTACAAATATATACATACCAAATCAGGATGATAAAATTTCTTACTAGTGACCTATAATTCCACTAGACAGTTTGCACCTTAAAAAGACAATACAAATGCTTTATCACTTTACAAAACTTCCATTACAGTTCCACTTTTAATTCACAATAAATATTATTACATTATAATTTCCTGGACATAATGCTCATTTATTACATAACATTAGCCAGATTCCATGATTAACAACCAATTATTTCATACAGCTTTCTTTACTACAAGTCATTAATAAAAATACAATAATCCATGTCTCTTTCTTATAACATTGTAACATTGTCCTTTTTCCAAGTATATTAAATCCAAATGTATTATAAAGTACATATATATGCAAGAACAGATCAATATTACTTAGCAGCAAACAAGATGGACAAAACAATTATACTTACAGACTATAATCTATGTTCTCAGATCACCAGTCAGACTGAAATGACTAGACTATCCTCTCAGGTTTAAATACCATTCTGGGTGTGACATCACATCCCGGATCTCAGAAATGTAATAAGTGTAAGAAAGTCCCAAAGGGGATAATAATATTTCCCAAAAGGACACTAAGATGGAATGGATGTTTATTTCAATCTGTGAGCTGCTGAATTTTAGCCTACACACATAATTCAGTGATGTAAAAGATAATATATTAGATAATAAATTAGATAATCTACCCATCATTCTCTCTGTGCTTTCCACCTAATCAGTGAAATGCATGCAGGTGTGTGGTGGGTATTTCCCGCTCTACAGCGCCGACTGTATTACTCATACTCGTCTACCACAACGAGTCACACCATAGTACATTCCTCACTTCCTGTCTGCGTTCCACTCGCTGTGGAAAGAAAATCCTGAAGCGCAATCCGGCCGAACATGCTAACAGCCACTTACTTGTTTTTACTTTCTGTTTGTGTTCCACTCACTCCGCTGTGGAACGCAAACCTGGAAGCGTGGTCCGGACAAACATTCCAGCTGCTTCATTACTAAGTATTTGTGACTTGCCTCTCCTAACAGGGCTCTCCACCACTACACCATCAGTTCCCGCCCGCGCTCCATTTCCTCTGCTATGGAACGCAAACAATGAAGTGAGGTGCAGAATGGCTCTAACCACGTTCCAATTCTATTAGTTATATTCCCAATGAGATGTTCTTATTAACTATGCTTCTATTAATGGTACTTTATTCATCAAAAGTGATATAATCCCAAGGGAACAAATATTAGTATAAACACAAAAGACCTACTGACTCTATATGTGTTATTAGATCAGTATGTTCAATCCATTTCTTGTGTATTATTTTTATAATAAAATTAGTTTTTATTAATTTAAACGTACATAATTGTTAATTCCATAAGGATTTCCTTTTGATATATCAAATATGAATCACCTATAGCATGTAGTCCCATGTGTGACCATCTTATATTGGTACTCTGTAAAGTCCAATACAACATAAATACATAAACTTACTATTTTACTATACACAAATACCAATTAATTATCTTAGGTGGAAATTCTGTATAAGATGTAGTACATGAGATTTAAAATCACTTGGCTATGAATGATGTCACTAATGTATGTAATATATATTGTACATAAACCACTTTGTTGTTCCACCTAACAATTCCATGCATATTATCTCGCCATTAAAAACTTGTACAATGGAGAAAAAATAAATAAATTCTAGTGACATGCCCAACTTGTTTGCTGCTTTATAACAGATCACTATAACGATACGTACTGTCTAAATCACAATTACAGAAAGGAAACAATATCAATATTTGAATTTAAACCCTTTGGAAAAAGAGTATCAAAAGAATAAATCCAGTATGATTCTTTTTTTCGATAAAGCAAAATCCCTATCACCACCCCTTGGATTCTGTGGTATATGTTCCAGAATGGTGAAACTCAAAGTGTTCACCTCTCCGTTATGTGCTTCCGCAAAATGGCAGGGTAAACTATGTGTTTTTAATCAATGTTTAATATTTCACAAGTGTTACTGGATTCTTAATTTAACACACCTTTTAATTTTTCCTATATACATAAGTTTACAAGTGCAAGTGATTTTATAGATCACATAGGTTGAATTGCAGTTGACTACCTCTCTTAGGGGGAGATTCAAATGTTTGAAAAGTCAGTTGGGAGTCTGTTTTTTCCTATCTGATAGACAGGAAAAAACAGATACCCAGACGACTTTTCAAACATTTGAATTCCACCCTTAGGGTGTATGTATGCCCATTTTCCAGAATAAAAGTAAATTGTTTCCTATCCATATGTTTACAACATATACATTTAGTGCAGGGAAAACAGCCCTTTCTCCTTGTTAAAATTTGATTCTCAGGGATTTGGTTTAACTTAGATGATCTTGGTTGGCTCGGGGCCAAAATACTCTTTAGGTTTTTAGCTTTTTTGAAAACTATTAATGGTTTTGAGGGTAAATTAGATCGTAATATGGGGTCTTTTCACAATATATTCCAATGTTTCTCAAGAATTTTCCTAACTGAAAAATTGTCACGATTAAACTGTTACAAAAAGTCTAGTTGTGAATTCCTTAGTTTTTCTCATATTAACCGGTTTCATCAATAGTTCAGTTCGTTTGTGATTCAAGGCTTTAGTAATTGCTTCATTGATTTTACTTAACTCATGTCCTCTCTCTAGAAAATTACCTTTTAGTACTTTGTTTTGAATTAAAAACTCCTCTGTTGTGCTGCAGTTTCTTTGCAGTCTTAAAAACTGAGAATATGGAACGCTATTGATCCAGACTGGATAATGGCAACTAGTGGATGGAATGAAACTATTCGTGTCGACTTCCTTAAAGAAGGTCGAAGTTTTAACCTCTGATATTCAACTTTCCAATTTCAAATCTAAATAATCAATCACAGAACTGTGAGTCTTATAAGTAATTTCAAATTGAATTTATTCATGTGAATGCAATCAATAAATTAATTGATACTTAAGTCATCTCCACGCCATATGAAAATCAAATCATCAATATACCTGCGATAGAACTGAATATGTTCTGTTTCCTGAGAGTTGCCATAAATAAATTGACTTTCCCATTCTCAGCAGGTTCACATACGATGGGGTAAATTTCGTACCCATTGCAGTCCCCTGCTGCTGGAGGAAGAAAGTACCATCAAACTGAAAATAATTATGTTGCAAGATGTACTGAATACTGCTGGTAATAAAATAAATCTCAGAAGTAGGCATGTCGGGGTCCAAAGATAACACTTTATGGACCACCTTCAGTCCCTCCTTGTGTGGTATGGAAGAATAGAGTGCCTGTACATCTATTGTCAACCATTTATCATCTACAGACCACACATAATCTTGTAGTTCCACTAACAGGCTTGATGAATCCCTCAAATATGAACGTTGTTTCAATATGTACGGTTGGAGTTTTAAATCAATATAATGGGAAAGATTTGCAGTCAGGGAGTCAATCCCCGCTATAATGGGTCTCCCCGGGGGATGTGTCTGATTTTTCTGTACTTTAGAGAGTTGATAGATAATCGGAATAACTGGATTTTTAACTTAGAGATAACTTAATTCCTGTTTGCCAATAATGCCCTGTCTTTTAGCATCATAGAGAAGGGCCCTTAAATCATCCTGAAAAACTACAGTGGGGTCACTACTTAATTTAGTATAGGTTATGGGATCATCTAAGAATTTGTGTGCCTCATACCAATAGTATTTCCTATCTAGCACCACCACTGCTCCTCCCTTATCTGCATTTTTGATAATGAGGTTCTCATCCTTTTTAAGTTCCCTTAATGCCTTTTTTTTCCTGGATGTTAAGATTGGTGTTATATTTATTAATTGAAGGTTTTGATTTTCTGAAGTCATCTTTGACTCCCTCAAAAAATATATCTAGGTGGATGCCTCATGATTCAACTGGATAGAACTTAGATGGTGGTGCAACTAGTGGTCTCTTCTTCTCACTATTTCCTGCATCTATTATTGGATGTTTAAGAAAATGGCATTGAACTGTAAGAATTCTAACATACTTGTTAAGATCTATAAAAAGAACAAACTTGCTGGCTTCTTGATCAGGGGCAAATTTTAGACCCTTGTTTGGAATCGAGACCTGTGAATTGGAAAGTTCTCTACCTGAGATGTTGATGATGTTGGTCTTTGGTTCTCCAGGAGGCGAGATAATGGTCTTTTTTTCTTTGGGGAGTTTCCTTCCATCTTCTCTCTTGCCTCGTCTCTTTGCAACTCTTTTTCCTTTGTGAGGAATTTATATTCACAACCTCTTCTAAAAAATGGTTCTGTCATGATCGATTTGATGAAGGGGACCTCAAAGGATGAAATCTGTTCCTATCTTGAAATGATGGAAGCCTATCCATGTACCTACCCTGGTAGGATGGAGTCCTTTTCCTTTGTCTCTGCGGGTATGGGGAATAATATACATTTCTCCCTGACCATTGGCTAACTTGTTGCCAACTAGTCCTACCTGAATGTTCAAAATGTCTAGATCTCACAGACTGTTTATGGAAAAATGGTCTACTGTATTTGTAATTTCTTGATTATAGTCTCATCTGTAATTCTAGGAACTTTCATTCCTATGGGACTCTGCATTCAACCAATTGAATATATGGCCATTCAAATACTCATCCCTGTCCCTCAGATTTTTTTTTCTTTTGCTAATAGTTTCATCTTCCACATTATTTAACTTATTTTGGAGACCACGTACATCTATCTCGAATTCCTCATTATTTTTCGAATTTAATTATGATAGACTCTAATTTCTCCAACTCCTCCAATTTCTTAAGTTCTTTTTTACGTTCAGAAACAAGTAATGCCATAAGTTGAAGGGAACAATCATTTAAAAATGTATTCTACTTTTTCAAGCAAAGTTAATTTTGACTCCCAGATGTAGGTACTTTTATGATTCTTAATCCTCTGGGCACTCTGCCTACTTCAACATATTTCTCTAATGTGACTACATCATACCTCTAAGTTCTTTTATGGCTAGTTACTCAATTGAATTCAAATAAGAATAATGCTCTGCATCATCACCAACTTTAATAGTTGTATGTGCTTCATCAGAAAAAAATATTTTTACATTTTTGTGATCTATCTGATTTGTTTTTAAAATAATTCAAACCAGCAGCAACAAGAGTAACTAACAGAAATACAAATGGACAAGGAAAAAATATTCCTGAATTTGCACTAGAAAGCAGCACTATAGATGAGAGCCCTGTCAGCCAGGCCCTCAAACAATCACATAACAGAAAAATATATCTCAGTGCGCTAAAACATATATAGCTGTAGATTCAGTATATAATATGGATGAGTCCACCTTGACAGACCAATCGTGTGTTCAGTGTATCGAAGGTTTTTTTTTTCATTGATGCGCAGCACCCTAGGGAAATACCCTCTCACCAAGAGAAATCACCCAACAAATACCAATTAATATCAAACAATGATATTTTATTGAATTGGTAATCTTTCAGAAAAATATGATAAAAATGTTATAAAATTGTAACACCTAATAGATCCATATATATGTTATGATACAATAGATGGTATGTATCTCCCCTCACCTTAACAAAGGTGTGAGCTCAGGGCGGAGATAGAATGTACAACAAAACAATGGACACAGGTTGGTGAACCCTACGTGTTTCATCTCTATGACTTCATCAGGGGCATAAGTCTTTTCAGGTGAAAGAAAGGGAAAAGAAGTGAAGGAGTTAGAGAAAAGGAATGTATCCATAATTTTTTAAACCATATGTGTTTCGACAAAGGTACATACCAATTTTGGTCTTAGAAAGCTGATATGGAAGCAGTCAATCCCCAAATTCAATTATAGAGGCATTAACTCATCTTCTGAAAAGGGAGGTCCTAATTAGAGACTATTCTTATATTTAGATGCTAAATTAACATCAACAAATGATACACTTATACATGCCATTTGGTATAAAAATGTAAAATCCACTGGATAAAAGGTCCCAAAAGGTAAATGGTTTATGGCATCTATAAATGCCCTAAAAAATAATGAATCCAGTTATTAAGTGACTGTCAATGAGCAGTTCACACATAGGGTTCAACAAAAACAAAGTACAAATATATACATACCAAATCAGGATGATAAAATTTCTTACTAGTGACCTATAATTCCACTAGACAGTTTGCAGCTTAAAAAGACAATTTAAATGCTTTATCACTTTACAAAACTTCCATTACAGTTCCACTTTTAATTCACAATAAATATTATTACATTATAATTCCCTGGACATGATGCTCATTTATTACATAACATTAGCCAGATTCCATGATTAACAACCAATTATTTCATACAGCTTTCTTTACTACATGTCATTAATAAAAATACAATAATCCATGTCTCTTTCTTATAACATTGTAACATTGTCATTTTTCCAAGTATATTAAATACAAATGTAATAGAGAGTACATATATATGCAAGAACAGATCAATATTACTTAGCAGAAACAAGATGGACAAAACAATCATACTTACAGACTATAAGCTGTGACTATAATATGACTATACTGTAATAGACTATAATATGTTTAGTATGTTTATGTAATGTGATGCTGACTGAGTTGTGCCTCCTGGGCTCCCATATACCTCTATAATATAGCTCTAATTATGGCACTCATTATAGTATTTTGATATAATACATTTCAATGGTTAAATCAGTCTGAGTCTGAGATTGATGGCCAGCATAGAGTTAGTATGTAAATACCAAATTTGTTTTTTGTTGGCTGTGGAACACACTAGTTAGTGTGAAGTGTAAGTGTGCATTGGGTGACACAGTTTTTGTCCACGTATCCAAAGTGACTTCCGGTCCCGTGGTGCAGCATTGTATAGCGCTCTATGGCTGTGTGATGCGCAAGCCCTTGAGTGGTGGTTGAATTCTGGTGATGTGGTGCAATGCTCCCTGGCTACGTGGAATGCAAGCCGGGGAGTGGGGTACATACTTCCAGTAGGTGCGGCTTCCGGTTCCTGGATATGGGATGCTGTTTATGTATACAGAGGTGTGTGTTTAACATCTTGTATCGGATGCAAGATATCTACAGTACTCAATGTTGTATATATAAGCTTCAATAAGTGTAGTGTCAAATATATTTAGCTTGTCTTTTACCTATCTGTAGATACACTGAATAGTCTTTATTTGTGAGCGGTGTCCCAGTCAGACCCTGTACTCTGTATACATGACAATGCTGTACAGTTGTTGATTGATACATTAATGGATTAATCTATTAAACAATTAATGTTTAAGGGAGCCTGTGAGGCATTGTCAGTATGCCTTCTATCTTCATGGTGTGAGGATATCCCGGTTACCTGTCTTGATAATGACCCATGTAGGGTCGAAATGTCAACTTCTTATGAATTTGTGATGACCCAATAAAGACCTTTGTTGTATTTTAAATCTTGTTGAGTGCTCTCTACTGGTCTGAATGACCTTACGGGACATATATATATATATATATATATATATATATTAGTGCAATATAGTTGAATACTTTTATGATACTGTACATACAATAAACCCCCCCCCCCCCCCCACAACCAAACCAAAACAAAAAGGGAAGGTAATACCAGTACCTTCAGTATGTGGAAGCATGCTTACCTGGAATGAAGGGAGTAGCTACCATAGGTGCGGGCAGTGCAGCTGCTATGGGGCCCAGAGCTGAGAGGGGCCCATCTTCCCTGTCAAAGTTACATGTACCCTAAATATTTTCCACCATTGGAGGTACATAGTGGCACAAATGTTTTCCGTGGGGCTTACAAATATCTACTTTTTGCCCCGGTACCCTCTCTTTGTAATGTGGCTTAAAATGAACTGGAGAGCCCTATATTGTGGCAAAATATGAACTGGCACTGTATGTCATAAAGTGAAATGGGGGTACTGTGTGGCATAATGTGTACTGGCAGCACTACAATATGGCATAATGTGAATTAGGGCACTACTATGGCTCATAAAATAAACTAGGGCACTACTGTGGGACATAAAATTAACTAGGGCACTACTATGGGGTATAACATTAACTAAGGCACTACTATGGTTCAGAATATGAACTAGGACATTACTATGGGCATACAATTGACACCTACTGTGGAGAGGTGTCTCTCTAGAAGCATTGGGACTGGGGCCCCTTCAAAATGTTGCTATGGGGCCCACAAAGTTCTGGCTACGCCCCTGTCTGGAATCTTCACATGAAATGAACATAAGAGGAGAAGGTCATTAGTGCAGACACAATACATTTTGTCCCAATATTGCCTTTACACGCCTTTTGATACAAAGGTCATTACACAGATTACATGAGCAGTGGAGAAAGGAAAATCTTTGACAAACTTGTTGTTTGAACAAAATGTCAAGGTCCAAGTGAAAGCCTCAAATGTGATGCAGATACCATTTTAATATTCCAAATGTCAAAAGTCATAATGTCAACACCATTGTGTCACCACTTTGAAATGTCAATATGGAACAGGTTTAGGCTGTGGTGGGAGGGCTAGGGCTATACTGCAGGTGTTAGGATTAGCATTAGGCTTAGGGATAAGAGTTAGTGTATTCACCACTGGAACAGCTGGAACAGATTAGAGTGCTGGATCTCCTGACACAGCTGTACCTGGAGCTGGTACTCACTGTTTTATCAAAATTCTGAGCATGTCAACATGGACACTGTTTTTAAATTGTTGAATGTTGATGCACTAAACATGCCAACATGCTGCATATCAACATTGGGAATATGTCGACATGGTGAATGTTGACAAAACATACCGAAAACTCAAAATGTGGTTGGCAATGTGTGATATCTACAGGCTGACAGGTGTCTGCAATCATACTTACTGTTGCTCGGGCTTGATGAAACTGAATTCCTGGACTGGATTCAACACCCTGCTGTTCCACATCCATATAAGTCATGTCTATCCTATCCCTGTGACACTAAATAATCTTTAAGTGCATGGAACACAGTTTATTTTCAATTGGTTTTTAATATGATATCATCTTTTCTTGGTGTATAGTAGCTTTCAGTACATTAATGGTTCTTGGTAAATGTTTGTAGACATCAGCTTTCAGATGGCCCTGTTAGCTGTGCAGAGGCCTTTCATGAAGCTGATGAGGATTGTTTTCTGCCCAGTAACAAAAATTCTGCTTGTTAATGAAGCCAGATAAATGGAAATCAACTTTGTGAGCAGAAATGACCCACTGAGTGATGCGAAGCTTCAGAAATAGACTACAAATGTGTATTGTGAATGAAGGCCACCATCTGGACAATATCATATTCAAAACCAATTGAAACTAAACTGTGTTCCTTGCACTTTTGGATTTTTTTACAGTACTACAATTTTGAATAGCATTTGCTGTGCCTTTTTTGTTAACCTTTAAAATTAGTTTTTTTGTCTCACCCTGTATATAATGTAGAGGTCACATTTGTATATCATATAACCATTAACATTATTCTCACTACATTCAGAATACCATCAAACACATTTCCATTATTAGCACTTAAAGTTATTTTATTATGCACATATTTTTTGTCAGTTATAGTGAAGCACAGCTTTTCCTTTCCCATTTGTTTCAATATAGATAAGAATATTGATATACAGTGTTAAATACCTTTTTCTCTTCACAACACTTGATACATACTGCATATAAGAGTGAAAATGTTATTATTCAACAAATTACATTTCCTTATGATTCTACTCTATATAATGCAACATCTTGGGTTATATCAATGATTGATAATGGGCTGAATATTTAGTGAGATTGAATAATAACAAGTGCATCAATATAAAGTCACCTCTATATTAATATGTCAGTCATGTATACTTGTATAACTATGAAAACACAAGTGGATTAAATAAATTCCTAAAAAGAGATTCTCAGAAAAAAACATCTCATTAAAACTGCATTAAGACTAATATTCAAACATATAAAATTATAATTTACCCAAGGTAGAATATAGGAAGCATTCAATTATAATAATTTTACATTTAATACAGAAGACATTTTCTTAAGTGGAACACTGTATATTTACCAATTATATAATTGTAATAAGTTGGACATGAAATGAGACTTTTGGGGTAGTTACTCTCAATAGTTTATAACAAAAAATAACCCACACTTTCTGAATGTAATCATATTATTTTTTTTAAAAATCAATCAATCAATCAATCAATCAATCAATCAATCAATCAATCTTTAAGGCATTATAAACTGAAATTAGATTGAAAGAGGACTTTCCATAGAACCACTTAAAGAGAAAAAAAGACTTTCAGATTAATATGAGTATTCTACACAAACTGGAAAGGATAAATTAGGATCAATTTCTTTAAGGAAAACATTTTTTATAGAGTTAAACATGACTATAATGGAAAAAGAATCAAAAACTGAAACAAAAATAAGACCACAATAAAATAATAATGTAAATATGCAGATACATACAGTAGCTTAACTTATTAAAGAATGGACCAAAATGGCAGTCAAACGTTATAGCAAATTGAAGTTGGCCCACAAGATCCCAAACAGTTCACATTATCCAGGTCACCCAACAGGGGCACAGGTATATTCATTACTCACTTTCATTTTTAAAAGATCCGCAAGTGGAGCTAATTATTAAACTTGTGGTTCTGTGAGGAGACCTGGAAAACATGAACTGTTTTCTGAGTTTGAGAATCTGCTGTATGATCTAAGGGATTTAGTAATGAGCAGTGAGACAGATTTTTATTTTGAACATTGTAAAGATTGCCAAACATAAAATATACAAAAATATATATATGTTTTGTTTAGTGATGAGCGGGTTCGGTTCCTCGGAAACCGAACCCCCCCGAACTTCACCCATTTTACACGGGTCCGAGGCAAACTCGTATTCTCCCGTATGGCTCGGTTAACCCGAGCGCGCCCGAACGTCATCATCCCGCTGTCGGATTCTCGCGAGATTCGGATTCTATATAAGCAGCCGCGCGTCGCCGCCATTTTCACTCATGCATTGGAAATGTTAGGGAGAGGACGTGGCTGGCGTCCTCTCCGTTTATTAATCTTAAGCTTGATCTCCGTTTATTAATCTTGTGCTTATTCCTTAATTGTGGGGACTGGGGAGCAGCTGTATTATATAGGAGGAGTACAGTGCAGAGTTTTGCTGACAGTGACAACCAGTATACGTTGTCTGCCTGAAAAACACTCCATATCTGTGCTCAGTGTGCTGCATATATCTGTGCTCACACTGCTTAATTGTGGGGACTGGGGAGCAGCTGAATTATATAGGAGGAGTACAGTGCAGAGTTTTGCTGACAGTGACCACCAGTATACGTTGTCTGCCTGAAAAACACTCCATATCTGTGCTCAGTGTGCTGCATATATCTGAGCTCACACTGCTTTATTGTGGGCACTGGGGACCACCAGTATATTATATAGGAGGAGTACAGTGCAGAGTTTTGCTGACCAGTGACCACCAGTATACGTTGTCTGCCTGAAAAACACTCCATATCTGTGCTCAGTGTGCTGCATATATCTGTGCTGACACTGCTTTATTGTGGGCACTGGGGACCACCAGTATATTATATAGGAGGAGTACAGTGCAGAGTTTTGCTGACCAGTGACCACCAGTATACGTTGTCTGCCTGAAAAACACTCCATATCTGTGCTCAGTGTGCTGCATATATCTGTGCTCACACTGCTTTATTGTGGGCACTGGGGACCACCAGTTTATTATATAGGAGGAGTACAGTGCAGAGCTTTGCTGACCAGTGACCACCAGTATACGTTGTCTGCCTGAAAAACACTCCATATCTGTGCTCAGTGTGCTGCATATATCTGTGCTCACACTGCTTTATTGTGGGCACTGGGGACCACCAGTATATTATATAGGAGGAGTACAGAGCAGAGTTTTGCTGACCAGTGACCACCAGTATACGTTGTCTGCCTGAAAAACACTCCATATCTGTGCTCAGTGTGCTGCATATATCTGTGCTGACACTGCTTTATTGTGGGCACTGGGGACCACCAGTATATTATATAGGAGGAGTACAGTGCAGAGTTTTGCTGACCAGTGACCACCAGTATACGTTGTCTGCCTGAAAAACACTCCATATCTGTGCTCAGTGTGCTGCATATATCTGTGCTCACACTGCTTTATTGTGGGCACTGGGGACCACCAGTTTATTATATAGGAGGAGTACAGTGCAGAGTTTTGCTGACCAGTGACCACCAGTATACGTTGTCTGCCTGAAAAACACTCCATATCTGTGCTCAGTGTGCTGCATATATCTGTGCTCACACTGCTTTATTGTGGGCACTGAGGACCACCAGTATATTATATAGGAGGAGTACAGTGCAGAGTTTTGCTGACCAGTGACCACCAGTATACGTTGTCTGCCTGAAAAACACTCCATATCTGTGCTCAGTGTGCTGCAAATATCTGTGCTCACACTGCTTTATTGTGGGCACTGGGGACCACCAGTATATTATATAGGAGGAGTACAGTGCAGAGTTTTGCTGACCAGTGACCACCAGTATACGTTGTCTGCCTCAAAAACACTCCATATCTGTGCTCAGTGTGCTGCATATATCTGTGCTCACACTGCTTTATTGTGGGCACTGGGGACCACCAGTATATTATATAGGAGGAGTACAGAGCAGAGTTTTGCTGACCAGTGACCACCAGTATACGTTGTCTGCCTGAAAAACACTCCATATCTGTGCTCAGTGTGCTGCATATATCTGTGCTCACACTGCTTTATTGTGGGCACTGGGGACCACCAGTATATTATATAGGAGGAGTACAGTGCAGAGTTTTGCTGACCAGTGACCACCAGTATACGTTGTCTGTCTGAAAAACACTCCATATCTGTGCTCAGTGTGCTGCATATATCTGTGATCACACTGCTTAATTGTGGGGACTGGGGAGCAGCTGTATTACATAGGAGGAGTACAGTGCAGAGTTTTGCTGACAATGTCCACCAGTATACGTTATCTGCCTGAAAAACACTCCATATCTGTGCTAAGGGTGCTGCATAAATCTGTGCTCATACTGCATTATTGTGGGCACTGGGGACCACCAGTATATTATATAGGAGGAGTACAGTGCAGAGTTTTGCTGACCAGTGACCACCAGTACACATTGTCTGCCTGAAAAACACTCCATACCTGTGCTCAGTGTGCTGCATATATCTGTGCTCACACTGCTTTATTGTGGGCACTAGGGACCACCAGTATATTATATAAGAGGAGTACAGTGCAGAGTTTTGCTGACCAGTGACCACCAGTATACGTTGTCTGCCTGAAAAACACTCCATATCTGTGCTCAGTGTGCTGCATATATCTGTGCTCACACTGCTTAATTGTGGGGACTGGGGAGCAGCTGTATTATATAGGAGGAGTACAGTGCAGAGTTTTGCTGACAGTGACCACCAGTATACGTTATCTGCCTGAAAAACACTCCATATCTGTGCTCAGGGTGCTGCATAAATCTGTGCTCAAACTGCTTTATTGTGGGCACTGGGGACCACCAGTATATTATATAGGAGGAGTACAGTGCAGAGTTTTGCTGACCAGTGACCACCAGTATTCGTTGTCTGCCTGAAAAACACTCCATATCTGTGCTCAGTGTGCTGCATATATCTGTGCTCACACTGCTTTATTGTGGGCACTGGGGACCACCAGTATATTATATAGGAGTACAGTGCAGAGTTTTGCTGACCAGTGACCACCAGTATACGTTGTCTGCCTGAAAAACACTCCATATCTGTGCTCAGTGTGCTGAATATATCTGTGCTCACACTGCTTAATTGTGGGGACTGGGGAGCAGCTGTATTATATAGGAGGAGTACAGTGCAGAGTTTTGCTGACAGTGACCACCAATATACGTTGTCTGCCTGAAAAACACTCCATATCTGTGCTCAGTGTGCTGCATATATCTGTGCTCACACTGCTTTATTGTGGGCACTGGGGACCACCAGTATATTATATAGGAGGAGTACAGTGCAGAGTTTTGCTGACAGTGACCACCAGTATATATAGCAGTACGGTACGGAAGGCCACTGCTCTACCTACCTCTGTGTCGTCAAGTATACTATCCATCCATACCTGTGGTGCATTTCAGTTGTGCGCAGTATATATAGTAGTAGGCCATTGCTATTGATACTGGCATATAATTCCACACATTAAAAAATGGAGAACAAAAATGTGGAGGTTAAAATAGGGAAAGATCAAGATCCACTTCCACCTCGTGCTGAAGCTGCTGCCACTAGTCATGGCCGAGACGATGAAATTCCATCAACGTCGTCTGCCAAGGCCAATGCCCAATGTCATAGTAGAGAGCATGTAAAATCCAAAAAACAAAAGTTCAGTAAAATGACCCAAAAATCAAAATTGAAAGCGTCTGATGAGAAGAGTAAACTTGTCAATATGCCATTTACGACACGGAGTGTCAAGGAACGGCTGAGGCCCTGGCCTATGTTCATGGCTAGTGGTTCAGATTCACATGAGGATGGAAGCACTCATCCTCTCGCTAGAAAAATGAAATGACTTAAGCTGGCAAAAGCACAGCAAAGAACTGTGCGTTCTTCTAAATCACAAATCCCCAAGGAGAGTCCAATTGTGTCGGTTGCGATGCCTGACCTTCCCAACACTGGACGGGAAGAGCTTGCGCCTTCCACCAAGTGCACGCCCCCTGCAAGTGCTGGAAGGAGTACCCACAGTCCAGTTCCTGATAGTCAAATTGAAGATGTCACTGTTGAAGTACACCAGGATGAGGATATGGGTGTTGCTGGCGTTGGGGAGGAAATTGACAAGGAGGATTCTGATGGTGAGGTGGTTTGTTTAAGTCAGGCACCCAGGGAGACACCTGTTGTCCGTGGGACGAATATGGCCATTGACATGCCTGGTCAAAATACAAAAAAAATCACCTCTTCGGTGTGGAATTATTTCAACACAAATGCGGACAACAGGTGTCAAGCCATGTGTTGCCTTTGTCAAGCTGTAATAAGTAGGGGTAAGGACGTTAACCACCTATGAACATCCTTCCTTATACGTCACCTGGTCCGCATTCATCAGAAGTCAGTGACAAGTTCAAAAACTTTGGATGACAGCGGAAGCAGTCCACTGACCACTAAATCCCTTCCTCTTGTAACCAAGCTCCTGCAAACCACACCACCAACTCCCTCAGTGTCAATTTCCACCTTACACAGGAAAGCCAATAGTCCTGCTGGCCATGTCACTGGCAAGTATGACGAGTCCTCTCCTGCCTGGGATTCCTCTGATGCATCCTTGAGTGTAACGCCTACTGCTGCTGGCGCTGCTGTTGTTGCTGCTGGGAGTCGATCGGCATCCCAGAGGGGAAGTCGGAAGACCACTTGTACTACTTCCAGTAAGCAATTGACTGTCCAACAGTCCTTTGCGAGGAAGATGAAATATCACAGCAGTCATTGTGCTGCAAAGCGGATAACTCAGGTCTTGTCAGCCTGGGTGGTGAGAAACGTGGTTCCGGTATCCACCGTTAATTCAGAGGCAACTAGAGACTTGATTGAGGTACTGTGTCCCCGGTACCAAATACCATCTAGGTTCCATTTCTCTAGGCAGGCGATACCGAAAATGTACACAGACCTCAGAAAAAGAGTCACCAGTGTCCTAAAAAATGCAGTTGTACCCAATGTCCACTTAACCACGGACATGTGGACAAGTGGAGCAGGGCAGACTCAGGACTATATGACTGTGACAGCCCACTGGGTAGATGTATTGCCTCCCGCAGCAAGAACAGCAGCGGCGGCACCAGTAGCAGCATCTCGCAAACGCAAACTCGTTCCTAGGCAGGCTACGCTTTGTATCACCGCTTTCCATAAGAGGCACACAGCTGACAACCTCTTACGGAAACTGAGGAACATCATCGCAGAATGGCTTACCCCAATTGGACTCTCCTGGGGATTTGTGACATCGGACAGTGCCAGCAATATTGTGCGTGCATTACATGTGGGCAAATTCCAGCACGTCTCATGTTTTGCACATACATTGAATTTGGTGGTGCAGAATTATTTAAAAAATGACAGGGGCATGCAAGAGATGCTGTCAGTGGCCTGAAGAATTGCGGGCCACTTTCGGCATTCAGCCACCGCATGCCGAAGACTGGAGCACCACCAAACACTCCTGAACCTGCCCTGCCATCATCTGAAGCAAGAGGTGGTAACGAGGTGGAATTCAACCCTCTATATGCTTCAGAGGATGGAGGAGCAGCAAAAGGCCATTCAAGCCTATACATCTGCCCACGATATAGGCAAAGGAGGGGGAATGCACCTGACTCAAGCGCAGTGGAGAATGATTTCAACGTTGTGCAAGGTTCTGCAACCCTTTGAACTTGCCACACGTGAAGTCAGTTCAGACACTGCCAGCCTGAGTCAGGTCATTCCCCTCATCAGGCTTTTGCAGAAGAAGCTGGAGACATTGAAGGAAGAACTAAAACAGAGCGATTCCGCTAGGCATGTGGGACTTGTGGATGCAGCCCTTAATTCGCTTAACCAGGATTCACGGGTGGTCAATCTGTTGAAATCAGAGCACTACATTTTGGCCACCGTGCTCGATCCTAGATTTAAAACCTACGTTGTATCTCTCTTTCCGGCAGACACAAGTCTACAAAGGTTCAAAGACCTGCTGGTGAGAAAATTGTCAAGTCAAGCGGAACGTGGCCCGTCAACAGCTCCTCCTTCACATTCTCCCGCAACTGGGGGTGCGAGGAAAAGGCTAAGAATTCCGAGCCCACCCACTGGCGGTGATGCAGGGCAGTCTGGAGCGAGTGCTGACATCTGGTCCGGACTGAAGGACCTGGCAACGATTACTGACATGTCGTCTATTGTCACTGCATATGATTCTGTCACCATTGAAAGAATGGTGGAGGATTATATGAGTGACCGCATCCAAGTAAGCACGTCAGACAGTCCGTACGTATAATGGCAGGAAAAAGAGGCAATTTGGATGCCCTTGCACAAACTGGCTGTATTTTACCTAAGTTGCCTACCCTCCAGTGTGTACTCCGAAAGAGTGTTTAGTGCAGCCGCTCACCTTGTCAGCAATTGGCGTACGAGGTTACTTCCAGAAAATGTGGAGAAGATGATGTTCATCAAAATGAATTATAATCAATTCCTCCGTGGAGACATTCACCAGCAATTGCCTCCAGAAAGTACACAGGGACTTGAGATGGTGGATTCCAGTGGGGACGAATTAATAATCTGTGAGGAGGGGGATGTACACAGTGAAAGGGGTGAGGAATCGGAGGATGATGATGAGGTGGACATCTTGCCTCTGTAGAGCCAGTTTGTGCAAGGAGAGATTGATTGCTTCTTTTTTGGTGGGGGCCCAAACCAACCAGTCATTTCAGTCACAGTCGTGTGGCAGACCCTGTCGCTGAAATGATTGGTTCGTTAAAGTGTGCGTGTCCTGTTTATACAACATAAGGGTAGGTGGGAGGGCCCAAGGACAATTCCATCTTGCACCTCTTTTTTCTTTCATTTTTCTTTGCATCATGTGCTGTTTGGGAACAATTTTTTTGAAGTGCCATCCTGCCTGACACTGCACTGCCACTGCTAGATGGGCAAGGCGTTTGTGTCGGCCACTTGTGTCGCTTAGCTAAGTCACACAGCGACCTTGGTGCGCCTCTTTTTTTCTTTGCATCATGTGCTGTTTGGGGACAATTTTTTTGAAGTGCCATCCTGCCTGACACTGCAGTGCCACTCCTAGATGGGCCAGGTGTTTGTGTCGGCCACTTGTGTCGCTTAGCTTAGCCATCCAGCGACCTCGGTGCAAATTTTAGGACTAAAAATAATATTGTGAGGTGTGAGGTGTTCAGAATAGACTGAAAATGAGTGGAAATTATGGTTATTGAGGTTAATAATTCTATGGGATCAAAATGACCCCCAAATTCTATGATTTAAGCTGTTTTTGAGGGGTTTTTGTAAAAAAACCACCCGAATCCAAAACACACCTGAATCCGACAAAAAAATTTCAGGGAGGTTTTGCCAAAACGCGTCCGAATCCAAAACACGGCCGCGGACCCGAATCCAAAACCAAAACACAAAACCCGAAAAATTTCCGGTGCACATCACTAGTTTTGTTTAGAGAAAGAGAACATGAGAGAAGAAGTAATTCCCACAGTTCAAAATACCTGGGCTGTTACATAGTTACATAGTTACATAGTCAGTGAGGTTGTAAAGAGGCAAACTGCCCATCGGGTTGAACCTGTATTCTGCGTTAATCTATTCATATTATAATGTGCCTGCTGAAGTAATGGCTTAGTACCAAATGAAAACAATAATTCTTACCACTCTCAGATAATGTAATGTCAATATGTTAAATGCTATAGCCCTGGATACATCTACCAGTTAGGAATTTGTCCAATCCACTTTTAAATACATTTACAGAGTCTGCCATTATTACCCTCTCCGGGAAGGAGTTCCAAATCTTTATTGCCCTTACCGTGAAGAACCCTTTCCTATGTTGTATATGTCATTTCCTCTCCTCTAACCTAAGCGAGTGCCCACGCGTCCTATATAGAGTTCTTTTAATAAACAAATACGCTGCTAGCTCCTTGTAATTACCCTTTACATATATGAAGATATTAATAATGTCTTCTCTTAGATGCCTCTTTTCTAGTGTATACATGTTTAACCTAGCAAGCCTTTCCTCATACTCCAGAGACTCTAACCCTTTTATCAGTTTAGTAGCTCTTCTTTGAACTCTTTCTAGATCCCTGATATCTTTTTTATAATACGGTGCCCATAACTGAACACAATATTCCAGGTGCGGACGTACCAATGATTTGTACAGTGGCAGGACTACATCCTCGTCCCTTGTCTCGATGCCCCGTTTATTGGAAACACAGGGCCGGTGCAAGGTATTTCTGCACCCTAGGCAAAGGTTCAGCCTAGCTCCCCCTAATCTGCAACGCCCCCCATCTCCCGGTGGTATCATTATACATAGACAGAGAAAAAAAATGACACTCAAGGACTTTTAAAATGAGAAGATATATTGTTTGTAATATGTATAAATGTTAGGTGGCATGTTAGGAATCAAATAGGACACTGAGGCCAGTTTCTCTAATGTGCTCATTAATCGTTGGCGGCCCCGCACTCGTTAATCGCTGGTGGCCCGTCGCTTATGCATGCAGGCCAATATGGACGAGATTGTCCATATTAGCATGCAGTGCTATGGAGCCGGGTGACAAGGGGGCAGTCGGGCAGCTCAGCTGCGGATCGGTAAGTGTGTAGGGCCCATTACAGTCGGAAGCAGCATTACAGTGACGCTGCTGGGTACAGGCCATACTTACCTACTTTCAGTTTTTCCTCTCCGGGAGAAGCCCGGAGCGGAGACAATGCAGGAAACCTCGGGGGCGGGGCCGGGCTGTGACATCATCAAGCCCTGCCCCCAGATTGAAAAAATGCTGCGATTGGCGGGAAGGGGCAGGGCTAAAATGACACGATTCACGTCATTTGAACCCTTCCCCTCCCCACGGATCCACGAATACGGAAGAGTATGTCTCCATCCTGCCTGCATCACTAGGGTGTGAGCAGGATGCGGGAGATCTGCCTACTCTTCTGGGGGTGCGGGGGGCTACGCTAAAAAAACGGGAGCCTCCCGCAGTTTCCGGGAGAGTAGACAAGTATGGTACAGACATGTAGTCAAGTGCTGCTTGCTGCTGGAGAGCTGAGATCCAGGGCCCTGGAGGACGTGAATCAGGGCTATGAGGAGGGGCCGTGTGAGGGGGGGGGCACCTCTGGAGCCATAGTTACATCTGCCTCCTATGTGCCTTCACATGACTTGATGATATACGCGTTGGCACGGAGGAAGTGCTGAGGCACTATGCAGCACAGCCTGATAGCGGCAGCTGTACCTGATTAGACCTGCAGCTGCTGCCAGTGCAGTGTAAAAGGAGGATGTCTCGCACAGAGACATCCTTCACTTTATTGCTTGATAAATTCAGTGGCGCCCTCCAAGTGCCGGCGTCCCTAGGCAGCCACCTAAAGCTGCCTAATGGAAGAGCCAGCCCTGTGCATGCAAGCACTTTACTTGCCTTCTTTGCTGCACATTGACTTTGTGTACTGTTATTAAGCCTATTATCTATGAGCACCCCAAAATCTTTTTCCACCATAGTTACCCCTATATTTTCCCCATCTAGAGTGTAGGATGCATGTGTTTTTTCTCCCCCAAAATGCATAACTCTGCATTTGTCTATATTAAATCTCATTCCCCATTTAGACGCCCAGGTTTCCAGTTTAACTAAGTCTTTCTGTAAGAATTCCAGTTTAACTAAGTCATTCTGTAAGGACTCCAAGCCTTCTGAATTAATTACCTTACACAGTTTAGTATCATCTGCAAAGATTGATACTGTGCTTTCCAGGTCTATTCCTAGATCATTGATAAATATAGTGAAGAGCAGTGGGCCAAGAACTGACCCTTGTGGTATTTCGCTGACTACTGGTGCCCAACTGGAGAACATCCCATTGACCACTACTCGTTGTACTCTGTTATCCAGCCAATTACTTATCCATGTACAAATAATATAACCTAGACCAAGTTCCCGTAATTTGTTGATCAGTCTCCTATGAGGCACTGTATCAAAGGCTTTTGCAAAATCTAAATACACCACGTCCACTGCTTTTTCATGGTCAAGATTCTTGCTCACTTCCTCGTAGAAGCTAATTAAGTTGGTCTGGCATGATCTGTCCCTTACAAACCCATGCTGACTTTTACTAATAAACTTTGTAGCCTGAAGGTTATCCCTTATGCTATCCCTCAAAATGCCTTTCAATATTTTACCCATTATAGAGGTTAAACTAACTAGTCTATAGTTTCCAGGATCAGTTTTATATCCTTTTTTGAATAAAGGCACTACCTCCGCTATGCGCCAATCCCTTGGTACCATACCTGATCTAATTGAACTATGGAAACTTAAGTATAGGGGTTTTGCTAGCTGTAACCTAAGCTCCATAATAACCCTTGGATGAATACCGTCTGGGCCTGGTGATTTCTTAATCTTCACATTACCTAGTCTCTCCAGGACTACTTCCTCACTTAAACAAGCATCAAGCCAAGAGTCATTACCCTCACTGTATTTATGCACTAATGTCACCGGCTCATCCTCCCTGGTAAATACTGATGAAAAAAAATTGTTCAATATTTCCGCCTTTAATTTGTCATCATTTATCAAAGCTCCCAATTCATCTTTTAAAAGGCCTACATTCTCCTTCTTTAACCTTTTACTGTTTATATATTTATAAAACTTTTTAGGGTTGGTTTTACACTCTATAGCAATTTTTTTTTAGTTTATAACTTTATCTGCCCTTATTGCTTTTTTACATTTTTATTGCATTCCTTGTAATACCGGAATGACTCATCCCCTCCATTAGATTTATATGTTTTGAAAGCATGCTTCTTATTAGCCATTGCTTCATTGACCTACTTATTAAACCACGTTGGTTTTTGTTTAGTACTCCTGCGTTTACTGCTCTTGGGAATGAATTTGTGAATATTGTCTTTGAAGCCTCCCACATTTCCGATGTGTCCTTGCCTTGAAACAAAACTTCCCAGTCAATGTCGTGTAGTGCCTGTCTCGGCATATTGAAGTTAGCTTTTCTAAAGTTAAATGTTTTGGTCACTCCCTTATAGCTATGATTTTAACTATAATGTAATAATATTTGGTTTAGATGCTATGCTTACATCCATCCAGTCACTCTATTGGCAGATATGGATAAACTCATAGCTGCGCCCATTATTAGAGAAGCAAGATATGTTTTTCATACAAAAAAAATTGTTCTAACAAATACTATTAAAGAACTTAAAAAAAAATTATGATACAGTTATAGGCTGATGTAATGGACGTTGCTAAATATCTTAAAGAAGGATATATCCTATTAAATACTAAAAAATAAATCATAGACAACTCTAATAAAAGGTCCTACTAATTATTTTATTATACACTTAATAGAAATCCTAGAAGAGATGCCCAAATAAAAAAAAATGTAGTCTAAAAATCATGATTTCTTGTGGCAGACTTATAGTAGACTGCATTTGGTCTTTTAAAAAATATGTGTGAAGCCTGTTTATAAAAATTAAGCCTGCTTATCTCGGAGCTCCCCGTGGTCAATAGCTGATGTTGAAGCAGCTATCGATTCCCTACCCTCTGATAAAGCCCCTAGACCAGATGTCTTTTCTTCAAATTTCTATAAAGTGTTTAAAGCAGATCTTGTGCTGGTATTGACTTGTGTAAAGTCTCAGTCGATAAATGTTGCCGAAAAAAATGTTGGTTGCACAGATTGTAACCATCCCTAAGCCGGGTAAATCTCCCTCCACTGTATAAAATTATTGGCCCATATCCTTATTGAACACGGATGTCAAGCTATTTGCTAAATTGATTGCCAATCGTATATGTCCATTTTTACCCATTCTTATAATGCCCGACCAGGTGGAGTTTGTGCCAGGTAGGCAGGCTCCAGACATTACGCGTAGGGTTATTAATGTTATAGACTATTGTGAATCTCGCAAGTCTCCTCTACTAGTTTGGTCTCTGGATGCCAAGAAAGCATTTGACAGACTTCGTTGGGGGTTTTTGCAGCCAACATTACGTTGTTTTGGATTTCAAGGTCATATACTTGACTCAATTCTTGTGCTTTATTCTTCACCATCCGCTAAAGTTTATGTTAATAGATGCCTCTCCTCAGGGTTCGCTATCAAAATGGAACGTGACAAGGATGTCATTTATCATCTCTTGTCTTTGCGCTGGTGATTGAGCCTCTGGCAGAGATAAATTGATTATTAGATTCTATTCATGGTCCTATTATTGGAAATAATTCTCATAAAATTAGTCTCTTTGCAGATGACATTCTCTTATGTTTACTGAAACCTGAGATTTCACTCATTCAGTGGAATTCAGTTATGAAGCAGTACTCAGAGGTATCTTACGATAAATAATAATAATAATAATAATTTTTATTTATATAGCGCTCTTTCTCCAACAGGACTCAAGGCGCTTTACAGACATCAAAAACAATGCACATAATACAGAGGATTTGAGTAATACAACAATAGACAAGCAACACAGACATAAAAGAAAACCTTAAGCCCACAGAAATCATAACGCAGGATTGGTGCAGGCATTTTGGGTAATAACTTCCAAGGGTTGTGTATTCCACCCTTATAGGTACCAAGTGCAGCAGCCGTCTTGGGCGCTAAGCGTAGGATTACCCAGGGTGGAATAGTCCACCCCTAGAAGAGATGACACAAAATGGGGGTGATTTCAGAGTCCTACAGTTTAGAGTAGGGTTTCAACAAAACCACAAGGTCCATGTATTTTTCATCCCATCCACAAGTGTACCATATGGGGCAGCCATGTTGGGCGCACTTTGAAGGTTACACTGTGGGAGGTGAGCCATACAAGGGCCAAGTTCATATATGGGAAAACTGATGCTTATGTAGTAGTATGATGTACCCTGCATGTAGGGCACAATGGCAAAGTGTGCAATCAGTGGAGGTAAACATTACAGGAAAAACACATGGTGGGGTGAAGCGAGCAATGGAAAGAAAAAAAAACATAATAGCAGGTAACTAGTGGCAGAAGTAGGAGTGGGATAACATTTTGATCAGATCTTAGTTCGGGTGGGTAGGAGAATGAGGGGGGGCATACTCAGACGCAATGGGGATGTCCCTGCTGATCCTGGTCCTGGTGCTCTGCCCCCACAGTTCCCTGTTCATCTTGATGGTTAGGCCCAGGGGCAGACTTGATGTTCTCAGCCAGAGAGGTGGTAAGCCTGGTCTTGGTGTTCTCATGTTTGAGGCGAGGAGAGGCCACATAAAGTTCCAGAGTTTTTAGGTTGTAATGCAGTCCTTCTGTTAATTTGTAAGTTTGTTTGACTTCTGTTTTCCTTCGGTTTAACACAGGTATAACACTGCTATTGATATTAGCTGCCACTTAATAACTAGCCACTTTATACACTAGCCACTGCAACGTCCTTATAGGCCTGACGTCCTATACTATACTGGTTAAGTAAGTCTACAAACACATGCTCTTTGTGATTAAAACCCCCTCCCCCACACAGCAACCCTCCACCAAAAGGTGATAATCAACTACCAAATGTGAAATCTAAGCCCCAGTCAATCACAAAGTTTTTGCTGACTACAGATATTAATCCACTTAACAATTTACCAAATATATCTTTTTAGCAATAAACACACAGTGATCAGCTCTCTGCTGTAGTTACCAAATATATCTTTTTAGCAATAAACACACAGTGATCAGCTCTCTGCTGTAGTTACCAAATATATCTTTTTAGCAATAAACACACAGTGATCAGCTCTCTGCTGTAGTTACCAAATATATCTTTTTAGCAATAAACACACAGTGATCAGCTCTCTGCTGTAGTTACCAAATATATCTTTTTAGCAATAAACACACAGTGATCAGCTCTCTGCTGTAGTTACCAAATATATCTTTTTAGCAATAAACACACAGTGATCAGCTCTCTGCTGTAGTTACAGTGATCAGCTCTCTGCTGTAGTTACCTGTTGGTGAAAAGGAGAGACAGGAGTCAATTCCAAATATCAGTTGAAGATGCAACCAATGAAACACAGGTATAACACTGCTATTGATATTAGCTGCCACTTAATAACTAGCCACTTTATACACTAGCCACTGCAACGTCCTTATAGGCCTGACGTCCTATACTAAACTAAATACCTCTAAGACTGAGGCCCTGCTTTTTAACATACATGGGGAATTACTAAGAGAATTAAAAGAAAACTATACCTATGCCTGGCAATGTAAATCTCTCAAGTACTTAGATGTCAATTTAGCTAGGGACTGTGACTTGATAGACTGCAACTTTGGACCCTTAATTAAAGCTTTTGAGGAACTGACTAAAGAGTGGATGATGCAGGAAGTATCTTGGGTCCTATTTCAGACATGATCACAGCAGCAAATTTGTTCTACTAATTCCTAAAGTAGGAATGCATCAAATAAGGCAAACAATGTGTTAGCTTGCATAAAGTGTTGAATTGATGCAAGGGACGAGAGTGTTATACTCCCATTATATAAATCGCTAGTGAGGCCACATCTCGAATACTGTACACAACTATGTGCAACATACTACAAAAAGGATATCCTGGAACTAGAAAAGGTTCAGAGATGGGCAACCAAATTGATTAAGGGGATGGAAACTCTAGAATATGAGGAAAGGCTTGCAAGGATAGGCATGTTTGCACAGTACAAAAGGAGATTAAGAGGGGACATGATTAACATCTACAAATATGTAATGGGAAAATACACAGCTAGCGGAGGATTTGTTTTCAGTAAGATCAACACTAAGGACACACAGACACCTGCTTACGTTAGAGGAGAGGAGATTTCGCACACTGAGGTGGAAAGGTTTCTTCACAGTAAGGACAATAAGTATCTGGAATTCCCTGCCTGAGAAAGTAGTAATGGCACAATTAATCGTTGCTTTTAAGAATGAGCTAGATAATATAACTAGTCAATTTCACCAATATTTTGAAAATTAATTTCAATCTACTGTACTCCTATAAATTTAGATGACCAAGTGAATGTTCTTTCGGAATCGGTGCTTCCTAAACTATCACCTCATCAGAAAGAAGCCCTGGCTGGTCCTATAACTATGGACAAAGTTAATCAGGCCATATCTAACCTTCCTCATGGAAAGTCTCCAGGCCCTAATGGCCTGTCAGGTGATTACTACCGCATTTTACAAGCCCATATTGCCCCAACAATGCTAGAGTTGTTTAGATCTATACATGAGAAGGGAACCCCATACTTATCTTTTAATTATGCTTTTATGACCTTACTTTCTAAGCCAGATAAAGCTCTAAGTTTGATAACATTGTATAGACCTACAAGTTTGCTAAATGTTGATTACAAACTACTTGCAAAAATAATGGCAACAAGACTTCAAACCATTTTACCGTCGATCTTCTCTGACCATCAAATGGGATTTGTGCAGGGACGCCTTGCAGTTAAGGCCATCAGAATGGCAACAGCGGCAGTGGTGGCAGCCCAAAACTCAACAATCAGTCAACATATATTGATCAGTTTGGACGTACATAGAGCCTCTGACACAGTGCTCTGGCCACACCTCTTTACAGTGTTACCAAAAAGGGGCTTTGAAGATAATTTTATGAATTTAATTTGATATTTACCAGGATCCAACCACATCCTTACTGGTTAATTGCTTCTTAGGCCCGAGCTTCAAGTTAGAAAGGGGCATCCATCAAGGTTGCCCTTTATCGCCCCTTCTTTTTAATATAGCACTAGATCCTTTACTATGTACTCTTCAGCAATGGCAAGTCTTTCAGGGTATTAAATTTGGCAATAAGGAAGTAAAGATTTCTGCATTTGCAGACATTTTGTTTTATGTGTCCAACCCAGAACAATCCCTAGATCGAATATTTGGAATTTACTGATTGGGGGTTGTTCACTGAAGAATCATTGGGGGATGATAATAATGTGAATGTGGACTCCCTTACTTCCATGGTCCTTGGTTATGTGTGTTGTTGCATACAGAGTGTAACAATTAAAAAGTGTGTTCGTACTTACGCAAATGATAAACCATGGATAAATGGTACGGTTCGAACCTTATTAAGTGAGAGAGACAAAGCTTTTAGATCTGGTGACCAAAATGTTTTTAGGGCTGCCCGTCAAAAATTAAAAAAGGGTATAATAGAGGCAAAAAGGGCCTTTTCTGTTAAACTCGAAAGCAAGTTTAAAAATGATAAAGATGCAAAAAGTCTGTGGAAAGGTATTCAAGATATCTCTGACTACAAAGTTAATAAGAACCCCTCTCATAAAGAGGCTGACAGTTCCCTAGGGGAGACATTAAATATATTTTACTCTCGTTTTGATAGCATGGCTGTTTCCCCTGTAGACTGGGATGGGAATCTGGAGAACGCGGAGCCCCTGGTACTGGATGAATTGTCTGTCAGACGGTGCTTTGCCAGTTCTAAATCAGGTAAGGCCCCCGGCCCAGATGGGATTCCGGGAAATGTTATCAAGACATGTGCTGAGCAGTTGGCTGGGATTTTTACTATAATTTTTAACCTTTCTCTTGCCACTTGTCATGTGCCTAAGTGTTTTAAGTCATCTATTATTGTCCCGGTCCCCAAAAATGGTAAGGCCAGTGAGCCAAACGATTACCGACCAATTGCTCTGACATCTCTTATAATGAAGGCCTTTGAAAGATTGGTTATGGGACACATAAAAAAAAGTATCCCAGCCAATCTGGATCCTTTTCAATTTGCATATAAAGCAAATAGGTCGACAGATGACGCTGCTATCACCTTGATTCATCGTGTGGCTACCCATCTAGAATCCACATGTTCCTCTGCGAGAATTTTGTTCGTGGATTACAGTTCGGCATTTAATACAGTAATCCCAACATCATTAGTGTTTAAATTATCTGAGTTGGGATTGAATAACTTTGTATGTAGATGGATCTTGGATTTCTTGACTAACAGGCCCCAATCTGTTAGATTGTACAATTCCCTGTCAAGCGAACTTGTAATCAGTACAGGGGTGCCTCAGGGTTGTGTACTGAGTCTCCTGCTGTACTCTCTGTTTACCTATGATTGCCATTCAAATTCGGAGTCAGTTCACATTATTAAATTTGCCGATGATATCGCAGTCGTAGGTTTAATAAGTAAGGACGATGAGTCAGAATATAGATCTGAGGTCGCTAGGTTAGAAGCTTGGAGTCAAACTAATCACTTAATTTTAAATGTAAAAAAAACAAAAGAAATGATTGTAGATTTTAGGAAAATTCACATGCAGCCTTCTTGTCCCCTAGTCGTAAATAACCAGGTTGTGGAGACAGTTGAGTCCTTTAAATTCCTGGGTATTAACATCTCCAATGACCTGTCTTGGGGTATCCATACACGATGTGTTGTTAAAAAATCTCAACAACGCCTGTTTTTATTGAGGAAAATGCGCATGGCAGGGATACGTAAGGAGATTTTAGTAAACTTTTATTCAGCAATTTTAGAGAGTGTCCTCACATACGGAATTATAGTATGGTTTGGAAACTGTACTGCTATAGAACGTAAGTCCCTTCAGAGAGTGGTTAAAACTGCAAGTAGAGTAATTGGAGTCAGCCTGCCCTGTATTCAGGATATATATGAAAAAAGGCTCCTCACTAAGGTGAAAAGTATTCTGGGAGATCTATCTCATCCAAATGGGGGGATGTTTTCTGTGTTGCCATCTAATAGGCGTTACCGTTCTATTCTTTGTCGGACAAACCGGTTAAGGGGTAGTTTTTTCCCAAAAGCAATAAACATGTTAAACCAGATAGGACTGAGATAAATTGACAATTGGGAATGTCTTGGGTTTAGGAGTGCTCTCTTCGTTCTGTTCTTATGGTCTCTGTATATGCTTGCTTTTTAGTTTCGTTGATTGTTCATTGAACTATTGATGACAATAAAGTATTATTATTATTATTATTATTATTATTATTAAATAAACTTGATCAATTTGGTTCCTTTTCTGACTTACATATAAACATGGATAAATCTATAGCAATGCTTCTAAGGGGCACATCAATCCAACCCCGCTGGACTTCCCATTTGTCTTTACAATGGGCTAAAACATTTATTCCCTACTTAGGAATAGTATTACCTCAAAATCCGTCTAACATATACTCATTAAATGTTAAAAAAAGTGATGCACACTCTTACGGAGGATGTGAAACGTTGGGAGTGCTTGCCACTCTCGTTTCTAGGGTGAGCAGATCTTTCAAAGATGGTAGCAATACCTAGAATACTATACCCACTACAAAACCTTCTAGTGATTTTAACTAAAGCAGACAGTTAAATTTAATGCTTTAATTCGGAAATTTATATCGAAGGGAGGGCGAGCTCGCATAGCCCTACGAAAATTACATCAACCAAAAACAAACGGCGGTATTAACTTTACTGATGACACTATATATAACCATTCAGCTCTGTTGAGACAGCTCTGTCAAAGTCGAAAAATATCGTAATCCACAATGCTTTATACTAACCCCAATGCACATGCCCGCTGCACGTGCACCCAGTCTGCGGTGCGTGTGCATATCCGCAAATTGCGTAAGATCGCTCCGGCGATCACGCGCGTGTTATGCTCATTTACGGTAGAATTTGTGAGCGTGTAGCGGGCGACTCGATCGTAACATATTTAACCTATATAGTGTGTTTTATAGTGATTATTTCCCCTTAACAACGACAGTAAAAATGTTTAGTTTAAATGGTTTGTGGACATGGGGATTCCTCTTTGCATGATATGAAGGGTCAGACAAAGGTTGAATGGTGGTGTCTAGTGTCTAACTAAAGAGTATTTTATTAGAAACATTCCGGTGTTGGTTAGGAAGAGATCGGTCGCTCCAGCGTATAGTTATATGTAAAAGTAGTTTATGGACTTTAAATGTATTTGCTGTTTTATTACACATGAGGTGGGAGTCCTGAGGATGCCTCCCACCTGAGCAGTTGGATAGAGTCACAGCCCACCTGTTCGAATCCACCTATGACCTTTGGTTATAATGCAGAGGGACATTCCTGTGTCCAATGAACAATGAGATTGTAGGGCCCTTTGTAGTGTACAGTATGCTGTGTATATAAAGACCCCCATAGCCAGACCAGCTCTCACTTCTCTCCACAAGGTTTTCCCCGTGATGACTGAGAGCTGGTTTCCAGATAGCACATGCGATTCATTCCCACGTGTGTAAGTTTTCTCTGTGGCCATTTCATTACTCTGTGTGTAGGCAATTCGCTCTCATCTTGTTATCCTTTAAGTGTTTGCCATTTTATTCTCTTTGTGTTTATTATATGTATCTGTGTTACGATCGTTCACTATTGTGTATATTTCTATTTAGTTATTCCGTTTAGTTATTAATGTTAGGTTTGTAGTGTATAAGCTGTTATATGTATTCTTTTCCCTTTTACTTACTAAAAATCATCTGGTAAGGTGTTGGAACCTTAACAAGTGTTTGTGTGATTCACCATATAAGTGCTAAGGGTTTCAGAGCATCTCAATTGCTCAAACAGCTTGCATACTCACAAAGGTTTAGTGTTACACCATTATAGTACCACGGTATTAAGGTTTACAGTGTAAGCATATTCTGTGTTTAAAGTTTATAAAGGTTACTGTCTGTGTGTACGCTCGCTGTGTGTATTCCGTACACCCAGCGCAGCGTGTGTACGTAACTTGCGTACCACGTGTGAGGTCTTTGTACGCAAATAGCGTACGAAGTGCGTAGCACGTGCACGTGGTTTAGCGGCCATTACGGCTACACGGTATTAGTAAATAGCTTATGTTAACAGGTAAAAAATTAGCTTTATCAATTGGGGGCAAGTCCGGTCCACCTCATATCCGCAGTCAGGCGAAAACGCGCAGACTTTATCGATCAGCAAAGGGCGGAAAGGTGGTATCTTGTAGTGCTGATCAGATGAGCGTCTGCGTCTGATTCGCTTGGTTTGTAGGAATGCTGGTGGAATCCGGGACCGGAAGGTAAGAACGTTATGCTATTGTCTTTTTAAACGGTTTTTAATTTCTGTTAAGTATGTTTGAAAGTATTTTAATCGCTCTGTATAGCTTGATAGTTTTATTTGTAACCCAGGCCTAAAATAACTTCAGGGGCTTGCCACATGGTCTGTCCTCCATTTTGTGTAACCCTCATGGATGTGGAAGGGGGAGGAGCAGCGGCCATTTTGGGATGGTCAAAATTTTTGTTTTTTTCTGAATGGCTGATTTTCAGTTGACTCAGGAATAATCAGCCGTCCTTCGTCAAAAAGAAATCACCATTTATGAGTTTCCAATGCATTTATTTAATCCATATCATAATCAATTATAAATAGTTTAGATGGGGTTTAATGTAAGTTAATAGTAAAATTAATATTTGATTTAAGAACGATACACAGATAAAACAAAGTTTTGGTTTTTTTTTTTGGTTTCTTTACCTCCAAGCTTCCAGGATTCTCTGCTTGTTGTAGGATAGCCATTGAAATGCAAATTAACCTGTGTAATTGGTTTTTTTCCCCAGCAGTGAAGAAACTCACCCTCACACACAGTCAAGGGCACATTCATATGCAAATTAGAGAAGTGAATGGGTCTCATAGATGTAATAGTGATTAGTACATAGATGTAATACTATATATGTGTGCTTACATCAATGTATGTTATTAGATTAATTTAGAATTGTATTGTATCTGTGAATTTTCACCTATCTACCTTCCTGTTTGCCATTTGCATTGATAACGTACTGAGAAAATTTGCTGTATTTTAGTTAAAAGTAAAACAGTAATATTTAAAGGAGTAATTATAAGAGGCACGCACACAGCATAGCGGATACTGTGTGGTGTTCGATAATCGATTATAGTTAAATATCGTTTATATTTATAGAAGTGTGTTATTTGCGTTACTGTGAGCGTATCTGGCCTTTTGCATACGTGTCTCGGGCAACGTGCGAGATTACGTACGCAAACGCAAAGACCTTCACACGTGGCGTGTTTACGCAACAAGCGTACGGATACGCCCACTAAATACAAATCACACGATTGTATTGTTTTAGTAAGGCGACACGTAAGCCACGAAGATAATAGCACACATTTGGTCAGTTTCCAAAATTTAGTTTAAATACCTTACTTTACTGTAATACCTCTGGGGAGAGCTATCAGATTACGGGAAATTATTATTTTTTTCTGATCAGAAAATTATAGAATGATAGTGTGGGCAAAAAGAAAAAAGGCATGAGTGTATTGAACTCCTCTTGATGGTCTTGGTGAAGTCTTGGTGAAGTCTTGGTGAAACTTGGTGAAACTTGGTGAATCTTGGTGAAGCACGGTCTAGGTGAAGACGTGCGACGAAGTGTGGTATTACGCTCCGGCTGTTTTGGAGCACAGTAAGGAGACTCCAATGATCTTACCATTTATAGATAACAAGTATCTATAAGTGGTACGATTGGACCGCACGGTTGTATGTGTGACCAATAACGCAACGTGATATGAGGTCGTATATTTAAATTGCCCTCATGCGTGTTGTAGGGAGCACATGCAAGTGTGATTTGTGTAAAATATAAAGGTAAGGAATTTTCGCTGGTAGGGCCTGCAACGATTACGTGGGTCTGCTAAAAGGGGCGGATTCGTTGTACTCGGAGCAGAAGAAGCTGGTGGAAGAGCTTGGAAAACTCCCACCGTAGACTACTGTGTTTGGTGCATTTTAGGAAGTTTTTCTGTGTTAAAAAAGGTCCACAATGGAAGCCAAGTGCACAACACAGGGACGTTTAGTAGTCAGGGTTCAGACTGAAGAGGCTTGCAGACCCCGAGGGTCTGCTCGGTTAGTAATGTGGGGGAAGTATGGTCCCCACACTGAGACCTTTTGTGATGAATGGACACGAATGACTGTGGGGGATAAAGCACCATTTCCTGGGATAGGTAGTTTTGACTCAAAGGTATTGCATAATTTAAGAAGGATCTGTCTCATAAATTCCGGGAAGCAACGGATTAGACATTATGATTGTTTACAGATATGGCAACAGGAAGGTGAGATACAAAGGGAATTAGCTTACACAGCTGGTTCTCACCTTAGCAGGAAACATATGGCAACTGGAGAACAAATGGCTGCAGAGAATGACATACGGGGATATGATGATAATTGTGTACTTAGTAACTGTATTAATGATAAGAGTAAATGTAATAACTGTAATAAATGTAAGAATGATAGAAGGAAAACTGATAAATATACAAATTCTAACCCGTGCAAGTTGCACTCCATGTTAAACTTCCCTCAGGATTACAAGCAAGAAAGTGAGCCCAGCAGGATGTCGGCACCTCTTCCAGCAGCCATCATACGAGACACCCAGGTGGGCATGGCCCAATCGGTAAAGGCAGTAGTCAAGCCCCCTAACGGAGGATCAGGTGAGGTCGTGTCCACAGGTAAGTATGGTATTGTATATCATGCACAGACAATTGCACCTCACATTGTAGAGTCAACACAAGATGGTGTAATTGAACTAAATCCTGTCAGGGTGATCACCAATGGGAGGACTGACGCTCAGGGAATCACTCCCGTCAGAGACATTGCTATGCATTGTCCCTGGTCCCGGATGGAATTGAGGACAATTATGTCTGAATTTCCTGATCCCAGGAGAGATCTAGCCGCATGTCAGAGGTTTGTTAAAGAATTAGGTAACACCGCAGAACCCACAAACAAAGATTGGCGAACAGTGCTACGAGTATGTTTACCTTCCAACATTGATCCTGCAAAATTCATCACTGATTGTAGACGCAGACGTACCCCTCACTGAGGAATACACCCAGGAGAATGTACGACAAATCAATCTGCAATTAGGAGTATATTTCCCAACTATTGTCGAGTGGAACAAAATTTTCTCCATTAGACAAAAAGAAGGTGAAATGGCAGCGGAATATTTCCATCGAGCACTGCAGGAAATATCTAGATACACTGGGATCACGGACATTGAGGATAATGTACATCATAGGGAGGTAGCTGTGTCCGTATTAATGGACAGCTTAAAAGACACACTAAGAATCAGGGTACAAACCTCTCTACCTCACTGGAGAGGTATCTCGGTGGCTGCATTAAGAGAGTCCGCTATCGAGCATGACCGTAATATCCAAAGAACCAGGGAAGCACAGGGAGAGCGGTTGATGGTGATGAGCATCCAAGCACTAGAGGAGGCATCAAATCAACCAAAACCCCAGGCCACTGGCACATGGAGGAAGCCAAGGGTTTGTTATCTTTGTAAAAGAGAAGGGCATTATGCCACCAACTGTAACAGCCCACATAAAGTCAGACCCCCTAGACAAGAACACGAGCAAAGTTATGACACACGAAATTGTAATCAGGGATCATATATGAAGAATTTTGGGCCGCACCTGTAATGTGCAGCCAGTAAAGTTGATCATTAGCCTTGATAGTAAGCCTGAGGTTACAGTTAATGAAATTGGGAGGTCATTTCCTTGTAAGACACAGGGACGGCTGGGTAAACTTTGTAATTTATCTTTAAATGTTTTCTTCTCATCTGTAACTTTCACCAACAGAACTCAAACGTCACATGGCTACTTGGTCTTTTCAGAGGTCTACTTAACCCCAGTATGTCTTACCAGCATCGTTGTGTTTGGCCAGACACAAAGGGTGGAGAGGATAAATACTGGTGGGGGGGAGACAATGCAGAGATAAGGGTGGACATGTTGATGCGACAGCTTGTTGATGAATCTGACAATGTTTTTTTCTTTTCAAATTGTTCTCTCTCTTTTTGTTCTTTCATGTTTTACGGATGGTATGTCACACAAAAGTTAGACAAATGGTAATGCAAGATTTATGCTCCTTACAGAAAGATCGCTGATTCGGAAAGAATATTGTATCACCGGAGTGTTCGTTTTGGGAAGACTGAGAGACAGCACCTTTGAGATGACATCTGAGCAAGAAGAACAACAAGACTAGAGGACAAATCATCGTAACAAGTTTTTTTCCGCCCTTCAATTATTTTCTGTACCCCCATTACAACTATCTTTCTCCTCCTGTAAGATGGACTCGCCCCAAAGGACTGCAGTCCGTGTTTTCCTGTTGACCCTGTTGTTGACCAGAGCAGTCTGTTTCGGTGAGAGTACCAGTGAGGTCGAGAAAGGATCTGGAATGGATTCTGATGATCAGGATGGAAGCATAGAATTCCAAAAGCAACACAATCACCGAGAAAAGGCGAGTATCAGAAAACAATCTGGCAGCCATGTTATTAATAGACATTGTGAAGGATTGTTAGCTGAAGAGAATTATATCTGTAGGAATTGTGACAACATAGTTGAGGACGGTTGCATCAAGCAATGTCAGTCCCGTTTTAATATCAATATGGACCGGCATCCATTGAGTGACTACCACTCATTGGTGGGTAAAGTGTTAAACCAGACAGACTGTTGGGTGTGCTCACAAGTACCTCAAGGTCATAGAAAGTCAGGACTAGTGCCATATCCTTTAACGGTAGATGAGGTACTTGAGTTAAAGGGTGGGAGACCGGTGGACAAGAGATTTAATATTTCTAGTCCTCCTAGTTTAAAGCTCCACCAATACCATGTAGATAGGTCCCTAATGTGTTTTCACATTTCCAATCCCCGAAAGTCGGGAAATTGGGAAGTGTCATGGAACAACCAAACCATGACATTCTTACACAGAGCTGACAGAATGCTCCTAGACTCAGAACTTATACGCCAAATAGCCGACAGTGGAAAATATTTCCGGTATAGGTACACTCTAGGAAGTAGGACCATGCGAGTTGGAGAAGTATCACCAGGATACTGTGCACATATCATACAGACTGATACATGTACTAGTCAAATGAGAGAGCTAGGGATAGGATTCTTCCCCTGGAAGGTTTGTAATATGGTTATGTCATGTTCTGTCCCATATGTTCTCCCCGATGACGCATATTTCATATGTGGGAGAAAGGCGTATAGGTTCCTTGCCCCAAACTCAGAGGGATTGTGTTACATTGGAAAAGTGTTGCCTGAAGTGAATTTATGACCCAACGATTGAGACAATGTTGTGATAAGATATGATTCCAAGGACCGTTTCTTTCACCCGTTTCTCCTTTGGTTTTCTCCAAGGTACCAATAGATCCACCTGGAAGAAGAATTTGATGACCATTTATACAAGACCAATGATGAACTGTGTCACAAACACCTGATGAGCTTTTAGAGACTGTAATTCTTTTTATGGACACTTGAAGAAGCTTTTTGTTTGCCAATAAACCCCAAAGCTACAGTAAAGATACGACGATCCGGACAAGACATCAGACAAGACATCAACAAGACCCTAATCGGCGACTGTATACAAAATCTCACATAGTTATATGACTGCATTTATAACGCTTGTTTCTTTTCTTCATCTCTACAACCTCCAGGTAGTATCACATAGTCGACAGGTGATTTTCACATATTAGCATCCACATACTCTCCCACTCCATGTATCATCAACTAATGTGCACCCCATTTGTTGTAACCAAAAGCCGGAAAGAGCTCGGTAGAGTTTGACAGCCCATCCACAGACCCTTAATATGGGATAAGAAGGATTCAAATGTATACTTCGCAATACCTCGAAGCTTGATTTAGAACACGTACGGCACGATGATACATGACCCCTCAGACACGGACTTCATACACACATGCTTTTACTATCTCACTAGGTCATATCTTTCCCACCTCCTCCTCTCCTCCCTCTACCCAATCATAAAAAGGTATTACATGATGACATATATTTTTCTGTTTGAATTGTTTAGAAAGTGGCAGTTATTGGTGACTGCCAAAGGGTGGACTGTCAAAGTCGAAAAATATCGTAATCCACAATGCCTTATACTAACCCCAATGCACATGCCCGCTGCACGTACACCCAGTCTGCGGTGCATGTGCATATCCGCAAATTGCGTAAGATCGCTCCGGCGATCACGCGCATGTTATGCTCATTTACGGTAGAATTTGTGAGCGTGTAGCGGGCGACTCGATCGTAACATATTTAACCTATATAGTGTGTTATATAGTGATTATTTCCCCTTAACAACAACAGTAAAAATGTTTAGTTTAAATGGTTTGTGGACATGGGGATTCCTCTTTGCATGATATGAAGGGTCAGACAAAGGTTGAATGGTGGTGTCTAGTGTCTAACTAAAGAGTATTTTATTAGAAACATTCCGGTGTTGGTTAGGAAGAGATCGGTCGCTCCAGCGTATAGTTATATGTAAAAGTAGTTTATGGACTTTAAATGTATTTGCTGTTTTATTACACATGAGGATGCCTCCCACCTGAGCAGTTGGATAGAGTCACAGCCCACCTGTTCGAATCCACCTATGACCTTTGGTTATAATGCAGAGGGACATTCCTGTGTCCAATGAACAATGAGATTGTAGGGCCCTTTGTAGTGTACAGTATGCTGTGTATATAAAGACCCCCATAGCCAGACCAGCTCTCACTTCTCTCCACAAGGTTTTCCCCGTGATGACTGAGAGCTGGTTTCCAGATAGCGCATGCGATTCATTCCCACGTGTGTAAGTTTTCTCTGTGGCCATTTCATTACTCTGTGTGTATGCAATTCGTTCTCATCTTGTTATCCTTTAAGTGTTTGCCATTTTATTCTCTTTGTGTTTATTATATGTATCTGTGTTACGATCGTTCGCTATTGTGTATATTTCTATTTAGTTATTCCGTTTAGTTATTAATGTTAGGTTTGTAGTGTATAAGCTGTAATCTGTATTCTTTTCCCTTTTACTTACTAAAAATCATCTGGTAAGGTGTTGGAACCTTAACAAGTGTTTGTGTGATTCACCATATAAGTGCTAAGGGTTTCAGAGCATCTCAATTGCTCAAACAGCTTGCATACTCACAAAGGTTCAGTGTTACACCATTATAGTACCACGGTATTAAGGTTTACAGTGTAAGCATATTCTGTGTTTAAAGTTTATAAAGGTTACTGTCTGTGTGTACGCTCGCTGTGTGTATTCCGTACACCCAGCGCAGCGTGTGTACGTAACTTGCGTACCACGTGTGAGGTCTTTGTACGCAAATAGCGTACGAAGTGCGTAGCATGTGCACGTGGTTTAGCGGCCATTACGGCTACACGGTATTAGTAAATAGCTTATGTTAACAGGTAAATAATTAGCTTTATCAGCTCCAAAACTGGCTGCAGAACACATCAACTTACACTGATGTTTCTTTGGAACAGGAGGTCTTGAGAGACATTGATTTAATAAGTTTATTACACAAGCATGTTCAGGAAGTGGAGGAATATATTACGTTGAATCCGTTATTTTGGATGACGCAGAGGCTTTGGCATATTTTGCGTCACAAAGCCGGGCTAAATTGTTTTTATTCCTTACATCTACCCCTGATTAGAAATCCTAATTTTCTAGACGGCATGGCTGCCCATCCCTTCACCTTCTGGAGACTCGCAGGAGTAGATAATGTTGGGTCTCTAGTATCAGAAGAGAAATGCTCTCTAACCTTTGTAGAACTAACTGCTAAGCATACTATGATTAGGCCATATCCCCTGGCCTTTTGCAGGCACGTTTCTATGTAAACCACGTCCTACAACATTTCTCTGATAAAGACTGGGTCAATCCTCTAGATAATTTATTGAAAAATACGGTTCCCCAATGTAAAGCTATTTCGGTCCATTATGCCTTTCTTAGAGATGTTATAAATCATACCAAAGTGTCGGGAGGGGTTTCGGGGTGGCTGACTAATTTCACTGCACTGACAATTCCAGATTTGGAAAGAGCGTTTCTGTATTCTAGTAGGACGCTTCCATCCAGCATGTACACTGAGCTATTTTTAAACATCTTTCATAATGCCTACCTCTCTCCACTTCGGAGATTTCATATGGGTACTTACAATAATCACAGTTGTCCCATATGTCATCAAGAGGAGGCAGATAATTACCACTGCCTGTGGTCCTGCCCTATTGTTAAATATTTTTGGCATTTAATACGTAGATATGCAGAACCAAAACTGATAAACTTTGTTCCATTCACCCCAGAATGGGCAATTTTTGGAATCATTAATCCTGAACAGAGAATGACCCCGGGGAGTAATAAACTATTACTGGCCATAAGCGCAGCAGGTTGGAAAATTATATTACAAAGCTGGCTAGATAACTCACCCCCTCAATTACCATTATTTTTTTAATAAGCTATATTTTCTATTTAAAATGGACTGGATGGAAGTGCTTTTACATAAAGAAAAGGAAGTGGAGCGTTTTTTTTTTTACTCTGGGAATCATACATTGGCACACTCCTGCTCACAACTAGAAACCAAATACATTATAGTTTTAAAGACACTACCTGGTATCTTACCAGAATGGTGGTACAAGATCCACCGATTGCCTTAACGTAAGGAGAAGGAGAAGGGTTCTTATTTTCTACTTATCTGCCTCCACCAGGTTTTCAGACTCGCAGCCTTATTTTTCAATATCTGAATATATACTTGTAAGATTTTGTTGTTGAAAGCTATTGATTCTTTTATGGTATATAACAAAACACAATCAGACGCGAGATGTATTTTTGTTTTTCTTTAATATTCCACTTTCTGTTATATGACTGTATTTGTTTCCCCTTCAGCTTCAAGGGTTTGGATTACCTCATGACATCTACATTGTTATCCCCTTTGTAACTAGGTCTGTCAAAATTACATTGTAACCAATGTTGTTTATTTGTATCAATCCCATGATGCCTCAATAAAAATGTTATTTAAAAAAAAATGGGCTAGATAAATTCCTAATGGATAAGAATATACAGTGTTATGGTGGGTAAATCACACACTATAGTAATAAAAGAAAAAAAAGGAGGAAGTGACATAACAGCTAAACAATCATCACAGTTAAAATTAGTCTTAAAAATATTACAGTGTAGGAGATCACTAACAAGTTGCACTGTATGGAGAAATTGTCTTTTTTCAACCTCCGAAACTATGAGACTATGCTACTATTTTTATAATGCAGTCAAACATAGTAATTTTATATGTGACCTTATTAGATTAATTTTATCTCATCACTATTTTAAGTTTTTTTTTATCTCCAAACATTCAGCAGAACAATGGTAACAGTATTTGCTCCCAGCTTTGCCAATCTTTTTCTTGGCATGTGAGAAAAAATATATATTTATGGTAAAATGGATTTTAATGAGAAAACTGTTTTGTGCTGTTGATATATAGACAATATTTTAATTCTCTGAAAAGAAACCAATCAATAATTTGTTTATAGAGGATAATAATAAGAATGCTTTGAAATAAAAACAAAAACTCATGCAAGATTGCTAAATTCAAGACTGATTTTCTGGATCTGGTCTTGGGATGTAAAGATACAGTATGGGAATTAAAACTGAAAAGGAAATCAAAACAGAAGACAACAATAGCTACATGCGCTTTAAAAAGTGTCATGAATTCTAATGGAAGACCAATATTCCCTTTTCACAATTTTGTAAAATAGAGAAATTGCAGTAAAATGTCTTTTTGTGAAGATTATCTATCTATCTATCTATCTATCTATCTATCTATCTATCTATCTATCTATCTATCTATCTATATATCTATCTAATCTATCTATCTAATCTATCTATCTATCTATCCATACAGCGTAATGCCGGCACTCTGTATGCCCCCTAGGGCTTGCTTACTCTGGTACCCTCCATCTGGGTTTGGCAACCCCCATATGTAGATCAAAAATGAGGCGGCACTCAGAGATTTATTGAAAAGCAAACAGGTGTGTATTCAAATCATCACATCACATCAACGTTTCGGGGAATGAAACCACTTCATCAGGATGAACAAACAGTACAATAAAGGTACATTAAGTAAACATAAGATAAAATTTATAAAGTGGCTCAGTGTAAAGTGTATTAAAAGCGCTGATTCATATCCACATGATATCCACCGCACATTTAATACACTTTACACTGAGCCACTTTATAAATGTTATCTTATGTTTACTTAATGCACCTTTATTGTTAAACCAGGTGGCTTCCACAAGCACTAGATGCACTTTCTATCCCCAGAGTGGGTCTAACTCTAATTAAGCTTTTTTTGATGAATTATAATATAGTATAAGACATAATGTCTTGAAAATTTCTGTCACGGAGTGCCTATTATTGGTTCCCTTGATGATCCTCTGTTTTGTTTACAGCATCACCGTGGTTACCAGCCAGGGACCCGTTTTGTCACTTCTGCAGGAAGTGAGGGAGACGGAGCCAGGGATGGTGGGACTGCGGTGATGTGCAGTGGGAAGTCTCCCTGGGTGAGTTTGTCTATATATATTTCACTTTCTGCACTGTTTGTTCATCCTGATGAAGGGGATTCGTTCCCCGAAACGTTGATAAGATGTGATGATTTGAATACACACCTGTTTGATTTTCAACAAATCTCTGAGTGCTGCCATGTTTTTGATCTATATATATATATATATATATATATACACATACTCACTTCATACACAAGGGTAAAGTGAAAGATCAGCACTCACCTTCAGTTTCCAAAAAGTCTTTATTCAAAAACATGGCAAACATATAGACTGGTGACATACTATATAGCAACTGTTTATCTGTTGTGTTTGAAGGTCTGCCACATCCATTGAGTGATTAAAATGTCGGCTGAATATACTGCACAATGGGGGTCATTCCAAGTTGATCACTAGGAGCAATGCACACGAACGTCGTACTATTACAACGAACGATGTAGTTTCACACAAGGTCTAGCAAAGCTTTTCAGTCGCACTGCTGGCCGCAGAGTAATTGACAGGAAGGGGGCGTTTCTGGGTGTCAACTGACCGTTTTCAGGGAGTGTTCGAAAAAAACGCAGGCGTGACAGGAAAAACGCAGGCATGACACGAAAAATGCAGGCGTGGCTGGGCAAACGCAGGGCGTGTTTGTGACATCAAAACAGGAACTGAACAGCCTGAAGTGAACGCAAGCGCTGAGTAGTTCTGAAGCTACTCTGAAACTGCACAAAATTATTTTGTAGCCGCTCTGCGATCCTTTCGTTCGCACTTCTGCTAAGCTAAAATACACTCCCAGTGGGAGGCGGCATAAAAACTGCTAGAGAGCGAACAACTCGGAATGACCACCAATGTCACTTTATTTAAAAACAAACTTGCAGCTGTAACTGCTTTGGAGGCTGGGGAGTGCGATTTTAATGCAATTTTTCACAATTTTATACAGTACTTGTTGAGAAAGGTTTAGGATAGAGATGTGCACCGGAAATTTTTCGGGTTTTGTGTTTTGGTATTGGATTCGGTTCCGCGGTCGTGTTTTGGATTCGGACGCGTTTTGCCAAAACCTCCCTGAAATTTTTTTGTCGGATTTGGGTGTGTTTTGGATTCGGGTGTTTTTTACAAAAAACCCTCAAAAACAGCTTAAATCATAGAATTTGGGGGTCATTTTGATCCCATAGTATTATTAACCTCAATTACCATAATTTCCACTCATTTTCAGTCTATTCTGAACACATCACACCTCACAATATTATTTTTAGTCCTAAATTTTGCACCGAGGTCGCTGGATGGCTAAGCTAAGCGACACAAGTGGCTGACACAAACACCTGGCCCATCTAGGAGTGGCACTTCAGTGTCGGGCAGGATGGCACTTCAAAAAAATTGTCCCCAAACAGCACATGATGCAAAGAAAAAAAGAGGCGCTCCAAGGTCGCTGTGTGACTAAGCTAAGCGACACAGGTGGCCGACACAAACACCTGGGCCATCTAGTAGTGGCACTGCAGTGTCAGGCAGATTGGCACTTCAAAAAAATAGTCCCCAAACAGCACATGATGCAAAGAAAAAAAGAGGCGCACCAAGGTCGCTGTGTGACTAAGCTAAGCGACACAAGTGGCCGACACAAACACCTAGCCCATCTAGGAGTGGCACTGCAGTGTCAGACAGGATGGCACTTAAAAAAATAGTCCCCAAACAGCACATGATGCAAAGAAAAATGAAAGAAAAAAGAGGTGCAAGATGGAATTGTCCTTGGGCCCTCCCACCCAACCTTATGTTGTATAAACAGGACATGCACACTTTAACTAACCCATCATTTCAGCGACAGGGTCTGCCACACGACTGTGACTGAAATGACTGGTTGGTTTGGGCCCCCACCAAAAAAGAAGCAATCAATCTCTCCTTGCACAAACTGGCTCTACAGAGGCAAGATGTCCACCTCATCATCATCCTCCGATTCCTCACCCCTTTCACTGTGTACATCCCCCTCCTCACAGATTATTAATTCGTCCCCACTGGAATCCACCATCTCAGATCCCTGTGTACTTTCAGGAGGCAATTGCTGCTGGTGAATGTCTCCATGGAGGAATTGATTATAATTCATTTTGATGAACATCATCTTCTCCACATTTTCTGGAAGTAACCTCGTACGCCGATTGCTGACAAGGTGAGTGGCTGCACTAAACACTCTTTCGGAGTACACACTGGAGGGTGGGCAACTTAGGTAGAATAAAGCCAGTTTGTGCAAGGGCCTCCAAATTGCCTCTTTTTCCTGCCAGTATACGTACGGACTGTCTGACGTGCCTACTTGGATGCGGTCACTCATATAATCCTCCACCATTCTTTCAATGGTGACAGAATCATATGCAGTGACAGTAGACGACATGTCAGTAATCGTTGGCAGGTCCTTCAGTCAGGACCAGATGTCAGCACTCTCTCCAGACTGCTCTGCATCACCGCCAGCGGGTGGGCTCGGAATTCTTAGCCTTTTCCTCGCACCCCCAGTTGCGGGAGAATGTGAAGGAGGAGCTGTTGACGGGTCACGTTCCGCTTGACTTGACAATTTTCTCACCAGCAGGTCTTTGAACCTCTGCAGACTTGTGTCTGCTGGAAAGAGAGATCCAACGTAGGTTTTAAATCTAGGATCGAGCACGGTGGCCAAAATGTAGTGCTCTGATTTCAACAGATTGACCACCCGTGAATCCTGGTTAAGCGAATTAAGGGCTCCATCCACAAGTCCCACATGCCTAGCGGAATCGCTCTGGTTTAGCTCCTCCTTCAAAGTCTCCAGCTTCTTCTGCAAAAGCCTGATGAGGGGAATGACCTGACTCAGGCTGGCAGTGTCTGAACTGACTTCACGTGTGGCAAGTTCAAAGGGTTGCAGAACCTTGCACAACGTTGAAATTATTCTCCATTGCGCTTGAGTCAGGTGCATTCCCCCTCCTTTGCCTATATCGTGGGCAGATGTATAGGCTTGAATGGCCTTTTGCTGCTCCTCCATCCTCTGAAGCATATAGAGGGTTGAATTCCACCTCGTTACCACCTCTTGCTTCAGATGATGGCAGGGCAGGTTCAGGACTGTTTGCTTGTGCTCCAGTCTTCGGCACGCGGTGGCTGAATGCCGAGAGTGGCCCACAATTCTTCGGGCCACCGACAGCATCTCTTGCACGCCCCTGTCGTCTTTTAAATAATTCTGCACCACCAAATTCAATGTATGTGCAAAACATGGGACGTGCTGGAATTTGCCAAGATGTAATGCACGCACAATATTGCTGGCATTGTCCGATGTCACAAATTCCCAGGAGAGTCCAATTGGGGTAAGCCATTCTGCGATGATGTTCCTCAGTTTCTGTAAGAGGTTGTCAGCTGTGTGCCTCTTATGGAAAGCGGTGACACAAAGCGTAGCCTGCCTAGGAACGAGTTGGCGTTTGCGAGATGCTGCTACTGGTGCCGCTGCTGCTGTTCTTGCTGCGGGAGGCAATACATCTACCCAGTGGGCTGTCACAGTCATATAGTCCTGAGTCTGCCCTGCTCCACTTGTCCACATGTCCGTGGTTAAGTGGACATTGGGTACAACTGCATTTTTAGGACACTGGTGACTCTTTTTCTGACGTCTGTGTACATTTTCAGTATCGCCTGCCTAGAGAAATGGAACCTAGATGGTATTTGGTACCGTGGACACAGTACCTCAATCAAGTCTCTAGATGCCTGTGAATTAACGGTGGATACCGGACACACGTTTCTCACCACCCAGGCTGACAAGACCTGAGTTATCCGCTTTGCAGCAGGATGACTGCTGTGATATTTCATCTTCCTCGCAAAGGACTGTTGGACAGTCATTTGCTTACTGGAAGTAGTACAAGTGGTCTTCCGACTTCCCCTCTGGGATGAAGATCGACTTCCAGCAGCAACAACAGCAGCGCCAGCAGCAGTAGGCGTTACACTCAAGGATGCATCGGAGGAATCCCAGGCAGGAGAGGACTCGTCATACTTGCCAGTGACATGGCCAGCAGGACTATTGGCTTTACTGTGTAAGGTGGAAATTGACACTGAGGGAGTTGGTGGTGTGGTTTGCAGGAGCTTGGTTACAAGAGGAAGGCATTTAGTGGTCAGTGGACTGCTTCCGCTGTCATCCAAAGTTTTTTAACTTGTCACTGACTTCTGATGAATGCGGTCCAGGTGACGTGTAAGGGAGGATGTTCCTAGGTGGTTAACGTCCTTACCCCTACTTATTACAGCTTGACAAAGGCAACACACGGCTTGACACCTGTTGTCCGCATTTGTGTTGAAATAATTCCACACCGAAGCGGTGAATTTTTTTGTATTTTGACCAGGCATGTCAATGGCCATATTCATCCCACGGACAACAGGTGTTTCCCCGGGTGCCTGACTTAAACAAACCACCTCACCATCAGAATCCTCCTTGTCAATTTCCTCCCCAGCGCCAGCAACACCCATATCCTCATCCTGGTGTACTTCAACAGTGACATCTTCAATTTGACTATCAGGAACTGGACTGCAGGTGCACCTTCCAGCACTTGCAGGGGGCGTGCAAATGGTGGAAGGCACAAGCTCTTCCCGTCCAGTGTTGGGAAGGTCAGGCATCGCAACCGACACAATTGGACTCTCCTTGGGGATTTGTAATTTAGAAGAACGCACAGTTCTTTGCTGTACTTTTGCCAGCTTAAGTCTTTTCATTTTTCTAGCAAGAGGATGAGTGCTTCCATCCTCATGTGAATCTGAGCCACTAGCCATGAACATAGGCCAGGGCCTCAGCCGTTCCTTGCCACTCAGTGTCATAAATAGCATATTGGCAAGTTTACGCTTCTCATCAGACGCTTTCAATTTTGATTTTTGGGTCATTTTACTGAACTTTTGTTTTTTGGATTTTACATGCTCTCTACTATGACATTGGGCATCAGCCTTGGCAGACGATGTTGATGGCATTTCATCGTCTCAGCCATAACTAGTGGCAGCAGCTTCAGCACGAGGTGGAAGTGGATCTTGATCTTTCCCTATTTTAACCTCCACATTTTTGTTCTCCATTTTTTAATGTGTGGAATTATATGCCAGTATCAATAGCAATGGCCTACTACTATATATACTGCGCACAACTGAAATGCACCACAGGTATGGATGGATAGTATACTTGACGACACAGAGGTAGGTAGAGCAGTGGCCTTCCGTACCGTACTGCTATATATACTGGTGGTCACTGTCAGCAAACTGCAAAACTAAAATGCACCACAGGTATAGAATCTAGATGGATAGTATACTTGACGACACAGAGGTAGGTAGAGCAGTGGCCTTCCGTACCATACTGCTATATATACTGGTGGTCACTGTCAGCAAACTGCAAAACTAAAATGCACCACAGGTATAGAATCTAGATGGATAGTATACTTGACGACACAGAGGTAGGTAGAGCAGTGGCCTTCCGTACCTTACTGCTATATATACTGGTGGTCACTGTCAGCAAACTGCAAAACTAAAGTGCACCACAGGTATAGAATCTAGATGGATAGTAAACTTGACAACACAGAGGTAGGTAGAGCAGTGGCCTTCCGTACTGTACTGCTATATATACTGGTGGTCACTGTCAGCAAACTGCTAAACTAAAATGCACCACAGGTATTGAATCTAGATGGATAGTATACTTGATGACACAGAGGTAGGTAGAGCAGTGGCCTTCCGTACGGTACTGCTATATATAGTGGTGGTCACTGTCAGCAAACTGCAAAACTAAAATGCACCACAGGTATAGAATCTAGATGGATAGTATACTTGACGACACAGAGGTAGGTAGAGCAGTGGCCTTCCGTACCGTACTGCTATATATACTGGTGGTCACTGGTCAGCAAAACTCTGCACTGTACTCCTCCTATATAATATACTGGTGGTCCCCAGTACCCACAATAAAGCAGTGTGAGCACAGATATATGCAGCACACTGAGCACAGATATGGAGCGTTTTTCAGGCAGACAACGTATACTGGTGGTCACTGGTCAGCAAAACTCTGCACTGTACTCCTCCTATATAATACTGCTGGTCCCCAGTCCCCACAATAAAGCAGTGTGAGCACAGATATATGCAGCACACTGAGCACAGATATGGAGTGTTTTTCAGGCAGAGAACGGATAAAACTGGTGGTAACTGATCAGCAAAACTCTGCACTGTACTCCTCCTATATAATACAGCTGCTCCCCAGTCCCCACAATTAAGCAATAAGCACAAATATTTGCAGCAACATTAATAAATGGAGAGGACGCCAGCCACGAGTGAAAATGGCGGCAACGCGCGGCTCCTTATATAGAATCCGAATCTCACGAGAATCCGACAGCGGGATGATGACGTTCGGGCGCGCTCGGGTTAACCGAGCCACACGGGAGAATCCGAGTATGCCTCGGACCCGTGTAAAATCGGTGAAGTTCGGGGGGGGTTCGGTTTCCGAGGATAAAACATTTATCTATGACAAAGGGAGCTGAGCTGTGTTAATTTTAGTAAGTGTGATAATTTCGTTAAGAGAAGAATGGTAGTGCTCTTCACTACACACAATGGCCAAGAAAGGTACTGCAGTAGCTATGCATATAGCTTTCCATTCACTGTAGACATCATGTGATAGGTCATTATGGGACATAAAGCCTCGGTTACTATTGGTCTAACTTCATTGCCTAGCAATGTGACTGCAACTTATCAGATCCATATCAGTCTCGGTGTGAAACTATACACCAGAGGTTCTCAATCTCGGTCCTCGTGGGCCCACACAGTGCATGTTTTGCAGGTCTCCTCACAGAATCGCAAGTGAAATAATTAGCTCCACCTGTGGACCTTTTAAAATGTGTCAGTGAGTAATTAATACACCTGTGCACCTGCTGGGTTACCTGCAAAACATGCACTGTGTGGGCCCACGAGGACCGAGTTTGAGAACCTCTGCTATACACGGAGATCACCCATAATAAATGCATCTGTTATTTCATCTACACGTCTCTGTTTGAGGAGCTTTTTCTTTCATATGTTAATATTTATTACTATTATGCCTAGACAAAGTGAATATAGGTCATAGTACATCGGCCACTAAAGGTTTATCCCATAGTAATGAAACTGACCAAGAAAGAGACTCTCGAATGACTACAAAGACAAAGACAATTTGTCACTGAGCAAAGTAATCATCTCTCTGCAGATCAAAATAGCCACCACACAAACTAAGTAAGGGTTCCCATTATATTAGTACTTAATCTAAACCCACCTAAATTGTGCTATGGTATGCTATTTCAAATAAAAACTTTTAAAAACTTTTTGTTTAAAGCTACTATTTTAATTGACTGTGGTACTGGAGAAATAGTTTTAATACCAAGAATCCCAATAATTCCATTGGATTTATTATTTAATTTCAAACTTATTCAATTACTGGTAAGAGTCTGCTTTGGCATGACAAGAAATAAAGTGCACGGACAGACACTTAACATTGCTGGAGTTGACCTAAGTGGAGAATGTTTTTCCTATTGACAACAGAACGTTTACAATTCCAATTTGAGAATAGTCCTCAAGCGCTACCAACAACCAAACAATCACATTAAAGAAATTGTGTATATATATATATGTGTGTGAGTCTCTCTCAGTCCTCAGGATATTAGGTATATAGGTATATATATTAGGTATTAGGAAGATATCTGACGTATACTTTTAAGGAAGGTTTTTTTGGATTCAAATGAAAAAGACAATCAGTATGTGCACTATATTGTGTATTTGTCCTAATATATTGCCACCATAATGTTGAAATAATAGAATAGTAAATGGTGATTTCTGCATGACTAGCAGATATTCTGGGAGGCCTAATCATTTTCCATTGAAGGAGATCACATCACTGTACAATACATAATCCTAAGCATGGCCAACTGTTAAAAGACATACATCTATTAAGAACAAGTTTTCTATCTGTGTCTAGCAGGGATCGGTATGGGATCCCAGAGGTCAGGGACCAACGCCGGGAACCCAATAACCAGCATCCCGACACTGGGTGCAGCGTGTCCCCTTGTCGGCTCACTGCACTCACTACACTATGGGCCTGGTGGTTACCTTCGGTTGCCAAACTACTATATTCCCCCTCAGGTGGTGGCGTGGACTAGCACCCGAGTGGGAATACTGGGCATGGGTTGGGATTCAGACCGCTGGCATTTCCCCAGCGGTTGGGATTCCGGCGTCGGTATCCTGACCGCTCAGATCCCGACAGCTGGTAATTTAACTGCATACCATCTGGCACTAGCTAAACATATAGTAGACACACTAAGCCAGGCATGTCCAAACTGTGGCCCTCCAGCTGTTGTGAAACTACATATCCCAGCATGCCCTGACACAGTTTTGCTGTCAGAGAATGCTAAAGCTGTTTTAGGGCATGCTGGGATGTGTAGTTTCTCAATAGCTGGAGGGCCACAGTTTGGACATGCCTGTACTAAGCATTCTGGAACATTGTACCTGTCCTAGCCAGTTATCTTCAGAGGTTGAGCAATGTATATTAGAAGGGTATTTTCCCATTGTTCATTGGGATTTAATTGAGACAGAGAAACTTGCAAGACGTATCCTGTGCTCAGGTCTGCTTTGATGGCTGACTATCAAATCTTAGATACACTTTGCTGTTTGATGACAGACATTGATGATCGACAAGGGTACTTCTCAAACAGAATTGAAGATAACTAAAGACATATCTGATTCTGACACTCAAAGCAGAGTTTTTCTATCACTTGAATTGTTTCTGTTTATTTTGGACCAGATGTGACACTACTTCAGGTTCCAAAATAACGCACATATGTGCTCTTCACCATTATGATATGGCTGCCTATAAAAAAAAAGGTGTATGGTAAACCAACCCCTGTTACTATTTACAGTATATCTTACAACATAGACTGCCATGTTGCAGGGTGTGTTTGAAAAATGACAGTTAGAAGCTGATTAGTTGGTATTTTATCTCTGTCCACTTTATCTATCTCGAAGGTTTAGTACATAGACCCCTATGTGGTCTATGTACTAAGCCTTGGAGAGATAAAAAGTAGAGATCGACAAAAGTACCAACTAACCAGCTCCTAACTTTAATTTTTCAAACACCGCTTGTAACATGGCAGTTAGGCGCTGATGGCCTGCTACTTTATCTCCATCCACTTTATCTCTCTCCAATGCTTAGTACATCTCTCCTAATTTTTAGATCTTCAACAATTCGAAGTTAGAATTTAAAATGTAACAAATCCACTTGCTGGGGCCAACCCATAAGCCTGTTAACCTCATTTCACCTATTTTTAAATGATTAGATAGCTAAGCTCTTCAACCTCTGTGCATAGTTAATCCAGCACAAAGAGATTTAACTGAAAAAATTCTGTTTATTCAAGTAGTGGAAAATGAATAGCAGCTGTGGAAGGATTGTGAGGGGCTAAGACATAAAATAAATAATGCCATTTAGAGGGGTTGTGGTGGTTTCTATTTGCAGGACAAGATACAGTACTATACCTCCTGAATGAATGAAGCATTAATTAATTGAGGACAGAAAATGTGGAATAGATTCTTACACAAAAATATGTCATATTAAGCATAGTTTCTATTAAATAATTATATCCCCATTAATTTTAATGCTCCCGTGAGAATTTTTTTTTGTCTATTGCCTGACCAGATAGAACATTTCTGGAGTTTGTGCTAATTATGTATAATTAAAGTTTCTCAATAGACCAGATATGTATGGTCTATGTGTATCTGATAATTTTGAGAAATCTGAGTTGTTCTTTTTAATGATGACATAAACCTATATTATACACAGTAGTATTTAGAAATGTATATTCATTTGTTAGTTTTTTTAAGCATAAATTGGCAACATAATGTGTCTATGTAAACAGTGTGTGCTAACACAACATCACACATTACTATATATTGTAGTATATAGTATATACGAACTAGAGATGTGCGGCTGGCACTTTTCGTGTATTGTGTTTTGGTTTTGGTTCTAATTCTACTTTCGTGTTTTTGTTTTGGCTTGGTTTTGCCAAAACCACCCTTTCGTGTTTTGGTTTTGATTTTGGATCTGGATGATTTAAAAAACAACAACATAAAAACAGCTAAAATCACACAATTTGGGGGTAATTTTGCTCCTACGGTATTATTAACCTCAATAACATTCATTTCCACTCATTTCCAGACTATTCTGAACACCTCACACCTCACAATATTGTTTTTAGGCCTAAAAGTTGCACCGAGGTGGCTGTATGACTAAGCTAAGCAACACAAGTGTGCGGCACAAACACCTGGCCCATATTGGAGTGGCACTGCAGTTGCAGACAAGATGGTACTATTCAAAAACTAGTCCCCAAACAGCACATGATGCAAAGAAGAAAAAGAGGTGCAATTAGGTAGCTGGATGACCAAGCTAAGTGACACAAGTCTGTGGCACAAACACCTGGCCCATCTAGGAGTGGCACTGCAGTTACAGACAGGATGGCACTTAAATAAAACCAGGCCCCTAACAGCACAACATGCAAAGAAGAAAAATAGGTGCAATGAGGTAGCTGTATGACTAAGCTAAGCGACACAAGTGTGCGGCACAAACAACATGTTACGTGCTGAAATGTAATAATAAATGTAAATGTAATAAATGCACAATATTGGTGGCACAGGAGACCGTACCCCTAAACCACACACACACACACACACACACACACACACACACACACACACACACACACACACACATGGCAAAGCCTGTAAAATTAATTTGGATAATAATAACCCCTTTATTTGGAGCTATTATAATAATATGCAGCACAGGCAAACCCTACACCACACAGGGCAAACCCTGTAAAAATTATATTTGGATTAAATGTTAATAACCCCTTTATTTGGAGAAATAGTATACAGCACAGGTCACTACCACTGGTCTGATGCAGGACAACACAGCGACACTGTAAGGGACTTATTATACAGCAGCACTGGACATATGACAGCAGAGGACACCACCACTGTGACTGGTCACTGGACTGATTGATGCACAGGACAATACCACTGGTCTGATGCAGGACAACACAGCGACACTGTGAGGGACTTATTATACAGCAGCACTGGACATATGGCAGCAGAGGACACAACCACTGTGACTGATGCACAGGACACTACCATTGGTCTGATGCAGGATAACACAGCGACACTGTAAGGGACTTATTATACTGCAGCACTGGACATATGGCAGCAGAGGACACACCACTGTGACTGGTCACTGGACTGACTGATGCACAGGACACTACCACTGGTCTGATGCAGGACAACATAGCGACACTGTAAGGTACTTATTATACAGCAGCACTGGAAATGTGGCAGCAGAGGACACCACCACTGTGACTGGTCACTGTACTGACTGATACACGGGACAATACCACTGGTCTGATGCACGACAACACAGCAACACTGTAAGGGACTTATACAGCAGCACTGGACATATGGCAGCAGAGTACACCACCACTGTGACTGGTCAATGGACTGACTGATGCAGCTAAGACACTACACTGGGCTGAGCAGCACAAGACAGCACTATAATCGCCACCCCACTTTCCCGCCCACACAGACACTGAGGACGGAGACACGTCCTCTCACTAAACTCTCCAGTACTGGAGTGAAAATGGCAGCGACACGCAGCTCCTTATATGGAATCCAAACCCCGTGAGAATCCGACAGCAGGATGATGATGTTTTGCCTCGTTCTGGTTTCCGAGTCAGGCACGAAAACCTGAGCCAGGCTCGGATCCAGGGCACGGGTAATGAAGTTCGGTAGGGTTCTGTTCTCTGAGAACCGAACCCGCTCATCTCTACTGTAAACCTGGGATGCTCATGTATTACACAGGTTCACTTTAAGAGCATTAGAAATGAGTTAATTAGGTGCCAATGACTATTTTCTAACAGGCGCCTGTCAGGCACCTGTACCTGGGAGTCCCAGAGGCAGGGCCAGATTTACAATGGGGTGGATGGAGCTGCAGCTCCAGGCCCCCCATCAAAATAGGCCCACAGTACAAGCTGTGCTGCTGTAGAGAGGAAATAATGGTTCCTGCTACAGCAGCCTGGCACTGTCCGTCCAAAGTTTCCCCGCCCCCCGGGAAGAGGGCTGTGACCACCCCTCCTGTGGCGCTGCCTAAATAAACACCCGCCGCCAGCATAAACTTTATAAACATTGCGGCAGAGTGGCGGAAGGCTTCACTAGCCCGCATTGCGCCGCATACCATTAGGGGATGAGCCGCGTGATGCCAGAATGAGTGACCTTGGCGCACCCTGAAGGAAGCACTGACAGGGTCAGGTTCGGCAGCAGTCAAGAAGAAGGTCCGCGAAGGCTGGAATGAGGTGTCAGTCCTGCATGCTACTGCGCTGTATATATAATACTTATGATTAAGGGACTAACTAATATTAATATATATATAGGTACTCAGGTGCGGCGCTCCCAGACACAAAAAATTATCACATGTACAAGCGGCCGGTATCAAGTAATGTTTCAGTGCCCTCCATGAACACCAATCACCGGGGTCGGGATTACCCTCCCATCCGGCTACACATCAGTGACGACATCACCTCAGTCCACTCCCCATATGGGTTGGACCGGGACGATGTCACATTCACAATTATCATAGTGAAAAACAAACAGTAATGCAATTAAATAAACATCGATCCTGGTATGTCTATAACAGGCTCAAAATTCCAATGCGTAAGATAGATCAATACGCTTAATGACACAACAACAACCTGTGGTTACACATGCATATACCCTAACAGATTCAATACCCAATTTATAATAATTAATAGATTACTTCTTGCATGAGATAAATAGTTGGGTTAATTGCACTGTATTCAAGGTACATAAATAACTAGGATATCAAAATAAACATAGCGGTCAATAGTAGCGCCCCCATCTCAGCATTCATAAAAAAAAAGCATTCATAAAAAACTGTTGAGTCCGAGTTGCTCATTTAACCCTTTGGGGCTTAATGTCCCCATTCTAAAGATCCATGCAGACTCAAGCTGTAGCAATCTGAGAGGTCTATTACCACCCCGTAACATGGGTGGCCCATGATCTATCATCCTATATCATAATGTTGATAGAGGATGTGCGGCTTGATAGAAATGTCTAGCGACTGGTTGTTCGCTATCCTCTTTGCCAATAGCTAGCCTAATCAAATAGTGGTGAGCCACCATACGCTCCTTAAATGATCTTTCTGTTTTCCCAATATAACTTTTACCACAGTGGTATATAATTTGGTAAACCACGAACTTAGAGTTGCAAGTAAGTTGGTGTTGGATTTTATATTTTATGCCAGAAGATGGGTGACAAAAAGTATCCCCAGGGATTAAAAATTGACAAGTAGTACACTGACATTTGATATTCCCCATCTTTTTAGGCAAGAAATTATATGTTCTTTGTGTCTGTACTGACCTCACATCTGTCTTTACTAAAATGTCACGCATACTATATTCCTACTACGTGTATAGCAATTCATTAATTTAATTATTTATATGTTTCAGATTGAAAATGAAATATTTTTTGTGGATAGAGAAAGAGCAGATAAGGTGGTTTTCTACACAAGGGGGGGTCATTCCGAGTTGTTCGCTCGGTACTTTTCTTCGCATTGCAGCGATTTTCCGCTAACTGCGCATGCGCAATGTTCGCACTGCGACTGCGCCAAGTAAATTTGCTATGTAGTTAGGTATTTTACTCACGGCATTACGTGGTTTTTTCTTCGTTCTGGTGATCGTAGTGTGATTGACAGGAAGTGGGTGTTTCTGGGCGGAAACAGGCCGTTTTATGGGAGTGTGTGAAAAAACGCTACCGTTTCTGGGAAAAACGCGGGAGTGGCTGGAGAAACGGAGGAGTGTCTGGGCGAACGCTGGGTGTGTTTATGACGTCAAACCAGGAACGACAAGCACTGAACTGATCGCAGATGCCGAGTAAGTTTGAAGCTACTCAGAAACTGCTAAGAATTGTCTATTCTCAATTTTGCTAATCTTTCGTTCGCAATTTTACTATGCTAAGATTCACTCCCAGTCGGCGGCGGCTTAGCGTGTGCAAAGCTGCTAAAAGCAGCTTGCGAGCGAACAACTCGGAATGACCACCAAGGTTCATAGACGACCTGTTAATTTTTTGGCAAGGCTCAAGGAAATTATTTGTAGCGCTTATGGAAGCCCATGATGCTTTAGACCATCCGGTAAAGTTCACGTACACTATTAGTAAAACTGAAGTTAATTTCCTGGATGTTAAAATACCAAATAATAATGGACTGTTAGCTACTTCACTTTATACCAAGCCGACAGACCGTAACAATTTAGTGCATAAAAGCAGTTTTCACCCAGAGCCCTTAAAACGTGGTTTACCATATTCTCAATTATTACGTATTAAAAGGATCATATCTGACCCATCAGCAGCTGAGGCACAGATGGATGGCATGATAGTAAAGTTTCAGGAGAGAGGGTATCCATTGGATCTCCTCAATCAATCCAAGGAGCGAGTGCTCGAGTTAGATAGAGATACTCTGATACAAACCACCAAAATTAGGGACACTAAAAGTGTTCTACCTTGGGTCTAGGAATTTAATTACCATAGTCATCATATTAATAAGATTTCTAAATCACTATGGCCGCTGGTTCAAAGTGATGAAATTGTAAAAATGAATGACACTCATTTAATGAATTGCTATATACGTAGCAGGAATATGCGTGACATTTTAGTCATAACAGATGTGAGGTCAGTACAGACACAAAGAACATATAATTTCTTGCCTAAAAAGATGGGGAATATCAAATGTCAGTGTACTACTTGTCAATTTTTAATCCCTGGGGATACTTTTTGTCACCCATCTTCTGGCATAAAATATAAAATCTGAAACCAACTTACTTGTAACTCTAAATTCGTGGTTTACCAAATTATATGCCCCTGTGGTAAAAGTTATATTGGGAAAACAGAAAGATCATTTAAGGAGCGTATGGTGGCTCACCGCTATTCAATTAGGCTAGCTATTGGCAAAGGGGATAGCGAACAACCAGTCGCTAGACATTTCTGTCAAGCCGCACATCCTCTATCAACATTACGATATAGGATAATAGATCATGTGCCACCGATGTTACGGGGTGTTAATAGACCTCTCAGATTGCTATATATATATATTGAGAGAGAGAGTTTACGTTGTGTCTGGCTCTCCCTCTATTAATGCAATTCAACTAGGTGCTCGCATAGCAGCCATGTAAGCCGCAGCGTATAATTCACAGTACAGCAGCACTCCTGCCAATAATTTCACCTCACTACTATAAAATGTATGTCAGTGTGGATGTGAAATTAAATTATGGCCCAGAGTGTTACTGTACTGTACTGTATATATATATATATATATATATATATACACATACAGTATATATGTGTATATGTATATATACAGTGTATATCTATGTAAATGTGTATGTGTATATATATATATATATATATATATATATATATATATATATATATATTAGAGATGAGCGGGTTCAGTTCTCAGGGAACCGAACCCTACCGAACTTCACGTCTCGAGTCCGGATCCGAGTCAGGCTCAGATTTTCCCGCCTGACTCGGAAACCCGAACGTGGCAAAACGTCATCATCCCCCTGTTGGATTCTCGCGGGATTTGGATTCCATATAAGGAACCGCGTGTCACGGCCATTTTCACTCCAGTCTCGGAGAACGTATTGAGAGGACGTGTCCTCAGTGTCTGTGTGGGGGCGGGGAAGTGGAGTGGCAAGTCTTTTTTTAAGTGCCATCTTGTCTGCAACTGCAGTGCCACTCCTAGATGGGCCAGGTGTTTGTGCCGCACACTTGTGTCACTTAGCTTAGTCATACAGCTACCTCATTGCACGTCTTTTACTTCTTTGCATGATGTGTTGCTTGGGGCCTAGATTTTTTTAAGTGCCATCCTGTCTGCAACTGCTGTGCTACTCCTAGATGGGACAGGTGTTTGTGCTGCACACTTGTGTCGCTTAGCTTAGTCATACAGCCACCTAGGTGCAACTTTTAGGCCTAAAAACAATATTGTGAGGCGTGAGGTGTTCAGAATAGACTGGAAATGATTAGAAATGAATGTTATAGAGTTTAGTAATACCGTAGGAGCAAACTTACCCCCAAATTCTGTGATTTAAGCTGTTTTTACGTTTTTTTTTTTAAATCACCAAAACCAAAACACGGAAGTGGAATTAGAACCAAAACCAAAACACAAAACACGAAAAGTGCCCGCCGCACATCTCTAATAATGGCACTCAATCCCAAACGTAATAATCAGCAGCCTCTGTGCCCTCCATCAACTTCATCAAGTAGACAATATAGGCAAAAATATATAGCGGCACCCGAAAGACTTTGATCTGAAAGATAAAAATACGGTTTCTAGCATCCATAGACTTGTCGGTGCTAGAGACACCATATTTTTATCTTTGGATCTAAGTCCTACGAGTGCCGCTATATATTTGTGACTATATTATTAAAAATATATAGAGCATGTAATTTATTATTTTATATATAACTACAGTATACAGAGAAGTCTTGTTCCGTTCAACATTTCAGTACAGTATATTTCAACCTTTATTAAGAACATGTTCTTAGTAAAGGTTGAAATATAGCAAAAAGTTGAACGAAACAAGACTTTTGTCTTGTTAACATGAGAGACCCATGAGTGCCGCCTTTACTGTTATTCTGTTGATAGGCTCCTTTGTGACACCCGTGAGGTACCCAAGGCAATTTAGATTGGACGTATGATGGCGTGCCGGCCTGCTTGTGTTATAGATAGAAAGAGAGAGAGAGAGAGAGAGATAGATAATGTCCAATTTAACAAATGTGTTCACGCTGACCCGAAGTCGAGTGTAACCTGACTCCATATCAGCATGAACACATTTGTTAAGTTGTCCAGGATGCCACCCAACACCTGTTATATTGTGTATGTCCACGCTACTTTGGAGATACAAATGCTGTATTTCAACCTTTCTTAAGAACATGTTCTTAATAAAGGTTGAAATATACTGTACTGAAATGCTGAACGGAACAAGACTTTTGTGTGTCGTCTTGTTTACATGAGAGTGGAGTGCTGGCCTGCTTGTGTTATATAGGGGTGTGGTATGGATGGTCGACTACACTTGGATCGACAGTGTCTAGGTGTACCATTATTGGTCGACAGGGATGCTAGGTCGACAGGGTTTCTAGGTTGACATGGTCTATGTTTACAGGTCAAAGGTTGACATGAGGTTTATAATTTTTTTTGTCTCGTTTTCTCCGTACAGTGACCGGGAACCCAAATTAGTGCACTGTGTCCCCTTGCATGGCTCACTTCACTCGCCATGCTTCGGGCAAGGTGCCTCGCTGTGCTCGGCATAGGTTACTATTCCCAATCATAGTCCACGTGGATTGTAAAGTATGAAAAAGTTCATACAAAGAAAAAAATTGTGAAAAACTCATGTCGACCTTTTGACCTATTGACCTAGAACATGTCGACCTAGAGACCATGTCGACCTAGAAACCCTGTCGACCTAGTTACTGTTGACCAACAGTGGTCGACCTAGACATTGTCGACCTAAGTCTTGTTGACCTAGAGACCGGATACCGATATATAGATAGATAACTGACAACAAATGTGTTCACGCTGACCCGAAGTTGAGTGTATCCTGTTGAAAATCATTTACTAGTGACCGCACACCTCAGGCCTGATCTACTACCAACTGTAATTTGAACATTATCACAAAGACACAGCTGTATCACTCCACAATTGTACACAGTACCAGCTCCCAAAGAGCAGCAGCACATCACACTTCTCAATATGTCACATTTACCACATAAATTAACATGATATCACATCAGACCTCATCACACATGACTTGTACAATGATGATCTATTTTATAAGATGGCTATATGACTCTTGGGTGTGTGTTTGCACTCATATTAGACACATGCGGCGGGCACTTTTCGTGTTTTGTGTTTTGGTTTTGGTTCTAATTCCATTTTCGTGTTTTGGTTTTGGCTTGGTTTAGCCAAAACCACCCTTTCATGTTTTGGTGTTGGTTTTGGATCTGGATTTTTGAAAAAAAAAAAAAAACACACCATAAAAACAGCTAAAATCACAGAATTTGGGGGTAATTTTGCTCCTACGGTATTATTAACCTCAATAACAATCCTTTCCACTCATTTCCAGTCTATTCTGTACTAGAGATGAGCGGATTCGGTTTTACTCGGTTTTACTCGGTTCTCAAAACGGCATCTTATTGGCTCACGGATGTCACATGTTTTGGATAGCCAATAAGATGCCGTTTTGAGAACCGAGTAAAACCGAGTAAAACCGAATCTGCTCATCTCTATTCTGAACACCTCACAATATTGTTTTTAGGCCAAAAGGTTGCACCGAGGTTGCTGGATGACTAAGCTAAGCGATACAAGTGGACAACACAAACACCTGGCCCATTTAGGAGTGCACTGCAGGGGCAGACAGGAGGGCAGATATAAAAAAAAGGCCCCAAACAGCACATCATGCAAGGAAGAAAAAGAATTGCAATGAGGTAGTTTAATGACTAAGCCAAGTGACACAAACAATTGGCCCATCTAGGCATGGCACTGCAGTGGCAGACAGGAGGGCAGATATAAAAATAAAGGCCCCAAACAGCACATCATGCAAAGAAGAAAAAGAATTACAATGAGATAGTTGTATGACTAAGCCAATCAACACAAACAATTGGCCCATCTAGGCATGGCAATGCAGTGGCAGACAGGAGGGCAGATATAAAAAAAAGGACCCAAACAGCACATCATGCAAAGAAGAAAAAGATTTGCAATGAGGTAGTTGTATGACTAAGCCAAGCGACACACACAATTAGCCCATCTAGGTGTTGCAGTGCAGTGGCAGACAGGAGGGCAGATATAAAAAAAGGCCCCTAACAGCACATGATGCAAAGAAGAAAAAAGGTGCACCAAGGTTGCTGTATGACTAAGCTTAGTGACACAACCACCTGGCCCATCTAGTAGTGTCATGCAGTGGCTGAATGTCGACAGTTGGCCGCAATTGTTCGGTCCACTAACAGCATCTCCAACCCGCTCCAGTCACTTTAAAAAAAATCTGCAATTGGACTTATAAGGCAGTACCCCAGGACTAATACAGCAGTACCGCTGGACTCATACAGCAGTGTCAGACAGGGTGGCACTTTTCAAAAACTAGGCCCCAAACAGCACCTCATGCAAAGATGTCGAAGAGGTGCAATGAGGTAGCTGTATGACTAAGCCAAGCGACACAAACAATTCCAGTTGGAATTATATGTCCAAATCACTGGAATTAAATGGCAAGATCACTGTAATTAATAATTATAAATCACTGACATTAATTGGCAAAATCACTATAATTATACGTCCAAATCACAGGAATTAATTGGCAAGATCACTGTAATTAATAATTGTAAATCACTGACATTAATTGGCAAAATCACTGTAATTATACGTCCAAATCACTGGAATTAAATGGCAAGATCACTGTAATTAATAATTATAAATCACTGACATTAATTGGCAAAATCACTGTAATTATACGTCCAAATCACTGTAATTAACTGCCAAGATCACTGTAATTAATAGTTATAAATCACTGACATTAATTGGGAAAATCAGTGTAATTATACGTACAAATCACTGGAATTAAATGGCAAAATCTCGCTATCGCCTACCTAGTGAAGTGGAATCTAGATGGGATTTAGTACCTGGGACACAATACCTCCATCAATTGTCTAAATCCCACAGCACTAATGGCGGATACCGGGCGCACGTCTAACACCAACATAAGTGTTAAGGCCTCAGTTATGAGAGCTTCCATCATCATGTGAAGCTGAACCACTAGTCATGAACATAGGTCAGGGCCTCAGCCGTTCCTTGCCACTCCGTGTCGTAAATGGCATATTGGCAAGTTTACGTTTCTCCTCAGACCATTTCAATTTATTTTTTTTTGGGCTCTTTTTACTGAACTTTGGCTTTTTGGATTTTACATGCCCTCTACTATCACATTGGGCATCGGCCTTGGCAGACGACGTTGATGGCATTTCATCGTCTATGTCATGGCTAGTGGCAGCAGCTTCAGCACTAGGAGGAAGTGGTTCTTCTTGATCTTTCCCTATTTTATCCTCAAAATTTTTGTTCTCCATTATTTTTTGGGAGTTATATGAGACAATATGCAGCACAGGAATGACTGGAATGACTGATGAGACAGGACACTACCACTGGTCTGATGCAGCACAACACAACAATACTGTAAGGGACTTGTGTTTTTTTTTATTATTATTATACGGCAGCAGTGAACATATAGCAGCAGCGTATATCGTCACTGGAATTACAGATGAGACAGGACACTACCACTGGTCTGATGCAGCACAACAGGTTGTTGTTATAATTATTATACTGCAGCAGTGGACATATAGCGGCAGCGTATATCGTCACTGGAATTACAGATGAGACAGGACACTACCACTGGTCTGATGCAGCACAACAGGTTGTTGTTATAATTATTATACGGCAGCAGTGGACATATAGCAGCAGCGTATATCGGCACTGGAATTTCTGATGAGACAGGACACTACCACTGGTCTGCACAACACAGCTCCACTTTGTACAGCTACACTGGATATTTTTTTTTTTTTTTTGGTTTATGGTTGGTGTCTACAGGATTGACTAATCCTGTGTGTTTAGCAGCAGCATTAGATCAGATTCAGTAACCCTTTCTGCGCCCGAGCATCTGTTTTTTGTTAAACTTATTTTTGCATACACTGGATATATGGCAGCAGAGAACACCAACACTGTGACTGGCTGGACTGATGCAGCACAATAAACTGGACTGGTCTGCACAACACAGCACCACTCATACAGCTACACTGGATATATGGCAGCAGAGAACACCAACACTGTGACTGGCTGGACTGATGCAGCACAATACACTGAGTGACTACACTGGACTGGACTGAGCAGCACAACACTTGCCACCCCACTTTCCCGCCCCAACACACAGACACTGAACACTGAGGACACGTCCTCTCTATACACTCTCCGAGACTGGAGTGAAAATGGCCGTGACTTGTGGTTCCTTATATGGAATTCAAATCCCGCGAGATTCCGACAGCGGGATGATGATGTTTTGCCGCATTCGGGTTTCCGAGTCAGGCGGGAAAACCCGAGCCTGACTCGGATCCAGGCTCGGAAGGCAAAGTCTGGTAGGGTTCGGTTCTCTGAGAACCGAACCCGCTCATCTCTCATATATATACATGTGCTTTGGGTGGTGGAACACACTCAGCCTTTGACCTTGTGCTTCACAATGCGCACCAAGGTGTGTGTATATTATAGCGTGACCGCATGCCCAAGTATATCTATTACATGTACACATATATACATATATTTTGTTTGAGACGCACTGTGTCCTTGAACATAGTGGGGGGAATTCAGTTGCTTCTTGCGTGCCCATAAGTATTGGGTGCCTGGCAGCTATTCAACTGGAATGCAAATGGAAGTGAGTGCCGCCGGCGTCCACTACATAAAGCTGCTAAACCCATCTAAACTATTAGCTATGCTGACGAAACTGCAGTTTGTGTGCTCCGACTGCGGGCAGAAATTATGCATTCATGCCCAATCAGCAATACAATAGTTCTGTTAGATGCTCAAATGAATTCCCTCCAGTGACTCTCTCTTTCCTCTCTGTCTGTATATATTCTGTAGATCTATCTATCTATCTATCTATCTATCTATCTATCTATCTATCTATCTATCTATCTATCTATCTATCTATCTATCTATCTCAGGGCTTGACATATTTTTCTAAAATCTAGTAGCCAGAATGAAAGTGTAGGAGCCAGACCGCTAGCTCCTCTGAAGCCGCAATGCCTGGCCTCGCATGGCCCCTCTTATTGGAAAGCTCCATGCAGCCAGAGTTTAGAGACAGTAGACAGAGCAGGCTGGGTTGGACAGGAGGAGTCAGCGCAGGCTGGGACAGACACTCAGCACATGCACTCCTGTGCGTGAAAAGGACGCCGCAATACATGCACGCCCACTAATCTCCTGTTAGGGCTGAGGAGAATCTGCTTCCTTCATCCCTACATAATCTGGTAGCGAGGCAGCAAAATCTAGGGGCCATGGCAACTTGGCCCCTGGGATTTGTCGAGCCCTGATATAGATAAATAGATAGATAGATAGATATTGATTTACATATAGATTTTTAAATTTTTTAAACACGTCTACACACAAACACACATAAATATAAATACAAATACAGCACTGGTCACACAACCATATCAGTAGCCTCCCACTCTCCACCCCACACCATGTTGCTCACACCCCCACATCCCTGCAGCAGCACATAATAGGCCCTTCATAAATTTCAGCTCCAGGCCCATGAGAACCTTAATCTGACACTGCCCAGAGGTGCACCTGACGGAGGGTTAAAGGGATAGTATGGTAAGCCTACTACAGTATATAGCAGGGACGTGCAGTCAGGGAAGGCAAGGGAGGCAGTGCCTCCTCTGTCATAATCATTAAAATAATACAAAGAAAATACTTATATGACACATATTCTGTGTCATAAGTATATGCATTAGGCTTTATATTATTTTAATGATTCTTAGTGTCTAAAATATCAGTTTTAAATGCATTTAGGAGGCACCACTGTCGGTGCCTCCCACTGTCAGTGCAAAGGGCAGGAAGCAGGGAGATGGGACCAAGAATTGGGCAGTAAAAGCCCACTAAAAAATGCAGCTGAAGCGGCACTTAGTGGAAGTGCCTCTTTGACAGGGGAGTGGTAGCGGTGTGATTTCAACACATAGCATGCCCCTGTCGCTAAGACTGACCATCATCGGCAGCAGCAGCAGTGGAGCGGGAAGCTGCCGGCTGCTCCTGTCAGCCCGGAATTAGCAGAGCGGGAGGGGAGTTGCGCTGTCTTAGCCACACACCTTCCCCTTGTCCCGCTGCTGCTGTCCCTGAGTCTTACCGCAGCCGTCCCTAAGTCATCCCCCTACTCAGCCTCTGAGACCAGCTTCCTGCTGCTGCCAGCTGTCTCCTGCTGCCACTCTATGGGGCTCTGGAGCGTCGCCACAGCTGCCAGCACCTGGACCTGAGGAGAGTGTCTGCGTTCTGTGGATGGTGGATCGTGGCCCCCCCAAGGTGAGTACCAACAACACACACACACACACACACACACACACACACACACACACACACACACACACACACACACACACACACACACACACACATACACACACACACACACACACACACACACACACACACACACATACTTGTTTTTGTGACCTCATCGGGACCCATGTATGGAACATCCCTCATGGGGACACCATTTCCCTTACCCCTGGAAGGGCCCAGCCTGTAGCCTGTGCAAGGGGACAGAGGGTGCGGGCATGCGTGGCCTGGGAGGGGACCATGGGGACATAATATATGGATCAATTTATGTGTGACACCCTCCCCCCAGGTGGCCAACGGGTGCAATGGCACCCACATTTTATTATGTATTGATTTATTTATTCATTTATTTATTTGTGTATGGATGCATGTGTTTGTTTACTTATTTATTATTTATTTAGTTCATGTTCTTTCTCTTTATCGCAGTTATTCTGTTCTTTATGTAGAATTTAATTGAAAGCCAGTTCCGAGCCTTCAGTGCTTGGGTTTCAGCCCGTAGGCACGCATCACAATCCTTCTTGCCCGGAACCTTGCAGGAGTGGATGAACCGCATCATGTGTCTTTCAACGGCTCTGACTTCCGCTGGGGTCCATGGTTTTCTCTTAGCACCTCTGCTGTCACCTTTGTGGGAGAGGAAAGGTCAGTCACCCTGCAAGGCCATCACCAGCCAAGGCCACCCCCCCACCCCCCCCCCCCTCACCAGCATGGAAGGTTGCACCCACCTTTAGGAATGGCTCCCTCCACTGCCACACTGTTTGCTTCTTTCTCGGTGTGCACCACTGTCACCTCACTGGCTTGCCTCTCTGGCTCATCCCCAGAGTCATCACTTGCCACCTGGATTGGTTCTGGAAATAGAGAAAGACAGTAAACCCCGTCACACCAGCCCACTTAAAGTGTCAGTCCCTGGAGACACTTGTCCAGTGATACTTACCATCTGGATCAATGGAGATCTCCTCCAGACTGCGGCCCCTGAACTCAGTTATTCTCCCTTGCTCCAGGGCCACAAAGAGCTTGCTTAACTTGGCCAGCTGCAGGGTACCTTCTGGAAGACGATAATACTGTCTATGCACCCGTATGTCATGTCCGAGGAAATCGGCTAGCTGGTCCATCTCGGTGTCGCTTAGGTTGAGGACCCTGGAAAGGGTGGCTACATGCTTCCGGAGGCGGGTGGAGGACAGTGCTTCGGGATGCTTGGCCCCACACTCCCAGGCATAGAGACGAATGCAGTCGGATCCCCTGAAGTGTGATAAGGCGGCTGGCCTGGCAAACATGTAGAAATTTTCAGGGGTGACACCACACTCTGCCCTCTTCTCGGTCAGGATCTCCATGGCTTTCTGCATGCATGGGGATAACAGGACGGGAACCTTCCTGCCTCTTTTACCAGGTATCTCAATACGGGTGAAGTGGTGACAGAGAGCCTTCTCCATCTCCGAGAGGGCCTGGGCCACGTCACCCTGCAGGTCAGCTGTGTGCCGTGATTCAAATGAGGATAGCCGCATCTTGGACACCTCACCTTCCCTCCTGCGGTTGAAGAGGATCAACTGTGTGAGGGTGACCTTGGCCAGCATTGACCACTGCTTTGGAGAAGGGTGGGCAGATAACCCATCCAAGTACTCCCGCTGCCGGTCAAGGAGGTACAGGTTCAATCGCTTCACGTCGTCAGTGAAGGGTAGGAGGAGTGGGGCATTCCATTTTATCTCTCGTAGGGTCTTCAGGGCAGCAGTTGGGATGAGCTCACTCCACCTCGCCTCGTACAGTTTCCTGAAGCTCCGTGCGCTCTCCACTGTCAGGGCACTGCCCTCCATCAGCGCCTGGCACTCAACCATGGCGGAAATCTTTTGCAAGCTGTGGCCCACCTTCAGGGCCAGCGAGGGGACCCTATATGTGTTGGTCTTGTCATCGTAGCCAGCCAGGCTCCTGACGGCATGCACCACATGGAAAAAGTTGGGTGGGCGGATGAAATCTTCCATGCTCCGCAATGGAGTGACCTTCATCGCATGCAGCAGGAGACGACCCACCTCCCGGAGCTTCTGGCGGATGTACTCGTGCTTGCCGACATCAGACCCCAGTCGGTTGTAGAGGTGCTGCCCGAACTGCATGATGCAGCTGTCCCCCTTGATCACAGGTACCACATCATCATAATTCATTTGGCTCAACAACTTCCACAGGCCGGTGCCAACACCTGGCGGAATGGGTGTGGCGTAAGTGCACAGGGACTGGACCCGAGTTCTACCAGGTTTGGGGTGGCCACCCCTTTTACGAAGAGGGCACCTCTTCACATGTCGCCACAGGTGTCGCCTGGAGAACAGACCTTGGCAGTGTGCGCAGTGCATGAAATCTTGGGGAGCTGCTGCTTTGGCCGGCTGCTTGCAAGGTAGTAGGACACCGCTGCCCTCGCGGAGAACACCGATATTATGTGCAAAGTTCCCCCGGTGGCGAATTAGGTCCAGCTGCACTGACCTTTCCCTGGAGTTCTTGTCAAAGCTCAGTGCCCTTGCTACCTCTGGCTCACTGCGGTGGACGGCTTCCACGTGCCTCGCAACTTTGGAATATGGCCTCTCACACCATAGGCAGAAGTTTTTCTTCTTGTTATATGTTCTGGAACCATCCCCTTTTTGGGTAAGAACCTGGACTGACACGCCGTGATGTGTCCGTCGGTTCAGGCCGCTGTCTGTGGAGGAAGCCTCGGCTTCTTCCAGCGCCTGTCTCCTGTGAAAAGATGTCTCTTCCGCGCTGCTGTCATTTGAACTGCTCAACTCAGATGAGTCGGGGAGATAGTCTTCATCACTGCCATCCGTTTTACTGTCTGCCCCATCCGCGTTCATTGTCTTAAGGAAACAAGCCAGGGACTTCCGGGAGTGGAAAACAGACCGAGGACTTCTGGGAGTGAGAGATATATAATGGTGAACTTCTGGGGGTGGGAGACAAACCAAGGACTTCTGGGAGTATGTGATGCTGTGTGCTTTGACCCTGCCCAGTTTAAAAAAAATAAAATAAAGTGCAGCTGGGTTGTCCAATATCCCCATCCACTGCTGCAGCACAAGGGGTAAAAAAAAAAAAAAACACGCAAAACCAAAACGAACCCCCCCCCCCAATAAAAACCACACACAAAAATATTTTTTTTTTCAAACCACAAAAAAGGACTCCCCAAAATAAACAGTACGGGAAAAATACCTTGGCCGGCAGCGGGGTTTGTCCAGTATCCCCATCCGCCACTGCAGTGCATGGGGCAAGAACAAGACCCCCCACCCCCACAAAAAATACAAAAAAACAAAACAAAACAAAAGAAAAACAACCCCCCCCCCAAAAAAAAGACCCCCAAATAAACAGTACTGGAAAAATACCTTGTCCGGCAGTGGGGTTTGTCCAGTATCCCCATCTGCCACTGCAGTGCCTGGGGCAAGAACAAGACCCCCCCCCCAAAAAAAAAAAAAAAAAAAAAATCACCCTGAAATAAAAGAAAAACAACACACCCCAAAACACCCGAAACAAACAGACCCCCCCCCCCAAAAAAAAAATAAAGAAAACCAAAGCCCCCCCCCCCCAAAAAAAAAAACAACACACACAAAAACACCCAAAAAACAAACAGACCCCCCCCCCCAAAATAAACAGTACGGGAAAAAATACATTGGCCGGCAGCGGGGTTTGTCCAATATCCCCATCCGCTACTGCAGTGCTTGGGGCAAGAACAAGACCACCCCACAAAAAAAGCACCCCACCCAAAAAAAGACCCCCCAAAATAAAAAGTACTGGAAAAATAACTTGTCCGGCATTGGGGTTTGTCCATTATCCCCATCTGCCACTGCAGTGCCTGGGGCAAGAACAAGACCCCCCCCCCAAAAAAAAAAAAAAAAAAAACACACCCAAAAACAAACAGACCCCCCCAAAAAATTAAACAAGTACAAAGCACCCCCCCTTATCCCCCTCCAAAACAAATTCCAAAACAAAAGAAAAACCACAAACAAACAAACCCCCCCCCTCCAGAAAAAAAACCAGCACGGGAAAAATAATTGTGGCGGCGTCGGTAAATGCCAAGAATCCCCATCCGCTGACGCTGCAGCGCCTGCGTAGATAAAAAAAAAAACACAAACAAAAAAAAAAAAACCATGGGCTGGCAGCAGGTGTGTCCAGCCCATGGGAGGGGGGGGGGGGAGAAATAAAAACCTTCCCCCAATAATCCCCCTCCCCCCCAAAAAATGGGAAAAAAATCCACAAGCTGGGGCTGTCCAGTATCTGCATTCCGCCATTGACCCGCCGGCCGGCGGGTGTTCCCCGGCTGTTCAGCCCTGGGGAAGGGGCAGCCGGCCCCCGACTATTAAGCCCGGGGAGCGGGGGCTCCGGCCGGGTATTAAGCCCAGGGAGGGACCAGCCACCGGGGCCGGGAGGACCAGGGGAGAGGCGCCTCCGCCGACCCACCCGGCCGGCGGAGGCGCTGGCCCTCGTGCCGAACCGATTGTCCCCGGCCAAGTCCCCGGGACGGGACACTGCTCGCGCCGCCGGCCCCCGACTATTGAGCCCGGGGAGCGGGGGCTCCGGCCGGGTATTAAGCCCAGGGAGGGACCAGCCACCGGGGCCGGGAGGACCAGGGGAGAGGCGCCTCCGCCGACCCACCCGGCCGGCGGAGGCGCTGGCCCTCGTGCCGAACCGATTGTCCCCGGCCAAGTCCCCGGGACGGGACACTGCTCGCGCCGCCGGCCCCCGACTATTGAGCCCGGGGAGCGGGGGCTCCGGCCGGGTATTAAGCCCAGGGAGGGACCAGCCACCGGGGCCGGGAGGACCAGGGGAGAGGCGCCTCCGCCGACCCACCCGGCCGGCGGAGGCGCTGGCCCTCGTGCCGAACCGATTGTCCCCGGCCAAGTCCCTGGGACGGGACACTGCTCGCGCCGCCGGCCCCCGACTATTAAGCCCGGGGAGCGGGGGCTCCGGCCGGGTATTAAGCCCAGGGAGGGACCAGCCACCGGGGGCCGGGAGGACCAGGGGAGAGGCGCCTCTGCCGACCCACCCGGCCGGCGGAGGCGCTGGCCCTCGTGCCGAACCGATTGTCCCCGGCCAAGTCCCCGGGACGGGACACTGCTCGTGCCGCCGGCCCCCGACTATTAAGCCCGGGGAGCGGGGGCTCCGGCCGGGTATTAAGCCCAGGGAGGGACCAGCCACCGGGGCCGGGAGGACCAGGGGAGAGGCGCCTCCGCCGACCCACCCGGCCGGCGGAGGCGCTGGCCCTCGTGCCGAACCGATTGTCCCCGGCCAAGTCCCCGGGACGGGACACTGCTCGCGCCGCCGGCCCCCGACTATTGAGCCCGGGGAGCGGGGGCTCCGGCCGGGTATTAAGCCCAGGGAGGGACCAGCCACCGGGGCCGGGAGGACCAGGGGAGAGGCGCCTCCGCCGACCCACCCGGCCGGCGGAGGCGCTGGCCCTCGTGCCGAACCGATTGTCCCCGGCCAAGTCCCCGGGACGGGACACTGCTCGCGCCGCCGGCCCCCGACTATTGAGCCCGGGGAGCGGGGGCTCCGGCCGGGTATTAAGCCCAGGGAGGGACCAGCCACCGGGGGCCGGGAGGACCAGGGGAGAGGCGCCTCTGCCGACCCACCCGGCCGGCGGAGGCGCTGGCCCTCGTGCCGAACCGATTGTCCCCGGCCAAGTCCCCGGGACGGGACACTGCTCGCGCCGCCGGCCCCCGACTATTGAGCCCGGGGAGCGGGGGCTCCGGCCGGGTATTAAGCCCAGGGAGGGACCAGCCACCGGGGCCGGGAGGACCAGGGGAGAGGCGCCTCCGCCGACCCACCCGGCCGGCGGAGGCGCTGGCCCTCGTGCCGAACCGATTGTCCCCGGCCAAGTCCCCGGGACGGGACGCTGCTCTCGCCGCCGGCCCCCGACTATTGAGCCCGGGGAGCGGGGGCTCCGGCCGGGTATTAAGCCCAGGGAGGGACCAGCCACCGGGGGCCGGGAGGACCAGGGGAGAGGCGCCTCTGCCGACCCACCCGGCCGGCGGAGGCGCTGGCCCTCGTGCCGAACCGATTGTCCCCGGCCAAGTCCCCGGGACGGGACACTGCTCGCGCCGCCGGCCCCCGACTATTAAGCCCGGGGAGCGGGGGCTCCGGCCGGGTATTAAGCCCAGGGAGGGACCAGCCACCGGGGGCCGGGAGGACCAGGGGAGAGGCGCCTCCGCCGACCCACCCGGCCGGCGGAGGCGCTGACCCTCGTGCCGAACCGATTGTCCCCGGCCAAGTCCCCGGGACGGGACACTGCTCGCGCCGCCGGCCCCCGACTATTAAGCCCGGGGAGCGGGGGCTCCGGCCGGGTATTAAGCCCAGGGAGGGACCAGCCACCCGGGGCCGGGAGGACCAGGGGAGAGGCGCCTCCGCCGACCCACCCGGCCGGCGGAGGCGCTGGCCCTCGTGCCGAACCGATTGTCCCCAGCCAAGTCCCCGGGACGGGACACTGCTCGCGCCGCCGGCCCCCGACTATTGAGCCCGGGGAGCGGGGGCTCCGGCTGGGTATTAAGCCCAGGGAGGGACCAGCCACCGGGGCCGGGAGGACCAGGGGAGAGGCGCCTCCGCCGACCCACCCGGCCGGCGGAGGCGCTGGCCCTCGTGCCGAACCGATTGTCCCCGGCCAAGTCCCCGGGACGGGACACTGCTCGCGCCGCCGGCCCCCGACTATTGAGCCCGGGGAGCGGGGGCTCCGGCCGGGTATTAAGCCCAGGGAGGGACCAGCCACCGGGGCCGGGAGGACCAGGGGAGAGGCGCCTCCGCCGACCCACCCGGCCGGCGGAGGCGCTGGCCCTCGTGCCGAACCGATTGTCCCCGGCCAAGTCCCCGGGACGGGACACTGCTCGCGCCGCCGGCCCCCGACTATTGAGCACGGGGAGCGGGGGCTCCGGCCGGGTATTAAGCCCAGGGAGGGACCAGCCACCGGGGCCGGGAGGACCAGGGGAGAGGCGCCTCCGCCGACCCACCCGGCCGGCGGAGGCGCTGGCCCTCGTGCCGAACCGATTGTCCCCGGCCAAGTCCCCGGGACGGGACACTGCTCGCGCCGCCGGCCCCCGACTATTGAGCCCGGGGAGCGGGGGCTCCGGCCGGGTATTAAGCCCAGGGAGGGACCAGCCACCGGGGCCGGGAGGACCAGGGGAGAGGCGCCTCCGCCGACCCACCCGGCCGGCGGAGGCGCTGGCCCTCGTGCCGAACCGATTGTCCCCGGCCAAGTCCCCGGGACGGGACACTGCTCGCGCCGCCGGCCCCCGACTATTAAGCCCGGGGAGCGGGGGCTCCGGCCGGGTATTAAGCCCAGGGAGGGACCAGCCACCGGGGGCCGGGAGGACCAGGGGAGAGGCGCCTCTGCCGACCCACCCGGCCGGCGGAGGCGCTGGCCCTCGTGCCGAACCGATTGTCCCCGGCCAAGTCCCCGGGACGGGACACTGCTCGCGCCGCCGGCCCCCGACTATTAAGCCCGGGGAGCGGGGGCTCCGGCCGGGTATTAAGCCCAGGGAGGGACCAGCCACCGGGGCCGGGAGGACCAGGGGAGAGGCGCCTCCGCCGACCCACCCGGCCGGCGGAGGCGCTGGCCCTCGTGCCGAACCGATTGTCCCCGGCCAAGTCCCCGGGACGGGACACTGCTCGCGCCGCCGGCCCCCAACTATTGAGCCCGGGGAGCGGGGGCTCCGGCCGGGTATTAAGCCCAGGGAGGGACCAGCCACCGGGGCCGGGAGGACCAGGGGAGAGGCGCCTCCGCCGACCCACCCGGCCGGCGGAGGCGCTGGCCCTCGTGCCGAACCGATTGTCCCCGGCCAAGTCCCCGGGACGGGACACTGCTCGCGCCGCCGGCCCCCGACTATTGAGCCCGGGGAGCGGGGGCTCCGGCCGGGTATTAAGCCCAGGGAGGGACCAGCCACCGGGGGCCGGGAGTACCAGGGGAGAGGCGCCTCTGCCGACCCACCCGGCCGGCGGAGGCGCTGGCCCTCGTGCCGAACCGATTGTCCCCGGCCAAGTCCCCGGGACGGGACACTGCTCGCGCCGCCGGCCCCCGACTATTAAGCCCGGGGAGCGGGGGCTCCGGCCGGGTATTAAGCCCAGGGAGGGACCAGCCACCGGGGGCCGGGAGGACCAGGGGAGAGGCACCTCCGCCGACCCTCCCGGCCGGCGGAGGCGCTGGCCCTCGTGCCGAACCGACTGTCCCCGGCCAAGTCCCCGGGACGGGACACTGCTCGCGCCGCCGGCCCCCGACTATTAAGCCCGGGGAGCGGGGGCTCCGGCCGGGTATTAAGCCCAGGGAGGGACCAGCCACCGGGGCCGGGAGGACCAGGGGAGAGGCGCCTCCGCCGACCCACCCGGCCGGCGGAGGCGCTGGCCCTCGTGCCGAACCGATTGTCCCCGGCCAAGTCCCCGGGACGGGACACTGCTCGCGCCGCCGGCCCCCGACTATTAAGCCTGGGGAGCGTGGGCTCCGGCCGGGTATTAAGCCCAGGGAGGGACCAGCCACCGGGGGCCGGGAGGACCAGGGGAGAGGCGCCTCCGCCGACCCACCCGGCCGGCGGAGGCGCTGGCCCTCGTGCCGAACCGATTGTCCCTGGCCAAGTCCCCGGGACGGGACACTGCTCGCGCCGCCGGCCCCCGACTATTGAGCCCGGGGAGCGGGGGCTCCGGCCGGGTATTAAGCCCAGGGAGGGACCAGCCACCGGGGCCGGGAGGACCAGGGGAGAGGCGCCTCCGCCGACCCACCCGGCCGGCGGAGTCGCTGGCCCTCGTGCCGAACCGATTGTCCCCGGCCAAGTCCCCGGGACGGGACACTGCTCGCGCCGCCGGCCCCTGACTATTGAGCCCGGGGAGCGGGGGCTCCGGCCGGGTATTAAGCCCAGGGAGGGACCAGCCACCGGGGGCCGGGAGGACCAGGGGAGAGGCGCCTCTGCCGACCCACCCGGCCGGCGGAGGCGCTGGCCCTCGTGCCGAACCGATTGTCCCCGGCCAAGTCCCCGGGACGGGACACTGCTCGCGCCGCCGGCCCCCGACTATTAAGCCCGGGGAGCGGGGGCTCCGGCCGGGTATTAAGCCCAGGGAGGGACCAGCCACCGGGGGCCGGGAGGACCAGGGGAGAGGCGCCTCCGCTGACCCACCCGGCCGGCGGAGGCGCTGGCCCTCGTGCCGAACCGATTGTCCCCGGCCAAGTCCCCGGGACGGGACACTGCTCGCGCCGCCGGCCCCCGACTATTGAGCCCGGGGAGCGGGGGCTCCGGCCGGGTATTAAGCCCAGGGAGGGACCAGCCACCGGGGCCGGGAGGACCAGGGGAGAGGCGCCTCCGCCGACCCACCCGGCCGGCGGAGGCGCTGGCCCTCGTGCCGAACCGATTGTCCCCGGACAAGTCCCCGGGACGGGACACTGCTCGCGCCGCCGGCCCCCGACTATTGAGCCCGGGGAGCGGGGGCTCCGGCCGGGTATTAAGCCCAGGGAGGGACCAGCCACCGGGGCCGGGAGGACCAGGGGAGAGGCGCCTCCGCCGACCCACCCGGCCGGCGGAGGCGCTGGCCCTCGTGCCGAACCGATTGTCCCCGGCCAAGTCCCCGGGACGGGACACTGCTCGCGCCGCCGGCCCCCGACTATTGAGCCCGGGGAGCGGGGGCTCCGGCCGGGTATTAAGCCCAGGGAGGGACCAGCCACCGGGGCCGGGAGGACCAGGGGAGAGGCGCCTCCGCCGACCCACCCGGCCGGCGGAGGCGCTGGCCCTCGTGCCGAACCGATTGTCCCCGGCCAAGTCCCCGGGACGGGACACTGCTCGCGCCGCCGGCCCCCGACTATTAAGCCCGGGGAGCGGGGGCTCCGGCCGGGTATTAAGCCCAGGGAGGGACCAGCCACCGGGGGCCGGGAGGACCAGGGGAGAGGCGCCTCTGCCGACCCACCCGGCCGGCGGAGGCGCTGGCCCTCGTGCCGAACCGATTGTCCCCGGCCAAGTCCCCGGGACGGGACACTGCTCGCGCCGCCGGCCCCCGACTATTAAGCCCGGGGAGCGGGGGCTCCGGCCGGGTATTAAGCCCAAGGAGGGACCAGCCACCGGGGCCGGGACGACCAGGGGAGAGGCGCCTCCTCCGACCCACCCGGCCGGCGGAGGCGCAGGCCCTCGTGCCGAACCGATTGTCCCCGGCCAAGTCCCCGGGACGGGACACTGCTCGCGCCGCCGGCCCCCCGACTATTAAGCCCGGGGAGCGGGGGCTCCGGCCGGGTATTAAGCCCAGGGAGGGACCAGCCACCGGGGGCCGGGAGGACCAGGGGAGAGGCGCCTCTGCCGACCCAACCAGCCGGCGGAGGCGCTGGCCCTCGTGCCGAACCGATTGTCCCCGGCCAAGTCCCCGGGACGGGACACTGCTCGCGCCGCCGGCCCCCGACTATTAAGCCCGGGGAGCGGGGGCTCCGGCCGGGTATTAAGCCCAGGGAGGGACCAGCCACCGGGGGCCGGGAGGACCAGGGGAGAGGCGCCTCCGCCGACCCACCCGGCCGGCGGAGGCGCTGGCCCTCGTGCCGAACCGACTGTCCCCGGCCAAGTCCCCGGGACGGGACACTGCTCGCGCCGCCGGCCCCCGACTATTAAGCCCGGGGAGCGGGGGCTCCGGCCGGGTATTAAGCCCAGGGAGGGACCAGCCACCGGGGCCGGGAGGACCAGGGGATTGGCGCCTCCGCCGACCCACCCGGCCGGCGGAGGCGCTGGCCCTCGTGCCGAACCGATTGTCCCCGGCTAAGTCCCCGGGACGGGACACTGCTCGCGCCGCCGGCCCCCGACTATTAAGCCCGGGGAGCGGGGGTTCCGGCCGGGTATTAAGCCCAGGGAGGGACCAGCCACCGGGGGCCGGGAGGACCAGGGGAGAGGCGCCTCCGCCGACCCACCCGGCCGGCGGAGGCGCTGGCCCTCGTGCCGAACCGATTGTCCCCGGCCAAGTCCCCGGGACGGGACACTGCTCGCGCCGCCGGCCCCCGACTATTAAGCCCGGGGAGCGGGGGCTCCGGCCGGGTATTAAGCCCAGGGAGGGACCAGCCACCGGGGGCCGGGAGGACCAGGGGAGAGGCGCCTCCGCCGACCCACCCGGCCGGCGGAGGCGCTGGCCCTCGTGCCGAACCGATTGTCCCCGGCCAAGTCCCCGGGACGGGACACTGCTCGCGCCGCCGGCCCCCGACTATTAAGCCCGGGGAGCAGGGGCTCCGGCCGGGTATTAAGCCCAGGGAGGGACCAGCCACCGGTGCCGGGAGGACCAGGGGAGAGGCGCCTCCGCCGACCCACCCGGCCGGCGGAGGCGCTGGCCCTCGTGCCGAACCGATTGTCCCCAGCCAAGTCCCCGTGACGGGACACTGCTCGCGCCGCCGGCCCCCGACTATTGAGCCCGGGGAGCGGGGGCTCCGGCCGGGTATTAAGCCCAGGGAGGGACCAGCCACCGGGGCCGGGAGGACCAGGGGAGAGGCGCCTCCGCCGACCCACCCGGCCGGCGGAGGCGCTGGCCCTCGTGCCGAACCGATTGTCCCCGGCCAAGTCCCCGGGACGGGACACTGCTCGCGCCGCCGGCCCCCGACTATTGAGCCCGGGGAGCGGGGGCTCCGGCCGGGTATTAAGCCCAGGGAGGGACCAGCCACCGGGGCCGGGAGGACCAGGGGAGAGGCGCCTCCGCCGACCCACCCGGCCGGCGGAGGCGCTGGCCCTCGTGCCGAACCGATTGTCCCCGGACAAGTCCCCGGGACGGGACACTGCTCGCGCCGCCGGCCCCCGACTATTGAGCCCGGGGAGCGGGGGCTCCGGCCGGGTATTAAGCCCAGGGAGGGACCAGCCACCGGGGCCGGGAGGACCAGGGGAGAGGCGCCTCCGCCGACCCACCCGGCCGGCGGAGGCGCTGGCCCTCGTGCCGAACCGATTGTCCCCGGCCAAGTCCCCGGGACGGGACACTGCTCGCGCCGCCGGCCCCCAACTATTAAGCCCGGGGAGCTGGGGCTCCGGCCGGGTATTAAGCCCAGGGAGGGACCAGCCACCGGGGCCGGGAGGACCAGGGGAGAGGCGCCTCCGCCGACCCACCCGGCCGGCAGAGGCGCTGGCCCTCGTGCCGAACCGATTGTCCCCGGCCAAGTCCCCGGGACGGGACACTGCTCGCGGCCTAGGCGAGCAAGAAGCTTCGGGTGCGTGGGCACAGGACGCCCCATATGCCCACCCCCGCTGTCAGCCAAATATTGACTGATTTCGTGGCACTCGGTCATAATATCAGAGATAGTAGCTCAGGCTCCTCTAGTTTCTCAGCTTTACATGTGCAGCAAATGTCTGATCTTATAGTTACTCTCTTATAGAGAATTTCAATAGTGACAACACATCATCAGTAGGCCGACACAAACCTAACCACCAGCGCCCAATATCTCAACCTGACACCAAAGTGAGAAATGATGACAGCGGATCCCCCCCCCCCCACCTCCAAGGTGAAGGGGGTTACGAAAACCTTGCACAGCAATGACGTTCAACCATGGCCAATAAGTAAAGGAACCAGCAAACCTTAGAACCCTGCAGTCACCATCACCGCCCTGCAGAGCCTGTCCCACACTCCCACCGCCTAAGGGGGGACGAGGGTGAATATCACCCCACCTCCAAGATGGATTAGGAACTGACAACCTCCCGCGACAGCCCCCAGCCATACCTCTCACTCAGACTCGAGCAAGCATTGGGGAATCCAGCAGCCCTCCGCATCCTGCAGTGATGCGGGGGAAAGCTGCAGACAGGGCAGAGGAGCAGCCGGTGGAGGTGATGCCTCCGGCCGACATCACCGCCCTGCGGAGCCTGTCCCGCACCCCGCTGCCTAAGGTGGACAAGGGTGGCTGTCACCTCCCCCCCTCCTCGATGGAGGGGGGCAGACATCCTCAATCCATCCTGACCCGTGCCGCTCATCTGTCAGCAAGCATTGGGGAATCCGGCAGCCCTCCGGATCCTGCGGTGATGCGGGAGGAGGCTGCAGACAGGGCGGAGCAGCGACCGGTGGAGGTGAACCCTCCGGCCGACATCGCCGCCCTGCAGAGCCTATCCCGCACCCCGCCGCCTAAGGTGGACAAGGGTGGCTGTCACCTCCCCCCCTCCTGGATGGAGGGGGGGCAGACATCCTCAATCCATAACCCGACCCGTGCCGCTCAATCGCCAGAAAGCATTGGGGAATCCGGCAGCCCTCCGGATCCTGCGGTGATGCGGGAGGAGGCTGCAGACAGGGCGGAGCAGCGACCGGTTGAGGTGACCCCTCCGGCCGACATCACCGCCCTGCGGAGCCTGTCCCGCACCCCACCGCCTAAGGTGGACGAGGGTGGCTTTCACCTCCCCCCCTCCTGGATGGAGGGGGGCAGACATCCTCAATCCATCCCGACCCGTGCCACTCATCCGTCAGCAAGCATTGGGGAATCCGGCAGCCCTCCGGATCCTGCGGTGATGCGGGAGGAGGCTGCAGACAGGGCGGAGCAGCGACCGGTGGAGGTGAACCCTCCGGCCGACATTGCCGCCCTGCGGAGCCTATCCCGCACCCCGCCGCCTAAGGTGGACAAGGGTGACTGTCACCTCCCCCCCTCCTGGATGGAGGGGGGGCAGACATCCTCAATCCATAACCCGACCCGTGCCGCTCAGTCGCCAGAAAGCATTGGGGAATCCGGCAGCCCTCCGGATCCTGCGGTGATGCGGGAGGAGGCTGCAGACAGGGCGGAGCAGCGACCGGTGGAGGTGACCCCTCCGGCCGACATCACCGCCCTGCGGAGCCTGTCGCGCACCCCACCGCCTAAGGTGGACGAGGGTGGCTTTCACCTCCCCCCCTCCTGGATGGAGGGGGGTCAGACATCCTCAATCCATCCCCGACCCGTGCCGTGCCGCTCAGTCGCCAGAAAGCATTGGGGAATCCGGCAGCCCTCCGGATCCTGCGGTGATGCGGGGGGAGGCTGCAGACAGGGCCGAGCAGCGACCGGTGGAGGTGACCCCTCCGGCCGACATCACCGCCCTGCGGAGCCTGTCCCGCACCCCGCCGCCTAAGGTGGACGAGGGTGGCTGTCACCTCCCCCCCTCCTGGATGGAGGGGGGGCAGACATCCTCAATCCATCCCCGACCCGTGCCGCTCAGCCGCCAGCAAGCATTGGGGAATCCGGCAGCCCTCCGGATCCTGCGGTGATGCGGGGGGAGGCTGCAGACAGGGCGGAGCAGCGACCGGTGGAGGTGACCCCTCCGGCCGACATCACCGCCCTGCGGAGCCTGTCCCGCACCCCGCCGCCTAAGGTGGACGAGGGTGGCTGTCCCCTCCCCCCCTCCTGGATGGAGGGGGGGCAGACATCCTCAATCCATCCCCGACCCGTGCCGCTCAGCCGCCAGCAAGCATTGGGGAATCCGGCAGCCCTCCGGATCCTGCGGTGATGCGGGGGGAGGCTGCAGACAGGGCGGAGCAGCGACCGGTGGAGGTGACCCCTCCGGCCGACATCACCGCCCTGCGGAGCCTGTCCCGCACCCCACCGCCTAAGGTGGACGAGGGTGGCTTTCACCTCCCCCCCTCCTGGATGGAGGGGGGCAGACATCCTCAATCCATCCCGACCCGTGCCACTCATCCGTCAGCAAGCATTGGGGAATCCGGCAGCCCTCCGGATCCTGCGGTGATGCGGGGGGAGGCTGCAGACAGGGCGGAGCAGCGACCGGTGGAGGTGAACCCTCCGGCCGACATTGCCGCCCTGCGGAGCCTATCCCGCACCCCGCCGCCTAAGGTGGACAAGGGTGGCTGTCACCTCCCCCCCTCCTGGATGGAGGGGGGGCAGACATCCTCAATCCATAACCCGACCCGTGCCGCTCAGTCGCCAGAAAGCATTGGGGAATCCGGCAGCCCTCCGGATCCTGCGGTGATGCGGGAGGAGGCTGCAGACAGGGCGTAGCAGCGACCGGTGGAGGTGACCCCTCCGGCCGACATCACCGCCCTGCGGAGCCTGTCCCGCACCCCACCGCCTAAGGTGGACGAGGGTGGCTTTCACCTCCCCCCCTCCTGGATGGAGGGGGGTCAGACATCCTCAATCCATCCCCGACCCGTGCCGTGCCGCTCAGTCGCCAGAAAGCATTGGGGAATCCGGCAGCCCTCCGGATCCTGCGGTGATGCGGGGGGAGGCTGCAGACAGGGCGGAGCAGCGACCGGTGGAGGTGACCCCTCCGGCCGACATCACCGCCCTGCGGAGCCTGTCCCGCACCCCGCCGCCTAAGGTGGACGAGGGTGGCTGTCCCCTCCCCCCCTCCTGGATGGAGGGGGGGCAGACATCCTCAATCCATCCCCGACCCGTGCCGCTCAGCCGCCAGCAAGCATTGGGGAATCCGGCAGCCCTCCGGATCCTGCGGTGATGCGGGGGGAGGCTGCAGACAGGGCGGAGCAGCGACCGGTGGAGGTGACCCCTCCGGCCGACATCACCGCCCTGCGGAGCCTGTCCCGCACCCCGCCGCCTAAGGTGGACGAGGGTGGCTGTCACCTCCCCCCCTCCTGGATGGAGGGGGGGCAGACATCCTCAATCCATCCCCGACCCGTGCCGCTCATCTGTCAGCAAGCATTGGGGAATCCGGCAGCCCTCCGGATCCTGCGGTGATGCGGGAGGAGGCTGCAGACAGGGCGGAGCAGCGACCGGTGGAGGTGACCCCTCCGGCCGACATCACCGCCCTGCGGAGCCTGTCCCACACCCCACCGCCTAAGGTGGACGAGGGTGGCTTTCACCTCCCCCCCTCCTGGATGGAGGGGGGCAGACATCCTCAATCCATCCCGACCCGTGCCACTCATCCGTCAGCAAGCATTGGGGAATCCGGCAGCCCTCCGGATCCTGCGGTGATGCGGGAGGAGGCTGCAGACAGGGCGGAGCAGCGACCGGTGGAGGTGAACCCTCCGGCCGACATTGCCGCCCTGCGGAGCCTATCCCGCACCCCGCCGCCTAAGGTGGACAAGGGTGGCTGTCACCTCCCCCCCTCCTGGATGGAGGGGGGGCAGACATCCTCAATCCATAACCCGACCCGTGCCGCTCAGTCGCCAGAAAGCATTGGGGAATCCGGCAGCCCTCCGGATCCTGCGGTGATGCGGGAGGAGGCTGCAGACAGGGCGGAGCAGCGACCGGTGGAGGTGACCCCTCCGGCCGACATCACCGCCCTGCGGAGCCTGTCCCGCGCCCCACCGCCTAAGGTGGACGAGGGTGGCTTTCACCTCCCCCCCTCCTGGATGGAGGGGGGTCAGACATCCTCAATCCATCCCCGACCCGTGCCGTGCCGCTCAGTCGCCAGAAAGCATTGGGGAATCCGGCAGCCCTCCGGATCCTGCGGTGATGCGGGGGGAGGCTGCAGACAGGGCCGAGCAGCGACCGGTGGAGGTGACCCCTCCGGCCGACATCACCGCCCTGCGGAGCCTGTCCCGCACCCCGCCGCCTAAGGTGGACGAGGGTGGCTGTCACCTCCCCCCCTCCTGGATGGAGGGGGGGCAGACATCCTCAATCCATCCCCGACCCGTGCCGCTCAGCCGCCAGCAAGCATTGGGGAATCCGGCAGCCCTCCGGATCCTGCGGTGATGCGGGGGGAGGCTGCAGACAGGGCGGAGCAGCGACCGGTGGAGGTGACCCCTCCGGCCGACATCACCGCCCTGCGGAGCCTGTCCCGCACCCCGCCGCCTAAGGTGGACGAGGGTGGCTGTCCCCTCCCCCCCTCCTGGATGGAGGGGGGGCAGACATCCTCAATCCATCCCCGACCCGTGCCGCTCAGCCGCCAGCAAGCATTGGGGAATCCGGCAGCCCTCCGGATCCTGCGGTGATGTGGGGGGAGGCTGCAGACAGGGCGGAGCAGCGACCGGTGGAGGTGACCCCTCCGGCCGACATCACCGCCCTGCGGAGCCTGTCCCGCACCCCACCGCCTAAGGTGGACGAGGTGGCTTTCACCTCCCCCCCTCCTGGATGGAGGGGGGCAGACATCCTCAATCCATCCCGACCCGTGCCACTCATCCGTCAGCAAGCATTGGGGAATCCGGCAGCCCTCCGGATCCTGCGGTGATGCGGGGGGAGGCTGCAGACAGGGCGGAGCAGCGACCGGTGGAGGTGAACCCTCCGGCCGACATTGCCGCCCTGCGGAGCCTATCCCGCACCCCGCCGCCTAAGGTGGACAAGGGTTGCTGTCACCTCCCCCCCTCCTGGATGGAGGGGGGGCAGACATCCTCAATCCATAACCCGACCCGTGCCGCTCAGTCGCCAGAAAGCATTGGGGAATCCGGCAGCCCTCCGGATCCTGCGGTGATGCGGGAGGAGGCTGCAGACAGGGCGTAGCAGCGACCGGTGGAGGTGACCCCTCCGGCCGACATCACTGCCCTGCGGAGCCTGTCCCGCACCCCACCGCCTAAGGTGGACGAGGGTGGCTTTCACCTCCCCCCCTCCTGGATGGAGGGGGGTCAGACATCCTCAATCCATCCCCGACCCGTGCCGTGCCGCTCAGTCGCCAGAAAGCATTGGGGAATCCGGCAGCCCTCCGGATCCTGCGGTGATGCGGGGGGAGGCTGCAGACAGGGCCGAGCAGCGACCGGTGGAGGTGACCCCTCCGGCCGACATCACCGCCCTGCGGAGCCTGTCCCGCACCCCGCCGCCTAAGGTGGACGAGGGTGGCTGTCCCCTCCCCCCCTCCTGGATGGAGGGGGTGCAGACATCCTCAATCCATCCCCGACCCGTGCCGCTCAGCCGCCAGCAAGCATTGGGGAATCCGGCAGCCCTCCGGATCCTGCGGTGATGCGGGGGGAGGCTGCAGACAGGGCGGAGCAGCGACCGGTGGAGGTGACCCCTCCGGCCGACATCACCGCCCTGCGGAGCCTGTCCCGCACCCCGCCGCCTAAGGTGGACGAGGGTGGCTGTCACCTCCCCCCCTCCTGGATGGAGGGGGGGCAGACATCCTCAATCCATCCCCGACCCGTGCCGCTCAGCCGCCAGCAAGCATTGGGGAATCCGGCAGCCCTCCGGATCCTGCGGTGATGCGGGGGGAGGCTGCAGACAGGGCGGAGCAGCGACCGGTGGAGGTGACCCCTCCGGCCGACATCACCGCCCTGCGGAGCCTGTCCCGCACCCCGCCGCCTAAGGGGGGACGAGAGTGGTTATCACCCCCCCCCCTCCATAATGGAGGGGGACCTGAAAACCTCCCGCGACAGCCCCCAGCTGTACCACTCAGCTGAGGGCAAGCATTTTGGGTTACAGCAGCCCTCCAGTTTCTGCATTGATGCAGAAGGCTACTGGCAGGATCAACAAGGTAGCTCTCAGTAGCCAGCGGTGACAGGGGGTGAGCCAGCCGCCATCTCGAAAGCAGCAGGAAACCCCACAGAGAAGAAGGAGCCACACACCAAGCAGGCAACCAACAAGAGGAGTAGGCCCAGTGGATGGCCATCAGTGCGGGCCAAGTGAGAAGTTCAGAGTCAGATGGACAATGGGGCCCGCTCTCCGTGGTACCCAGGCACCAGGCACATTGATCAGCCCCCAGATAAAGGGGAACAGCACCCACTCGATCTCACATTTTTCTCCTCACCCGACAACCTGTTCACTAGGCAACCAGTGCAAGCCACCCTGGGGGACAGTTTGGGTAAGCAGCGATTTAAAAAGGTCGCCTCAGGCCTCCCAACCCAGGTCCCCGCCGGTCGAGGCGAGGGTGAGCCGTCGGCCCCCAGGGAACCCCGCTGCCCCCAACCCATCACATCCCGATCTACACCTGACTGGTTTCATCTTGTCATGGGGGGTGAAAGGTTCATATTGTAAAGGGCTGTTCCACTCTCCAGGATACCGTCAATGATACATGGGTAGTCCCAGGCCCACTCTGTGCGCAGCTTCCACTGGATCCCTCCAAAGGGGCCTCCCACTCTCCCTTTTTCTACTGACGTAGTCCAGTCAGCTTTGCTCAGAGCCTGTGCTTCTCTCTCACGCCATATGAGACTCCCCTTTCTCGCACACTTTCTATCTCACTCTACCTCCATCCTGTCTGGCTCTTCTCTCCGCAGGACCCCACAGCTGAACCCTTCCGTGCAGCCACCTGCGGCCATTGACAGACCGCATCATTGGTTCATGGTGGCACTTGTGCAGTTCCCGGGAAATCATGTGCTCCACCAGGGTCCAATGGTGAGCTTTGCTAGGTGATGGGGACACTTCCCCAGCACCCCTGGTGTTGTCAGGCACCTGCTGGGCTGATAGACAGAGCAGACCATACTGACTGGAGTCAGAAACAAGGCCCACCCAGCTCTGGCCAAGAGCACTGGGCGGACATTTGGGGACTAGTAAACCCTTACAGTGGAGGGTTTCTAGGCACGCCGTGGGCAGAAGGAGGGCCTTGTTCGCCTGGAGCTGGCCGGGACCCCTGGGTTCCGGCCAAGCGAATGGCCCTCCCCGCCGGGGCGCAGGGAGCCACATCGATCGGGTTTGCAGGACAAAGAAAAGAGGAGTTTCTATCGAGTACCCATCTTTTTCCTGGCTGGACTGTTCTCATCCTGTGAATCTCTCAGCTTGGTTCTCTTGGACGTAGCAGGACAGGTGATGCGCGCGACACTTTTGCAGTACACTCTCCTATTTTACCCAGGCTCTTGGAACCACTCCCAGCCTGAGGGTTCAGCCGTACACACTCATCAGCATGACTTCCACAAAATGCAGTAACCAGTTCAGCACACTGGGGGGCGCTGCTCCCAGGAATAGGGAGCCAGGCCAAGCCCGGTCCGCAGGCTCCAACCGATGCCTGGAAGAGCCCCATTTCGGCCTCGGAGGGGAGATCGGAGGAACGAAAGACTGGAAGTCCCGGTGGGACTGCGCTTCCCCTGTCTGCCACAGGGGGCGCTGCACCAGGCGAGAAGGAGCTGGGCCAAGCCCGGTCCGCAGGCTCCAACCGATGCCCGGAGGAGCCCCATTTCAGCCTCGGAGGGAAGATCGGAGGAACGGGAGTCTGGAAGTCCCGGTGAGACTGCACTTCCCCCATCTTCCACAGGGGGCGCTGCGCCAGGGAAGAAGGAGCTAGGCCAAGCCCAGTCCGCAGGCTCCAACCGATGCCCGGAGTAGCCCCATTTCAGCCTCGGAGGGAAGATCGGAGGAACGAGAGACTGGAAGTCCCGGTGAGACTGCACTTCCCCCATCTTCCACAGGGGGCGCTGCACCAGGCGAGAAGGAGCTGGGCCAAGCCCGGTCCGCAGGCTCCAACCGATGCCCGGAGGAGCCCCATTTCAGCCTCGGAGGGAAGATCGGAGGAACGGGAGTCTGGAAGTCCCGGTGAGACTGCGCTTCCCCCATCTTCCACAGGGGGCGCTGCGCCAGGGAAGAAGGAGCTGGGCCAAGCCAAGTCCGCAGTCTCCAACCGATGCCCGGAGGAGCCCCATTTCAGCCACGGAGGGGAGATCGGAGGAACGGGAGACTGGAAGTCCCGGTGGGACTGCGCTTCCCCCGTCTGCCACAGGGGGGCGCTGCACCAGGGGAGAGGGAGCTGGTCCAAGCCCAGTCCGCGGGCTCCAACCGATGCCCGGAGGAGCCCCATTTCAGCCACGGAGGGGAGATCGGAGGAACGGGAGACAGGAAGTCCCGGTGGGACTGCGCTTCCCCCGTCTGCCACAGGGGGGCGCTGCACCAGGGGAGAGGGAGCTGGTCCAAGCCCAGTCCGCGGGCTCCAACCGATGCCCGGAGGAGCCCCATTTCAGCCTTGGAGGGAAGATCGGAGGAACGGGAGACTGGAAGTCCCGGTGAGACTGCACTTCCCCCATCTTCCACAGGGGCGCAGGGAGCCACATCGATCGGGTTTGCAGGACAAAGAAAAGAGGACTTTCTATTGAGAACCCATCTTTTTCCTGGCTGGACTGTTCTCTTCCTGTGAATCTCTCAGCTTGGTTCTCTTGGACGTAGCAGGACAGGTGATGCGCGCGACACTTTTGCAGTACACTCTCCTATTTTACCCAGGCTCTTGGAACCACTCCCAGCCTGAGGGTTCAGCCGTACACACTCATCAGCATGACTTCCACAAAATGCAGTAACCAGTTCAGCACACTGGGGGGCGCTGCTCCCAGGAATAGGGAGCCAGGCCAAGCCCGGTCCGCAGGCTCCAACCGATGCCTGGAAGAGCCCCATTTCGGCCTCGGAGGGGAGATCGGAGGAACGAAAGACTGGAAGTCCCGGTGGGACTGCGCTTCCCCTGTCTGCCACAGGGGGCGCTGCACCAGGCGAGAAGGAGCTGGGCCAAGCCCGGTCCGCAGGCTCCAACCGATGCCCGGAGGAGCCCCATTTCAGCCTCGGATGGAAGATCGGAGGAACGGGAGTCTGGAAGTCCCGGTGAGACTGCGCTTCCCCCATCTTCCACAGGGGGCGCTGCGCCAGGGAAGAAGGAGCTAGGCCAAGCCCAGTCCGCAGGCTCCAACCGATGCCCGGAGTAGCCCCATTTCAGCCTCGGAGGGAAGATCGGAGGAACGAGAGACTGGAAGTCCCGGTGAGACTGCACTTCCCCCATCTTCCACAGGGGGCGCTGTGCCAGGGGAGAGGGAGCCGGGCCAAGCCCACTCGCCAGGCTCCAACCGATGCCCGGAGGAGCCCCATTTCAGCCACGGAGGGGAGATCGGAGGAACGGGAGACTGGAAGTCCCGGTGGGACTGCGCTTCCCCCGTCTGCCACAGGGGGGCGCTGCACCAGGGGAGAGGGAGCTGGTCCAAGCCCAGTCCGCGGGCTCCAACCGATGCCCGGAGGAGCCCCATTTCAGCCACGGAGGGGAGATCGGAGGAACGGGAGACTGGAAGTCCCGGTGGGACTGCGCTTCCCCCGTCTGCCACAGGGGGGCGCTGCACCAGGGGAGAGGGAGCTGGTCCAAGCCCAGTCCGCGGGCTCCAACCGATGCCCGGAGGAGCCCCATTTCAGCCACGGAGGGGAGATCGGAGGAACGGGAGACTGGAAGTCCCGGTGAGACTGCGCTTCCCCCATCTGCCACAGGGGGGCGCTGCGCCAGGGGAGAGGGAGCCGGCCCAAGCCCGGTCCGCGGGCTCCAACTGATGCCCGGAGGAGCCCCATTTCAGCATCGGAGCTCTGGCTGGGTTGCCTCTGAAAGGGAAGAAGACCTCTCTCTATTGTTCAGCCTGTATCCAGTCTCTGAGCTCCAAGGCATTTTTGGCACAGATCCTTAACTGCAGTTCCAGCCTCTCATCCACATCACCATCCCCTGAAGATCTGGCCATATCAATATGCCCGAGGGGTTCTTTTCAGGGTAGCAGATCGGGTGGAGCGCGCGTCATTCTAGTGAGCCATGCTCAGATTTTACCCTAGCTCCTGGAAACGTGTCCAGGCACGAGGGATACACGTCCACACTCATTTGGGGGAGTTCCAGAATGGGAAATTCAACACTTTTTATCGAGATAAGTCGAATAGCTCCTCTCCAGCGCCCGTGAAAACTATAAGAAGGGCCCCGGCTAGAGCCCGTACTGGGGAAAGTGGGAGGGGGCACGTGCGGCGCCCCCTGTTGGCCGCTGGGTGGAACTGCAGTGGGCCCCAAAAATTATGGGAAGGCACCCTGGGTTCCCAAAATTACGGGGAGGCGCCCTGACTGCTGCTCCTGTAGGGGGGCAGAGGGAGGGGGCACGCGCGGCGCCCCCGGTGGCCGACGAGCGGAACTGCAGCGGGGCCCCAAAATTATTGGAAGGCGCCCCAGGTCCCCAAAATTATGGGCAGGCGCCCTGTCTGCTGCTCCTGCAGGGGGCAGATGGAGGGGGCATGTGCGGCGCCCCCCGGTGGCCACCGGGTGGAACTGCAGCGGGGCCCTAAAAAATTATGGGAAGGCACCCCAGGTCCCCAAAATTATGAGGAGGCGCCCTATCTGCTGCTCCTGCAGGGGGCAGATGGAGGGGGCACGTGCGGCGCCCCCCGGTGGCCACCAGGCGGAACTGCAGTGGGGAACTAAAAATTATGGGAAGGCACCCTGACTACTGCTCCTGTAGGGGGCAGAGGGAGGGGGCACGCGCGGCGCCCCCCGGTGGCCGCCGGGCGGAACTGCAGCGGGGCCCCAAAATTATTGGAAGGTGCCCCAGGTCCCCAAAATTATGGGCAGGCGCCCTGTCTGCTGCTCATGCAGGGGGCAGATGGAGGGGGCATGTGCAGCGCCCCCCGGTGGCCACCGGGTGGAACTGCAGCGGGGCCCTAAAAAATTATGGGAAGGCACCCCAGGTCCCCAAAATTATGAGGAGGCGCCCTATCTGCTGCTCCTGCAGGGGGCAGATGGAGGGGGCACGTGCGGCGCCCCCCGGTGGCCACCAGGCGGAACTGCAGTGGGGAACTAAAAATTATGGGAAGGCACCCTGACTACTGCTCCTGTAGGGGGCAGAGGGAGGGGGCACGCGCGGCGCCCCCCCGGTGGCCGCCGGGCGGAACTGCAGCGGGGCCCCAAAATTATTGGAAGGCGCATCGGGTCCCCAAAATTATGGGGAGGCGCCCTGTCTGCTGCTCCTGCAGGGGGCAGATGGAGGGGGCATGTGCGGCGCCCCCCGGTGGCCACCGGGTGGTACTGCAGCGGGGCCCTAAAAATTATGGGAGGCACCCCGGGTCCCCAAAATTATGGGGAGGCGCCCTGATTGCTGCTCCTGCAGGGGGCAGATGGAGGGGGCACGTGCGGCGCCCCCCGGTGGCCACCAGGCGGAACTGCAGTGGGGCCCTAAAAATTATGGGAAGGCACCCTGACTACAGCTCCTGTAGGGGGCAGAGGGAGGGGGCACGCGCGGCGCCCCCCGGTGGCCACCGGGCGGAACTGCAGCGGGCCCCAAAATTATTGGAAGGCGCATCGGGTCCCCAAAATTATGGGGAGGCACCCTGTCTGCTGCTCCTGCAGGGGGCAGATGGAGGGGGCATGTGCGGCGCCCCCCGGTGGCCACCGGGTGGTACTGCAGCGGGGCCCTAAAAATTATGGGAGGCACCCCGGGTCCCCAAAATTATGGGGAGGCGCCCTGATTGCTGCTCCTGCAGGGGGCAGATAGAGGGGGCACGTGCGGCGCCCCCCGGTGGCCACCAGGTGACACTGCAGTGGGGCCCTAAAAATTATGGGAAGGCACCCTAACTACTGCTCCTGTAGGGGGCAGAGGGAGGGGGCACATGCGGCGCCCCCCGGTGGCCGCCGGGCGGAACTGCAGCGAGGCCCCAAAATTATTAGAAGGCCTCCCGGGTCCCCAAAATTACAGGGAGGCACCCTGTCTGCTGCTCCTTAAGGGAAAGGGGGAATGTGTGGCACCCCCGGTGGCTGCCTGGTGGAACTGCAGTGGGCCCCTAAAATACATAAATCTATATTTTTTAGAGAACCAATCAGTTGCTTTAATACAATCTGCATTGCACACACATACACACAGCATGGTCTGGCAAATGTGATTCCCGAGGACATGCCCGATTTTGATGCTGGGTAGTTGGGACATGCCCTTACTATCACCTCCTGTGGTCTGACTTGTGGGGACCTCATTTCAGGTCCCCACCATGTTGAAAGTCCCTCCAGTGTTGGTGTGCTGTCCGGTCTGTGTCCCCATAAGGATAGGAATACGAGTGCACACACACACACACACACACACACACACACACACTGGAGTCTGCTGATGTAATGTGTAAAGAAAATAAAAAAAAGGGGACGAAGTCTGCCGTAATGTGTAAAAAAGGGGGACACTGTCTGCCGTAATGTGTAAAACGGGACGCTGTCTGCCGTAATGTGTAAAAAAGGGGACATTGTCTGCTGTAATGTGTAAAAAAGGGGACGTTGTCTGCCGTAATGTGTAAAAAAGTGGACGTTGTCTGCCGTAATGTGTAAAAAGGGGACTCTGTCTGCCTTTATGTGTAAAAAAAGGGGACTCTGTCTGCCGTTATGTGTAAAAAAGGGGACGCTGTCTGCCGTAATGTGTAAAAAGGCAATGCTGTCTGCCGTAATGTGTAAAGAGGAGGACTGTCTCCTGTAATGTGTAAAAGGGGTACCTAACTCTGATCCCAATGCCCCAACTATTTCAACTCAAGGAAAACCTAAAACACATATTTGCAAAAAATAAATAAATATTTAAATAAAAAAAATAGAAGTAGGCAGGCACTGTCAGCCTGCTTCCATGACATCACAAGTGGCGGTAAGGTTGATCGCCGGACTTTATGGATCATTATGGCTGCAGTGCCTCACCAGCCAATGACCTCACCGCACTCCACTGGTATACAGACCTATAAATATATACAAATGATGCAATTAATTTTCTTCTTCTATAAGAGGAAGAATGTTGTATATATAAGTTGCATGTTGTATATATAACAATCCAAGTGATAAAACTATAAAAACGTTACTAAAGGGTATAACTGTAATGTTGTATATACAAACACTTCTGTAACGGTTCCTCAGAAATGCTGCCATTGCATTTCCTATACAATGCACTGGAACAAATATAAAAATGGGTTAAAAATATGGGAAGTCTGGTGTAAGTAAATATTAGTAATTAAGGACTCATACTATTTTTCATAGTCTCTCATTTTGCTTGTTCGACACAATGGGTGTTATTTGTTTTAGAATCTCAATGTGCGGGATGAGAATTACTATAAATATAAAAGCTGCAGCAGCTGTGTGTTTTCTATGGAGTTTTTTCTGTGACTAAATTTAAATGCATATCAGCTGCACCAGAGTTCTGAGATATTGATGACTTACACCAGTCTGAAACAAGAGAAGCACAACAGCTGGAGGGATGGAGAATGGGTAGGGTGAAATCAGGATAACACTACATATATTAAAGAGAAATCATTAAGAGTGCTGTAGATAAGAACACCAGCAAGAACAGGATTTTACTGCAGAATTCTAACTGTGCCTTTCAGCAAAATATGTTTATATGCAAAGTTCACCTATAGTTTATGTAGTAGTATGGGGATAGAATACATAGGGCTCTATAAGTACTAAGCCTTGGAGAGAGATTAAGCGGGTCATTCAGACCTGATTGCATGCTAGAATTTTTTGCTGCGCTGCGATCAGGTCAGAACTGCGCATGAGTATGCACCGCAATGCGTAGGCTCGTCGCAAAGGTTCAAAGCGGATCGTTGCTGTGTGATGGGCTGTATGAAGAATCCATTCGCACAGCCGATCGCAAGGAGATTGACAGGAAGAAGGTGTTTGTGGGTGTCAACTGACCGTTTTCTGGGAGTGTTTGGAAAAACGCAGGCGTGTCCAAGCATTTGCAGGGCGGGTGTCTGGCGTCAATTCTGGCCCCGGTCAGGCTGAAGTGATCGCAGCGGCTGAGTAAATCCAGGCCAGGCAACTCAGAAAGTGCACAAAATGTTTTTGCAGAGCTCGGCTGCACAGGCGTTCGCACACTTGCAAAGAGAAAATACACTCCCCTATGGGCGGCGAATATCTGCTCGCAGCAGTACAAAAAACCCCTAGCGAGCGATCAGGTCTATCGTCTCAATGACCCCCTAAGATGGAGATAAAGTACCAGCCAATTAGCTCCTGTCATTTTTCAAACACAGCCTGTAACATGACAGTTACGAGCTGATGGCTGGAACTTTATCTCCATCCACTTTCTCTCTCTACAAAGCTTAGTACTGTACATAGGGGGTAATTCCAAGTTGATCGCAGCAGAATTTTGTTAGCAGTTGGGCAAAACCATGGCCCTCATTCCGAGTTGTTCGCTCGCTAGCCGCTTTTCGCAGCAGTGCACACGCTAAGCCGCCGCCCTCCTGGAGTGAATCTTAGCTTAGCAGAATTGCGATTGAAAGATTCGCAAAATTGCGAAAAGAAATTTCTTAGCAGTTTCTGAGTAGCTCGAGACTTACTCTGCCACTGCGATCAGTTCAGTCAGTTTTGTTCCTGGTTTGACGTCACAAACACACCCAGCATTCGCCCAGGCACTCCCCCATTTCTCCAGCCACTCCCGCGTTTTTCCCAGAAACTGCAGCGTTTTTTCACACACACCCATAAAACGGCCAGTTTCCGCCCAGAAACACCCACTTCCTGTCAATCACACTCCGATCACCAACGAAGAAGAAACCTCGTAATGCCGTGAGTAAAATACCAAACTTCTTAGCAAATTTACTTGACGCAGCCGCAGTGCGAACAATGCGCATGCACAGTTATCGGAAAATCGCACCGATGCGAAGGAAAATAACGAGTGAACAACTCGGAATGAGGGCCCATGTGCACTGCAGGGGAGGCAGATATAACATGTGCAGAAAGAGTTAGATTTGGGTGGGTTATTTTGTTTCTGTGCAGAGTAAATACTGGCTGCTTTATTTTAACACTGCAAATTAGATTGCAGATTGAACACACCTCATTCAAATCTATCTCTCTCTGCACATGTTATATCTGCCCCTCCTGCAGTGCACATGGTTTTGCCCAATTGCTAACAAACTTAGTGCTGCGATCAACTCAGAATTACCCCCATAGGGGGTAATTCTGAGTTGATCGCAACAGGAACTTTGTTAGGTGATTTTTTGGGGTATTTTTAGTATTTTGATGAGGCATGTCAATGGCCTTATTCATCCCACGGACAACAGGTGTCTCCCCGGGTGCCTGACTTAAACAAACCACTTCTCCATCAGATTCCTCCTAGTCAATTTCCAGCAACACCCATATCCTCATCCTGGTGTACTTCAACAGTGACATCTTCAATTTGAATATCAGGAACTGGACTGTGGGTGCTCCTTTCAGCACTTGCAGGGGGCGTGCAAATGGTGGAAGGAGCCACCTCTTCCCGTCCAGTGTTGGGAAGGTCAGGCATCGCAACCGACACAATTGGGCTCTCCTTGGGGATTTGTGATTTAGAAGAACGCACAGTTCTTTGCTGTGCTTTTGCCAGCTTAACTCTTCATTTTTCTAGCAGGAGGATGAGTGCTTCCATCCTCATGTGAAGCTGAACCACTATCCATGAACATAGGCCAGGGCCTCAGCCGTTCCTTGCCACTCCATGTTGTAAATGGCATATTGGCAAGTTTACGCTTATCCTCATATGCTTTTAATTTAGATTTTTGGGTCATTTTACTGAACTTTTGTTTTTTGGATTTTACATGACCTCTACTATGACATTGGGCATCGGCCTTTGCAGACGACGTTGATGGCATTGGATCGTCTCTGCCATGACTAGTGGCAGCTGCTTCAGCACTAGGTGGAAGTGGATCTTGATCTTTCCCTATTTTACCCTCCACATTTTTGTTCTCCATTTTTTAATGTGTGAAATATGCCAGTAATATATCAATAGCAATGACCTACTGTACTGTACTATTATATACTGGTGGTCACCACAATGCTGCACTGTACTACTATATACTGGTCACAGCAATGCAGTACAGATATGGATACTATAATTGACACAGAGCTGCAAGATACAACAATGGCCTCCTGTTCTGTACAACTATATACTGGTGGTCACCACAATGCTGAACTGACCTACTATATACTGGTCACAACAATGCAGCATATATTGGGGGTAATTCTGAGTTGATCGCAGCAGGAACTTTGTTAGCAGTTGGACAAAACCATGTGCTCTGCAGGGGGGGCTGATATAACATGTGCAGAGAGAGTTAGATATTGTACTGTACTACTATAATATACTGGTGGTCACCAAATGCAGCACACTGAGCACAGATATTGAGCTTTTCAGGCAGAGAACGTAGCCACGTCCTCTCCGCTCAATCTACAATGCACGAGTGAAAATGGCGGCAACGCGCGGTTCTTTATATGGAATACTAATCTCGCGAGAATCCGACAGCGGGATGATGACGTTCGGCCTCGTTTGGGTTTACCGAGCAAGGCGGGAAAATCCGAGGCTGCCTCGGACCCGTGTAAAACACGTGAAGTTCGGGTGGGTTCAGATCTTGACGAACCGAACCCGCTCATCTCTATGAAGAATTCATTCGTACAGCCGATCGCAAGGAGAATGACAGGAAGAGGGTGTTTGTTGGTGTCAACTGACCGTTTTCTCGGAGTGGTTGGAAAATCGCAGGCGTGTCCAAGCGTTTGCAGGGCGGGTGTCTGACGTCAATTTCGCATTCGCACACTTGCACAGCTAAAATACACTCCCATGTCAGCGGTGATTATCTGTTCGCAGCACTGCTAAAAACTGCTAGCATGCGATCAGGTCTAAATCACCCCCTATCTATCTATCTATCTATCTATCTATCTATCTATCTATCTATCTATCTATCTATCTATCTATCTATCGAGCCAGAATTAAACCTCATGAGGCCCTAGGCAAGGTATCGGATTGGGCACCATCCTCCTTCAATAATCCATAGCACTATGGGCCTAATACAGACTTGATCGCAACAGCAAATTTGTCAACTATTGGGCAAAACCAGGGGGCTAATTCAGACCTGATCGCTGCTGTGCGTTTTCGCACAGCGAGCGATCAGGTCTGAACTGCACATGTGTATGCACTGCAATGGGCAGGCGCAACGGTCCGCAGCTAGGGGAAGCACTGGGATGGTGCAAAAAATCCACTCACACCGGTAATTGCAAGAAGATTGACAGGAAGAGGGCATTTGTTGGTGGCAACTGACCGTTTTCAGGGAGTGTCCAGAAAAATGCAGGAGAGGCCCTAGCGTTTTGTGGGAGGATTCATGACTTCAGCTCCCGCCCGATAAATCCTGGGCTGTGCAGAGACTGCACAAACTTCTGTTTGTGCAGCTCTCCTGCACATGCGATCGCATACCTGGACAGCGAATTCCCCCTCCCACTGTAGGTGGCTACTACCTGATTGCAAGGATTTAAAAAACGCACCCTAGTGATCAGGTCTGAATTAACCCCCATGTGCACTGCAGGTGAGGCAGATATATTTGCAGAGAGAGTTAGATTTGGGTGGGTTATATTGTTTCTGTGCAGGGTAAATACTGGCTGCTTTTTTTTATACTGCAATTTAGATTTCAGTTTAAAAACACCCCACCCAAATCTATCTCTCTCTGCACATGTTATATCTGCCCCCTCTGCAGTGCACATAGGGTGTAATTCCAAGTTGATTGAAGCAGGAAATTTTTCAGCAGTTGGGCAAAACCATGTGCACTGCAGGGGGGGGGGGGGGCAGATATAACATGTGCAGAGAGAGATAGATTTGGGTGGGGTGAGTTCAAACTGAAATCTAAATTGCAGGGTAAAAATAAAGCAGCCAGTATTTACCCTGCACAGAAACAAAATAACCCACCCAAATCTAACTCTCTCTGCAAATGTTATATCTGCCCCCCCCCCCCCCTGCAGTGCACATGGTTTTGCCCAACTGCTAAAAAATTTCCTGCTGCGATCAACTTGGAATTACCCCCATGGTTTTGCCCATTAGCTAACAAATTTGCTGCTGCGATCAGGTCTGGCTTAGGCCCTATATTTTCATTCTTGGTTGCGAGCGACATCACAAATGTACCTTGGTGCATATTAAGTGTGATAAGGGTACAAGTGACTACTAATAATCACTCAGTTGCATGAACATCTGCATTGCGTATAAATCTGTATCAGGCCCTAGGTCTTTTGGTAATTTATTTGAAACGTGTCACATTTAAAGTAAACCAACTGCCCACATACAGTGGATGAAACCATTTTGTGTCTCCAAACATTTGTCATCTTATCAAAGAACATTGGTTAGCAAAATTGTCACTAGTCGTTATGCTGTAAGTCGATAGGCTGCATTCTTAGGATCATTGGTTCCTTTTATTTCTTGGACTGGACAGGATCTTGTTGTATAGATGAGTGTTCAAAGGAGACTGCAATTCTACCTTACACAGCAGTTGAAAACTGTATACTCTGGGCCTGAATCTACACAAAGATATTTAAATGTGTAAATCCAGGACGCATATCATCCCTACCACATACCTCCCAACATATGGAAGCTCTAAGGCGGGACTCCAGGCATGGTGAAGCCATGCGGCGCCAGAAAGGGGGCATGGCCTATTGAAAAGGAGCATGGCTTCACATGAATGATGTGATCGCGAGCCACGCCTCCCATTTCTGTCACAGTGGGGGCACAGACAGCGCTCTATGAAATGCTGGCATGCCCCCAGTCCCTCTGCCTCCCGGGAATAGATGCTGTGTATGTGCGCATGGCGTCTATTCACCGCTGCTCTGCTCTGAACTGAGCAGAGAAGCGAGTGACAGGAGCCTCCAAACTGCCCCCCATCCACCGCGGGACACTGCGGCCTGCAAGAGGGACAGTGGGACAGACCCAAAAAAGGGGACTGTCCCACGAAAATAGGGATATTTTGGAGGTAGACTACCATAATCCCAACCCTAACTCATCCCTAACACCCAAACCTCACCCTAACCATAACCCCAATACCCTAACCCCAAACTCAGGGCCCAATTAATTGCTTCAGATCCAACCTGAACCTGGTTTTGGTTTTGTATCTGTTTCTCATTCATGTTTTAGATCTGTATTTGGTTTTGCCAAAACAGCCCTTGTGGATTTTGGCTTTGGTTTTTCGATTTGGATCTGTATGTGTTTACAAAAATTGTAAAATCAGCTAAAAATCACATCATTTTGGCCTGTTTTTGTTCCTACAGTATTATTAACCTCAATAACATTAAATTCCATTCATTTCCAGTCAATGTTGACAACCGCACAGCTCACAATATTGTTATCATCCATTTTAGTACAAAAGATTGCACTGAAATAGCTGGATGACATAGTTAAGCGACAGCAGTGGGCGTCACAAACATGTAATACTGAAACTTCCAACATGTTACATCTAGGTAACAGAATGGCAATGCAGTGGTAGACATGGTGTCTGGTTATTAAACTACAGTATGAAAATGTTTGTTGTCTACACAAGAAGATAATCAGCAATGCTCCAAACAGCGCATAATGCAAAGAAAAGAGGTGCAAGATGTAATTGTCCTTGGGCTCACTCTTATGTTGTATAAGTTACAGGACATGCACTATTTAATAAACCAATCCCTTCAGCTATGTGCACAAACTGTCTCTACATAGGCTCGATGTCGTCATTGTCATCATCATCCTTTTCTTCACTCACATCAGTGTGTACATCATCTTCTTCACACACTAAGAATTTGTCCCTGCTGGAATCCACATTACATTTTTGGATGTAATTGTTGGTAAAGGTCTTCCTCATGGCATTTGTAATTCATTTTCATGAATATCATCTTTTTGCACATTTTGTGGAAGCAACCTCCTACGCTGATCACTGACATAGTTCCCGGTTGCATTGAAAACTCTAAGTACACAATAAAGGTTGGGCAACATAAGTAAATCAAAGCGAGCACAATATGCACTTGGGTTAGAAATTGGTTAGAATATAGGGAGTAGTGAGTTGTGGTTAATGGATCTTTTCCAAATTGAACTGAAGTACTTAGTGGTGTGCCACAAGGGTCTGTACTTGGACCACTATTGTTCAACATATTCATAAATAATTTAGCAGTAGGTCTTGAGAGCATGGATTAAATTTTTGCGGATGATACCAAACTGTGTAAGATTATAAATTCAGAGGGAGATGCTGTGTCTCTTCAGAACGACTTATTTAAACTGGAAGCATGGGCAGCAAAATGGAGAATGAGGTTCAGTACAGACAAGGGTAAGGTAATGTACTTTAGTAGCAAGAACATAAATACCACCTACATGCTAAATGGGGTAAAATTAGGGGTTTCTGTACTGGAAAAAGACTTAGGTGTTTACATAGATAACAAACTTAGCAGCAGTACCAAAGTAGGGTAGCAAAGAAGGCAAACAAGGTATTAGAATGCATAAAGCGGGGAACTGATGCAAGGTATGAGAGTGTTATACTCCCATTATATAAATCCCTAGTGAGGCCACATCTTGAATACTGTACACAATTACTACAAAAAGGATAGCCTGGAACTAGAAAAGGTTCAGAGGAGAGCGACCAAACTGATTATGGGGATGGAGACACTGGAATACGAGGAAAGGCTTGCTAGGCATGTTTGCACTGGAAAAGAGGAAATTAAGAGGGGACATGATTAACATTTACAAATATATAAAAGGACAATACACAGAGCTTGTGGGGGGGGGTCTGTTTTTGGTAAGATCAACTCAGAGGACACATGGACATCCGCTTAGTTTAGAAGAGAGAAGATTTCGCACACAGAGGCGAAAAGGTTTCTTCACAGTAAGGACAATACGTGTTTGGAATTCACTGCCAGAGAGAGTAGTAATGGCAGACTCGGTTCAATACTTTTAAGAATGGGCTAGATAAATTCCTAATGGATAAGGATATACAGGGTTATGGTGGGTAGATAACGCACTATAGTTAAAAAAAAAAAAGAGGAATAAACAAAACGCCTGACTTTCACAACAGATAAAATTAGTCCTAAAAATAACACAGTGTAGGAGATCACAACTAGGTTGAACTCAATGGACAAATTGTCTTTTCTTCAACCTCAGAAACTACGTAACTATGTAAAGCCAGTTTGTGCAAGGGCCTCCAAATTGCCTTTTTTTCCTGCCAGTAGTGAAACAGACTGTCTGACATGCCTATTTGGATGCTATCACTAAAATAGTATATCTGTGAACAGAAGCGCTAAAATAAATAAACTTTGTGTTTGTGCAATACCTGTAAGTAAAAAATGGTTAAAAGCAATGTTTATAAGCTCTTTTATGATTTATTTAAAATAGTCCATGCAGTGTGGGTAAATTGGGGTGGGGGGGGGGGGGGGTTCCGTGGTTTGAAATGCCGGTGGCTAGAGCTGTACATAGGTGGTAGCTGCAGTATGAACTAGCTACTCTGTCCCTGACAGTTTCTACCTTAAGTTCGTCTTCTTCTCCTCCCTGCGGCTGGTTCCCTGAGCTCTCGTGAGTTCTTCTCCTCTGTACCGTCGGCGCGATACAGTGATGTCACCACTGGTTCTCTGCACGGTGCTCACAGGCGTCCACAGCTGCCCCTTGATAGACAACACAGCCCCCTTTTGTATACTGCACCCCTTTATGTACAACAAAGCATTTCTGGGGTTGGACCACCTACAGTTGGGGTACCACCTACAGTATCACAATAGGTGTGTGATTATTATTACACTGCGGTCTGACTAGCAATGTCACAAAAAATAATAGTACAATGGGGTATGACACACACAAAAATATATATTTTTTAAACTTTATTTTTAGTTTTTAAACTTTATTTTTAGCTTTTAATTTAAATTTTTTTATTTTTTTTTACACTGGGGCAGAGCCCCTGGATGGACAGACAGAGCACCTTTGCAGAAAACAGCAGCCCCTTGATGGAACAACCGAGCACCTCTGGATAGACACAGCAGCCCCTTGTCAGACACAGCAGCTTGAATAATGGACAAAGCAGCCCTGGATGGACAACACAGCAACCCTGGATGTACAACACATCACCCCTGGATAGACACAGCATGGACATGTCTGCTCAATACAAGCTCCACAGCTGGAGTGAAGATGGCACGATCACCAGGAACCTTTATAGAATCCAAAACCTGCAAGAATCTGACATTGGAAGGATGATGTTTTGCCTGATTTTGGGATCCAAATCAGGTGAGAAAACCAAAGCTGGACTTGGATCCTGGATTGGAATGCTATGTTCAAGTGGGTCCAGTTCTCTGATATATGTATATTTAGTGAGCCCAGCCTCATAGAGGGATAAAGTAGCAGAACACAGAGACTGATGTCAAATCAATGTACAGATGTAGCTATGCTCATTGTTGCTGCTGCTGAGCCATACAGTGTCCTAGTCATGACATACAAATAGTGCAGGTAGGAGAAGTAAAGCGTTATAAGGTGCAAGAGGATACACAGCATGCAATACACAGCTTCATCACTGGGTGGCGATTGTTCCACTAATGAAAACTACAGTGCAGTGCCGAATGGCAGTGGATGGATATAAGCCCTCATTCCGAGTCGTTCGCTCGGTAATTTTCATTGCATCGCAGTGAAATTCCGCTTAGTACGCATGCGCAATATTCGCACTGCGACTGCGCCAAGTAATTTTACAATGAAGATAGTATTTTTACTCACGGCTTTTTCTTCGCTCCGGCGAACGTAGTGTGATTGACAGGAAATGGGTGTTACTGGGCGGAAACACAGCGTTTTAGGGGCGTGTGGATAAAAACGCTACCGTTTCCGGAAAAAACGCAGGAGTGGCCGGAGAAATGGGGGAGTGTCTGGGCGAACGCTGGGTGTGTTTATGACGTCAAACCAGGAACGACAAGCACTGAACTGATCGCAGATGCCGAGTAAGTCTGAAGCTACTCTGAAACTGCTAAGTAGTTTGAAATCGCAATATTGCGAATACATCGGTCGCAATTTTAAGAAGCTAAGATACACTCCCAGTAGGCGTAGGCTTAGCGTGAGCAACTCTGCTAAATTCGCATTGCGAGCGATCAACTCGGAATGAGGGCCATGGCACTACAGAATGCTGTACAATGTAGCAAGATCTGACACGTGGGCCAGTGCACAGTAAACACAGTAGTTCTTTTTAATACAATATTACTGTGGGGTGGAGTGTCAAATCACCAGAACGGCAGGCACCCAGTGACAACATCTCTTACAACTGAAAGCTCCCCTGGTGTGCTCTATAAAATTACCCCTACATTAGGAAGTAATGTGAACACAGAAAAATATTTGCTCAGCGTCTCCAATGCACACAAAGAAAAACACAGCTTAGAGTTCTACACAGTTCTCCAAATGAAAAAAAATCATTATAATCAACGATAGAGTTGGGACACACAACACTATAAAACAAAAAGTAACAATGAGTGACATCACTGTCACTGCAGGTGTTATTCACCTGTCTCCGTGGCTCTCTTGGCATAGTGGTATCACTGATGGTTAGCATGCCCATGAGCTAGGGTTCTAATCCAAAGTAAACACTTGTATTGTATATCTGTGTAAAAAGTAGCATCCGCAGTTTATTACTAATTTTCCCAAAACAAACTGTCTTATGCTTCAGATATATAATACAAGTGTGGCTTTTCAAATTACGAAAGTAGTATCTTTATAATAGTGAGTTTACTGTTTACTGTATTTCTTCCAAGGCCTCCCCATTGCAGTACAGCCAGTAAGTGAAATCACAAGTCTCATGAGGGTAGGATTGGGGGTGGGGGAGGCTGCCTATTAAAGCAATGGGGAGGTCTGGGAAGAAGTACAGTAACCTCAGTCTCATAAAAATAAGATTCTCGTAATTTGAAAAGTCGCACTTGTATTATATATCTGTGTAAAAAGTAGCATCTGCAGCTTTTTTCTAATTTTGACTGCATATTTGTGTGCTTGTCTCAGTCTGTATACGAAGCATGACAGAACTTGTTTTGGCAAAATTTTAAAAATGATGTGGATGTTACTTTTTACACAGATTTACAATATGAGTGTGTATTTTCAAATTACAAGAGTGTTATCTTTACTGTACTTTTTCCAGTGCCTCCACATTGCTTTAATAGGCAGCCTCCCCCACCCTTCTCACCCTTAATCCCACCCCCTGTGATTTCATGGACTGGGTGAACTGCTTAGTAATTGACAAACACAACACAGATGGTAAACTACTGTATGTAAATGAGTGGCTCATGCTGGCTTTGGTTGGGGGAAGAGAACCCAGGGGGCAAAGAAGGCACATTCATTTGTAAGGCATGTTAGTATTGTGCATGCACTAAGTGATCGAGAGATGCCTGGTGTGAGTGAGCCATCAGTTCCCTGACAGGTCTGCTAATGTTGGTCATCTTTTACACCGTAAATGCATCTTATATGCATTGCTATGCAAATAGGATGCACAAGCAGCTTCTGCTGATTAAAATGAATGCGGCATGCCTATATTCACAATGAGACTGCGGATGTATCTGCTTATGAAATTCTATGTTACAGTGTTTTTTTTGGGAAATCACTGTAACATGGCATTTCATATGCTGATACAGCTGAACTCGTACGAAGTATATAGGGCCCTATTCTGAGTTGATCACAGCAGCAAATTTGTTAGCAGTTAGGCAAAACCATGTGCACTGCAGGGGGGACAGATATGTGCAGAGAGAGTTAGATTTGGGTGTGGTGTGTTCAAACTGAAATCTAAATTGCAATGTAAAAATAAAGCAGCCAGTATTTACCCTGCACAGAAACAATATAACCCACCCAAATCTAACTCTCTCTGCAAATGTTATATCTGCCCCCCCTGCAGTACACATGGTTTTGACAAATTGCTAACAAACTTGTTGCTGCGATCAACTCAGAATTACCCCCAGAGTCAGTCTGCATATCATTTTAATCAGCAGTCTCTGAGCTGCCAGTCACACTGGGGGATGCCAGTCATGTGTTGGAGACTAACTGACTGACACTGCCAAACATCCAACACCCTGCCTCATTTACCTTGCAAATGATGTTGGTGCTCATATCAGTCCCCCAGACCCCTTCCCCTCTCACACTTGTACCCAAATCAACTCCCCTTCACTGTTTCCATGACCTCCTCCCCCTGTAGCTGTTCTTGCCACAGCAGCTCTAATCAGTTCACTTCCTCTTCATAGCAACATGGTCAGTTCCCACCCAGCAGCTATGAACACCTGTTTCCACCAGTGTTTCCCAAATGATCCACACCCTTGTGCCTTGATCTGCTTACTTCTACTCCTGCTGGTGCCCAAAAGACCTCCACATCCTTGTGCCACAGCCATCCACCTCCAGTTCCCCAGTCAGCTCCCCTACAGTGCCCCGATCTGCCCTGCACCACTTTTGAAGTTGCCCCTGTCAGCTGTCCCCCACATTGCAGGAGTCCTGATCAACTCATCTTGTTGGTGTGCTGAAGTTCTGCTACCTTGGTCAGCCACCTCCAGTGTCTTTATCAGCTCCCCCTGTAGCTGCCCTGGCCACAGCAGCCCCAATCAGCTCCATTGATACCCACAGCAGGCTGGTCAGTTTCCCTCTGTTTCATAGATCAGATCCTCCTCTCTTATGCCCCAATACTATCCCCAGAGTGTTTTTTTTCTGCTCTTCACAACCCTGATGGTGCCACTGTCTGCTGACCCCCCCCCCCCCCTCCCCTTGCTGGCGTCCCAGGACACTTCCACTGCTGGTGACCCAAATTTCTCCTTTTTCCTGGTGCCCCAAAAACTAGCCCAGTTCTCTGATCTTCTCCTTTTCACTGTTTACTGGACACATCCCACTGTTATCAGCTCCTTTCCTCTATTCAGCAGCCCAGGCAGTTTCCCCTTATTGGTTCCCCAATGAGCTCTCCCCCCCTTCTCATTCATTTATGCACTGATGCAACTAGGTTTAGGTGGCAAATTTAAAAGTGCTAAGAAAGACACATTATCCTTAGGTCTTCTCACTCGCGTTAGCACATCAGCAGTGCTATAACATCTGCACTATCCCCTATGTGTAACAGTAGCACCTTACTCCCATGTGTGACAGCAGCATTACAGCCTCTATCAATTACTCAAGCCCCTCACTCCTGAGAGCGAGAGCATCATATCAGCCCCTTCCCTTCTGAGGTCCCAGACTGGAAACTTGATTTGGTGGTCACTAGGACCTGTAAGTCAGCAGCAGCCTAATCTCTGACATGTGCTACAGCCCATGTGTGGCATCATCGCGTGTCTTTCCTCCAAGGCATTTCATGTGACCAGATGTGAACTCATAGACTCCAACCTGTATGCTGCCTGCAAAACTACTACTAAGCTTGCAAATCACTACACCACTACAATCCACCAGTGCAATTATTGCCTAGATCTCTGGCACAGTGCAATGCTCAGCAACACCCTAGAGCTCCCAAATGCTCTAATCTGTGTCCATATATCCTTTTTACACCCTTTACATCCATTTTCTTATATGGCTTGTTGTTCTACCTGGTTTATGAAAACCTAAGAACTGGTTAGCTATACCACGTGTGGCCTAACACCACATATACTGTAGCTAAGTGTATCTCCTGGTTAGCAATATGTCTGGGAGGCTACTACAACCAGCACAGCTACTACACATCTCACTGTCACACAATTTGGTCAACAGGTCATGGGCCCAGCAGTCTCAAATCAATAGCCTCTGGATTCCTGTACACCTACTGGTACTCTGCTAACACTTCCAACTATTCATTCCCCCTTACCCAAGATGTTGACACCATCAGCTACCCTCCCTCAGCTGCCCTGGTCAGTTCACATCACTGATCCACCTGAAACTAGTACAGCTATTCACACATACCTTATTGTACAACCACACCTAGAGCCACAATAAGCTTCATTGTCACTCATAGCTGCCCTGCTTACAGCAGCCTCAATTCATTCCCTTCCTGTCTCCAGCAGCAATGGTTCCCAATCGCTGTCACATGAGCCTGATGGCAGGCCTGGATCTAAAGAGATTCAGGCTCTGCCAATCACAGTTGCAGATTTAGAAAATGGTGCCATGACGAAGTCAATCACTGTTCACCATGTTGCAAATCCAAGATGGCTGTTTACCGCTTCATCACCTGCCCTGTGGTGCTAGCTTTAAATAGTCAGTGGGAGGCAGCAGGAGTCACTTTGTTGGCCAAGAGCAAGCAGTTAATGGGTGTAGTATGGCTGACCGGCGGTCTCCTGACCGCCGGTCAGCTTACTGACGCCGGGATTCCGGCAGCATACCGATGCCGGGATCCCGGCGGGGAGGGGCGAGTGCAGCAAGCCCCTTGCGGGCTCGCTGCACTCGCCACGCTGTGGGCTCGGTGGCGACCTGCGGTTGCCACGGGTTCTATTCCCACTCTATGGGTGTCGTGGAAACCCACGAGTGGAAATAGTCCCTGTTGGTCGGCATACCAACCATCGGGATACTGAGCCGGCGGGATGGTGGAGGAGGTCATGTGACTGTCGGTCAGCAGACCGCCGTTCACATTAATACCACTCCAGTAAATAGTCCTGAAGCCTGAAGAGGATAGAAGATGCCAAAGATGCTGAAAATCTTGGTGCAGTAGTGGCCTATGCAAAAAAGCTAAAGCAGGCCACTGCTCTCCAGGTGAAGGCCAGCACCACAGCTACAAAAGCCCTGAGGTGGGGAGGATTGGCTCCCTCAGATGAACACAGCTGGAATCTGTGAGGATTGGCATGCCACAGGTGAGCACCACGTAGAAGGCACTGCCACACTAAATCACCAGAGGTCCAGGCCTGTTGGTCTTTGGCCACTGTACAATAGTCTCCTAGGGATTTGGGGCCCTAGGTCCATAGGCACTGTCAAATAGGCAATCGGGAATTCAGGACCATAAATCCACAGGCATTGCCTCACAAGACCAACAGAGATTTGGACCTTTAGGTCAGTGATCACTGCCCACTAGAATACAAGGATTAGGACCCTTGGGTACGCAAGCACTGCCCCACTAGACTACCAGGGATCCGGGCCAGTAAGTTCATGACCACTGGCTACTAGACCAATAGAGATTTGGACTCTATATTTTACAATGACAGCCCAGGGTTATTACAGGTCAAACCAACTACAGTATTGTAAAAAGGTTGTAAAAGACAATGTTACAGATAATGTTTCCTGATGATACATTTTTAGTTTCAATGGATGTGGCTTCATTATACACTATAATACCCCTTATAGAGGGTGTACAAGCAGTGAGAGAAGTTCTACTCTAAATTGTAGTCACCATTTGAAAATCACCTTTTCCTTCAGCAATATCACTCATTCAAATTGTCGGTCTACCTTAATCAAAACTTCAATGCGGCACACATTTCAAATTGGTGGCTGTGCTTGGCTTGCCAGACCACTGCTCATCTTAAACATCTGTCCTGCCATTATCAAGTACAGTGCACCAACCCAAACCTTTGTTTCAGCGACATGACGTTATCACCGTACACCTTGATAAGTTGCCAATGAATTTCAGCTACTGATGTAGAAATCTGATAACACTATGCACCTCAATGTTTCACCATGTTCCCGCCAGCCCCGTCATCCTACAACTGTAGTTGGGACAGTATGACTGATCTGAGACACAGTCTAATTGCTGTGAGGGGAGTCAGTGGTCTATCTGCTCTGGCCTTGTGGGAAATTAGAATGAAATAGAGAATATTACACACATGAGATGTCTTGTACTAATTGAAACTCCCTTGTATATAGGTCCTTAATCATGCTTGTATACATTGGCCGATTATCACACAATGGAGCCATTATCGGCTGTCTGCGCATGTGCTGTGAACACAATTTGCATGTGCAATGGTGCTGCTGTGATCCTGCTTGCAATGAGTATTTCATGGAAAAGTGACTGACAAGAAGTGACCGTTTGGAGGGGTTAACAAGGAGTTTAGGCTGAGTGGTTGGAAGGACGCAGGTGTGCCATGGCTTTTTTCGGTGCATATATTTGCCATCAACTACGAGATTATAAGTATAAAACATGGCATCTGTGCCACTACCTCTGTGTCCAGTCTGTGTAGCCATAGACCATGGGGGTCATTCCGACCCATTCATATGCTGCTGTTTGTTGCAGTGGTGCGAACGGGTCGGTTCTGCACATGTGCGCAGGACGCAATGCGCAAGCTCGTCATTGCCCAGCAATGGCTGTCACTGGGTAATGACAAGAATAACAAACAAAACTATCGCTACCGCGATCGCAAGAAGAGTGACAGGCGGAAGGCGCTCCGGGGCGTCAACTGACCATTTTCTGGGAGTGGAGCAGCGAATGCAGACATGTCCAGGCGTTTGGAGGGAGGATGTCTGACGTCAATTCCGGGACCTTCATCGCTGGATCCATCGCACAGGGTAAGTAACTGCAGGGCTAGTCTTATTTTGCACAAAACTTTTTTAGCATAGCAGGGCTGCACAAGCGGTCACAGCCTTGCTATGCTAATATCCACTCTCCCATAGGCGGCGTCTAGTTGTTCGCACGGGCAGCAAAAAGTTGCTACGTGCGATCAACTCAGAATGATCCCCTATGTTCCTAGTTTTTGCATATAGGTTGCGAATGAGTTTGTGACGGCTCCGGTTCGTGTCTATTCTTTTCAGGGTGGCAGCTTCACTTGCAAACATTTGTCGTTTCGTAGCCTAGAAAATCGCTATTGCATTTGAATCCAAACATGAATTACAGTAGGTCCATAGCCTCTTTAAAGATACATATTTACTATTTTTATAAACAAAATCAAACAAGTATAAAAAAGCATATCAATCTAAACTACAAAACACCTTGGATAGGAGATCTCAACAATACACCCCCCCCCCAAGGAAAAATAACAACTAAACAATATACATTCAACATCATAAGAACATAGATATGCAGATCAGATAGACAAGGCACCAAATAACAAAATTATAAGAAGCTGCAGAGAAAGTTGTACTAAAGAGAATGAGATAGTTTTAGAACCATTAGTATATACTCTTATTGGACTCTACACTGCAATGATATTCTTCCTCATTATCATCAGTAGTACAAGTCCTAAGGTTAGCACATAATTAATTCAGTACAAATTGGAGTCCTCTGTAGTGTTAGGAAATGACACATGGGTGTTTGGGTGATGACCTGCTAGCAGCCTCAGGCTGTGTATCCTGTATCCCTTCCTCAGGGATCAGGGTAGGAACAAGGTGCCCTTGATCTTCAAGTGCTGAATTCTGCTGTATGATTAATATGAGGCACCTGATAAAACTGTAAAGGTATACATATATACTGTATAAGTAAATAATGACCTACAATGTGTTAAAAAAAATGCATACTAAGCTTGAAAGTCCTGTACAAGTTACAATTTACTATATTTCTGATGTTTTCCATGGTGAACATAACATTCTTTTTTATCAGGTCATTCTCTCTAGTAAAGTTAACCAACTGGGTTTTCAATACAAGAATAACAGCATTATAAGATCAAACCCTATTAAATAAAGCAACAATAGCAGCAATCACAGCATTGTATAGTGGCAGCTGGATTCATGTTCAGAATATTAGTTCAGACCACTGTACTTGACACTTGGGCCTCTGATCCAGAAAGTTACAGTAGAGAAGTACGTAAACGCTGCAACAATGCTGGCGATATAAAAGCTGTTGGCTGGGTTTAGCTATCATGCATATATTTTAATTTTCCACTATTTTGCATCATAATACTGTGTTCCCTGGCTGGAGGTCCTGTGTAGTCTGGACCTGTATAGCCGGGACTTTAGCAAAGCCCTACTTAAAGACTTTGTTAGACATAATGTAGCAGATTATTATGCTTTCATTGGCTCTGGCTAATAGCAATATTTCAGGTTACTGTAGTCTGCATATTTTATTTTATTTTTTCATTTTTAACAAACATTAAAAACAAGCTTGCATTTAAATAATGTTTGTGTATTGACCATTGCGTTTATTTAATGGATTTATCTATTTCCCTTACCAACAAAGCCTTGAACTACAGTACTTTGCTGCTCCCTATACAGTATTTCCAACCTCATCTCTGTCCACATTACCTCCCACTCTCACTGCCTTCCACCGTCACTCCCTCCCACCCTCTCCGCTTCTCCTCTGAACAACACCTCTCCTCCACCTTTGTTGTTTAGTCTCTGACATATATTTCAATAAAGGTTTTTTTAGTAACCATGACACAGTGGTTGTTGCGCGCTGCTTTACTGTAGAACTGCAGGAAACACAAAACGCTGAAGATTGATTCATACACTAACTATACACAGCACAATATAAGTACGGTGTATCCCTCAGCCGGGATATAAACACAGCAGTAGGAACTACATATACAATACTGGTCTCTTCCTCTCACACTCATCTCCAAAATTTCCCCAGCATTGCTCTCATTCTCTGGAATTCACCTTCTTCTCCCAATGTAAGTCTTTACCAATATCCCTAGTTTTAAACATGACCTTAAAATGTACCCTTTTTTATTAAAGCTTACCCGCCCTCCTTTTAAATTAATTATTTTCCAACACTCTACTGTTTATCTTTCCCAGTTCACCCTACAACTCTTTCCGCCTTCCTCTGTAAGCTCTTATTGGCAGGGACTTCCTGCCTCTTGTTCTTCCATTGCACACCCCAATGATGCCATTAGTGCTCTACTCCCTTGTTTACGTTAATTCAGCAACTTTTATTCTGTTTGATTGCCACCCATGATTCCTATAAGCTTTTGAGAATTATCCAACCCATGCTCTTATATCTGTTCTACCCAGACTGTGTTGTGATATGAACGTTTGGTGCTAATGTCATGGCACTTAGCTGTGTATACTATTTAAGATGGAATAGCCTTTTAATTTTAAATATTTGTATGTTTTCCTTCTATGTTGTTGCGTACAATTTGGGGTGCCCTATAAATACAAGTTGATGATGATAATAATAATAATAATAATAATAATAATAATAATAATAAGTGAATTCCAGGCAGGAGGCCCAGATATACATTTTGCATGGTGATTTAATTCTTCCAATGGCAAAGCGATGTCTCCCTCTTTTGTTCCTTCTCCATTCACTTCTGTTACCTTTTAGGGTTTTTCAACCTGCTCCTTTTCCTCACTGTCCCTGAGCTCTTCATCACCTCTAACTCCCCATCCTGACAATATAAACCCACAGAAAACAGATAAAACACAGAACACAGCAAACCAAAATAAACAATTACTTGCATAACGTATTCACACTGTCACAACTGAGGGTTTAGGCTGACGGGAGGAAGCCTCAGTTGTAGGGGCTGGAATGAAGTTAAACTAGCTGGTTTAATCAGACCCCTGGACATGTAAGTGTGGAAGGAAACCCGAAAGTGTGACCATGACAAGCAGGTTAAAAGTCAAATGAAAGTTTATTAAACAGACTCCGTATAAACACAACAGCGTTCACAGTCAGTATTAGCAGTGGCAGATAGTACAGTTCCTGGATCACTAAACCATAAAAGGTATAACAGGGCACTGGTAGGTTGCAGAACGGATGTTATAGTCCTTGGGTAGAATAACCTTACCAGGCCAGGCTGTAGTAGTGGAGACAACCGAGGAACACGCCAGTAGGTGTATGAGATGATGCTGGTAACTGGAATACACTGTAGGAGTCACTGGATGGAACCAGCCAGATGGTGGAGACACGGAGTTAAAACTGAAAGATGCTAGGGTGCGTGGAAACAGATGAAATGAAGAGTGGTTACCGGTGGTAGTGGATACTGCTGGTAAGTAGAAATCCGCTGGGAGAACACCGGCTCTTTAAGGAGGCTGAATTCTGTTGGAAGCAGGTTGCTGGAAACAGATGGGTTAATAGCTGCAAGCTTGGAAGCTGGAAGCAAACGAGGGTATAGCTGAAAGCTGGATCAGTCACAGAGGATTGCAAAGTCAGGCTGCACCGCAGGATGGAAAGCAGGTGCGGGTCTCTTTGTGGATGCTGGAGACAGGAGCTGGAACCTGGAGAAACAAGCCACAGGAGAGAGAGACTGGAACAAGGTATGACATTCAAAGCACTGACATCTATCTGGCCCAGACACAGGATACTTATACCTGCTGCTATGCAGGAATTGGCTGGGCAATTATGCAGATTCCAGCAACGGTGGATTGGAGGAATTGGAGTATGTGATCAAATCCAACATGGCTGCGCCCATGCTGGAACCTGGAGGGAAAACTGGTTTGAAATGAAATGTGCTAACATAATGATAATGGCGGCGCCGGCCGCGGAGGACAGGAGACGCCAGATGACAATTATATGCTGAGACACTTGGAGGGCAGCAGAGGCAGCGGCAGGCATGATACATGATTCTGAGAACCTGCAGCAATAACACAGTAACGGCGGCGGAGGCCGCGGAGGACGGGAGACGCCATGTTGGATTCAAACATGGCGCCGCTGTGGTAGTGTCTCAGAATGACAGGAGGGATGTGCAGAATGTTGACACAGATGAGATCCGGATTTGGAACGCTGGGCCAGTCTCAGAAGACACCTAAACGGCAGGTAATGGCGTCCAGATACCCGGATCGTGACAGCACCCCCCCTTTAGGAGTGGCCCCAGGACACTTCTTAGGCTTTAAAGGAAACTTTGAGTGGAAATTACGGACCAAGGCAGGAGCATGGACGTCTGAGGCATTGGTCCAAGAGTGTTCTTCAGGACCATAGCCCTTCCAGTCAATGAGGTATTGTAACTGACCGTAACGGAAACGTGAGTCCAAAATCTTGGCCACCTCGTACTCGACTCCCCGTTGAGTCTGAACTTTGGGAGCTGGAGGAAGTGCGGAATGAAACCGATTCAGGATCAGCGGTTTCAACAAAGAAACATGAAATGTCCTGGGTATTTTCAAGAAGGGTGGTAACTGTAATCTGTAGGCAACAGGATTGATGACTTGTTCAATCTTGAAGGGACCGATGTAGCGAGGTGCAAATTTCATGCTGGGAACTCTCAACCTCAAATTCTTCGTGGACAACCACACACTATCACCCACCTTGAGAGCAGGAACCGCTCTACGCTTCCTATCGGCAAACTTCTTATACCTGGATGAGGCTTTAAGCAGGGCTGCGCGGACGTTCTTCCAGTTATTTGAAAACTGACGCAAGGTGACATCCACTGCTGGAACAGAAGTTGCGGGAAGCGGTTGAAATTCTGGGACTTTAGGGTGGAATCCATAATTAATGAAGAATGGTGTAGAAGAAGATGAGGAATGGTATTGATTGTTGTGGCTGAACTCGGCCCAAGGAAGGAGTTGAACCCAGTCATCTTGAGAGGAAGACACATATATACGGAGGAAGGCCTCCAAGTCCTGATTCACCCTCTCGGTTTGACCATTGGTCTGAGGATGGTAAGCCGTGGAAAACTTTAACTTGACTTGGAGGGCTTGACACAAACTTCGCCAAAATTTGGCTACAAATTGTACTCCACGATCCGAGATGATCTCTTCAGGAAGACCGTGAAGTCGGAAGATCTCTTGTATAAATACTTGAGCCAACTTGGAAGCTGACGGAAGACCGGTGAGAGGGATGAAATGTGCCATCTTGGTGAACCGGTCAACTACCACCCAGATGGTATTAAACTTGTTGCAGATAGGTAAATCGGAAACAAAGTCCATCGACAAATGGGTCCATGGTCGACGGGGAACAGATAATGGAACCAGTTGCCCCGCAGGCGACTGGCGGGAGACTTTGTGTTGGGCACACTTTGGGCAGGAGGCAATAAATTCCATAACGTCCTTCTTCAGAGTTGGCCACCAGTAGGACCTAGAAATAAATTCAAGGGTTTTCTGAATGCCTGTATGTCCAGCAAAATGGGAAGCATGGGCCCAATGCATGAGCTTCTTCCTTAGAACTGGCTTAACAAAACTTTTCCCTGGTGGAGGCGTAGAGTCCATCCCTACCATGGAGAATGCCAATGGATTAATAATAGGATGCTTGTCTGCAGACTCGGACTCATTTTCTTGCTCCCATGAGCGGGAAAGGGCATCGGCCTTGCGATTCTGAGAACCCGGACAGAACTGGAGTTTAAAGTCAAACCTAGAGAAGAAAAGTGCCCATCTGGCCTGACGAGGATTCAGACATTGTGCGCCTTTGAGATATAAAAGATTTTTGTGGTCGGTAAGTATGGTGATTGAATGGGAAGCTCCCTCCAACAGGTATCTCCACTCCTCCAGAGCGAGCTTGATGGCCAGCAACTCCTGATCGCCAATGGCATAGTTGCGCTCAGCTGGGGAGAACTTCCGGGAGAAGAAACTGCAAGGATGTAGATGTCCATCTTTGGCCCTCTGGGATAACACTGCTCCTACTCCAACGGAGGAGGCATCTACCTCTAAGATAAAAGGAGAGTCGGTGTCGGGCTGTTTCAGAACTGGTGCAGAGATGAACCGTTGCTTCAGAAGGTGAAAGGCCTGCGTAGCTTCATCGGACCACTTGGACGGATTAGCACCTTTCTTGGTTAATGCAGTGATAGGCGCCACAATGGTGGAAAAGTCTCGTATAAATTTTCTATAATAATTGGCGAACCCTAAGAACCTCTGGACCCCTTTGAGGGTTAAGGGTATAGGCCAATTCTGGATTGCTTGGAGTTTCTCAGGATCCATCTCTAGTCCGGAACCGGACACAATGTAACCTAGAAACGGAATGGTTTTAACTTCAAACACACACTTCTCCAATTTACAATAGAGGTGATTGACACGGAGACGAGAAAGAACCTCTTTTACCCAGAAACGATGATCTTCGAGATTATTAGCAAAGATGAGGATGTCATCTAGATAAACCACGACATGGCGGTACAAGATGTCCCTGAAGATCTCATTCACGAAGTGCTGGAAGACTGCTGGAGCGTTGCTTAATCCGAAGGGCATGACGAGGTACTCATAATGTCCGTCACGGGTGTTAAAGGCGGTCTTCCACTCGTCACCCTCACGGATTCGGATGAGATTGTAGGCACCCCTCAAGTCCAGCTTTGTGAAAATGGTTGCACCACTAACTCTATCAAAGAGCTCGGTAATCAGGGGTAAAGGGTATCGGTTCTTGACGGTAATGTCGTTCAGACCTCTGTAGTCGATGCCCGGACGCAGACCACCGTCTTTCTTCTTAATGAAGAAGAAGCCTGCGCCGGCTGGAGAAGAAGATGGTCGGATGAAACCCTTCGCCAGGTTCTCTTTGATGTACTTTTCCATGGAGTGTGCCTCAGGCAGAGACAACGGATAAGTTCGGCCTCGCGGTGGAACCTTCCCTGGAATGAGGTCGATTGGGCAGTCCCATTCTCTATGAGGAGGAAGGATATCAGCAGAGGCTTTACTGAACATGTCCGTGAAATCTTGATATGGAGGAGGCGGAACATCAGATGACCTGGGGAAGGAAGAACAAACAGGAAGAACTTTGGCTAAACAAGTCTCAGCACAGGAGGGACCCCATGCCAGTATTTGCGTAGTCGTCCAGTCAATCGATGGGTTGTGGTGACGGAGCCATGGAAGGCCTAAAACCACTGGATGTGTGGCTCTTGGAATCACTACAAAAGAAATATACTCAGAATGAAGAACTCCCACTCTCAGACGAACTGGAAGAGTCCTTAAGGAAATGACTGCGTCAAAAATCTTGCTGCCATCCACGGCAGTCAAAGAGATGGACGAGGACAGTCTCTCAGTGGGTAGGGACCACCGTTTAACATAAGCTTCGGTTATGAAATTCCCAGCTGCTCCGGAATCAAGGAGGGCAATGACGTTCCTGTAACGTTGAGCAATTTGGAGCCACACTGGGAGGTTACAATCATGAGGAGATGGAGAGGAGATCATTACTCCTAGCCGGCCCTCTCCTTGGCGAGCTAGGATATGGAGTCCCGAACGTTTGGGACAGGCGTTGATAGTGTGCGACGGAGCTGCACAGTAGAGACATAGAGACTCGGAGAGGCATCTTCGGCACTCAGCGGGAGATAGACGGGAACGACCAATTTGCATAGGCTCATCCTTGGATGGAGATGGTTGACGAGGAGGAGGAGCAGAAGATTTAGGAACGGATGATCTTCCTCGCTCGGTTGCTCTCTCTCTGAACCGTAGATCATTCTTCGTGCATAGTGAAATTAGCTCATCCAACTTAGAAGGCAAGTCTCTGGTAGCTAACTCGTCTTTAATGCGTTCTGACAAGCCATGCCAGAATGCAGCATACAGGGCCTCGTCGTTCCAGGCCAGTTCAGATGCCAGGATTTTGAACTGTATAAGATACTGTCCCACAGTATGTGTTCCCTGGCGTAGACGGAGAATCTCAGATGAAGCAGAGGAAACCCGGCCCGGCTCGTCGAAGATGCGCCTGAATGATGCTACAAAGTCAGTATAGGAGGACAGCAGGGGATCAGACTTCTCCCATAACGGTGATGCCCAATCAAGGGCTGAGCCACTGAGGAGAGAAATAATATAAGCAACTTTGGTACGGTCACTGGGGAAGTTGCCAGATTGAAGCTCAAAATGGATTTCGCATTGGTTGAGAAATACCCTGCAGAACCTTGGAGATCCGTCAAATTTTGCTGGCATTGGAAGATGGAGACGTGGTATGGAAATGGGCAAGGTGGGTGGGGTTACAGCTGAAGTCACTGTGGTGGACGCACCAGACGTGCCAGGTCCACGGAGGGTCGTCTGAATCCCATCCAGCCGAGTAGAGAGATCCTGGAGACAGCGGATGATGTGACCTTGTGCAGCCTCCTGATGTTCGAGTCTGGCTGCCAGTTCTTGCATAGGTCTAGCCGCTTGATCCTGGTCTCCGGCTGGATTCATATGGTCAGTGCTTACTGTCACAACTGAGGGTTTAGGCTGACGGGAGGAAGCCTCAGTTGTAGGGACTGGAATGAAGTTAAACTAGCTGGTTTAATCAGACCCCTGGACATGTAAGTGTGGAAGGAAACCCAAAGGTGTGACCATGACAAGCAGGTTAAAAGTCAAATGAAAGTTTATTAAACAGACTCCGTATAATCACAACAGCGTTCACAGTCAGTATTAGCAGTGGCAGATAATACAGTTCCTGGATCACTAAACCATAAAAGGTATAACAGGGCACTGGTAGGTTGCAGAACGGATGTTATAGTCCTTGGGTAGAATAACCTTACCAGGCCAGGCTGTAGTAGTGGAGACAACCGAGGAACACGCCAGTAGGTGTATGAGATGATGCTGGTAACTGGAATACACTGTAGGAGTCACTGGATGGAACCAGCCAGATGGTGGAGACACGGAGTTAAAACTGAAAGATGCTAGGGTGCGTGGAAACAGATGAAATGAAGAGTGGTAACCGGTGGTAGTGGATACTGCTGGTAAGTAGAAATCCGCTGGGAGAACACCGGCTCTTTAAGGAGGCTGAATTCTGTTGGAAGCAGGTTGCTGGAAACAGATGGGTTAATAGCTGCAAGCTTGGAAGCTGGAAGCAAACGAGGGTATAGCTGAAAGCTGGATCAGTCACAGAGGATTGCAAAGTCAGGCTGCACCGCAGGATGGAAAGCAGGTGCGGGTCTCTTTGTGGATGCTGGAGACAGGAGCTGGAACCTGGAGAAACAAGCCACAGGAGAGAGAGACTGGAACAAGGTATGACATTCAAAGCACTGACATCTATCTGGCCCAGACACAGGATACTTATACCTGCTGCTATGCAGGCATTGGCTGGGCAATTATGCAGATTCCAGCAACGGTGGATTGGAGGAATTGGAGCATGTGATCAAATCCAACATGGCTGCGCCCATGCTGGAACCTGGAGGGAAAACTGGTTTGAAATGAAATGTGCTAACATAATGATAATGGCGGCGCCGGCCGCGGAGGACAGGAGACGCCAGATGACAATTATATGCTGAGACACTTGGAGGGCATCAGAGGCAGCGGCAGGCATGATACATGATTCTGAGAACCTGCAGCAATAACACAGTAACGGCGGCGGAGGCCGCGGAGGACGGGAGACACCATGTTGGATTCAAACATGGCGCCGCTGTGGTAGTGTCTCAGAATGACAGGAGGGATGTGCAGAATGTTGACACAGATGAGATCCGGATTTGGAACGCTGGGCCAGTCTCAGAAGACACCTAAACGGCAGGTAATGGTGTCCAGATACCCGGATCGTGACACACACACATACAGTATAACACATTAAACACGGAAATAAAAAAGACAAGGACAAATAAATGTTAGACATGCCAGACTTTTAACTATACAGTTCACAGAGAAACAGCAGTCACAACCCCATACAACACTAATAGCAGATTTCTGTGTTTGACAGTTGGCTAATGAGAATCAAGCATTCAAAAAATCAACAAATTTATTAGACCTTGATGACTTTTTATGACTTCATTTAACTGATGAAAAATTAATAATGTTTTGGTTATGCATGGGAAACTATTCACTCAGCTACATTTTAAGTAACAACTCTATCACACAGGGCTTATATTGCTCTTGTCAATTTTATTAAAAGGCTTATACAATTTTTCCAAAATGTGTTGCATTATGGGACTGCTCTCTGTTTGATTCATTTTGGTATGCTCTATTTAATTAATATGCAAAACTGGTATTTCTATTGTTCTGAAGATACCTAGTATTACTACTTTTAACACTATCTGTAGGATCACTTAAGTAATTAAAACAATAAGTAATTAAGCTTACCTGGTTAAAATTTGTATGGCTAGAATCCGGATGGCTTCTCTAGGCTCCAATGTCTGGGAATGGATACATTTGGTGAATGAAACATTTGATCATAAACATATTCTATCAAAAAGAATTTTACAAAATAGTACAGTACTACCAGCTTTGTGTGACCAGGGGGGGGGGGGGGGGGCACTTTCTTCATATGGTTGCCCGTTTTACTATTCATATTTTGTCATTTTATGAATGGTATTCCTATTAATGCCTTCATTTTAAATGAAGACAATTGTAACTGTTATTTTTCTTTCAGAGATATTTTGTATATCTTCATATAATGCTTACATGCTTTTATTTATTAAATAAATCGAATATACTTGATAAACAAAGCAATAGTTACTTAACTCTGCAACTAACATACATAATACTTATTTAGAAAAAACAATAATAAGAATAAGACTGATAGAGTTTAGCTATATATAAATATCTTCTAGCAATATATGGTTTCATAAGAGTCAACAAAAAAGTAAAGTATCAGGTTGAAAATGTGTGTTAGCATTGTGCAAAATCATTACTTAGATGCTGATAGCTCAGGTTATTGAGAAGATGTTTAGTTACTAACATTGTTACATCATGGGGCTACTTAAATTGCCCAGCAGCACATTCTAAGTAAAACTGTGTCAGCAGAGCACTCTGACAAATGCAGTGAGGCTGGAATAGTCATCAAACTAATCAAGGATTGAATGGTACACAAAAATAAATCTTAGTCATTAGCCTGGGGTACAATCTCCATTTGCTTTCTAAAAATCATAGAGCACTTATAAGAAATGCCTCGGAGAAATAAGAGCAGAGAATGGCATACATTTCCTGTGTTCATCTTGAAGTTACTGTGTTTGTTTTTTTAACTATGTACATTTGAATTTGAATCTAGAATTTTATCCTTGGAAATGAGTCAAAAGAAAAACAAATACCAAAACAATTCAAACTAAGATTTTCACCCCTTTTAGGCTATATATTTTATTCACTCTATCTCCCAGAGACATTATAAACCATATTTAAAAAGTCATTTCACAATTGCAGAGATTATATGCTTCAATTCTATAATCCACTCTCCTCTGAAAAGGATTGGAGGTCTGTAAAGGCATTAACGGATCACAAGCAAATTGTGCTGTACTTACAAAATAAAGATATCTCAATGTTTGTGTAAACCATGGTCATCTTCTATGTGGTGGGACTTAATGATGCATGAATTTGTATCCTAGAGACCACCATTCATTTGTATCTATTATACATTAGATACAATCATATTTTTAGAGAATGTAAGAAGTTTTTGCTGTCATTTTCATGGTTTTTAAATTGAAAGGAAATCATTTTTTTTGGAAAATATACTGTATACAGTTAGTTTTGCAGCTGACACTAAATGTTCTAAGCATAACTACTACTAAGGAATCACTCACAGGATAGAAGATTGGGCATCTTGTCTGTCTTAAATTACTTTTTCATGTTTCCTTTTCACATTACGTGTCAAGAGCCAATAATACACACAAAACTAAGTGTTTGTTCACAGTGATACTCCTCTCTAGAAGTATTTTAATTTGTCTAATTAATGTGAATAAGCTATGTATCAGATGAGATCTGTTTCTTACATATGTGTGGACAGACTGGATCAGTGCAAGATATGAATTATGCAAACTACACTAACTGGTGTGCTTCCTTCTTTGTCCTATAATCTCATTGGTACTGTAATGACATAAAATAACCTTTGGCCTTTGAAGCCTTACGGCCAATTATTGTTCCTAAACCCATGTAGGTCAGTAATAAGGATTTACAAAATTTGGGACTTCAGTTTTGGTCATAATATCATATCATAACTGGTTCTTGAATATCTATATACAAATACCTGTCTTTAAAATACATTTGCCTTATATTTATGACTAGGTGTTCTACCCATTCTTCGCACAGGAGTTTCTGGTTTTCACGGTTGTAAATAATGTTTAAATGATTGTTAAAAATTTGGTAAATCTATAGAGATGCTATTAATCCATGGTTCTTGGCATTACCCGAGGAGCACCTGTAGCAGATATGGTAAAAAGGGACAGGACCATTTTTGTATTTTATTAAATTCTACACACTGGAGGTGAAATCCAAATTTTGATCTGATTGTCTATTTGACAATTATCATTCACGCAACGCAAGCCATGCAAGCAACGCAAGCCATGCAAGCCAATCATCGGTAATGATGTCATTATGTCCCCCTTTTCATACCATTACAGGAGGGCTTTTGCATTTATATTTATATATATATATATATATATATATATATATATATCAGGATGTGGGATGGCGGCACTCACTCGGGACTTATACAGCTTAATGAAAGGAAGAGACGAGGCTCTATATCAATGTTATCATTTCAGTTTTATAACTTTCGTCAGAACACCATAATCAGTACAATATACATACCTTTATACCTTCACCCACACCCGTGAACTCCTCCCGTGGCTCGGTCAGGTCGGTGGGGGACGGATGACGTCATCAACCTGCACCATTTGCAGAGCGCTCCACCCCGTCCTTGCTCCGGTTACCATAGGAACTACATCTAACAAAAAAATCAAAGTGTTAACCGCAATCGATCCCGGGTTACCCGTAGGTAGCCAGATGCACATCTTAATGTATTTAACAACATAGTAAGTAGAACTTGAAATACAACACAATCAATGCAGAATTATCATTAGATTCATATATTCAATCAATGAAACAATTCAAGCTAAAATGCCCATTGATCCCTCCTGGAGTCACAGTATTTAAGCAGTGTATCCACCTAGCTTCCCTTTGCAAAAATAATTTATTTCTGTCACCCCATCTGATATTATTGTGTTGTTGATCTATGATTTTGTATTTCAGTGTTGCCAAACTGTGTTTAAACTTAGAAAAATGCCTAGCCACTGGTTGTGCCTGGCTATCTCCTTCTAAGGCTGCCCGAATGGCTGACCTGTGCATTGCCATTCTTTCTCGGAACTGGCATGTGGTCTTACCTACAGAAAAAAGCCCACAAGGGCATCTTATAAAGTATATAACATGGGTGCTTGTACATGTTAGAATTTTGGGGGTAATTCCAAGTTGATCGCAGCAGGATTTTTGATAGCAATTGGGCAAAACCATGTGCACTGCAGAGGAGGCAGATATAACATGTGCAGAGAGAGAGTTAGATTTTGATGGGTTGTGTTCAATCTGCAATCTAATTTGCAGTGTAAAAATAAAGCAGCCAGTATTTACACTGCACAGAAACAAAATAACCCACCCAAATCTAACTCTCTCTGCACATGTTATATCTGCCTCCCCTGCAGTGCACATGGTTTTGCCCAATTGCTATCAAAAATCCTGCTGCGATCAACTTGGAATTACCCCCTTTGTCAATTTTTATGAACTTCCCCATGTGGGAAAAACCAGGGACCACCTCCATGTATCTGCAAGTCTTGCAGCCAACACATTTGTAGCACCCTGGTTTTTAAGTCAAAAAAGTAGGTTTTGGGCTAGGTTTAAATGAAGATATGTCATTATGCACTAAATAATCTTTCAAATTCCTATTCCAAGTATAACTAGGCAACAACGATACATTTTTAAAAGTGCTTAATTCCTTATTTGACTTTATAATAGACCATGCCTCCCTTGCATGTTTAGAGAAATCCCTACTAATTGTGAAGAATCTCTGGGGGTCATTCCGAGTTGATCGTAGCTGTGCTAAGTTTAGCACAGCTACGATCGTTAACTCAGACATGCGGGGGGATGCCCAGCAAAGGGCTAGTCTGCCCCGCATGTCAGTGCCGCCCCCCCCCCCGCACAAAGTATCACACAGAGGCAATGCCTTTGTATTTGAGGAGTACCTCCCGGCCAGCGCAGCTCCTGCGGCTGGCCGGGAGTTGCTCGTCGCTCCTGCTGGCTGCAGCGGCTGCGTGACACATCACTAAGCCACCGCGGCCCACCCCCCAATGGTCCGGCCACGCCTGCGTTGGCCGGACCCCTCCCCCTAAATGTCTGCTTAACGCCGCCGTTCAGCCCCCTCCCATCTAGCGACCACCTCTGTCTCAGACACCGCGTGTCCTGTTTTTATTTGGGTATTTTTTTCCAGTAGAACTACAGGTACCAGCGGGCCCATTTTTCTCCCGCATGCTGGTACTTGTGGTTCTCCAAGTACCAGCTTGCGGGGGAGGCTTGCTGGGACTTGTAGTACTACATGAAAAAACAATATTCTTTCAATTTTCTCAAGGCTATCAGCCCCCCATCCGCAGCCCTTGGATGGGGGGGGACAGCCTTGGGCTTCACCCCTGGCCCTTGGGTGGCTGGGGGGGACCCCTTGATTGAAGGGGTCTCCACTCCCCCAGGGTACCCCGGCCAGGGGTGACTAGTTGGGTATTTAATGCCACAGCCGCAGGGCGCTGTATAAAAGTGACCCCCGGCTGTGGCATTATCTGTCCAGCTAGTGGAGCCCGATGCTGGTGTAAAAAATACGGGGGACCCCTACACTTTTTGTCCCCCGTATTTTTTGCACCAGCACCAGGCGCAGAGCCCGGTGCTGGTTTTAAAAATACGGGAGATCCCCTGTCAGTTTTTCCCCCGGATTTTTAGAACCAGGACCGGCTCGAAGAGCCCGAGGCTGGTTATGCTTAGGAGGGGGGACCCCACGCAATTTTTTTTCTGATTTTTAACATTCCATTAAAAAAAATAAAAAATAAAAATTTTTTTTTTTAAAAATATATAAATAATACTTGTGCCTCCAAAATAGACAAACCAAGTACCTAATCCCTTCTAATATAAATAGATATGCTACTACCAATAAAAAAAACACAAAAAAACATGTTTTTAAATTTTTTTATTAGATTCCGCCAGCAAAGTGTGGCGGATTGAAAATGACGAATTTACTGTCTAAAAGCACTGTTGTAGAATTTACAAACTTCAATTGAATATACTTTTGTCGAATTGCCGCATTTGTACCATTGCAGAAATGTCGAATTTGACAAATGTCGAATTTCAAAAAGTCGAATTTGGAAAGTTCATTTTTTTTGGCGAAAAGTACTGAATTGCATTGTCGAAATTTTTTTTTTTTGCGAAAATGTCCCGTTTTTCGACATTTTCGGGAATTCGACCGCAATTGCATATACCCCTATGTGTCCTTAAAAACTGGGAGTATGGTAAACTGTATTTAGTTGTAGCTGGATGAAAACTGGAGGCCTGCAGTAGGGTGTTCTTTTCAGTCTTTTTTTAAATAAGCTAGTATGTAAATGGCCTTCCCTAAGGGATATTTCAATGTCCAAATAATTTACTTTCTCCCCACTAATCGTGGCAGTGAACTTGATGTTAGCATCCCTTAAGTTGATATCCGTGATAAGCTGGTTCAGGGATTCCCTTGTATCCGACCAAATCAGCAACAGGTCATCTATATACCGAACAATAAATACTATTTTTTTAGCACTGTCAGGATTAGTAAAGAATAACTCCTTTTCTATCTCGAACATGAAGCAGTTAGCAAATGCAGGGGATACACAACTGCCCATTGCGCACCCCTGCAACTGTTCAAACCACTTATTATCGGACAAAAAAATAATTGTGAACCAGAGTGAGTCTTAATAATTCCAAGAAAAATTGCAAATCAGGGCCGTTATAAAGAGGGCTGCTAGAAAGAAAATGTCTGGCTGCCTCTACACCTCTATCATGTGGGATATTGGTGTAGAGGCTAACCAGATCCAGTGTACACAATATGCAATTTGCAGGAAGATCTATTAATTGCTGCAATTTAACAATTAAAGAGGTAGTATACTTTAGGTATGTGGACAGAGCCTGAACTACAAGCTGGAAATAATGATCCAAATATTGTGTAACTTTATAGAACACCGAATTATGGACTGCAATGATAGGACACATCCTTATGAATTTTAGGTATGGTATAAAAAACTGGTGCCACCGGGAAATCCTGTATCAATGCCTCGCGCAATGCCCCTGAGATCAAACCCCCTTGTACCGCTGAATTTGCTAACTGCTTCATGTTCAAGATAGAAAAGGAGTTATTCTTTAAATCCTGACAGTGCTACGCAAATAGTATTTTTTGTTCGATAGATGACCTGTTGCTGATTTAGTCGGATACAAGGAAATCTCTGAACCAGCTGATCACGGATATCAACTTAAGGGATGCTAACATCAAGTTCACTGCCACGATTAGTGGGGAGAAAGTAAATTATTTGGATGTTGAAATATCCCTTAGGGAAGGCCATTTATATACTGTCTTATATTAAAAAAACGACTGATGAGAACACCCTACTGCAGGCCTCCAGTTTTCATCCAGCTACAAGTAAATACAGTTTACCATACTACTAGTTTTTAAGGACACATAGAATCTCAGATGATATAACCAACACTGAGGCAGAAATAAATGCAATGGCCCGAAATTCTCAGGCTAGGGGGTACAATTGGAATGAATTGATGAAAACTAAAGTGAAAGTTTTAAGCCTAGATAAAAGGGATCTTTTATATAAGTCTCGTCCTAAAACAGATTTGATGCATACCAAAATTCCTTTCATACAGAGATTCTCCACAATTAGGGATATCTCTAAACATGCAAGGGAGGCATGGTCTATTATAAAGTAAGATAAGGAATTAAGCACTTTTAAAAATGTATTGTTGTTGCCTAGTTATACTAGGAATAGGAATTTGAAAGATTATTTAGTGCATAATGACATATCTTCCTTTAAACCTAGCCCAAAACCCACTTTTTTGACTAAAAAACCAGGGTGCTACAAATGTGTTGGCTGCAAGACTTGCAGATACATGGAGGTGGTCCCTGGTTTTTCACATCCCCACATGGGGAAGTTCATAAAAATTGACAAAATTCTAACATGTACAAGCACCCATGTTATATACTTTATAAGATGCCCTTGTGGGCTTTTTTCTGTAGGTAAGACCACATGCCAGTTCCGAGAAAGAATGGCAATGCACAGGTCAGGCATTCGGGCAGCCTTAGAGGGAGATAGCCAGGCACAACCAGTGGCTAGGCATTTTTCTAAGTTTAAACACAGTTTGGTAACACTGAAATACAAAATCATAGATCAACAACGCATTAATATCAGAGGGGGTGACAGAAATAAATTATTGTTGCAAAGGGAAGCTAGGTGGATACACTGCTTAAATACTGTGACTCCAGGAGGGATCAATGGGCATTTTAGCTTGAATTGTTTCATTGATTGAATATATGAATCTAATGATAATTCTGCATTGATTGTGTTGTATTTCAAGTTCTACTTACTATGTTGTTAAATACGTTTAGATGTGCATCTGGCTACCTACGGGTTACCCGGGATCGATTGGGGTTAACACTGTGATTTTTTGTTAGATGTAGTTCCTATGGTAACCGGAGTGACGACGGGGTGGAGCGCTCTGCAAACGGTGCAGGTTGATGACGTCATTCGTCCCCCACCAACGTGACCAAGCCACGGGAGGAGTTCACGGGTGTGGGTGAAGGTATAAAGGTATGTGTATTGTACTGATTATGGTGTTCTGACGAAAGTTATAAAACTGAAACAATAACATTGGAATAGAGCCTCGTCTATTCCTTTCATTATGCTGTATAAGTCCCGAGTGAGTGCCGCCATCCCACATCCTGATATCTACACTGCTTAGTCAAGGAGGGCACCAGGGCATCTTGGTTGTGGAGGTATTGAGTGCCGGTAATTGTGTTGCTATATATATATATATATAGATAGATAGATAGATAGATAGATAGATAGATAGACTAATATATGTTATTTTTTTATAATAAATTAATTTTGAGCTTATGTCTGAGTTTTACATTTCAACTGTTAACATCTGACTATACTTATAGCCTAATGCTTATATTCTAGATATTTTGTGTTAGAGTTCTGGGTTTGATCCTTTCCCTGGTGCGCTGGATATATAATATACAGTAATAGAGTCTTTATATTTTTTCACTTATATTCACATATTGATTAACTCAGAGCTTTTCTTTTTTTTCTGTACCAGTAACATTTTTCTGATTGCCAAAACCATTTTCCGTAGAAAAAAGTGCTGGATTTCAAAATGAGGTGCATGACTTACAGTATGTGAGATACTTATTATCTTACACATTTTTAACTATCTTAAAACATTGTACTATTTGATCTAATGGTTAAATGTAACAGTTTTCAATAAACTGGTTTTGTGTTTGATTTCTGTGTAGGAAAATTTCATGTTTAACTCAATATGACTGATATTTTGATGTTATTTGTAGTTTTTATTAATTTTCCTGTTATAATCAGGATATTTATATTATTTTTGTTTCAAGCAGTCATCACAGCACTATAGAGCTATAACGAGTATATGTTTGATTATTAGTAGTAATGCCTAAATTCAACAAAAACAAATTTAGCAAAACATTTATAATGCACAGGAAATTATTATTTTTTATGCTTAACAGGTACATTAATATACCGTATATTAATGTGCCTTGTGAAAGCTACTCAATAACAAGGGCTGTGATATAACTAATGCTTTACATGACCTATTGTACATTTTAAGTGTATTGATGGTCTCAAAACAAAAAATATATTTAAAAAAAGCTTTACTCTAGTTTTAATGACATTGTTAAGTGATTATACATTTGCTTTTCCTTGTTTAAGAACAGTAACAATCCTGGCCTCCAAAGATTTCCTGATCCATAAGCCTTCCTGTAATATGGAGTTCAATAGCATACAAAGGTGGGTGACCACAATCCACTGGATATACAGTAATAGGTGCCTGAAAATCCACTGGGCCCCTGTGCATTTCCAGCCTTCAAGTCTTAAAGCATCTGTTCAGCCTCATAAAATGTGATATTTGCACAGTAGGTAAGCGTCCTGATTGATTTTGGTAGGCTATCATTGGGAAAATGGCATCTACCATGTGCTCTTATTGTCATCACACTGGGGCACCTTGGGGTTAGAAGAGGTTATAATATTTTGTATAATCTTGACAGAATTCAGACCAAATTTTCTGAGGGTCTTAAGTTAAAATCCCCGAAGAGTCTCTCAAAAATTTCTGGACTGACAATTTGCTACTGAGCTTGGAAGCTATAAAACTTTTCAGCCTTGTTGCCCTTTTCATAATACTTTGGATTAATCAATTTCTTTTTGTTAGTGACTTGTTTGGATAAAAGTTTAAGTTTACCTTTAATAGCTAACACTATAGTTGCTGAATGATGGCAGGTTCAGAGGTGGACTTGAGTTTGAGTTCCTACTGGTACAGGTTATTTGTCTAAAGCATTATTTTGACCAACTATTCATGCTTCAGGTTGGATGCAAGCGCAATGAGATGCCCTGTGATAACCACCACATAACGGTACACAAAAGAGCTGATACTGTGTAAAAGAAGGGATCCGGTCTCTAGGTCGAAAGTAACTTGGTCAACAGTGTCTATGTCAACCACTATTGGTCGAGAGTAACTAGGTCAACAGGGTTTCTAGGTTGACAGGGTCTCTAGGTTGACATGTTCTAGGTTGACAGGTCAAAAGGTCGACATGAGTTTTCACGATTTTTTTCTTTTTTTAACCTTTTTTTAACCTTTTAATACTTAACGATCCACGTGGACTACGATTGGAATGGTAACCTTGCTCGAAGCATGATATGCGAAGCAAGCCATGTGAGGGGACACGGTGCACTAATTGACAGCAAAAAAACATAAAAAATGCATGCCAACTTTTTGACCTGTCGACCTAAACCATGTCGACTTAAAGACCCTTTCGACCTAGAGACCCTGTCGACCTAGTTGCTGTCTACCAATAGTGGTCTACCTAGACACTGTCGACCTAGTTACTATCTACCTTGCATATCACACCCGTAAAAGTATTCATTGTCCAAAAAAGTCAAGATTACACATTCATACATTGTTTCAGACAGTACTATTATTATGAACCAGTGGGCTCATAATGTAAATGTTTAAACTCCAGAGGATTTCTTAAAAAATGAGAGATGTTACATGCTTACCTGTTCAAATCCTGTAGACTAGTACTTGGTAAACTAACTTTTGCTGCTAGAACAACTTTAAGTCTATTGGTTAAGTTTTACCAGGTTTGTACACTGGGAGTGATTTTTACCCATTCTTAGCAGATTTGCTCTAAATTGTTCAGGTTGGTTGAACGATGTTTGTGGACTGCAATTGAAAATAGTCTTGTCTTGTGTTTGGGATTATTATTCTGCTGAACAGTGAAATTTCTAACAACCTTTACTTTTCTAGTAGACTGAAGCAGGTTGTCTTGCATTATCTCCCTGTATTTTTAACCATTAACTGATCCTTCAATTCTTTAACTCCTCCCAACATCATGCTGCCATATGCATGCTTCACTGTTGGGATGATGTATGCTGATGCAATGGGCAGTGTTAGTTTTGTGCCATATACAGCATTTTGAATTGGGGACAAAAAGCTAAATTTTTGACTTCTTTGACCACAAAACTGTATCCCAAATTTTAGCTTGGTCATTGTGATATTTTTTGGCAAACCATACATGATTTGATGTGGCTTTTCTTCACTGGCTTCTTTATAACCAATCTCCCATACAGGCCAATTGTTACAGAACTTTAATATGGTTGACTATTGCAACCTCACTCCAGTCTCAGCAACTGAACTCTGTAACTCATTCAAATTGATAAGTGGAACCTCTATGGTTTCCCTCTCCTGTCTCCTTGCTCTGATGCTGGGTTTTGAGGGATGACCTTGTCTAGACAGTTCCTGGTTTCTGTGAAGCAGCTTCCATTTTGTTCACAATTAATCCAACAGTGCTCACTGGAATATCTTGGCACTTAGATGTAAATTTTTATTTTGTAGTCTTTTCCTATCTTGTACATGACCTTAACTTTACCTTTAATTTTCTTTAAATGCTCTTTGGTCTTCATTTTCACAGTTTACCTTTAGATTTGCAATATGACCAAAGTTATTTGAATAAGATAAAGCTTTTATAATCCATAATGGCTTGTAATTGTAATGATGCACCTGTATAGGCTAATCGGTAAATTTACTAAAGTGTCTAAAACATAGAATGAGTGATGTTGCCAATAGCAACCAATCAGATGCTGTCTATAATTTTCTAAAAGACACTAGAGAAATTATAGACAGCATGTGATTGGTTGCTGTGGGCAACATGACCAATTCTCTGTTTTAGAAGCTTTAGTGAATTTAACCCAAAATGTCTCTTTGTTATGGCAGTATCTTTTACCTTTGTTATTTTAGAGCTTCTGAAACACAGGGGATGAATACTTTTACAAGCAGCAATTTCCAGTTTTTAGATTTTGTGCGCAAAATCTGCAAATAATTAATTGTGAGTTTGAAAATTTACTATAAAAGCATACTGGTTCATAATAAAAATACAGGGGGGTGTTAAGGGTTGTTAGTTAACCAAAAAAGCACACTAATGGGCAAAACCATGTTGCACTGCAGGTGGAGCGGATGTAACATATCCAGTGAGATTTAGATTTGGGTGGCTTATATTGTTTCTATGCACCCCACCCCACCCAAATCTTAATCTCTCTACACGTGTTAAATCTGCCACATCTGCAGTGCAACATGATTTTGCCCATTAGTGTGTTCTTTTGGTTTGCTAACAAACCTGAACAAAGCTCTCTGTCTGTAACAATCTGTGAAAGTGTCCCTCATTCCGAGTTGATCGCTAGATGCCATTTTTCGCAGCTCAGCGATCAGGTGGAAAAACGCCAATTCTGCGCATGCGCATGGTACGCAGGGCGCATGCGCTAAGTACTTTCACACAAAACTTTGTAGTTTTATCCAAGCTCGAGCGACGCTTTTCAGTCGCTCGAGTGTTCGTTGTTTGATTGACAGGAAGTGGGTGTTTCTGGGCGGCAACTCAGGACTTTCAGGTAGTGTGCTAAAAAACGCAGGCATGCCAGGTAAAAACACAGGAGTGGCTGGAGAAACGGGAGAGTGGCTGGCCGAACGCAGGGCGTGTTTATGACGTCAAACCAGGAACTAAACAAACTGCAGTCATCGCAAGCTAGGAGTAAGCCTTGAGCCACTCTGAAACTGCAACAAATTTTTGAGTTGCAGAACTGCTAACCTTTCGATCGCAATTCTGCTAAGCTAAGATACACTCCCAGAGGGCGGTGGCCTAGCGTTTGCATTGCTGCTAAAAGCAGCTGGCGAGCGATCAACTCGGAGTGAGGGCCACTGTTCAAGGATCATTCTATAGAAAGCTATCTGTGGTTTCTGCTGTTATGTTTTACTTATTTTTGGGACCAGTTTTTTGTTCATATTTATGTTTTGGTTCTATTGTTTTATTGTGATTTTAGAAAAGATGAATACAAAGGAAGCTACAGTACCCATAAGAGTGATGTAAAGCATTGTGTGAGTGCTTTAGATAACAATAATTGTAATTATTTGTTTCATTTAGTTGGATATGAGGAGACATCAGTATTTATTATTTATTTTAAGTGGATAATATTAATAAAAAATGACACGAATGTACAGATTGCATTAAGCCTCTGTTAGGGCACACCTAAGAAACCGCACTACTCCGACTTCCTGAAAGAAGTAAGTTTCATGGTACTTGGATGCCGCCATGACTTAAATATAGTATAAGAGAATCTTTGTAGTAACTAGGTAAACACAAGAAATAGGCTGAGGTGGGAACAAAAAGACTAAATAAAATGCTGATAGTGAGACTCAATAAGAGAAGGCAAAGACTATAGGCAAGATCATAAGACAGGGAAACTAAATAACCAGGTACCTAACAAAGAGAAACAAAACAGGCACAGGTCTGGACAAAAGCAAGGTGCAGGCTAATATATCCAAAGACAAAAACAAGGAGCTGAATGCTGGCAAACATAATCTGGCAGAGTTTCCACAGGACAAACAGCAGCAGGTCAGGTTACTTCCTGCAGTGCAGAAGCTATAACCAGCAGTGAGGCCAAGCCCTCCCTGCTTTTTACCATAACCAATGCCCCCTACTCTGCAGCTGCATTGCTGCAGGTGCAAAGTAAGTGCCCCATCTGCATAGTACGGACCAACAGGCAGTGCGGCCACAGAGAGTCCTGGTTCCTAGCAACTGTTAGGACTATCGGGTATTGTTGCTAGGTTGACGCTGCAACGAGCGGGAACCACTAGACCTGTCAGCTGCTGTGATGGCTCCTAACAGGTTTATTCTTTTTTTTTATTGAATATACATTGTTACATACATTCAAATTTTCTACTTCTATTATTATTGTGGAAAGCACATGGAAACCCCCTGCTAGGTATCTTTTTGACTAGTTACACCCCTGTTCCTATCTTCCATCTTTGTTTATACAACTATAGATGACTCATAAGTGTATTTATTCTCCTGTATTCATAGTACATTTTACATATGTTTTTCAACCCTCAAGTCTTCTTAACAGGTTATGTTTTGTGGATTTCTGTGGATGCAGGTGGAATAATAATAATTATTATTATTAACCAAGCAAAATTGATTAACTCATCTATGCATGATGATTAGTGGAGTAAAGAACCCAGGACTTAAACTTTATCAGTCTTATTCTAACATTATTGTACTGTGTTACAGAATAAAGCAAATGAATGCTTACAGCTGAAGTATATTTGAAAGTTCCACTAAGAGAATGTCAATGTCCTAATAAACAAATGCTTTGCTGAGAGAAATACTAATTGTGATAGCTGTAATCAGCTCTCAAGGGGCTGTTGGGGAAAAAAGTCCACAGTCTGTTTCTACCACATGACACTGTCACATTGTCCCTAGTTGTTACAAACATCACCAGAGAATTAATTATTTTACTCAACCAGAATACTAGCTCTTCAAACAAATCTGTACTGATTAACTGTACAGTTGTATGCAAAAATGTAGCCTCTACTGGTCTTATCAACTCTATCAGTGAATACCTAACTGATCTTGATAAGGGGGGTCATTCCGAGTTTTTCGCTCGTTGCCCGTTTCGCTATGCTGCGATTTGTTGCTAACTGCGCATGCGCATGGTTCGCAGAGCGCATGCGCTAAGTTATTTAACACAAAACTTAGTAGATTTGCTGGGGTTCGAATGACGATTTTCAGTCGCACTGCTGATCGGTGAATGATTGACAGGAAAGGGGCGTTTCTGGGTGGTAACTGAGCGTTTTCCGGGAGTGTGCTGAAAAACGCAGGCGTGTCAGGGAAAAACGCGGGAGTGTCTGGAGAAATGGGGGAGTGGCTGGTCGAATGCAGGGCATGTTTGTGACGTCAAACCAGCAACTAAACGGACTGAGCTGATCGCATTCTGTGAGTGGGTCTGGAGCAACTCAGAAACTGCAAAGAATTATTTAGTAGCAGTTTTGCTAATCTTTCGTTTGCAATTCTGCTAAGCTAAGATACACTCCCAGAGGGCGGCGGCCTAGTATGCGCAATACTGCTAAAAGCAGCTAGCGAGCGAACAACTCGGAATGAGGACCAAGGTACAAACTTAAACAGCCCGAGACAGCGGAGAGTGGAAGGCGGAGGGGAAGGGAGAAGGTAAGTCCCTGTAGGAGGAGGAGAGGCGCGGCCAGCCGCTCGGAGAGCTCCGGCCGGGTCCACTTCACCTCTGTGACAGGTGCACACCCCAGGTCAGCGGCCCCACAGAGCGGGCCTGATTCGGGCGCTCTACTGTGGGACGTGCTGCAGGAGGAATAGCGCCAGTCCAGGGTCCTTATTCTCCACTCTAACCAAAGCATACACTACTGCTGTCAACTGTTCATCACTTCACAAGAGAATCCTTCACTTCAGAGCACAGATTAGCGGGACGCCACTGTCTGTATAGACTTGTAAACCGTTTGGACTTTAGTACGTATTATCATTAATATATTTTTTTGTGGCATTTTACTTTTTCTTTTTCTTTTTTTCGACTTTACAAAGATTACAGCATTTGTTCTTTCAATTGAACCTTGCACTTCAGAATTTAAGCTCAAACCAGGAGCGTGCCCCAATCACTGATTGACTTTTAAACTGAATTTATACCTGTTGGGAAAGAAAGTATCTCAGCATCTTAGAATAAACAACCTTAAGTATATTACCTGCTTTTTCATTATTGATTTTAGTTTCACTTTATAACCGTATCATTCACCACTACAAATAGGGTTTGAGCGCTGGTTCCCTGTGGATTTATCCACATCTGTATACTTACCATTTAAGGGGGGGTGGGACACCCCTCATTACCAGCCGCACAGCCCACCTCAGATTAACACCTCAGTGCGCAGAGAACCCATTTCTGTATATCTGCAAACTTAAACAGGGCATATTTCAGCACATTTTAATACCAAGGTACTATTTGCCAAACTTAACAGAATTTAAAAAAAAACAGTAAATGTGGCACATGCCTAATAGACTTATAGTAGCTACACCTATGTTTTTTTAAAATATCTCAAAACTTGATTAGCTTTATTTAAAGCTGGCCATACACAATAGAGCTATCTGGCAGATAATCTGGCAGATCTGGCTGGTTGGAATGAAAATCTGGTAATGGATGAAAGTAAATCACAATTGACCATTTGCTCCCAAACACTGGAAAACTGACAAAACCTGTTATCTGTGATTTAACCAATGTGTCTGAACAACAGGTTCTATGCTTACTGTACTAGGCTTATGCTAGTTGTTAGGGCACACCTAGATAGATACATGACTCCCAATGTCTGATCACGGGTGATGTCACCAACCCGGCATATTGCCGGGTCGGGCAGCTGGTCTGAAAGGGGTCTCAAGCGGGTCGCACCCAGGAATGAGAAATGTACAAGTACCTGGTGCAACCCATTTGAAAGCGGTACATACATATTACAGAGAGAAGAAACAGATGCTTATAGTAATCCACTAAAATAATACGCAGTGGCAGAGAGCAGAGTCCGGCAAGCTCAAAACCCAGGTTCAGAAACTAAAAGGCAAAGTTATAAGACAGCCACAGGTCTAAACAAGGTTAGGTGCAGGCAGACATTACCAAAATCAAGGACAGAATGCTGGTAAAGTCTGTCAGAAAAACTACTTAGCTTGCAGCAGCAAGTCAAGTGATTTCTGACAGGCAGCAGCTGCTCATACAAGAAAAACATCCTGGTGGGGTTTGTAACAGGTGGGACCATCAAGCAATATATGTGCAGCAGATCCCGTTGCTCTTCAACTGTAGAAACCACGATATCCCACAGCTGGCATAATGGCATAACCTTTTGCCATATAAATAACTGCTGCTTTAAAAATCCGTCTAAACTCGCACGAAGACCCGCAGTTCCTGCTTCTTGCATGCTATTACATCTATAGCAAAGAGTCTGTTTAGGTACAGTAGTATAAGAATGCGGGTGTTTTACAGTGCAGTGTATTCCATCAACATTTATAATGTCAACATGGTTTTAATGTCGACATCTGAATCAAGCCCATACTAAGATCCAAACATGTTGCAAAATGTTTTTTTATGTGTTCTTTTTTTTATTTGACTAAGAATAAAGAAAAAACAATTAGCATGCCTGTGTAACATTCACATGCTCAGTTACAGGCTAACACTGCAAATCAATGGAAAATTACACAGTCAACAAGCATCCGTTTTCACATTATACAAAAACACTATTATTATTATTATTATTATTATTATTATTATTATAAGAAGAAGAATCTTTTTTTTCAGCCTGCAACACATTTCCAGAACTTTACAGATACACCATTCAATAACATTCTAATACAACCTGCATTTTTGGCATGTAAACCAGCAGCAATGTTTGGTGAATTGTGGCCAGTTGCTCTTCACCGCCAATGTGTTCACCTTAAAATGTTTCCCAAAAATTCAATAGTTTGGTCAATGCTTAAGAAAAGAATGATAGGGCATTTAGATCTAGGTGAACTTTGGATAGTTTGGAGGCTTGTGTGCAAATTGGCCACGTTTACCTAGTATTACATTTGGAAACAAAAATAATACATTTACATTATATAGTATTAAAGCTATTTTGTATAAAATATGAAGGATTTCTAACATTACATAATACAACATCAAATGTCAGATCCATCTAGGCATAGTTACTCTCCTGGACAATCTGGATTATGAGCAAATGCCCTGTTACATTATTATTATTTTTTATTGCTGTTGGCAAATGCTGCCATCTTCTGTTTAAAGTTAATTATGTCCACAGCCATTGATAAAAGAATATATAAATTCTTTCTCTTTATGGGCTAACTGGAAACATTCCATTTGCAATTTTTTAAGAACACTGGTTTCTTCCTCAGGATAGACTTCTGTGAGAAGGCCCTGCTCGCAAACTTACAATCTATCAATCAAATCAAGACCAGCACATTTTTTGTTCAGTGAAAACATACAGGAGTTAAAGCCAATTACTAGGCAGCTCAGTGCCAGGAAAGACACAATATGCTACATACTGAATTTGGTCTCTGAGGAAGCAAGATCAGCTTTAGATACAGTTCTACACCGCATACTAGGGCAGGTATATTAACCTGGAGAAGGCATAAGGAAGTGATAAACCGGTGATAAATGCACCAGCCAATCAGCTCTAATATGTAAATTAACAGTTAGGAGCTGATTGGCTGGTGCGTTTATCACCTTGCACTTAACACTGGTTTATCACTTCCTTATGCCTTCTCCAGGTTAATACATCTGCCCCACTGTAACAAATTATATTAATGCTCTCTGCAGGAAATGAAACCATTTGCTAGAGCTAAAATTGAACAAGTGTTTGAAAATTAGCTGGAAGGTATTAAAGATTAACATTTACAGTGAAATTCCACATAATCTTAAAGAATTATTTTCTTAAAACAATATGGTTTGGCCCAGATTTATCACACCTTGGAGAGTGATCAATTGTACGGTGATAAATTACCAACCAATCAAATCATACCTGCAATTTTTCAAACACAGCCTTTAACTTGGCAGTTAACTTTTAACTTGGCTGGTCGGTTGGTACTCTATCATCATGCAATTTCTCACTCACCAAGGCTTGATGAATCTTGGTATTTATGTCATTGTAACATGAAGCTTTTCTAGAACGTTTTTTTCCTATAAACTGACTACTCACAAAATGAAATGGTGTGGTAGATTTCTATCAGTGCCCAAGCTTGTTCCAGAGGATATAGGGCCTGAGACAGAGGTGGGCACATGAGTGATGGGTGCTGTGTCTTCGGTAGCAGTAGATCTGAGAAAGAATGCAAATGATGCAGGTTTCATCTTTTGAAATGAGATGCCCGCCTATGCTTCTCAGATCCGCTGCATGTATCCGAAGATGCAGCATCTGATCAACATCTGAAACATTGGGCCATACATTGGAAATCTGTGCAACCCTAAGGTTACTCAGAATGTCACACTGCAAGGCCAGCGAACCTGCATCGGAAGACGCAGATGCTGGTTCTCAACAGTCCCACAAACTGAATAAGGTAAAGAAACTCACTGAAATTAACAAAACTGTAAATGTAAGGAAAAGCTATGTATAGATGTGTCCTCATACAATGTGGCTTCAGTCACACCAAAAAGTCCTCTCAGCGCAGCAGGTTCTTGTCAATTGTGCCAAGCATCTTTCTTGCTCATAATGTGCATCTTATTTACATAAATAAAATAACTGGGAGTAACACAACTACTTTGCTATATTACACTGATCAATTTGATGTGCAACATTTGTAGATTTGTGTGCGAATTAGTGATGAGCGGGTTCGGTTCCTCGGAATCCGAACCCCCCCGAACTTCACCCATTTTACACGGGTCCGAGGCAGACTCGGATCTTCCCGCCTTGCTCGGTTAACCCGAGCGCGCCCGAACGTCATCATCCCGCTGTCGTATTCTCGCGAGATTCGTATTCTATATAAGAAGCCGCCATTTTCACTCGTGCATTGGAGATGATAGGGAGAGGACGTGTGCAGCGTTCTCTCAGATGTGTTCAGTGTGCTGCAAATATCTGTGTGCTGCAAATATCTGTGCTCAGTGTGCTTGCAAATATCTGTGCTCAGTGTGCTTGCAAATATCTGTGCTCAGTGTGCTGAAGTGAAAATATCTACATTCTCTGCCTGAAAAACACTCCATATCTGTGCTGCATTGTAGTATATAGTAGGAGGACAGTGCAGAATTTTGCTGACCAGTGACCACCAGTATTATATCAGTACAGTACAGTAGTCCACTGCTCTACCTACATCTGTGTCGTCAAGTATACTATCCATCCATACCTGTGGTGCATTTAAGTTTTGCGCAGTATATATATAGTAGGAGGACAGTGCGTAATTTTGCTGACCACCAGTATATAATATATAGCAGTACAGTACAGTAGTCCACTGCTCTACCTACCTCTGTGTTGTCAAGTATACTATCCATCCATAGCTGTGGTGCATTTAAGTTTTGCGCAGTATATATATAGTAGGAGGACAGTGCATAATTTTGCTGACCACCAGTATATAATATATAGCAGTATGGTACAGTAGTCCACTGCTCTACCTACCTCTGTGTCGTCAAGTATACAATCCATCCATACCTGTGGTGCATTTAAGTTTTGCGCAGTATATATATAGTAGGAGGACAGTGCATAATTTTGCTGACCACCAGTATATAATATATAGCAGTACGGTACAGTAGTCCACTGCTCTACCTACCTCTGTGTCGTCAAGTATACTATCCATCCATACCTGTGGTGCATTTAAGTTTTACGCAGTATATATATACAGATGTGTCCTGATATATCGTTGCTGCGTACCGCATAGCGGGTGCCATGCAACTCGCGCCAGCTCTTTGCGCTATAACTCCCGTTATAAGTTGCGTTGCAAATGTGATGTCACGTTATAATTGTAACGTTCATTCTACTTTCTGTCCACCAGATGTCGCTTTTCCTAAACTCTACAGCGCATGCCTCAAATAGCCAACGGACCCTTCATATCGTCGCCTGCTGATTGGCTGACATTTATTGTGACAATGACGAACCATTAATCACTTCCCTTATAATATGGGAATTATTTCGGACTAGCTTTGTGTTTCAGTCACTACCAGATGGTCTCCAGCCACACTTTTGTTTGATCACTGCTGGGGACAATGTTAATGTTGTGGGCAATGTGTTTGATACAGTAACTACTGTACAGGGACCAATGGTTTTTATTAATTTTCCACAGTGACAGGCCTCCAGGTGTACCTGGGAACACTGCGCTGGAGTGACCAGAAGGGAAACATTAGTCTGGAGGAATAGGGTGGGAGGACATTAAGAGTATATTATATATGGGATATGGTCATTAGGTCGACAAGACTTAGGTTGACAGTCATTAGCTCGACCACTATTGGTCGACATGCATTAGGTCGACATGAGTTTTTCAAAAAAAAAAATTTTTTTGAAACTTTTTCATACTTTACGATCCACGTGGACTATGATTGGAAATAGTAACCTGCCCGAAGCATGGCAAGCAAAGCGAGCCATGCGAGGGGACACGGTGCACTAATTGGAGTTCCCCATCACTTTATGAAGGAAAGGACACCCAAAAAAGTAAAAAAAATCATGTTGACCTTTTCCCATATCGACCTAGTACATGTCGACTTAATGACCACATCAACCTAGTGACCATGTCGACCTAATGCATGTCGATCAATAGCTGTCGACCTACTGACTGTCGACCTAAGTCTTTTCGACCTAATGACCCATACCCTTATATACTCCCAGTGGCCATGCACTACAACAACAGATGGGATGCATTATTCCTGTATTACCTAAGTCTCCCTTCTGATAGTCCCGCACTGCTTCCTAAAATATGCTGTGACTGCCACAAGAAGACAGATGAAGGGGTATGATTGCTAATGTTCGATTTCGCATTCAATTTAAAGTTTGATTTAAATCGACTCAGATCAAATCAAATTGACATTCTTTTTCCATCATCAAATCACACATTTACTAAGATTCGATTTTAAAATCAATTTTGAGTTTGATGGTTGATTTTGTTTGATCTGTGTTTGTTTTGGATTCATGACAGTGGCCAAGGTGTTAGTACATCTGGAGGGTGTATGGCTAAAATTAGAAGGTCTGAGCAAGTTCCTCTTCATAGAAAATAATCTTTATTGAATACAGAATAACATTAATAGACACAACAACAGTCTCTCTTACCAGCAGTTCTGGTGAATATGATCACATGGAGGTGCCAGAGTGTCCATGAGTACTGAGTGTTGGGCAAATTCCTGTAGGTAATAGAACAAATGGTGCAATTGCAGGACTAGGAGAAAATGTAACTTTGAGCAAGTGACTCAGTAGAAGAAGTGCTGGATGATGTCATGAAAACTGGAAACAGATTTTAAGCTCAGATGAATGCAAGAACTTGCCACTGGAATGCAGTATAGATGTAGTTTTCTTTTGCAGAGGTTGGAAACAGGAAGCTGGCTGAAATCAGTAGTCCATCAAACAGGAATAGACTAGAATGTGGCTATAGAAATAGTCAGAGACTTTTAGCGTAGTATAACTGGAACAGGCTGAGATGTGTAGCACACATCGTACTGGAGCAGACTGAAACATGTAGTGCACAATATATCTAAATCAAACTGACTGGAAGCAGGAACAGCAAAATGTTCTATGACTTGCATTGATAACTATAGCATAATAGACAGGAACAGTAGAACATGCTGAAATTAATGGTGATACTTGATATACAATAGACAGGAGTACACTGGGTCTTGTAGTACACCGTTAACATGAACAGGCTGTGACTAGCACTGGCACTTTGATGTGCACTGGAAACAGGAATAGCAAGATGTGCTGAGTAAAACTTTGCACCGTAGCAGTGGGAGCGATACTGTGGAACTAAATTCTGATTATAGCACTCAGAGAGGACATACAGAATTATCAGAAGTTGCACTGGCCATGGATGATGCACCTGGAGGGATTTAAATAGGGCACCCAGGCTGCTGATTGGCAGCAGTGGTCATGTGAAGTAAAGCTGGTCCTGGATTGGAGTTGACCCAGGGCAAGATGACAGAAGTCTATGTCGCGGCAGTGCTGGCTCCATGCAGAGTGCTACTGAGAAACTGTCCTGCAGGACAGGTGAGTAATGAACTGCTATGAAGCAGTAACATTTGGTACACAAATGGGTTCTCTTGGGGTAATTTGTGACAATTGAAGGAATATATAAAATAAGGAGTTAGCGGTCTATTTAGTAAAAAATGGTAATCCCACTGTATAAACATTGTAGCTTTTCACAAAACATTTTCTCCATATAAAATGAAACTTGATGTTGCAAAAAGGCTGTGTCACAGATATTATTCTAAATGCAGTGTAATATGCCACATGTAGGAATACTAAACAAAAGGGTGTTTTGGCTCCAATCATTAAGTTCTGCCAACAAGTTATGTTTTCTTTAACCATGCACAGATGAGTTAATTAATTTAGTTAATTATCCCACCTGATCCAAAGACAGAACTGAAAACATGATCTGTTGGGGATACTTGAGATTAGTATGGCAGATATTTCATTTTGTTAGGGTTGCATATTTGATTCATCTGATTACTGACGCAGTCATAGAAGATGTTACATGATGGGACTTATTAGTAATATAATAGTGTTTGAATTGTTTTGTGAATTGTAATAAGTTACATTGTTTACGCAGACTTGAACTCCATAGTTGCTAATATGACAAACAGTAAGCTGCTGAGAGCGGTAATGTACAGTAAGTATCTCTCACTTGTGTACTAGACTAGCTTGTCATTGTTTTGCCCTTCAAATAACACTACATTCAAAGCACATAAATGGCTAAATTTACTAAGTGGGGGTGTTAGTGTGTTAAAAACTGCTGAAACCGCCGTCAATTGACAGTGGTTTTTATGTCTAATTGATAGTATGCACTAAGCAGCTGTTCTGGGGGTAATTTTCTAAAGTGCAATTTAGTTTTTTGGATATTCTGCATTCGATTTGCATTAGATTTTAATTTGGAGATTTACTAAAGGCAAAATTGAATGTAAAATTGAATATAAAACCAAATCCCACCTAAAATCAAATATCGGCAAAACAGTGGTACTTTTATATAGACAAATATAGAATCCCCTGATTACTAACATTCAAATTGAAAATCTAACACAAGATCAAACTACAAATCCTCCAAATAATAGATTAATAACAGACAGGCGATTCTTGCTTCAAGACAACATTCTGTTCCCTAAACACTCATTATGATGCCTATAGAAGTAGAGATGGTGGACGCTATGCCGATGTTTTTGGAATTAAGCGCATGCGCCAAAAGTCTAATAATGATTCCTCCATGCAGAGTTATTGACTGTCAGGCACTGTTTGTAGGAGTAGATGGTGGAGTGGTGGCAAAAATACAGGAGTGTTGCGGTCACATTTGGGGAGCGCTGAGAATGTGTATACAATTGCTGTGCCTTTATGATGGCTCTGCTGTGCGTCTCTGTACTTTTCAGGGCTGCTGCATTTTTTGGAATAATTTGCACATCCTGAATATACACAATTGGAGCTGCAATCAAGGCTCTATGTGAAAGGTCCAAATTACATGATTTTAGATGTTTATAGCAATTTGAAAGAAATATCGAAACACTTGAGGATCTGTGCACAGATCTAATAATTTGGGACCGAAACATGTGGTTCACTGTGGCTGTAGAAATTATGGGACTAATTCAGAGATGGGTGCAGTGCAGCTCCTGCATCTTTGGATTCCTCCCCCCCAAATGGTGAGAGGCTGCGGATTAGGGGGCACTGTGTGCAACGATGCAGGACCTGTTCTGCACATGCACAGAATGGGTCTTATGCATGTGCAGGTGCCCCACCATTGGAGATCTATGCAAACCAGAATTAAAGGTACCACAGCAGCTTTTTGCGTGTGATATATTTGGACCAATAGGAATAAATGAGGAAACTTTTTGGATGTTGTATTCTGATTTGCATTCAATTTTATAGCTGATTTTATAGGTGATTTATAGGTGATTTTGAAATAAATATCCTAAATTGAACACAAAATCACAAGTCAAAATTTAACATAAATTTCGAATTTGAAATCAAATTCAAATATGAATCTTAGTAAATGTGGGATTTGATGAGTGAAAAAGAATGTTGATTTGATTCGATTTCAGTCAACTTAAAGGGAACTGAAACTTGAATACAAAATTGAATATTCGTAAAAATGCCCTCAATGATTTCTAAATGATAATATGCCATGGTGTATTTTATTTGGTGGTGGTTTCTACTCAAAACTGCAGATTAGAATCTAATCTATTAATAGTTTTTTATTGGTGCTTTTATAGAAACATCATTAAATTAATTGACATAATAGAAAGAGACCACTTAAATAGATGCTATTTTATGGGACCAGTATGAAATCCTGACGGTCGGGATCCCGGTGGTTAGGAGACCGACACCGGAATCCCAACATCAAAGCAGCGAATCCCCTAGGTCACTTGCTGCGCTTGTCACACTTCGGGCTCAGGGGCGAACTATGTTCGCCACACTATTATATTCCCCCTTGGGTGGTGGTGTGGGTATACCGGGCTGCGGTTAGCATTCCGACCACCAGCATTTTACGTGCTTTCGGGATTCCAGCGTCGGTATTTCAAACCCCGGGATCCCATCATTTGGGAAATTAACTGCATCCCTTCTACTCATATTCATTTATATCTCTTTTCTACCAAATACCTGGATCTGTCACGGTTTTGGACATAGTTTTAACCTGGACCGGCGTTAGACCTTGTTTACACTGCACTTTGGACCTGGGTTATTCCCGGGTGATCTCCGTTTACACCGAACATGGGTCTGACCTGCATGTTACTCACAGACACTACCATGAGGCAGACCTCTGCATACACAGCCAATATGCTGCTTTAAAATATAACCTGGGTCAGATAACCCAGGTCTAGTTGTTTACACTGCACCATTACCTGGGTTCAACTCTAGTAGCTACCATGGTCAGATTCCTAGGTCACTTGACCTGACCTGGATTATTTTTCAAGGACCCTTTTACACCAAGCTGTGACCTAGGTAAACCCGGCAATAACCAAGGTTATTACGGCAGTGAAGAAGGGGTATTATTTGGGCTATTTTAAACATGACAGATTTGGCCGTCCGGCAATAAACCGGATAGATTTTTACAGTTGCTTTGTTCTGGTGGAGCTTATGCAACCATTAGTCCATTCCCACTGCATGGACATGGCAAGGACACGGAATGCCTGCCATGTTCCAACCGTCTCCACCACTAACTAGGATGGCTGCCGTGCCATCACATGCCATGTCAAAAGTTAATCAATCACATGATTTAATGAATGCATTCACACACCACGCTTTCAGACACCTGGTGGGATTGAAGCCATGTACAGTCAATTTATTCTCGACTGTGATAATGATGACTGCATGGATATTTATATTGAAGTTCTTATATCATTAATTAAATCATGACCTGTGCTTTGGGACAACATTCTGCAGAGCTACAAGGGCAGAAATGCAACAAGGAAGGCATGGGAAGAAGTTTTTATGGAAATGTAAGTGGATTACAAAGATCTAGGAGAGAAGGATAAAAATATATTTGGTAAGTTTTATTCAGTTAATATAATGTGTGTTAACAGAGTGCATATTTGATTTGTATGTCTGCTATTTCTCAGATTTATTATTAACTAGGGATGTGTGACAGACCCCGTCATGGGTTATGGTTTTGGTATTTGTATCTCCTTCATGTTTTGGATTTGTATTTGGTTTTGCCAAAACTGCCCTTGATGTTTTGGTTTTGGATCTATTTTTTTTTTTTTTTTACAAAAATCATAAAAACAGCTAAAATTACAGAATTTAGACCTGTTTTGTTCCTACAATATTAGTAACCTCAATAACAATAATTTCCAGTAATTTCCAGTCAATTTTGACCTCCTCATAGCTCACAATATTGTTCACCAACATAGACCAAAGCCTGGCTGGCTAAACTGAGCAGAAGAGCATCGGTACAAATACGCGGCAGTTATTTCTGTTTAAAAATTAGTAATATATTAGCAGTAACCAATCAAACCAACTTGCAAGTACTTTCAATAGAAAATAAGGCAAAACAGAAATTTACTAAGAATCGTGTATGGCATTTCATTGCTCTAAAGTAGTAGTAGTTAACAAACAGCAAAGAAAAAACCCTAAACCATGTGTAAATTAGCAACAGCAGACATGGATGCCCCCTGCACAAGTGCACATGCCTCTAGCATATGCCTATTCTCAGTGCCCAGTCTGTACCTCCCTCCTGGGGGCCCTGGCCCAATGATGACTGGAACTCTGTGCCCATGTAAAGCCATGATCAATCAGCCTTTTTGTTGAGCAGTTACCCAAAATCTCCCCAAACATAAAAACAGTGTTCCATACTTGCGGGTTGGATACAGTGCGGGTCGGATACAGTGCAGTTTACAGTGCAGGTGAGATCAGATAGAGTGTGGTTCGGATACAGTGTGGGTCAGATACAGTGTGGGTCAGATACAGTGATCGGATACAATGCATGTTGATACAGTGCAGGCTGGACACAGCACAGGTTACAGACATTGTGGGTTGGATACAGTGTGGGTCAGATAAAGTGTGGGTTGGATACAGTGCAAGTTACAGACAGTGTAGGTCAGATACAGTGTGGATTGAATACAGTGCGGGTTACAGACAGTGTGGGTCAGATACAGTGTGAGTTGTATACAGTGTGGGATTGATACAGTGCAGGTCAGATACAGTGTAGGTCAGATATAGTGTAGGTTAGATACAGTGTGGGTCATATACAGTGACGTTTTCATACGATGAAACTACATCAGTGCTAATTGGATAATTAGTTTGTAAAAGGGAAAAAAACAACTGATTTTTTGTTGGACGTAAAGAACCATTCAAACCATCTTTTGTGTGTGAAAGGAAATCATCCGTCCATCCAAAAAAAGTCATCTTTTTTGTCTGGACGGACAAATAAGTTGGTTGTGAAACAAGCTTATTTGTTATAGAAAGGACCATTCACTTGATATCATAGAAACACACCACAGTGAATTCGAAGCTATTCATTCACATTCATTTAATAGTGTTTTTTACAGAATTTACATTCACCATATATCACAGTTGGTTTCAGTTTGTTGCTTAATGAGGAGTTTAAGTGGCGAGTGTTTGGTAATTGTTATGAGTTTTTTTTATAATTAGTTTTGTTCTGTATTTGTCTATTTGTGGTATGTTTTCCATAAAGTCTTTATTTTTGGTAAGTTTTGTGTGTGATTTTTGTGTTGGTTTTTTTCTGTTAAAGACCAGTCATGCCTAGTTAAAGACCTCATAATCCTCCATAGCCTAACTGCATGATATAACTGTTAATCAATTGTTGCCTATCATAATTAGAGATGAGCGCCTGAAATTTTTCGGGTTTTGTGTTTTGGTTTTGGGTTCGGTTCCGCGGCCGTGTTTTGGGTTCGAACGCGTTTTGGCAAAACCTCACCGAATTTTTTTTGTCGGATTCGGGTGTGTTTTGGATTCGGGTGTTTTTTTCAAAAAACACTAAAAAACAGCTTAAATCATAGAATTTGGGGGTCATTTTGATCCCAAAGTATTATTAACCTCAAAAACCATAATTTACACTCATTTTCAGTCTATTCTGAATACCTCACACCTCACAATATTATTTTTAGTCCTAAAATTTGCACCGAGGTCGCTGTGTGAGTAAGATAAGCGACCCTAGTGGCCGACACAAACACCGGGCCCATCTAGGAGTGGCACTGCAGTGTCACGCAGGATGTCCCTTCCAAAAAACCCTCCCCAAACAGCACATGACGCAAAGAAAAAAAGAGGCGCAATGAGGTAGCTGTGTGAGTAAGATTAGCGACCCTAGTGGCCGACACAAACACCGGGCCCATCTAGGAGTGGCACTGCAGTGTCACGCAGGATGTCCCTTCCAAAAAACCCTCCCCAAACAGCACATGACGCAAAGAAAAAAAGAGGCGCAATGAGGTAGCTGACTGTGTGAGTAAGATCAGCGACCCTAGTGGCCGACACAAACACCGGGCCCATTTAGGAGTGGCACTGCAGTGTCACGCAGGATGTCCCTTCCAAAAAACCCTCCCCAATCAGCACATGATGCAAAGAAAAAGAAAAGAAAAAAGAGGTGCAAGATGGAATTGTCCTTGGGCCCTCCCACCCACCCTTATGTTGTATAAACAAAACAGGACATGCACACTTTAACCAACCCATCATTTCAGTGACAGGGTCTGCCACACGACTGTGACTGATATGACGGGTTGGTTTGGACCCCCCCCAAAAAAGAAGCAATTAATCTCTCCTTGCACAAACTGGCTCTACAGAGGCAAGATGTCCACCTCATCATCACCCTCCGATATATCACCGTGTACATCCCCCTCCTCACAGATTATCAATTCGTCCCCACTGGAATCCACCATCTCAGCTCCCTGTGTACTTTGTGGAGGCAATTGCTGCTGGTCAATGTCTCCGCGGAGGAATTGATTATAATTCATTTTAATGAACATCATCTTCTCCACATTTTCTGGATGTAACCTCGTACGCCGATTGCTGACAAGGTGAGCGGCGGCACTAAACACTCTTTCGGAGTACACACTTGTGGGAGGGCAACTTAGGTAGAATAAAGCCAGTTTGTGCAAGGGCCTCCAAATTGCCTCTTTTTCCTGCCAGTATAAGTACGGACTGTGTGACGTGCCTACTTGGATGCGGTCACTCATATAATCCTCCACCATTCTATCAATGTTGAGAGAATCATATGCAGTGACAGTAGACGACATGTCCGTAATCGTTGTCAGGTCCTTCAGTCCGGACCAGATGTCAGCATCAGCAGTCGCTCCAGACTGCCCTGCATCACCGCCAGCGGGTGGGCTCGGAATTCTGAGCCTTTTCCTCGCACCCCCAGTTGCGGGAGAATGTGAAGGAGGAGATGTTGACAGGTCGCGTTCCGCTTGACTTGACAATTTTGTCACCAGCAGGTCTTTCAACCCCAGCAGACTTGTGTCTGCCGGAAAGAGAGATCCAAGGTAGGCTTTAAATCTAGGATCGAGCACGGTGGCCAAAATGTAGTGCTCTGATTTCAACAGATTGACCACCCGTGAATCCTTGTTAAGCGAATTAAGGGCTCCATCCACAAGTCCCACATGCCTAGCGGAATCGCTCCGTGTTAGCTCCTCCTTCAATGTCTCCAGCTTCTTCTGCAAAAGCCTGATGAGGGGAATGACCTGACTCAGGCTGGCAGTGTCTGAACTGACTTCACGTGTGGCAAGTTCAAAGGGCATCAGAACCTTGCACAACGTTGAAATCATTCTCCACTGCGCTTGAGACAGGTGCATTCCACCTACTATATCGTGCTCAATTGTATAGGCTTGAATGGCCTTTTGCTGCTCCTCCAACCTCTGAAGCATATAGAGGGTTGAATTCCACCTCGTTACCACTTCTTGCTTCAGATGATGGCAGGGCAGGTTCAGTAGTTTTTGGTGGTGCTCCAGTCTTCTGTACGTGGTGCCTGTACGCCGAAAGTGTCCCGCAATTCTTCTGGCCACCGACAGCATCTCTTGCACGCCCCTGTCGTTTTTTAAAAAATTCTGCACCACCAAATTCAAGGTATGTGCAAAACATGGGACGTGCTGGAATTTGCCCATATTTAATGCACACACAATATTGCTGGCGTTGTCCGATGCCACAAATCCACAGGAGAGTCCAATTGGGGTAAGCCATTCCGCGATGATCTTCCTCAGTTGCCGTAAGAGGTTTTCAGCTGTGTGCGTATTCTGGAAAGCGGTGATACAAAGCGTAGCCTGCCTAGGAAAGAGTTGGCGTTTGCGAGATGCTGCTACTGGTGCCGCCGCTGCTGTTCTTGCGGCGGGAGTCCATACATCTACCCAGTGGGCTGTCACAGTCATATAGTCCTGACCCTGCCCTGCTCCACTTGTCCACATGTCCGTGGTTAAATGGACATTGGGTACAACTGCATTTTTTAGGACACTGGTGAGTCTTTTTCTGACGTCCGTGTACATTCTCGGTATCGCCTGCCTAGAGAAGTGGAACCTAGATGGTATTTGGTAACGGGGGCACACTGCCTCAATAAATTGTCTAGTTCCCTGTGAACTAACGGCGGATACCGGACGCACGTCTAACACCAACATAGTTGTCAAGGCCTCAGTTATCCGCTTTGCAGCAGGATGACTGCTGTGATATTTCATCTTCCTCGCAAAGGACTGTTGAACAGTCAATTGCTTACTGGAAGTAGTACAAGTGGGCTTACGACTTCCCCTCTGGGATGACCATCGACTCCCAGCAGCAACAACAGCAGCGCCAGCAGCAGTAGGCGTTACACGCAAGGATGCATCGGAGGAATCCCAGGCAGGAGAGGAATCGTCAGAATTGCCAGTGACATGGCCTGCAGGACTATTGGCATTCCTGGGGAAGGAGGAAATTGACACTGAGGGAGTTGGTGGGGTGGTTTGCGTGAGCTTGGTTACAAGAGGAAGGGATTTACTGGTCAGTGGACTGCTTCCGCTGTCACCCAAAGTTTTTGAACTTGTCACTGACTTATTATGAATGCGCTGCAGGTGACGTATAAGGGAGGATGTTCCGAGGTGGTTAACGTCCTTACCCCTACTTATTACAGCTTGACAAAGGGAACACACGGCTTGACACCTGTTGTCCGCATTTCTGGTGAAATACCTCCACACCGAAGAGCTGATTTTTTTGGTATTTTCACCTGGCATGTCAACGGCCATATTCCTCCCACGGACAACAGGTGTCTCCCCGGGTGCCTGACTTAAACAAACCACCTCACCATCAGAATCCTCCTGGTCAATTTCCTCCCCAGCGCCAGCAACACCCATATCCTCCTTATCCTGGTGTACTTCAACACTGACATCTTCAATCTGACTATCAGGAACTGGACTGCGGGTGCTCCTTCCAGCACTTGCAGGGGGCGTGCAAATGGTGGAAGGCGCATGCTCTTCACGTCCAGTGTTGGGAAGGTCAGGCATCGCAACCGACACAATTGGACTCTCCTTGTGGATTTGGGATTTCGAAGAATGCACAGTTCTTTGCTGTGCTGCTTTTGCCAGCTTGAGTCTTTTCATTTTTCTAGCGAGAGGCTGAGTGCTTCCATCCTCATGTGAAGCTGAACCACTAGCCATGAACATAGGCCAGGGCCTCAGCCGTTCCTTGCCACTCCGTGTCGTAAATGGCATATTGGCAAGTTTACGCTTCTCCTCCGACAATTTTATTTTAGGTTTTGGAGTCCTTTTTTTTCTGATATTTGGTGTTTTGGATTTGACATGCTCTGTACTATGACATTGGGCATCGGCCTTTGCAGACGACGTTGCTGGCATTTCATCGTCTCGGCCATGACTAGTGGCAGCAGCTTCAGCACGAGGTGGAAGTGGATCTTGATCTTTCCCTAATTTTGGAACCTCAACATTTTTGTTCTCCATATTTTAATAGGCACAACTAAAAGGCACCTCAGGTAAACAATGGAGATGGATACTAGTATACAATTATGGACTGCCTGCCGAGTGCAGACACAGAGGTAGCCACAGCCGTGAACTACCGTACTGTACTGTGTCTGCTGCTAATATAGACTGGTTGATAAAGAGATGTCTATGTAACTATGTATGTATAAAGAAGAAAGAAAAAAAAACCACGGTTAGGTGGTATACAATTATGGACGGACTGCCTGCCGAGTGCAGACACAGAGGTAGCCACAGCCGTGAACTACCGTACTGTACTGTGTCTGCTGCTAATAATATAGACTGGTTGATAAAGAGATGTCGTAGTAGTATGTATGTATAAAGAAGAAAGAAAAAAAAACCACGGTTAGGTGGTATACAATTATGGACGGACTGCCTGCCGAGTGCAGACACAGAGGTAGCCACAGCCGTGAACTACCGTACTGTACTGTGTCTGCTGCTAATATAGACTGGTTGATAAAGAGATGTCTATGTAACTATGTATGTATAAAGAAGAAAGAAAAAAAAACCACGGTTAGGTGGTATACAATTATGGACGGACTGCCTGCCGAGTGCAGACACAGAGGTAGCCACAGCCGTGAACTACCGTACTGTACTGTGTCTGCTGCTAATATAGACTGGTTGATAAAGAGATGTCTATGTAACTATGTATGTATAAAGAAGAAAGAAAAAAAAACCACGGTTAGGTGGTATACAATTATGGACGGACTGCCTGCCGAGTGCAGACACAGAGGTAGCCACAGCCGTGAACTACCGTACTGTACTGTGTCTGCTGCTAATATAGACTGGTTGATAAAGAGATGTCTATGTAACTATGTATGTATAAAGAAGAAAGAAAAAAAAACCACGGTTAGGTGGTATACAATTATGGACGGACTGCCTGCCGAGTGCAGACACAGAGGTAGCCACAGCCGTGAACTACCGTACTGTACTGTGTCTGCTGCTAATATAGACTGGTTGATAAAGAGATGTCTATGTAACTATGTATGTATAAAGAAGAAAGAAAAAAAAACCACGGTTTGGTGGTATACAATTATGGACGGACTGCCTGCCGAGTGCAGACACAGAGGTAGCCACAGCCGTGAACTACCGTACTGTACTGTGTCTGCTGCTAATATAGACTGGTTGATAAAGAGATGTCTATGTAACTATGTATGTATAAAGAAGAAAGAAAAAAAAACCACGGTTAGGTGGTATACAATTATGGATGGACTGCCTGCCGAGTGCAGACACAGAGGTAGCCACAGCCGTGAACTACCGTACTGTACTGTGTCTGCTGCTAATATAGACTGGTTGATAAAGAGATGTCTATGTAACTATGTATGTATAAAGAAGAAAGAAAAAAAAACCACGGTTAGGTGGTATACAATTATGGACGGACTGCCTGCCGAGTGCAGACACAGAGGTAGCCACAGCCGTGAACTACCGTACTGTGTCTGCTGCGACTGGATGATAAATGATATAAAAAATATATATATATCACTACTGCAGCCGGACAGGTATATATTATATATTATATAATGACGGACCTGCTGGACACTGTCTGTCAGCAGAATGAGTTTTATTTTTATAGAATAAAAAAAACAACAACACACAAGTGAAGTCACACGACGAGTGTTTAACTTTTTCAGGCAATCACAATATAAGTATACTACTAACTATACTGGTGGTCAGTGTGGTCAGGTCACTGGTCAGTCACACTGGCAGTGGCACTCCTGCAGCAAAAGTGTGCACTGTTTAATTTTAATATAATATTATGTACTCCTGGCTCCTGCTATAACCTATAACTGGCACTGCAGTGCTCCCCAGTCTCCCCCACAATTATAAGCTGTGTGAGCTGAGCAGTCAGACAGATATATAATATATATAGATGATGCAGCACACTGGGCTGAGCCTGAGCAGTGCACACAGATATGGTATGTGACTGAGTCACTGTGTGTATCGCTTTTTTCAGGCAGAGAACGGATATATTAAATAAACTGCACTGTCTGGTGGTCACTCACTATATAATATTATGTACTCCTGGCTCCTGCTATAACCTATAACTGGCACTGCAGTGCTCCCCAGTCTCCCCCACAATTATAAGCTGTGTGAGCTGAGCAGTCAGACAGATATATAATATATATAGATGATGCAGCACACTGGGCTGAGCCTGAGCAGTGCACACAGATATGGTATGTGACTGAGTCACTGTGTGTATCGCTTTTTTCAGGCAGAGAACGGATATATTAAATAAACTGCACTGTCTGGTGGTCACTCACTAGTAAACTCTCTGCACTCTCTACACTTCTACAGTACTCCTCCTAGTCCTAAGCTCCAGTAAATCTCTCTCTCTTATAATCTAAATGGAGAGGACGCCAGCCACGTCCTCTCACTATCAATCTCAATGCACGTGTGAAAATGGCGGCGACGCGCGGCTCCTTATATAGAATCCGAGTCTCGCGAGAATCCGACAGCGTCATGATGACGTTCGGGCGCGCTCGGGTTAACCGAGCAAGGCGGGAGGATCCGAGTCTGCTCGGACCCATGAAAAAAACCATGAAGTTCGGGCGGGTTCGGATTCAGAGAAACCGAACCCGCTCATCTCTAATCATAATCAATAAATTTACCTGCTGTTTCAGCAACCATGCCTGTCTGAGGCTATTCATCTCTGTCGGCAAGTTTGCTGACAGGTTTATGGTGATTTTCAAAACTGCCACTTCTGTTCTTTCTATGGTCTAAAACATTGATGGAGCATCAATATCCAATTCTATTGAATTCTATTCTAAAGTTTGCCTTCTCTTTGTTTTTGTGGCAATTTTGTCCTTAGTAAATTGGTGGATTGCAACTGCCAAATCACCAGTGAGGAAGTTGCTTTACCTTTAAAAAATAATTTAAAAAATGGCAGAAGCTCTGGTGCTTATATTCTAAGACAGATGTGGCAAAAGTGTTGTGAAGGAAAATATTATTATTATTATTATTGTTATTATTATTACAACAACAACAACAACAACAACAGCAACAACAACACTGCCCACACAACCATTTTTCTCCAATGTATTGCTCACTTAAGTCCTGATATCTGGGCAAGACCTCTTCCGTGCATGAAGCCATCCACAGCTTGGGAAAATAACAAACCCATAAATACATTGACTTGCTCCATACAGAACTTCAACAAGAATGACAATGCAGTGCCATAATACTTCTGTATATAAACTGAGATTTTCCCATGGACTTTGACCATAGGGAATTCCAACTGTAATGCACTGAAGTGATGTGCTCTAGCATAAAATATGCTAATAGTGGGAAAAATGTATTAATATTCCTAATTTCTCTGGGCTAAGAGACGTCTTGCTTAATGGCTTATCACAGCAGTGCAGGTTGTCTCAGTGCTGTAATGCACAGTACTACAAAGAGAGTCATCAGAGAGGTGCTATGATAGCTCACCTGTATAACATCAGCATAGTGCTGATACTATATGGAATGACTCCTGGTGGGCTGCACCGTGTGTGCAAGATCTCACATAAACTGCGAGGTATTGTGCCAAAAAACGTGCATAATCTACATTTCATTGTTTAGTAAGTGCCCATAACTTTTTAATAGCTATGGCAGTGGTATTATTGACTGAATGCACCACTGGAGAATTCTCAGATTTTAGAGCGTCTCTTAACTATTTACATATATTATGCTCTCTGGGTAAATTATGGAAAATATGTGTAATATGTACTGTAATGCTGGCCATACCACCTCAACTGCCCTCTGCCTGGATCGACTTGATCATATGTGCAGCACATATGATCAGTTGTTGCAATGTGTGACATCGCATCATATTCACACCCAAAAAATTCATAATGTGCATGCGATGGTTTGAATGACGCGTCAATATTGTGCAATATCGACGTTGTGTATGGTCCAGCTTTACATGCATCTTAAGAGTCTTGTAGTTTTGCACATCATATAAATTGCATATATTTAACTATTGAAATTTTCATTAAAGTGAATATTACACTAATTAAAAAACTTAACATAACAGTAGATTTTTGCACTGTGCATTGGACTGCATTATTAATCCACTTCCTCTACAAATTGTGATAATTTTGGGACGATAGGATACCACTCAAACAGCAGTTATTGTACTATATTGATTGTGCTGAAACATCTCTAGCCCAATAAGCTGTTAATAATAACTGTGTGAAACTGAAGGGAAAAAGATAACAGTTAGTTTATAGAAATGCCTATATAAGATATTGCAATCTATTTCAGTTGTGACTTTAATATTAAGAAGATAGTGATGGCTCTTCTTGTTAGCTTATAGACTTGAGCGAGGCTAGATGGAGAGGGCAAATCCAGAAAAAAGGAGCGTCAGATTCTCTATTTGTTGTAGGCACAGAAATAGAACCTCCGGGGCAATGTTGGTGAGAAGTGGTGTTGGTAAAACTGGGTGCACGGATGATGCTTTTAGTCATTGGTCAGAACTCACAAGAGCAGTGAGGCAGGACAGATTAACCTAGCTAGAGGCACTGGTGAACTGCTTGACTGCGGTGCTTTATGAACTGTTAAGAAAAAAGAGGGCTAAATGTAATAGCCTCCAAGTAGCCAGAGGTGCTGGACTTTGTGCGAGTCTGCCCATATTTTTTAAAGCAGCAATCATTTACAAGTGAATCTAGACCAACTGAGATTTCTAATAGACATATAGGCATAAGTCAGGTCCCTAAGAGGCTGCACAACAGAAAACAGTCCAATCAGAGTTTATATAGATGCAACATATTCTGCAATACACTAGCAGAAAATGCTCCTGCAAATATGGAATACAGGCAGGAAAAAGGTTAATCAGTACAGGCCTACTATGGCTTAATACTCCACAGACACACAGATCAGGGGTTCAGGTTGGTAGAGCCCAGATAAATAAGAATTTTTAAAAGTAGAGTACTTTACTTAATGGCCTAGATCCAAAAATAAAAGAGGAATTATACAAGTAGACCAGGTAGACCAGATTCTGCATCCCTAGCACCTAACATACTTCTCACTATTTTGAGAGCAATAGAGCAAAATCACAATATTCAGCATAAAAAGACGTACTGTACCAAATCTGCCCATCAGCCTGTCTATGTTATAATTCAGACATCAGAAACAATAGAGACCACCGCAGGTCAGGAAGATGCAGACAAGGTCATTGGAAACTTTGGGCAGAAGAGGCAAAATATAAGTGCCTTTGTTTTCATTGTTATCAACATGGTCACATAAAAAGAGATTGTCCGGCCCTGACAACAAAAGGTCAGAAGCAGAAGAAGGACAAACTCAAGGTACGATTGGAAAATGACCCCTACGTACCCACTCTGCCTGTGGTAACACCCAATGTTTCAGTGTCTCAATGTGCTATACCTGTAGAAATAGAACATGAAGTGACTATATCCTGTCTAGCAGATACTGGGGAACACAGAACTGTTGTAAGATTAGATTCCTCCTAGCTTAATAACTAACAATTGTGTAAATGCCATAGGCTTAGATGGTACTACTATGCCACCAAAATGAACCAAGCCTCTTTTAGTACAATTTCCTACAGGGAAATCAGTGCTAGCCCAGGTGCAAGTGTCAGAGACATGCCCAGTCAACTTAAAAGGTGCAGATTTATTGTCAGCCCTCGAAGCATCCATAATATACAGAGATGGGGATATAACAATCACAACTGGAGCAGACAAGCAGCAGTCTATTGCTTTTGACACCTATATGTATGCTCAGATATTAGATGCACATATTAATCTGGTAGACACCAGTGTAGACCTTAATTCCAAATAAACTTTGGACCACAAGTAAAATTGACATGGGACTCTTGTCTGTTACTCTGGTGTCTATACAACTCAAATCCAACTTGTGTATTAAACAGTATTCTCTTAATCCAGATGAAACCAGTACAATTGGCAAGTAGATACAAGAATAAGTACAGGCTGGAGTATTGAAACTTTGCCACTCTGCCTGGAACACACCCCTTTTCCCAATTAAAAAGAAAACAAAGCCAGGTGGAGCAGTATGTAATAGGATGGTTCATGACCTTAGAGAGGTCAATAAAATTATGGTGATAGATATCCCGATCATGCCCAATCTTCACACAAATTCCTACAACCTCAGAATGGTTCATACAGTAGTCATTGAGTTGGAAAAATGCCTTCTTCTTAGTTCCCCTGACAGAGGACAGCCAACTTATCTTGGCCTGCACATACTCAGAAAAGCAGTATTGTTGGACTATACTACCACAGGGAAGGGTACATCACACTCAGCCTTTTCAGAAGCCATGTCACTGCCCTTGCAATACACGCACAGTGCTCATCCAATTGTTTTGTGTGTCTGTCCTATTTTTTATGTTCTTTTGAGATAACGACCGAAGAAGAGATGATAGCCAATATGAGGATGAGGTTCAGAGGAGAGGCTTTGATGTAGGCAAGCAAGAAAGATTTAGTCCACCTTCTGTTTTGGCTATCCTGGATGACTCTCTTAAGTCTGTGGGGTTAATCAAGGCTTCCTCATCTAAAGCTAGCAAGAAGAAGAAGAAGATGAAGAAGAAGAAGAAGAAGAAGAAGAAGAAGAAGAAAATATGACCATTTAGGCATCTGGAAACCACCTTCTGAAGGGGGGCATTATGTTATATGTGTCTGTCTTGTTTTTTTATGTTCTTTTGCAATATGTTTCCCCACCACTATGGGTCACTAGGCCTCCTGACTCTGGTGTGTTGTCAGACATCTGCTAATTAATCAACATGGACAACACCTAATTTTTACCTGTTTAGTCTGCCTGGGACCAGCAGGCATGGCTGGTAATTGAATGCTAATTCCTAGTCCATGTGCTTTGGTTACATGCTCCAGTCCTGTTGTTATTCCTTGGACTTCTATGCCACACTCCTATCTGGACTGCTGCCACTGTTCAATGGTATGCATGATGTTTATTCTGACTCCTAGCATCTGAATACCTGCCATTGTCTGCCTGTTTGCATACTATCCTGTGTCTGCATTACTAAGTTAACCTGGATATTCTGAATGCCTGCATTGTCTGCCTGTTTGCATACTATCCTGTGTCTGCATTACTAAGTTAACCTGGATATCCTGAATACCTGCATTGTTTGCCTGTTTGCATTCTACCCTGTGTCTGCATTACTAAGCTAACCTGGATATCCTGAATACCTGCCATTGTCTGCCTGTTTGGATACTACCCTGTGTCTGCATGACTAAGTTAACCTGGATATCCTGAATACCTGCCACTACCTGCCTGTCTGCATAGTACCATGTGTGTGCATTACTAAGCTATCTGGATATACCGAATACCTGGAATTACCTACCTGTCTGCAAATTACCCTGTGTCTGCATTGCCAAGTGGAATTCCTTGTTTGTTCCTGTTTTTCATTTATTAAACACTTCAAGATATTAGCTACATTGGTAGTGTTTATTAAAAACGTCAGGGGTTAATTCCTAACAGCAATATGTGGATGACCTTAATCTATGGTCGAATACTAAAGGATTGTATGCAAGCTACTGTTTCACTATTAACATTCTTAGCAGAGAAGGGATGCAAAGCATCTAAAGACAATTGGTACAAACTCAAGTCCAGTTCTTAGGCCATTGTATATCAGCTAGAGCTAAGCACATTACAGCTGAAAGGAGAATGTCCATTTACTAGGAACCACTCACCAGGATATTAAAACAACTCAGTGCATTTCTAGGCCTCATAATCTATTGTAGGGAGTTGATTAGAAATGCATCACAAAAGCTTCAGATACTGTATGATGATTTGAAAAAAGATCTTAAGCAAGAACATACAGATCTGACAGAGAACCAATCCCAAACCTTTGAACAACTTAAGAATGATATCCTTAGTGCCCCAGCTTTGGCACTCCCTGATTACAGTAATGGGTAAATGTATTATAGCGGCACGGATCGTGCCACTATAACACTTCCTAATACACCTCATTACCGAGGCGAAGCAGGAAGGGACATCGACAAGATGTACTAACATCTTATCTGCCGAAGTGGGGGGGGGGGTGAAAGCACCCCCCTCCGGTGATATCCCCCTTAGCATACAGTGCTTTAGTTCATTGTTGAAGCAATGTGTCTCCCTGTCCCGGACGGCTCCAGTGCACCTGCGTGGGATCTCGCTACTCACACAAGATCCCCTGCGCATTCCGGAGCTGGCACCTGCCACAGCCAGGGACAGCTCTGTCCCTGCTGTGATCTATTGGCATTGCCACCTATAGCTGTTGAAATTGACAGCTACAGGTGTTGGAATCATTTCCATCACATATTGGCCGATATGGACAGGGGTGCACTGTGCACTATCTGCAGCCTTCTTACATTGAGGAGAAGCAGTATAGTGCACATAACATGCACTGATATCACTTCTCCCCCATAGCGCATGTTCTTACATTTACCCTACACCCTTTACACTTTTCTGTAATGAAAATCCAGGCCATGCCCAGGGTGTACTGACAAAGTGAAATGGGGAAAACAAAGGCCACTTGGATACTGCTCTTTACAGTTAGATCCTGTAATAAAATGAGCACCCTTGTGTGTCCATGCTGTTGCTTCTGCGGCAGTACTTATAGACAAAGTGGAAGATATTTTCTTAGGGGATCCGGTTAGGATTCCGGCGGTCGGGTTCCCAGCTGTCAAAATACAGATGGCAGGACGCCAACACATTATGAAATGCTGGCGCTGAAATCCTGACAGGGATCACAATCCCGTTGCTGCATCTTGACACCTAGTATCCCGACCACTACACTGCCGGGCCATTGGAAAGGTAATCTGTTAGGGGAGGATAGGTTTAGACTATGGGGGGAGCGTTAAGGTTAGGATAATAGGAGGGGGTTTAGGGTTAGGCACCCCTGGGATGTATTAGGGTTAGGCTGCAGGGAGAGGTTTAGGTTTAGGCTGTGAGGAGGGTGGTTAGGGTTAGGCTGAAAACAGGGAGGGTTAGGGGGCCATTATGGTTACTGAAATAATCAAACCCAAACCATACACTTCTCAGCCACCAGACTTACGAAGTATGAAGTAGTATTACTCATACCATCAAATATCACAATTAAATGATGTACAATTTTGAACCCTGCTACTTTATTACTTCTGGGTTCAATGGAGAGGGAAAGTGATTCTGATACAGATGACAGTGCAGGAGATTACTATGGAGATATCTATGGGGTGGGAGACTAAAATATCCCAATCTTGTTCTCTCATCACGATTGTATAGAATTAAGGAAACGAGACAAGTGGCACTCCCATCATGGCTGGTGTGCCCCTTCAGAATGCAGACCTTGACTTGTTTGTTGATGGGTCACGTAAATATATGGGGTGTGTGCCACACACCGATTATGCAGTAACCTCAGAAACTGATATTCTCATACAGGAGTCTTTACCACCTTCCAGCTCAGCACAAGAAGCCAAGCTGTGGACCATGGCAGCTTGGCTTCTTGCAGTATATGCAGTAGGGCAGTCAGTGAATATTTATACTGATTCAAAATATGTTTATGGGATCACTTATAATTACAGTCTGATATGAGTAAACATTTATGGGGTCATCTGGTAAATCTATTAATCATACAAAGACAAGGTTACAGGTGCACAATTCAAACACTACAAATTTATCAATAATAATCATTGCATTCAAATTTTGCATTTTGAGCAAGGTTCTTCTTATAGTTTTTTCCATAAATAACAGCTTGCCCACCACATCTAGGTGACCTTGTTAATCGGGTAAGTCCATAACATATTGGGGGGTACAAATCTAGGGCACGTGACACCTCAAATCCAAGCAGCTGAGTGACCCCAGGGCAACATTAGAGTGAAAAAATATAGTATATAGTGGAAAAAATAAAGATAGGGTAGTGAGAGGTAATGAGGTGATAAATAAAGTATTGTGAGGTAAAGTAGTGAGAAGTGAAGGTGGGAAACAAGTTACATTGAAACAACACACACACAATATGTTATGGTATTGTAGTCTTTCGTGATTGGTAATGTATTTACAGTATTACTGTATTTTAGTGCACTGTGTACCACATGTATGTGTTTACCCTTCTATGTGAATACCTGGCTGATGCTTTGGAACCGGAAACAAAATCCTAGTATACGCTTGTATACCTGGCCAACAAAGGTGATTCTGATTCTGAATAGGGATGAAAGGAAATTTGAAAATAACTGTTATCCTGTGTTGCTGCCGAGGCCAAACATCCACAACAGTCCAGGGGGACCCATGCCCCAGAAATCCACTCCAATCTGACCATCTAATATACATTTGTGCAGGACTTGCCTTGCTCTGCATGCAATCTAACAAATATCAGGAAGCTAATAGAAACCAATATATAGGACAGGTGGGCGTGGGTACTACAACCAGGAAGAAGGGATCTCCTGCCTTCTATTGTGTATGTAAATACACAGCATTAGGTATACAGGGGAGGGGTCCTGGGGTGCACACCGGTAATGAGAGATTTGACCCTGCGGATACCTTTCAGTACTGCATACAAAGACAAGGTTGCAGGTGCACAATTCAAACACTACCAATTTATTAATAATAATCATTGCAATAAAATGTTGCATTTTGAGCGAGGTTCTTTGCATAGTTATGGCCATAAATAATGGCTTTCCCACCACATCCAGGTGACCTCGTTAATCGGGCAAGTCCCTAACATATTGTGAAGATAGAGTTTTCACTATATATTTTTTCACTCTAGTGTTGCCCTGGGATCACTCAGCTGCTTGGGTTTGAGGTGTCCCATGCTCTAGATTTGTACCCCCCAATATGTTAGGGACTTTCCAGATTGATGAGGTCACCTGGACATGGTGGGCAAGCCATTTTAATGGCCATAACTATGCAAAGAAACTCACTCAAAATGCAAAATGTTATTGCAATGATTATTTTTAATAAATTGGTAGTGTTTGAATTGTGCTCCTACAACCTTGTCCTTGTATGCAGTACTGAAAGATTTCTGCAGGGTTGCTCCTCTCATTGCTGGTTTGCACCCCAGAACCCCTCCCCTGTAAGCCTATTAAACATGCAGATTGCATCAAATCCTTGTTTGCTTGTTGCCTAGGCAAGTAGCCGTTATAAAGGTAAAGAAACACACCCGAGGCAATACTATGGAAGTAAAAGGCAATCCATAGCTGACAGGACAGCAAAGGATACCACCCTGAAGCCACCCTCAGATAACGCTTTGACAGTATCAGTATAACTATTCTACCCCAGCCTACAGCAGAAAATGCAAAAACAAGCCCCACAGAAGGAAATAACAGCCTGGAAAAGACTAGGAGTAGAGGAGAAAGAAGGGAGGTGGATGTTGGACCAGTGGCATTGCCTGCTTCCCTCACTGTACCCAGTCATAGTTTAGATACTTCATGGGAAAGCTCATAATTCTAGAGACACTATAGGCAATACCTTCAACAAAAAATGGTAGGTCCCGAGTTCACGCAGGTAGCACAGTCCTATACCATGGGCTGTACAATCTGTGTTTTGAATAATCCAGGGAAAACTGTCTTTGTGCCTCTTAAGACTACCTCTAAAATGTATTTTACATTTCAGAGATTACAGATTTACTTTATATAGGTGCCCAAAGTATCAGGGTATGAATGTGTCTTGGTGTGCATGGATCTCTTATCTGGCTGGCCAGAGCCCTGCAAGTCAGGAAACACAAAAACTGTAGGAAAGAAACTGATAGCTGAAGTACAGTAGTCTGCAAATATGGGGTATCTAAGGTAATAGTGACAGAAGTACATATTTTACTGGGGAAATGTTAAACCACATCTTGGCAAACCTGGGAATCACACAGGGCCTACATACCACATATCACCTCCAAAGTAGTGGCACGGTGAAGAGACTGAACTAGACACTTAAATTGAAATTGCAGAAACGAATAGCTGAAACCCATACAAATTGGTTGGAATGCTTAACCTTGACACTGTTCTCAGTCAGACATAGTGGGAAGCATAAACATACCCCTTTAAGATACCAATTGGGTCTCCAGCTAGAGCAGGATGTTATTTACCGCAGCAATTGCAGCATGAGCATGCAGACCTGACACAGTATGTCATCCACTTAGAACAAGAACTAACAAAAATACACCACAAAGTGTCTGCTTCTATTCCAGATCCCAATTTCTCAGGAGAAACCCATGACCTGTAGTTGTAGTCTGGTGAATGGATTGTCATAAAGAAACTAGTGTGAAAAGTATTGGAACCATGATTTAGGGGCCCTTACCAAGTTCTTCTCACTACCCCAACCTCAGTTAAGGTGACAGAACGAGACACTTGGATCCACTCATCACATTGCAAGACAATTAAGAAGATTAACTGATAGAGGTCTTTGGGCCTGTATAATATGATGTGCAATTTTCTCTACTGGGTTGTCTGTGATAATATGGACTTTACTCATAGATCCCTATAACCAACAACCCATCTTCGGTAATTCATCCCACTATAATCGTAGTATGTGGGAACTTCAGAAACATTTGCGGGATCCATGGGATAATAAATTTATACAGATACATTACTTTCTTGTTAAGGGTACCAATAATATTGACTGTTGGACTTGCACACATTCCCCAATTTCTTCCAACACAATACCATATTTAACTATACCTGTAGTGTGGGAACAATTGACTACTTGGAGTACGAATGCACATAGGGATTAGGTAAAAGTTTGAAAAGTTGACTACACAAAAATTCAGTAATACTAAGATGAGTTTTTATGTTGTTGGGGTATAAATCTCTTTCTTGGTTGAAGGCCACCAGCATACCTATAAAGAAGAGACCTGTACAAGTTTGCGGGAGAAGCGCAACAGCAGATAAAATGTTTATGGGTAGACAGTAACTCCCCTAATTTGGGAGAGCTAACACACACTGTAAATGTTACTTTTCACATAGACAACACTTACATTACTGGATATTCATTGCAGTATGATTCTCAAGATCAAGGATGGCAAGGAAGCTTAACTAAATGGCTGTGTATAAATGGTGTCACTAAAATTCAACTGCAGCATTGTTATGGTACTATATGCCACAGATATCTGTAAGGCTCAAAAGAGGTTGTCAGAAGGTTATTATTATATGTGTGGACATCAAGCATGCAAATTCCTTCCAATAGTAGGATCATGTAGTTGCACAGTAGCCAGGCTGAGAATTGTCACTTGGGTTAAGAACAATTTGCCCAATTTGCCCAAAGTAGCCATCCCTGCTCACATGATGGTATTCCCCTGGAAAGAGAGGTGGAGAAAAAAGAGCATTGGTAATTAAGCCTCAGCACCCACCTGATCTGGTGGATGTCCCCTGGGACAATAAAATTATCCTGTTAGGTACTTCTATAAAAAAAGTTTCACAATATTAAAGTTTTGGCTAAGATGTTTGACAATATCACTGATCAAGTGCCAGATGAATTAGATATTATCTCAGAAACCTTGACATATCATGTTAAAATATTCCCACAACACCAATTAGTTCTCGATTACTTTACTTTTGAACAGGGAGGAATGTTTCAAATACTGGGACCAGTCTGCTGTTTCTATGTAGCAGACAATTTTAGTGACCCTATAACAGCACATATACAGAAGGTACGTTAACTAAAGGATCAGTTAATAAATTAACATAATGAGCCTGAATGGGACCTGTCTGGATGGAGTTAAGATGACTTAATTCTGCAAACTGGTTTAAGGGGATAGGTGGATGGTTGTCGAGTATACTACACATGGTAATCCAAGGCTTGGCCCTTATTTTGATTGTATATTTAGTTGTTAAGCTAGGAATATGGCTTGTTTAGAATGATGAAATTTTTTTCTTTCAAGGATAATAGTGCTGTCAATATCGTTGGTCTGCCTATTCAAGGGACACCTTGGTATAATTCAATCAATCTTTACTGCATCCACTGTGACCTCCAACAACCTGATGGACCATGCAGCTGTCTCACATGTGGCTCCAGCTTATCTGTCTCCTCAATACTTCTCAACCATGATCAGTTGATTTGATATGTTTCCTTCCATTGTATAACTATGACAGATATTGATCCAATCCTGTCAATAAGTAACCTAAAGTGCTTGCCAAGTGCATTACATATGCTCTTACCCCTCATAAATAGTTCCCATAACAGATAGTTTCTTTTTAGATTTTTAGATAAATAAAATTAGCTAGAATGTGGATATGATTGGCAACTGGGATAGTGACACTAGTGGATCTTTGATCCCACTGCTAAGAATTCATTATAGATCCTAAGCCATGACAAATAAGTCAATATGGGGGCTAATCTATGTTGGGAAAGATAGGTTATTTAGAATATAGTAATTTAAACAAAAAGAAGGGGCTGATGGAGTTAAACTCAGAATAAGGGTTTGTTCAAATGTATGCTGACATGCAGAGCTGCAAATTTCTCCTTAGGTTCATATATTCACATACTTTCTCACTTTTTCAGCATACTGTATGTTCCTATGTGCCTATTACTTACAGGCACAAAGAGATGTTGCAGTAAATTCATTTGACTATCACAATCAGCATTCTCACATACAGTAGAAAAGTCTAGAAATCAGTAATTATTTTCCTACTGATAATAATTTAGGTAATGCTACCCCCTGCTACTAATACAAATAAGAGCTTATAGTGTGTACGTGAGTTTGATAACATTTTTGGCAAAACTTAATACACGCTCTTAATATGATATGATATCTATTTATAAAGGTATATAAACACCTTACCGTGAATAAAGGTCAGAGTATTCCTGAAACACCATCATTGTGCATGTGTTCACTTACTCTCCGGAGGCAAATTAATCTTTTATTTTGCAGATATCCTGGTTATGTTACAACTTGCCTTTACAAGACTGTATTAGCAGACAATGGTAGCTGTTTGTATGAATATGCTGGCAAAGACTGCACACAAGGAACTAGTAAGTCCAAGGGAAGGTTGGTGCAGGAAGTTACAAGAATGCATGGTGTTCCTTGGTTCTACTATGTCATACTTCTCATGGGGTTTCCCAGGAGTGAGTGCATAAAATACCTGAAATGAATTTAACACTGCTGCCTGAGAAAAGGAATCAAGGAATCGAGACTTTCAGGATTTGGGAATTACAGATCATTACTGAACAATACTTGGATATGCAAATGTTTGAAATATGCAGATAAACAGTCACTGCAAATAGACAGAGTTCTGATTGTAGATACAGGTAAACAGTCACTGGAAATAGAGTTCTAATTGCTGAGAAACACAGGCAGTTTTTGAACATAGGTAGAAGGCACACAGGCTGAACCAGAGGGAACCAGACTTAATGCACACTGCAGAGCTTGAACACAGGTAAAGGTATGCTGGCTGGACCAGATGGGACTGGACTGGGCACTCACAGCAGAGCTAGAACACAGGTAGGCATTATGCAGGCTGGACGGATGGAACCAAACAAGGTACACACTGCAGTATTCGTAATCTGAAAGTACAAAAGTTGAAATGCACTGCATAAATGGATACTTAACCTTGTAGAACACAGAAGGCACGAAGGAAACAAGTACTGTAGCAGTGAGCCAGGATCCACAAGCCGCAAACAAAGAATATCCTTGCAGGAACAACTGAAAAGTTAACACGGAGCACAGTCACAGAGGTAGACTTGGTTATCTGGCACTGACTACTAAACAGAGAAGACATAAATAGCTGGTCCCCAGGCTGTAGGATCACAGGCTAGCCAGATTGGAATGTGCTAGACATACCAGGTACGGAGTGACACCTAGAGGCAGGGTTAGTAACTGCACAGATTGGGACACAATTTTTTGGGCTGATCAAACAATAGTGGGGCAGATGTATTAACCTGTAGAAGGCATAAGGAGGTGATAAACTAGTGATAAAGCAGTGTTAAGTGCAAAGTGATAATGCACCAGCCAATCAGCTCCTAACTGATAATTTACATATGGGAGCTGATTAGCTGGTGTGTTTATCACCTTGCATTTACCACTGGATTATAACTTCCTTATGCCTTCTCCAGGTTAATACATCTGCCCCAGTGTCTCTAGTTGGTATATTGGATGATATGATTAAAAAGATAAAAAAGATACCCTCAGATTGAGTATAGAAGACCTTTCCCAGATTTGGAAGGTGGCTATACAAAACCATGTGGCCTTGGATCAGCTTTTGACTGCTGAGGGGACAATAATGCTGTGATTGTGAATATGAGGTATTGATATTGCATTTAAATAAAATCCAAGACTTGCAACAAGACCTGAGAAAGATGGGACTAGAAGGGTGGGATTCTTTTGTATGGTCGGGAAAAGGAATCTCTACACTGTTCTCTGGAATATAGCAGTATTTTATGTTTGGCTTTACTGGTATTAGTAGTTGTGTTACTAGTGATAAATTGTGCCTTGTCATCAAAAGGCAAAAATGACATTTACAAAAAAAAAGAAAAAAATAATTTTAATTCAGGAAGATAAGACTCAAAAGTATATGTCCATGATACATTTACACAGGTTCTCTGCTCCTGATTTCCTGTTAGATTAAAAGGACTCATGATCCTAGTGAATGATTGGGGAATTGCCCATCCTGCATGGTAAGTGTAGGCATTTACCCTATTCCTGTGATTTTTTTCCCCTTATAGGAGCAGGAATCAGGGATGGTTGGGGGCTGTAGGTGAGCTTGATTGTGATGCAAGCAGCACCAGAGAGAGGACTGATATAGATGTAGACTCAATATGAAATTGGATGAATCTAGTTACATCTAAATCAGTGGCGGAACTAGCGAGCGGTGGGCCCAGGTGCGGCAAAATGCTTTGGGCCCCCCTCCATCCTATCCAAGTCCACCCCCTCACCCCTGGAGAGGATCTGGTGAGGGGGACCTGCTCAGGGCCAGAGAAATGGATACCTAGCAACAGTGCCGTAACTAGACATTTTAGCACTGTGTGCAAGAAATGGCATCGGAGCCCCACCCCTGCATGCAAAACAGGGGCAGTGCGCGCTGTAGGCGCGCACAAAAATACATAGTGGCGTGGCTTCGTGGGGAAGGGGTGTGGCCACAAAATAATATCAATTCATAAAACGGTGCACAGTAGTCTCCATTATTCAAATTACGCCACACAGTAGCATCACTACACCAGGTAGAGACCCTTTTACACCTTACAGCGGACTGATTCCTCTTTTTACACATTACGGCAGACAGCGTCCCCTTTTTACACATTACGGCAGACAGCGTCCCCCTTTTTACACATTATGGCAGACAGCGTACACTTTTTACACATAACGGCAGACAGCGTGCTCTTGTTACACATAGCGGCAGACAGCGTACACTATTTACACATAACGGCAGACAGCGTGCCCTTGTTAAACATAGCGGCAGACAGCGTACACTTTTTACACATAACGGCAGGCAGCGTCCCCCTTTTTACACATTACGGCAGACAGCGTCCCTTTTTACACATTACGGCAGACAGCGTACACTTTTTAGACATAACGGCAGACAGCGCCCCCTTTTTACACATTACGGCAGACAGCGTGCCCTTGTTACACATTACGGCAGACAGCGTCCCCCTTTTTACACATTACGGCAGGCAGATTCCCTATTTTTACACATTGCGGCAGGCAGATTCCCCCTTTTTACACATTGCGGCAGGCAGATTCCCCATTTTTACACATTGCGGCAGGCAGATTCCCCCTTTTTACACATTGTGGCAGGCAGATTCCCCATTTTTACACATAGCGGCAGGCAGATTCCCCATTTTTACATTGCGGCAGGCAGATTCCCCCTTTTTACACATTGCGGCAGGCAGATTCCCCCTTTTTACACATTGCGGCAGGCAGATTCCCCATTTTTACACATAGCGGCAGGCAGATTCCCCATTTTTACATTGCGGCAGGCAGATTCCCCCTTTTTACACATTGCGGCAAGTAGATTCCCCATTTTTACACATAGCGGCAGGCAGATTCCCCATTTTTACACATTGCGGCAGGCAGATTCCCCATTTTTACACATTGCGGCAGGCAGATTCCCCATTTTTACACATTGCGGCAGGCAGATTCCCCATTTTTACACATTGCGGCAGGCAGATTCCCCATTTTTACACATAGCGGCAGGCAGTCCCAACAAAGACAGAAAGAAAGACAGAAAGAAAGAAAGAAAGAGACAGAAAGAAAGAAGAATTATACTTACCCTCTCCGCTGGCTCAGGCTCCTCGGTGCAGCTTGACGATTCCTGGGCAGTAGAGAAGGAGGAGGAGGGAGGTGGAGAAGGAAGCCGCAGCAGCGCTGTGTTATTGGTGGAGGTGCTGCTGCTGCTGCCCCTCTGCTCCACTATAGGCTGCTCTCAGAAGACAGCCTATAGTGAAGCAAAGGGGCAGCAGCAGCGCCTCCACCAGTAACAAAGCGCCGCTGCGGCTCCCTCCTCCTCCTCCTTCCCCCGTACCACTGCTCCTCTCCTCTCCGGGCGGCTGTGCGCTGCGGGCAGCGGTTGCCCGCAGCACGCAGCGGCATGTTATGAGTCAGTTTGACTCATTACATGCTTTCGGCCCCTGGACAGAGGTGGGCCCCAGTGCAACGCACTGGTTGCACTGGCGGTAGTTCCGCCTCTGATCTAAATACATGTACTGCTTATTGCTTCTTATTAATTGTTTCATTCTGCAGGCCATAGTGAATATGATTAAAAAAGCTTATAAACAAAGATAAGTTGATGTCCTTGAACTGGTGAGCTGGTGAACTACAACATGCGCATAGAATGAATTAGAATGCCCCAGATAGGCATACACCCAAGCTGAGGTCAAGCTACTTGTGTTCGCCCCAGTCCAGCATGCATGTATCCTAATGTGTATCTTTATATCGGGATGCAATCACATGACCGCCAGTTGGGAATCCGGCAGTCGGGATGATGATGATCCTGATCACGACCAATGCCGACGGTCGGCATGCGACACAGAGGGACTATTCCCACTTGTGCGTGTAGACGACACCCATAGAGTGGGAATAGAACCTGTGGTGAGTGCAGCAAGCCACCGAGCCTCCTGCATGGCAAGCGCAGCGAGCCCGCAAGGGGCTCCATTGCACTCCCCCCCCCCCGCCACATTCGGCGGTCGGGATCCCGGGATTCCGACCGCTGGCAAAACAAACCCAACCTATTATATTGTGATTCTTTCATTCAGTTTATCTGCTCTGTAACTGTATAAACATGAATATGTACTGTACACAATGTTGGGTGTCAGTTCAGTATTTATTTTGAACTAGCCTTAATCTCCTGCTGCATGATTTTCATTTTGTATCTTTACCATTTTCCCTTAATTTATTTGATTTGCTAAGAACATTGCCATAACGCTACATAAAAAAAAATCAGTGATTTTGATGTTGGAATGGAAGGAGCACAAATATAAAACAAATAGTCCTAGCAGTGGTGAGAACACCCAGCAGCAAAAAGGTTAATATATATTCTCTCAGTATATACTGTTCAGACTGTTACATACAGTAGTGTATCTAGTCTTTTTATTTTTATTTTATAAAATTCACTTTTAGATTATAAAGTCCCTTTCCATTTTATTGTCTTACTTCTCTTGTTACAAGGGATGAGAATCATTTTTGAAACTGTTCCAAGGGATTTCACCTCATTCTATATTTGCCTAAAAAATTTCACACATTTCATAACCAAAATGTGGATTCATGTGTTCTATGTTGCATAGCCAGACTGAGGGAGGATGCAGGGCATACTATACCTCAGGCCTCCCTTTGTCCAGAGCACACTGACATCAGGGCCGAAACTAGGATTTTTGGCACCCGGGGCAAGGAAGACATTCGACGCGCCCCCCCTCACACATTTTTGTAATGCTGGCAGGCACCGCCCTCTTCCCACCCCTGCTAATCATGCTGCGTCTGTCGTGCACTGTAAACACGATCACAGGACTCATTCCACACAGGCGCAGATCAACCACTATCGGATCCTTATGTAATCCATCAGGTCTGTGTAAAATTCAAATCAGGGCCTGTGTGCGGCAGTAGTATATACACAGCTGTGACTGACACTATTTAAAAATGGTGAACATTGACTCATTACCATTTGATGGCGACAAACATCGGAAAGTTGCCATCAAGTGGTAAAACTACTACCAACAAATCAAAAACATCGATGGTGTGAGCCATTGTCATTCGATGTCCATCCCTAGCTACAGTACTTAGCAACTGCACTAATGCATGTCACACTCACAGAAACTCAACAACTGTAGAGGTACAAACAAGAACAGCAATACATATTAGAAGCACATTATAAAGGTGTGACCGGTCTCACCTGAGGCTAGGGGGTATATTTCATACAGGTCGATTGAAATCGATTTCAGATCATTTAAAAACCGGTCTTAATCGATGTTGGGCTTCAAAAGGGATGTTGGGCTTTCAGGGGTAAAACACGCATTTACTAACAATTAAAAAATATAAACAATAAATGTGTGTTTAAACACTGTAAACCCAACATCAATTCAAATCAATCTAAAATCGATAAAAAAAATTGACTTTTAAATATACCCCCAGCTGTCATTACACGCATCAGCTACGTGTCAGCAGTGTACAATATGTGACCGGGATAGTACTTGATGCTGCTGCCACTGAGAGAGAGTGAAGTGGACCGGGGGTACGTAGTGTGAGCAGAGCGGGAGCTGACGGGGATGCTGCCTGATGCCGCTGCCACTGAGAGAGAGTGAAGCAGGGTCCACTTCACTCTCTCTCAGTGGCAGCGGCATCAGGCACCATCCCCGTCAGCTCCTGCTCTGCTCACACTACGGACCCCCGGTCCACTTCACTCTCTCTCAGTGGCAGCGGCATCAGGCACCATCCCCGTCAGCTCCCGCTCTGCTCACACTACGTACCCCCGGTCCACTTCACTCTCTCTCAGTGGCAGCGGCATCAGGCACCATCCCCGTCAGCTCCCGCTCTGCTCACACTACGTACCCCCGGTCCACTTCACTCTCTCTCAGTGGCAGCGGCATCAGGCACCATCCCCGTCAGCTCCCGCTCTGCTCACACTACGTACCCCCGGTCCACTTCACTCTCTCTGTGGCAGCGGCATCAGGCACTATCCCGGTCAGCTCCCGCTCTGCTCACACCACGTCCTACCATCAACACACGCAGATCACTATGGTCAGATTAGCCGTCTCCATTCCGCACAAGGCAGGCTGTGAGGGGGAGGGGGGAGCGTTACCTTGCAAGGCGGCTGGTGGACGCAGCTGCCGGTGCCCAGTGCCAGGCAGTGTTCTCGGCGCTCCCTCAACTCCGGCGCCCGGGGCACGTGACCCCTTAGCCCACCCCCCTAGTTACGGCCCTGCTGACATCACTAGCTTTACCTCTTAAGCAGCAGCAGAGCCAGCAGCCAGAGAAGGTAATTCAGAGTTGATCGCAGCAGCAAATTTGTTAGCAGTTGTCAAAACTATGGGGGTAATTCTGAGTTGATCGCAGCAGGAACTTTGTTAGCAGTTGGGCAAAACCATGTGCACTGCAGGGGAGGCAGGTATAACATGTGCAGAGAGAGATAGATTTGGGTGTGGTGAGTTCAATCTGCAATCTAAATTGCAGTGTAAAAATAAAGCAGCCAGTATTTACCATGCAAGGAAACAAAGTAACCCACCCAAATCTAACTTTCTCTGCAAATGTTATATCTGCCACACCAGCAGTGCACATGGTTTTGCACAACTTCTAACAAATTTGCTGCTGCGATCAACTCTGAATTACCTCCAGAATGCGAGCAGAACAGTATGCAGTGCAGGTAGAGACACAGGAATATCATGTTTCATGAGCTACAAACAGAGCTTTCTGACCAGAGGAGAGATATGAGGGTGGAGAGAGCTGCAAGTGACACAGGGATCCCAGCTTCTCCTCCTCCCCACCTGGGTGTCTGAGTCCTGTGTAAACTGTTATGCAACTAAACCATTTGGGTCTAAAGATAGACACACACACACACACACACACACACACACACACACACACACACACACAGTCCTCCTGAGTCCTGTCCCAGTGTGTAAGTAGTACAGAGGCTGCTGCTATTCTTGCATGTGACAAGATTATTTATTTTAGTTTTCTATCTGTATTTTAAGATTAAGTTGTCTTTGTTCCACTACAAGAAAAGTTTATAAAATAGCTTTCATTTAGATGGAGCTATAAACAGTACCCAGGTATTATCAAGTTATTAGTTAAAACTAATATACCCCATTGGTTTAAATTTAATATACACAATCCATTCCTTCCACCATGACCCATTCCAGGAGGGACAATATCCTCTCTATCTGGACTTCCTTCTTAATTTATGATTGCAATCACCTGTGTTGAAGTACCTTTCCTATCAATTAAATAGTCCAACACAGGTGACGCCAATCATATATTAAGTGGGAAGTCCAGGTAGAAATCACTTTGTCCCTCCTTGAATGGGACATGTTGGGAGGTATTCACAATTTAATATACATCCCCCACCATCCATCAGCCCCCTCCCTGTTTTAAGTGCCCCGGGCACCCTCAAGGCTTAATCCGGCCCTGCTATGTTGAGTAGCTCCCTTTAATATTTTTTTTAAATGTCATTTCTAGTCCTGTCCTAACCACACTGACTGCACAGCAGTATCAATTGATCATCACTGTCTCAGCTGTAAATTAAGCAGTGCAAACATAGCTTTAGACTTCTTGTTCACCTTTATTTCTCATTTGTATCAAAATTTCTACTGAATTGCATGGGTTTGTGGAGCAGAGTGACTCCAAAGGTGTAGAAGTTTGTTCAGGCAGAGGGGAGGGTTTGGACTGTGTAAAAAATATTTTCATTAAAGAGCAGAACATAGAAACATGAAATTTCATCTTGCAGAGTGGAATTATTAAGATAGAGAATTGCATTTATCACATTTCAGCGATGGTTCTTAGTGCATAGCATTTAACCAAAGCAAAAAAAGATTAGACCTCAAGGTATATTTTTAGTTATACAAAACACTTAGCGGTATATGTACTATGTGTTAAATTTACTAAGGTGGGAGTTTTTCTTTAGAACTGGTGATGTTGCCCATAGCAACCTATCAGATTCTACTTAACATTTGACCTGCTGCTTCTAGAAGATGATAGATAGAATCTGATTGGTTGCTGTGAGCAACATCACCAGTTTTAAAAAACTCCCACCATAGTAAATTTACCCCTGTGTTTGAAAAATGACAGGAGCTGGTTGGTTGGTACTTTATTTGCAGCCACTTCATCTCTATCCAAGGCTTAGTACATAAACCCCTTAATTTACTATGAGAGTTATTCAAATCAGTGCATCTTTGGATAATTTTCTCACTTGATATAATGAGGCAATTATATTCAATGTAAAGCCATGCATATTTTGTATTGAATATACAGTATCTGTCCCTTTAAATCTAGAGATGAGTGGGTTCGGTTCACAGAAACCCGAACCCCCCCAAACATCCCATTCCGAGCCCGGATCCAAGTCTGGCTCGGGACTTCCCGCCAGACTCTGAAACCAGAACAAGGCAAAATGTCATCATTCCGCTGTCAGATTCTTGTGGGTTTTGGATTCCTTATAAACAGCCATACATCACCACCATTTTCACTCCAGACTTGGAGAGTGAGGTAGACAGACCTCTGTCTCTCTGTAGGTGGTGGCATCAAGTGGGGTTAGTGTGTGCTCTGTATGGGTGCTGCTGCAGTCACTGTGGTGTACCTGTGCTGTCTAAAGGGTGCTGTCCTGGCTGTCCTAGCTGTCACTTGTGTTTCACGTGCTGTTATGGGGGCTACAGTTGTACATGGGTGTAGCTGTCCTCCTGTATGCTGTAAAATATAGGGGTGCTGCTGTTAAAATAACATTAAGCTGGCCCTTTATGCTGTAAAGATTCAGTGGTGCAGTTGTTAAAAATTAAAAGCACACTGGTGCTGTAAGCTGTAAACATATTGGGGTGCTGCTGTTAAAATAACATTACACTGGTCCTGTATGCTGTAAAAATTCAGGGGTGCAGTTGTTAAAAATTAAAAGCACACTGGACCTGTATGCTGTAAAAATATAGGGGTGCTGCTTTTAAAATAACATTACACTAGCCCTGTATGCTGTAAAAATTCATGGGTGCAGTTGTTAAAAATTAAAAGCACACTGATCCTGTATGCTGTAAAAATATAGGGCAGATGCTGTTAAAATAACATTACACTGGCCATGTATGCTGTAAAAATTCAGGGGTGCAGTTGTGAAAAATTAAAATCACACTTATTACTTCTATTTTCCTGCTACTGATTCCTCTCCCTATGCAACCAAGCATCTGACTTGCCTTTCCCATTGCTTTGTTGCATTGCTTTCCTACCTTTAAGTCACTTGAAATAGTGACTCCTAAATCCCTTTCCTCCTCAGTAGATTCTATTATAGTTCCCTTGATACTATATTTAGCCTTTGGGTTTTTGAGACCCAAGTGCATGATTTTGCATTTTTTAGCATTAAACTGTAGTTGCCACGTTCTTGACCATTTTTCAAGCCTAGCTAGGTCATCAATCATTTGTTTTACCCCTCCGGGTGTGTCTACCCTGTTGCATATTTTTGTATCATCTGTAAAAAGGCATACTTTCCCTTCAATACCATTTGTAATGTCACCAACAAAGATATAAAGAGAACTGGTCCGAGTACAGATCCTTGGGGTACTCCACTGGTAACATTTACCTCCATAGATTGCACTCCATTTACTACAACTGTCTGTTTCCTATCCTGCAACCAGGTTCTTATCCATTTAACTGTTTTATAATCCACCCCCACGCTTTCAAGTTTATTTAGCAGTCTCAAATGCCTTACTAAAGTCTAGATATGCTACATCTACAGCTCCCCCTTGATCTATTATTTTCATCACAGAGTCAATATGTATGCTGTATAAATATAGGGGTGCTGCTGTTAAAATAATATTGCACTGGCCCAGTATGCTGTAAAAATTCAGAGGTGCAGTAAATCAATGTACACTGGCCCTGTCTTGTATGCTATAAAAAGTCTGGGGTGCAGTGAAAATAAATGTACACTGGCCCTGTATCCTGTAAAAATTCAGGGGTGCAGTGAAAATAAATGTACACTGGCCCTGTCTTGTATGCTGTAATAATTCTAGGGTGCATTGAAAATCAATGTACACTGACCCTGCTTTGTTTGCTGTTATAATTCTAGGGTGCAGTGGAAATCTATGTACACTGGCCCTGTCTTGTATGCTGTAAAAATTCTAGGGTGCAGTAAACATAAATGTACACTGGCACTGTATGCTGTAAAAATTCAGGGGTGCTGTTATTAAAATAAAAGTACACTGGTCCTGTATGCTGTAAATATATACAGGGGTGCAGTGAAAATAAATGTACACTGCCCTTGACTTGTATGCTTTAAAATTACAGAGGTGTTGTGAAAATACAGGGGTGCTGGCACTTTTCGTGGTTGTGATGTCTAGGCTTGACCTTCACAACACTGCATGGGAACAGGAAGCTCCTAACACCATTTGCATGCCCCCTGCAAGTGCTGGGAGGAGCACCACCAGTCCAGTTGCTGATATTGAGATTGAGGATGTCACTGTAGAAGTATACCAGGATGAGGAGGATATTGGTGTAGCTGGCGCTGCGGAGGAAGTTGACAATGAGGATTCTGATGGTGATGTGTTTGTTTGAATAAAGCACCAGTGGAGACAGTTTTTGCCCATGGAATGAAAAAGTCCATTGTCATGCCTGGGCAAAATACCCAAAAAACACCTCTCTGGTGTGGAATTATTTAGCCATAAATCTGGACAACAGGTGTCAAGCCATCTGTTGCCTTTGTCAATCCATAATAAGTAGGGGTAAGGATGTTAACCACCTAGAAACATCCTCCCTTATACGGCACCTGCAGTCTTAAGTCATTGTCTAGTTCAGAAACTTTTGGTAATAGCATAAGCAGTTCACTGACACCTAAATGGTGTGGTTTGTTTGTTTGTTTGAATTGTATGTCTCTGTGAGGATGAGGATGCAAACACTGAAGGGGGGATCTGAGGATGAGGATGACATCTTGCCACTGTAGAGCCAGTATGGGCAAGAAGAGATTCATTGCTTCTTTTTTGGTGGGTGCTGAAACAAAGCAATAATTTCAGCCACAGTCATGTGGCAGACCCTGTCGCTGAAATTATTGGTTTGTTAAAGTGTGCATGTTTTGTTTATACAACATAAGGGTGTGCGGGAGGGCCCAAGGACAATTCTATCTTGCACGTCTTCTCTTTACCACATCATTCCAGGGGTGCTGCCCTATATGGGGTGCTGCCCCTCTGCCCTATCAGTCCTGGGGTGCTGCCCCACTGCCATTTAAGTCCAGGGGTGATGTTGCCTGGCTGATGTGCTGTGTAATTTTCCAGGGGTGCTGCCTATGCTGTATAAATCCAGGGGTGCTACCATATAATTCCATGGGTGCTGCTGTACTTGATCCTGGGTTTAAATGAAAGCCTAGAGCAGATATAAAACAAGCTTCAACATCACAAACAGATTTGTGAAAACATAGCCGCAAAGGTTGAAATGGAAATTGCCGAAGTGTTTTTAAATAAAGTGGGGAGAGACCACATTTGTGGCCAAAGTCAGTGTGACTCAGAAGAGACTGAATCATAATCCAGCGCAACTTCTGGAGAGGTAAAAGTGAGATTTTTTTGCCAGAGCATTAGAGAGAGGTTCTTCTCAATTATTTTATGTTAGGGACTCACTCAAATGAATACAATTAGTCAACCTTAATTTTGATTTATTATTGATGTTCCACATTTTGGGATTATTTATTTAGAAGATGCGCATTTGTTGTACATGAATCTTCTTTTCCTAAGGGCTTCATAGGGTTATCACAAGACATCACGGTGTTAGAAGAACGGAGTTTCAGTGATCTTGCATTGCATCAGCTATCCATTGCACTGCAGCACTTGATGGGCTAGGAGCTCCTATGAGGAACAAATAGTTACTGAAAAAGGCCCAGTATGGAGTCTCATGGTGGCTTAAAGCCAGGAAGATGTCTGGCTTGCCAGGCTGAGGCATGCTGTGGGCACAAAGGTTAGCATTGCTTCTTCCCAAAGTCCTACTTATAGTATGAAATGAGTTTGGACTGTAGAGTTGTAAGCTCCACTAGGGCAGGGGCTCAATAACAAAAAAAACCTACTGCACAGTCGTGCCTAGTACTTTACCGAACCCACCCGTACTCAATTTGCCTAATACCTGGGTGCGCTCATTAACTCATTTGGCCTTCAATACCACCTCTATGCTGATGACACACAACTCTACCTCTCATCTCCTGATCTGTCCTCCTCTGTCCTCTCTCAGGTTTCCAGCTGCCTCTCCGCAATCTCCTCCTGGATGTCTGAACGCTCTCTAAAGCTCAACATGGACAAAACTGAACTCATCATCTTCTCCCCATCCAGAGCAACACCCCCGACCAATATCTCCATCATTGTTGACAACACCACCATCTCCCCCGTTCCCAAACTCCGCTGCTTGGGCGTCACTCTTGACTCCTCCCTCTCCTTTGCACCCCACATCCAAGCTCTGGCACAATCCTGTCGTTTCCAGCTACGCAACATTGCTCGTATCAGGCCATATCTCTCCCAGAGTGCAACTAAACTCATCATCCACTCACTAGTCATCTCACGACTTGACTACTGCAATGTTCTCCTCACTGGCCTCGCTTGCTCCCATCTTGCTCCCCTCCAATCTGTCCTGAACTCCGCAGCTAGGCTTATCTTCCTCTCCCGCCGCACCACATCTGCCACTCCCCTTCGACAAAATCTACACTGGCTCCCATTCCCCTACAGAATCCTCTTCAAACTCCTCACCCTCACATACAAGGCCATCTCTAATTCCACTGCTCCCTACATCTCCAACCTCCTTTCCTTCATACTCCCTCCAGCCCCCTACGGTCGACTAATGACCGTCGCCTCTCCACCGCCCTGGTCACTGCTTCCCATGCACGAGTTCAGGATTTTGCTCGTGCTGCACCCCTTCAGTGGAACGCACTCTCCCGCTCCATTAGACTCTCCCCGACCTTGCAAAGCTTCAAACGGGCACTAAAAACCCACCTATTCATCAGAGCATACCCTCCCGATGCATAACCCAGTGCTGAAGCCGCGCCTCCACCCCCCGCCTCATGCCGTGAACATCTCAGCTTTGCTTGCATACTGCCATCAGGCTACCTCCCACTTGCCTGCACCTCTTGTCATCTGTCTGTCGCCCCTCCCCACTAGATTGTTAGCTCTTCAGAGCAGGGCCCTCTTTCCTCTTGTTATCTAAGCCCTCGTCTCGACACATTTCACTCGCAGCTCTCCCCTACTCAATGACCATCTTTATCCTGCTAGTAAAGGCTCATCTCCATCTATGGCCACCAGCCTCTAGTAGTACGATGATCACTCCATCAATACTTACATCTTAGCTGTATTATGTCTTGAGAACGTGTGGTGCTCTGTTACCTGTACTCTATTTCTGTTATTTATTTACTGTAATGCTATGTTTTGTCTCCCTGTACTGTCCTTTGTACGGCGCTGCGAAACACATGTGGCGCCTTAGAAATAAAATGTAATAATAATAATAATCCAGGGCTGCTGTGGGATCTCAGGAGGGGCTGCTAAAACATCTAAGGGGCTGCTTTATTTAAAAAGAAAATATGAATCAAATATACTATTCCTTCGCTGGCTACAAGGTGAACCTCACCAAATCAGAACTTCTTCCTCTATCAAGGGAGGCATCACAATTCAAAGTTCACCCCGTATTAGCTCAGTTTCCTATAGCTTAAAAGGCTCTTACTTGGGCATCTTCATACCTGCATCACTAGAGATAATATACAGTGTTAATGTTAAACCGGCTCTGGCGGCTCTCCATGCTCTTTTGACTGTCTGGGTTAATTTATCATTATCATTGCTGGGTAGGGCCACTGTCCTTTAATGTATTGCCTTCCCAAAACTTTTGTACATTTTACAAATGTTGCCACTGCGTCCTAACAAAAAGGATAGACAATATGTGGATTCTATGTTTCTAGATTTCTGTGGGGAGTGAAGAAACTGAGGGTTTTCTATGCTAAATTTCAGCTGCCAAAATTGGAGGAGGAACTGGGTATTGGTATTGGACCTGGAGGTATTTAGCAGGGCAGTCCTATTCCGGTATGTCACAGATTGGCTCTGGAAGCGCTCTTGTTTTACAAATTATATGTTGGAAGAGGAATTATTTGCCTCTTTTTCCCCATGTGCACTTCTCCACACCCCGAAACATAAGCTACCTGTCTTACTTAAATGCAGTATTTTGTTTTCAGACACTTTTGCTGACTGGCAATACTCAAATTTCAAATTTACATAGGAATCTGTGCTCCTCCCGATCACTACATTTTTTGGTAACCCCAGCTTTCTTCCTGGATAAGACTATGTGACTTTCCAAATGTGGAAGGAGGTTGGCAATGCCTCTATTAGGGACGTGTATGACCCAGGTGGGACTCATTTGATGACCTATGAGGAGCTGAAAAATAAATGTGGTCTTCCTAATTCAAATTTCTATATGTACCTACAAGTCAGGCATTTTATTCGTACAATGGCTCCCTCTATGTCTTTGCAGGATGTCTCTGATCCGATACACACCCTCCTCACCCTCAAGCATACTTCCATTTATAGACTGTCTTATTTTTATGATCATAGTAGAATATTGCAGAGAGATAAATTGTGGAAATGTTCTTTCTCAAAATTGGGGGGGGGGGGGGGGGGGGGAGAGAGAGAATATTCCAGGGGTACCGGATCAGGCCACTATTATGAAACCATGCCAGTTGACGTTTAAGTACCTGCATTTGGCTCAACTGCAGGAGGTGTATTTCAAGGTGCTACACAGAGCATATATTGCTCTGGCCCAATTAGTGCATATGTTCCCGGACAGGACTAGTGAATGTTTAAGATGTCATACATTACATGCTTCCTTCTTTCATTGTTTTTGGACATGTGGAAAAATTGCTAAATTTTGGAATAAAGTTCTAATCTATATTAACCAATTTTTTTATTTAAGGCTAACAAAAGACCTGATAGCTTGCCTCTGCTCCTGTTTCTCGAACTGGTTTCTGGGCCTAGACAAAAGATGTGTTATCCCCGCCTCACAGTCATTTTAACTGTGGATAAAAAGGTAATATTGAATCATTGGTATAAAAGGTCATCCCCCTCTTTAGGTGATCTAAAAAACTTACTGCTCCGTATTTTTTACTTTGAGTGCCAAGCCACTTTACCGGACATAGAGAGGGGTGTAGCTCATTTTTATATGAAATGGGAACTCTATATCAACAGTCTGGACCCAGAAACACAGGCACATATTGAGAAGCTTTTTGAACACCTCCTGGGTCTTATATAAATGTATTGAGTACATTTGAATGGTTCAATGTGCTGAGGTCATACTCTTTTCTTTCTTATGCCCATATGGTGTTGGTAAGCTCGAAGAATCTCTGCCTCTACCTTTGTGTTTAGAGAGTAAATTGTATTGTCTTCCCCCCTTTCCCCCTTCTCGATGTGTTCCCCTTTGATCTTCTTGGTAATACATTGTTTTACTATGTGTGAAGATGTACCATTTATTTAGCATTTTTGTACTCTGTATACTGATTCACTCTTATTGCTATGTTTATTACTCGGTACTTGTTTGGATTAGGGGAGGTATGCTCTCCCCTTCTCTTAGCACATATGCTGGGTGTAGTATGGTATGACGGCTGTCGGGGTCCCGGCGCACAGCATACCGGCGCCGGAATCCCGACCTCCGGCATACTGACAGCTGGGCAAGCGCAAATGAGCCACTTGCGGGCTCGCTGCGCTCACCACGCTGCAGGCACGGTGGCCACGCTAACTATTATCCCACCAGGGGGGTCATGGACCCCCAAGAGGGAGAAAAGGTGTTGGTATGCCGGCTGTCGGGATTCCAGCGCCAGTATACTGTGCACCTGGACCCCGAAAACCGGCAAACTGAAGAACACCCCATTTACCTTGAATACATTGCTCCCATGTTTTCATACCTTGTTGTCTAGTAACATTGGTTTTTGAATGCATCCATATGTGATTTTGTATTCTTCTTAACAAATAAAATTGTTTTACAAAAAAATAAAAAAATAAACAAGACACACAGGTATGCTCACATGCATGTAACTGGGACACACAGGTATGCTCACATGCGTGTAACTGGGAGCTGTAAAAAATGAAAATAAGGCATCTGTCACAAAATATGTAAATAAAAATGCACACATTTTTTTTTTTCACAAAATAAGTCTCCAGACTCCGTGGATATCCAATCTTGATCCTGTGATATACACCAGTTTATTTGCATCCCAGCATTAAATCCAAGATTATCTTAATCCCTGAAAATGGAGAAGGGGGTACCAATTTGGAGGCTTTGGCCCATAGTTTTTCAGTTCATCCAGCAATGTGGTAATGAATAATTACTGTATATATTTGCTTGGTTGAAGTCCTTTCTGTTCCACACCAATATAGGAGTGGAGATGAAAGCCTGTGTGTTGTTCCTGATTGCATGTGCCGCTGTAATTTTTAATCACCTTCATGACACTGTCCTCATCCTCTTGCCTCTTCTCATAATGTGAAAAGTCATCAAATATGGAGGTGGTATGTTTATAGCTAGCTTTGATTCTGAGAACTTGGTTAGTTTTTTCCAGGAGGACCACCTGTAGCTGAAATGATGGGTTTATTCAACTGTGCATGTCCTGTTTAAACAACATACCCAAGACAATTCCATCTTGCACCTCTTTTTTTTGTTTGCATTATGTGCTCGTTGGGGCCTATTTTATAAAACTGCCATCCTGTCGGCCACTGCAATGCCACTCCTAGATGGGCCACGTGTTTGTGTCGTCCGCTTGTGTCGCTTAGCTTAGTCATCCAGCAACCTTGGTGCACCCCTTTTTTTTCTTTGCATTATGTGCTCTTTGGGGCCTAGTTTTTAAAACTGCCATCCTGTGCCACTGCAGTGCCACTCCTAGATGGGCCAGGTGTTTGTGCTGCCCACTTGTGTCGCTTAGCTTAGTCATCCAGTGACCTCGGTGCAACCTTTTGAAAACAATATTGTGAGGTGTGAGGTGTTCAGAATAGGATGGAAATGAGTGGAAATTAATGTTATTGAGGTTAATAATACTGTAGGATCAAAATTTCCCCAAAATTCTGTTATTTTAACTGTTTTTATCAAAAATCATCCAGATGCAAAACCAAAACCCGAGCAGGGATCCAGATCCAAAACCAAAACACAAAACCCGAAAAGTGTCCACCGCACATCTCTATTTCAATAAAGTGGCAGAAACCACTGCTGAAGTAGCAGCAGCTCTGAAAAGCACTGTATAGTAAATGTTACTCACCATATAAAACAGCCAATACGGTTCACATGTCTTTAATCAACTTTAGTGCTTGCCAGACTCAGCATACATAAGCTGATACAAAAGGAAAAAGCAGGCATGATGACATGCAACTTTGTGTTTTCCCATCATTAATAACCTCTCTACAGACAGGTCATTTACAAAAGCAGAGGTACTGTGCAAATAATGCAACTTGATATTGCGATTAATGGGGGTAATTCCAAGTTGATCGCAGCAGGATTTTAGATAGCAATTGAGCAAAACCATGTGCACTGCAGGGGAGGCAGATATAACATGTGCAGAGAGAGTTAGATTTGGGTGGGGTGTATTCAATCTGCAATCTAATTTGCAGTGTAAAAATAAAGCAGCCAGTATTTACCCTGCACAGAAACAAAATAACCCACCCAAATCTAACTCTCTCTGCACATGTTATATCTGCCTCCCCTGCAGTGCACATGGTTTTGCCCAATTGCTATCAAAAATCCTGCTGCGATCAACTTGGAATTACCCCCAATATCTTGTGGCGGGATCATCTTGCTGAATTTTCTTTTAGTGGAAAAAATGTTTTTTTCCAACAGTTGGAAACCCAGAACTGCCTTTTTTCTACTTCTTTCAGATGTGGCAATGATCAGGTGGTAGCCATTGCCCTAAATATTTATTCTAATTTACAAATGAAATTAAAGATTAGTACTAGCAATATTTGACAGGGAAAAAGGAAATGTTCTCTAAATCATTAAGAGTGGTGTCCAAAAGCTGCAATACTATGTTTTTTTTTTTTTTTGTCTGGTTAATCTGTGCAGACCACCACCACTTGCAAATTGTCATGTAAAGCATATGACAGGCGCATTTAAATTAAAGCGGTATGGAGGTTATCAGATGTGTGTCTGTATGTATAATATAAAAATAGCTGTGTTTGAGATTCATTTATTACATGTCAGAGAAGAGGAAAGGAGACATTCTCAGAATATAAGAAACAGTAGCAGTCAGTGGATAGCGGATGATGGGTATTAGTTGCTCTTTTATAACAAAATAGAGCTGATAATGTAAACTTAGTATTTTATTACTTGTCATAATATTACATTTATCCCAAAATAGTCCACCAACTTTGCTATGTTCAAAGATATATTATTCTTCATACATGCATAACTGAACAGCTGTATTGTTTTATTATTGTTTGTTTCCACTAGAGGGCAGCAAATGTATTAAAATAATTGGCATGTTTATTCCCCCTTCTTTATTAAGTTTTGCAACTGCCTATTTTTCTTTATGACCTACAGAGAATTCTCAGTGTGCAATTCTTATTTTGCAACTTGCTGGACAATTTTTTCGGTGCTAAAAATAGCATATGAGATGGCTTTTTAATTACCAACTTTCTTAGCTTGGCTAAGTTGCATGCTTAATTTTCTTATGACAATGACACATGCTAGGCATAAAGTTTGCTAATTAAATATCATCACAAATGAATACTAGAAAAAGAACATTTTGAAATAGCAATTCATATTCAGGATAAGAATTTTAATATCATTCTCTAAATGAACTATAACACTGCACTGGAGATTTTATGCAAAGTTGGTAACTTATAAACAAGCAAAGTCTGAATATAAAAGTTTATTGAGAAACAATATTATAATGTAATTTGCAATACTTTAATGTTTGGTAGTTTAATGTAAGACATAAAATCTCTGTTCCATGTTGGCTGAATGTCAGTAAAGTGACTTAAATTTGAAAAATTAGGGTGAACTTTTTCAGTTAAACTATAAAATTATTTTATCTTCTTTTCCGAAATTGGCATTTGCATTTTTTTCTTTACTTATTATTACTTATTTGTGAAACTATTATACACAATGATGTCAGGTTCCAGTCCAAGATTTATCATTTACACATGGTCTGAGATGTTTATTAAATGTCCATAAGCTCTTTCTCTAGTGAGAATCGGCGTTTTCAAAGGAGTTATGGCTTTTCCCATCTAATGGTATCTTCAAATGCCAAAGCATTAGAAAACAGCAGGAGCAGAGTATCGAAATAATGCTTTGCATGATTATTTATAATATTAATAATATTTCTTTTTTTTTTTGTTAAAGGTTAAACGGAAACATCTGGGTTCACAAACTAGTAAAGGCTTCCAGGACTGACTAGCAGAGACCGCTTATCACTGATGGGCAGTATTGAATTTAGAGCTGGCCCTGCATAATTTTCCTTGTAAATTACCTCCACAATTTACACATTTTATTGATTAGAATTAGAGATGAGCGGGTTCGCATTAACTCTGTTTTAACGCCAGAATTATCGCAAATTCTTTTTTTCTGGATTTTTCTTATTGGCTAACCAAAACACGTGATGTCCGTGAGCCAATAAGGAGATTCGGGTAAATCCAAGTAAATCAGAGCAAAAACGAACTCGCTCATCTGTAATTAGAATACTGTAATGCATTCTTTGAAGGCCCCTGCCATACTTGCTATACATATTAACGTTGTTCTGAAGGAATAGTCCCACTTTGGTCCTCATTCAAAGTTGATTACAAAAGCAAAATCTTCCTCTAATGGGCAAAACCATGTGCAGTGCAGGTGGGTCAGAAATAGCATGTGCAGAGAGAGTTAGATTTGAGTGGGGTATGTTCCAACTGAAATGTAAATTGTAATGTAAAAATAAAGCAGACAGTATTTATCCTGCACAGAAACAATATAACTCACTCAAATCTAACTGTCTCTGCACATGTTACATTTGCCCCACCTGCAGTGCACATGGTTTTGCCAATGACAGGAAGATTGTGCTTTTGCAAATAACCTTGAATTAGGCCATTTGATAGTTCCTCTGCATACTGTATGTTATTTTAGAAATAATCCACTATTTTTGCTGCGGTTACAAATAGTCACTTCTTGTTGGACGAGAGACTGTATAGGATAGAGTGAATATAAGCACCCTGTTTGTTATGTAGCTAAGCTGGCTGGATCAGATTTTGTGTTGATATTAGTTGATAGGTTGTTGAGGTTTGTCAGTCAATAAGTTAACCAATGAGAAGTGGTCTGGTAGGCGGGTTATGTTGCCATTTTGTGATCCCTAGTATTGGTATGGTTTTGGTATCACACTGCAGGAGTTTTGTTGCTGTTAATTGATTTTATTCACTTAATTACACTGCACCAGCATTTAAACCCCCTCGTTCAGTTTGTTACTGTGTCATTTCATTTATTAAATTTCTAGTTCATTTGTTTTTTGTTTTTGTTTGTTTTTTATCTCACAATTCTCCCCACCTGCATTTAGCCATGCCTTGTCCCCAGCGCAATGCCCCCCCCTCCCCGTCGCTTAGTTGAGGCGGCTAGACCTCTATTATCAGCTGCTGCTTTTCCGGCTGTGAGGGGAGCGAGGCGCTTCTCTGTAAGGGGAGCAGGTCGCGCCTCCCTCTCCCTCAGTGATGTGGGCCTGGCTGTCAAGTGCGGTGGCCAGCCCCGCGAGCACACCCCGCTGGCCATCCTCAATCTTAAGCAGCAGTTCAGGGGCCTTGGCCCCCGCTGCCACAAAACCCGCCCCCCCACCATTGTAGATAGGGAAGCAGCCGTCTGCTCCTCTCCCACAGCTTCAGGAGCTGGGAAGGGGGGAGTGTGGCTGCTAGGGAGGCCAGACCACATTCAAGGGAGAGGCAATGTATTAGCCTTTCCCACCCAGGGCATGAATTCTATTGTTAGGGGCTAGGTGGGGGTATTAGGAGAATTAGGTAATTCTCCAGGGTCCGCAATACCTGGTGTGGATTTGACGGGGGGTTTGTTTGGTATCCCCCCTTTTCCCCCCTTCCCACCTCCCCCATTGTAAACACAGGCAGCTGGCAGTATGCAGCCCCCACAGGTATCTTGGTCCCCGTATTTCAGTCAAGGAGCTCAGCAGCATATGGTGCATTTTCCTTTTGCGGAGCAGCAACAGTTTTTTAACCCCCAATTTAGTTTCCCCAGCAGTCAGGTCAGTTTTATCAACCGAATGCGTTCCCGCAGTTTACGCAATTCCCGTCAGTCCCGCAGGCATGCAATCAATTTGGTCAGTGGTTGCAGCCTGTAACGAAACAATTTATAAGTGCTCAGCATGTGAGACTGCCGCCATTGCCCCAAGCACCTCCACCGACCACACCTGCCTCTCCACGGCAACCGGCGGAGACTCTTCTGCCCATACACTCTCAAGCACGGACGCCATTGGTTGCGACTGGCGTACCGGACGGTGCTGGGCATGCGGGGATTAACGCTGTTTTTTCGAGCACGCAGGTTTTACCCTCTCATAAAGTTTCGGCAGACACATCGGCAGCTGGTGAAGTCGCTCACGATCCACAATCATCGAGTCAAGCCGCGATGGGAGCGTTGCACAATGAGGTACAAGAAGTCGAATGAGAGGTTGACGCAGGCCCTTCTACATCAGTAACTAGTGAGAAAAATTTAGATGTTCAGCTTAGCACAATTTTATGTCATTCTGATGAATCATCCGATACGTCTAGTTCATTGGAGAATCCACGTAAATTTATGTGGACATTCGTTCAGCATCTTAGGGGGAAGCGTAAAGGTTCAAAGGGAGGGCGTAGTGTAGCTGGCAGCTCGGCTCTGGATGCAACCGGCGATAATGTGCATTGCGCGAATATGGCAATATTGAGAGGAGTTAGGTCTAAGGTGAGGGAGCGAATAAAGAAGGGCCGTTTTGTGGATATGTTCGCAATTACGCATGTAGCTAAAAAAGCTTTAGATACAGCAAAGGCTGGGGGGCCGGCGGCCGAAGAGGCAAGGAGGAGTTATCCTAATTGGCTTGCGTGAATGTATATATTTGCAGCCTGTTATATAGAATCTCATCCATCAGAGTTTTTGAACATCCTTAAGTATTTACATCTCGTACATAATATGTTTCTGATGGCTAGGCACAAGGTTTGGTGTCAGTACGATGAATTTAGGAAGAAACAAGATGGTCAGAGAATACTAAGTTTAGGTTTTAAAGACGTGGAGGTATGGTTAGAAGTAACTCAAAGTAATAGGCCTTTCTTGGAGTTGACGGGTGAAGACAGCCCTTTCAGGTCAAACCAGGGATTAACACAGCAAGAAGAGGAAAATGTTACATGTTTAATAACACGCAATGTAGTAGGGGTACAACATTTTGATATATTCACGTCTGTATGCTGTGTGGAGGAGGTCACGCAGCAAAGGATTGCATTAAGCCCGCAACTCAATCAGCAGGTAGAGGGGAACAGAGAGTCGTTCCTAGGTAAGGCAGAGTCACCAGTAAATGTAGAAGTTTTGGTGCGATGGTTAGGCCGCTATCCTCTCAGGGAGGAGGCAGCATTCTTATTGCAAGGTTTTAAGTTCGATTTTAATTTGCCAGTCATTACGGCTGGTATTAGTTTTAGCTAGAAGGAATCTTAAATCAGCTAGAGATTTCCCAGAAGTGGTAAGAGCTAAGATTGATGCTGAGGTTGGTTTGGGGCGTATGTGTGGCCCTTTTAAAAATCCGCCTTTAGCTGATTTTTGTGTTTCACCATTGGGTGTAGTTTCAAAGAAGGAGCCAGGAAAATTTCGGATAATTCAGCACCTTTCCTACCCGGAGGGAGGCTCAATAAACGAGGCTCTGGACCCTTCTTTGTGTAGCGTGAAATATCAGTCCTTTGAAGAAGCTGTTGCTATAGTTCAAGGTTTTGGTTCGGGCGCTCTGTTGGCGAAGGTGTATATATAATCGGCTTTTAGATTGTTGCAGCTGCATCCGGATTCGTTTAAGTATATGGGTTTCAAACTAGATGGTCAGTTTTTTGTCGATAGGTGTTTGCCTATGGCAGGGCCGAAACTAGGATTTTTGTCACCCGGGGCAAGGTAGTCATTTGACACAACCACCCCCCCCCCCCCCCCCGGGCAAAAAAAAAAAAAATCTTTTACAATAAATAAATATAAATAATAATAAAAAAAAAATTTAAATAAATAAATAAATGAATAAAAATATTATATATATATATATATATATATATATATATATATCTCTTTCAGAACTTTTTTACCTGAAAAATTGCCTTTTCTAACATAAATTTCATATCCAGGAAAAAGTGTCCCCATTTTACACAGTACGACAGGCAAGTGTCCCCATTTTACACATTGCGGCAGGCACGTGTCCCCATTTTACACAGTACGCTGGCAAGTGTCCCCATTTTACACATTGCGGCAGGAAAAAGTGTCCCCATTTTACACATTGCGGCAGACAGGTGACCCCATTTTACACATTGCGGCAGACAGGTGTCCCCATTTTACACATTGCGGCAGGAAAAAGTGTCCCCATTTTACACATTGCGGCAGGCACGTGTCCCCATTTTACACAGTACGCTGGCAAGTGTCCCCATTTTACACATTGCGGCAGGAAAAAGTGTCCCCATTTTACACATTGCGGCAGGCACGTGTCCCCATTTTACACAGTACGCTGGCAAGTGTCCCCATTTTACACATTGCGGCAGGAAAAAGTGTCCCCATTTTACACATTGCGGCAGGAAAAAGTGTCACCATTTTACACATTGCGGCAGGAAAAAGTGTCCCCATTTTACACATTGCGGCAGGCACAGGTCCCCATTTTACACAGTACGCTGGCAAGTGTCCCCATTTTACACATTGCGGCAGGCACAGGTCCCCATTTTACACAGTACGCTGGCAAGTGTCCCCATTTTACACATTGCGGCAGGCACAGGTCCCCATTTTACACAGTACGCTGGCAAGTGTCCCCATTTTACACATTGCGGCAGGAAAAAGTGTCCCCATTTTACACATTGCGGCAGGCACAGGTCCCCATTTTACACATTGCGGCAGGTGGTGGAGGGAGAGAGAGAGAGAGAGAGAGGAAGGGAGAGGGGCTGACTTACATTTGAAGCGGTTCTCGCCGCTCTTCAGCCGCCTCTCCCTCCTCGTCTGCGTGGCTCCCCCTTCTCCCTCCTCCGGCGGGGTTTCGTGGAATGACGCGTTTGCGCCGTGACGTCACGACGCAATCGCGTCATTCCGCGAAACCCCGCCCCCCGAGCTGGGCACTCGGGAGAAGGGGGTTTCAAAGTCTAAAAGTGCCGCGGCGGGTGTTAGGGGGTCTCGGCGCCCCCTCCAATCCGGCGCCCAGGTCGCCTGCCCCCCTAGCCCCCCCTAGTTTCGGCCCTGCCTATGGGCTGTTCTGTTTCGTCTTCTTATTTTGAATGTTTTAGTTCTTTTCTGCAGTGGTGCGTACAGGCGGGCACCGGACAGACGGGAGTCGCCCATTTTTTGGACGACTTTTTGTTGGTAGGTCCTGCAGGTAGTTCATCGTGCCATGAATTACTTTTTTCAGTTCAAGCCCTTTTTTCAGTTATTGGTGAAAAACGGAGGGGCCTGTGACCCGTTTATCTTATCTGGGTATTGAAATCAATACTGAGGCAGGCCTTTGTAGATTGCCAGCAGAAAAAGTAAGTACCGTATATACTCGAGTATAAGTCGACCCGAATATAAGCCGAGGCACCTAATTTTACCACAAAAACCTGGGAAAACTTATTGACTCGAGTATAAGCCTAGGGTGGGAAATGCAGCTCTAGCCGTACACAACCCTCATACTGCCAGATATGCACCCACAGTGCCAATAATATCCCCATATAGCGCCAGATATGCCCCCACAGTGCCAGATATGCCCTCATAGTGCCAGATATGCCCCCACAGTGACAGATATGCCCTCATAGTGCCAGATATGCCCCCACAGTGCCAAATATGCCCCCACAGTGCCAGATATGCCCTCATACTGCCAGATATGCCCCCACAGTGTGAGATATGCCCTCACACTGACAGATATGCCCCCACAGTGCCAGATATGCCCTCACAGTGCCAGATATGCCCTCATACTGCCACATATGCCCCCCCAAGTGCCAAATATGCTCCCACCCAGTGAAAGTAACAACTTACCATCCCCGCTCCGGCGTTCCCCCGCTGTCTTGTGAAGGAGGGACATGGAGGGCACAGTGCGCGCCTCTCCTGTGTCCCTCTTGCGTCTCGGGCGGCAGCGGCGTTTATGTGTTAAATGAAGTGCCGGTTCGCGAGCCAATCAGAGCTCACGAATGGGTACTTCATTTAATAGACACGCCGCTGCCACCAGAGACGCTGGAGGGACACAGGAGAGGCGCACGCTGTGCCCTCCGTGTCTCTCCTTCACAAGACAGCGGGGGAGCGCCGGAGCGGGGATGACTTGAGTATAAGTCATATTTCCATTGACTCGAGTATAAGCCGAGGCGGCTTATTCAGCACAAAAAAAAGTGCTGAAAAAGTCGGCTTATACTCGAGTATATATGGTAATTTAAGGAGTTTATTATAACAATTTATTTCTGCAAAAAAGATGACTTTGAAACAGGTCCAATCACTTCTTGGGTTACTGAATTTTTCATGTAGGGTCATTCCGATGGGAAGGGCTTTCAGTCGAGAGGTTGGAAAGAGCTACCGCAGGGGTTAAGAGGTCGCACCATTTTACCGGATTTCATTAGAATTGAAAGAGGATTGTAAGGTTTGGTTTAAATATTTGAGAGAGTTTTACAAATGCGTCAGGGTCGTTAGGTTTCGGTGCATATTTTGAGGGTGAGTGGTGTGCGGAAGCTTAGCCTGAGGATTGGCGTGCAAAGGGGCTTACTGATAGTATGCTTTTACTTGAACTGTTTCCAATCATTGTCGCAGTAGAGATCTGGGGCTATAGGCTCAGTTATCAAAGGATTTTGTTCTGGTGCGATAATTTGGGGGTAGTTCAAGTGATCAACAATCAAAAGTCTTCATGTTCGCATGCCCTGAAGTTGTTAAGGCATTTAACCTTTAGGTGTCTGCAGAAGAATATAGAGTTGAATGCTAGGCATGTGCCTGGGGTTGAGAACGAGATAGCGGACGCTTTGTCTCATTTTCAATGGGATAGATTTAGAGCATTAGCTCCAGCAGCTAGATTTGAGGGTTTTTCATGTCCTGAATTTGTATGGCAGATCATCAAACCACCATGAAAGCTTTAGCGTTGAAGGCACTGGCCCCTGGAACGTTGAGATCGTATTCTGCAGCTTTGAATGTTTGGCAGGCATACATGAATTCCTGCAGTAGGGGTAAGAGTGTACAGGATGCTATTTTGGATTTTGGTATGGTTATGGCATGAAAGGGGTCGTTCAAAAGCGGCTATGTCAGGTGCCTTGGCAGGAATTTTGTACTTTTCACGTTTAGAAGGGCTGATCGACCCAAATAAATCCTTTATTCTGTCAAAAGCATTGAGGGGGTGGGCTAAGGAACAGGCAAATGTAAGCGATGAGAGTAGGCCAATTGACATCGGGCTGTTGAAAGATTTAATTATTGCAGTTTCAGGTATTGAGATAGGAGATTTTGAGGTTAACCTTTTTAGTTTAGCATTTGCAGTAGCCTTTTTCGGTGCTTTAAGAGTAGGTGAGTTAGTTGCAAAGAGCAAAAGTTCAGTGTCACGATCCAGGTAATTCCTTATCAGTATTTACCTTCCAAATGCATCCTGAGACTGTCCCAGCGTTCCAAGCCTGGATTCCATCTGCACTGTCTGTGTGCAGCACGCTGCATCTCATTGTCTCAGATCTCTTTACTGTGATTCTGGCAGCATCAGGGTTAAGTTTCACATGCAAGTTACAAACAATCTTTCCCTCCAAAGGCTAACATGGGTGCAGCCATGTTTTCCTAGTCACATGTTACCTTTCAGCCTGTCAGCTGCACTCCAGTGACGTGCGGTGAGGTCAGGGGCTGGGGAGGCACTGCAACTAACCCCCCCCACCCCCCACCCCACCCCCCGCACAAAAAAAAATGCAGTCCCCCCCCCATCGCTAAAACCAGCACCAGGCAGAACCAGCTGGGGGGGGGGGGGGTAATGCCATAGCAGGGGAGACACTCAGTGTGGGGTCCCCCTACCATGCCATTATACACCCCCCAGCCAGTCAGCCCAGTGTTGGCATTCCTCGGAAAGTGGGGCCCCCAAAAAATGAAAATGGGGTCCCCCCTCCCGAGCAATAACCAGCACTGGGCTGATAGCCCAGTGCTATACCCCGCACCCCTGGTGGCGGTGGGTGCGGGGTTCATTGTATGCTCTGTTCTTTACAGGTGGCCTACAGGTCCCAGCAAGCCTGCCCCAGCATGCTGGCACTTGGAGAACCACAAGTGCCAGCATGCCCGGACATAAATGGCCAGCTGGCACCTGCAGTCCACCTGTAAAGAATAGTAACATTGTTCTTTACAGGTGACCTACAGGTCCCAGCAAGCCTGCCCCAGCATGCTGGCACTTGGAGAACCACAAGTGCCAGCATGCCCGGACATAAAGGGCCCGCTGGCACCCGTAGTCCACCTGTAAAGAAAATATTAAAAATAAAACACAACACATACTTTAAAAAAAAACTTTATTAAACAGGGTCTTCACCTGGGGGCGGCGGCCTTTAAGCTCTTTTGCGTGGCCGCTGCCTTTCCCAGGGCTTCTGGCGTCTTCACCTGGGGGGGCGCCACCTCCCCAGGGCTTCTGGCGTCTTCCTCCGGCGTCTTCACCTGGGAGGCGGCGGCCTGTAAGCTCTTTTGCATGGCCGCCACCTTCCCAGGACTTCCAGCATCTTCAACTGGTGGGCGGCGGCTGCTAAGCTCTTTTGCATAGCCGCCGCCCATCCAGGACTTCCAGCATCTTCACCTGGTGGGCGGCGGCTGCTAAGCTCTTTTGCATAGCCGCCGCCCATCCAGGACTTCCGGCGTCTTCGGTCTTCAGGAGCTCTTCTCAGCTCCTCCTCCGCCGTCGGACTGACCGCCGCTGCCTCGCGCTGACTTATATAAGTCAGCGGAGGGGGCGGGGCGATGACGCGGCGAGCCATGATTGGCTCGTGGCGGCCATCTTGAATTTAAAAAATGACGCTGAGGCGCCATTTTTGAAATGGGTACCGCTTCCGCTGCCAAACTCTGCTGAACTGTAGGTAACGCCGCATCCCGCCGCCGCTACCGTCGTCCGCATCACCGCCGCCAGCACCTCCGCCGCCCGGCCCGCCGCATCCCGCACCTCCGCCGCCACCGAGGCCCACACAGTGATTGACAGCGGATCCAGTGACGGATCCGCTGGCCAATCACTGTGGCCTCACTGACAGGGGACGTGCTTTCATAGGTTGAAAGCACGTCCCTGTAGGAAAGCGGCACCTCTAATGGTGCCGCTTTCCCATACAATTTCAATGGGCTTTTCCTGCCCATTGTTAGGCCCCACCCGCACCCGCCCCCCGCTCCCATATCTTTTATCAGTCGGTACGGGAGGCACCACGATCGGTGCCTCCCAAACTGATTTAATCATGAGTAAAATAATAAAGAAGATACTTATGTGTCATAAGTATCTTCTTTGTATTATTTTACTCATTAATGACAGGGGAGGCACTGCCTCCCCTGCCTCCCCTGACTGCACGTCCCTGCTGCACTCTGGTCTCAGCCTAATTATCCAGCAGCTGCACTCTAGACTCTGCTTAATCAGCCAGCCAATCCCTGCTTCCCAGCAGGTATAAATATCCTGCTCCTGGGGTGGAAAGATGTCAGTGCTTTAATTGTCCTCAGTGATTCCAGTGTGCAGTCCTCCCATGGACTTTCTCTGCAGTACAGCCTGACTCTGCAGTGTCTCATCATTGCACCCTGTGACTGGCAGTTACCCGACACCGGCTTCCAGCTTCCAGCGGTGCTCTGCCCAGCCAGTAAACATCGGTGTTCCGCCATCGATCTCCAGTCACCATCGGTGTTCCGCCATCGATCTCCAGTATCCATCGGTGTTCCGCCATCGATCTCCAGTCACCATCGGTGTTCCGTCATCGATCCCAAGTAACCATCGGTGTTACGCCATCGATCCCAAGTCACCATCAATACCAAGTAAGCATCGGTGTTCCGCCATCGATCCCAAGAAACCATCGTGTTCCGCCATCGATCCCAAGTAACCATCTGTGTTCTGCCATCGATCTCCAGTCACCATCGGTGTTCCGTCATCGATCCCAAGTCACCATCGGTGCTCTGTCATCGATCTCTAGCATCACCAGTGTTTCTGCATCTGACCTTCCATTACACTGGTATCTGACACCATTTCACAGCTCACCACCTGTGTCGGTTCTATTCGGCATTTCCCGGCAGTTCAGTCATCAGCTTCTGTTTCCCATCAGCTACCCAGTGCATCGGTATTGGTAAGGACATATCATCTCCAAGTCCTTCAAGACTGTGCTTAATTATACCACACCTAGAGACTGCCTATATGCACTCCTGGGAACTGTGACTTATATGCTGTTCTTAATATTGCTAACTGCCGACATATGCTTGTGAGCTGAGTTTCAATAAAACCTTTGAACTTTCCTTTGTTGTCGTGGTCACGCCTTCGGGCATCTGTGGTAAAGGTTCCCTGCATGTCTAAGAACCCTGTACTGCCTCCCAGGTTCACATTTACCTCAGCCCCTACAATTGAGGCTTCCCCTGGTCAACACCAGCCCTCAGTTGTGACAGTAAGCACTGACCATCTTCCAAGCCCAAGAAGGGGCGGCTGTGTCTACAGCCCAAGGAGGGGCGTCTGTGTCTACAGCCCAAGGAGGGGCATCTGTGTCTACAGCCCAAGGAGGGGCGTCTGTGTCTACAGCCCAAGGAGGGGCGTCTGTGTCTACAGCGCAAGGAGGGGCGACTGTGTCTACAGCCCAAGGAGGGGCGATTGTGTCTACAGCCCAAGGAGGGGCGTCTGTGTCTACAGCCCAAGGAGGGGCGTCTGTGTCTGCAGCCCAAGGAGGGGCGTCTGTGTCTATAGCCCAAGGAGGGGCATCTGTGTCTACAGCCCAAGGAGGGGCATCTGTGTCTACAGCCCAAGGAGGGGCGTCTGTGTCTACAGCCCAAGGAGGGGCATCTGTGTCTACAGCCCAAGGAGGGGTATCCAATGTTCAAGCTCTAGTAGGGGCATATGAGTCTTCTCAAAAAGGAGCTTCTAATCTGTCAACCCCAGGAGGGGTGCTGGAGAAAACAACCCTGAGAGAGGTGTCTGATTCGTCAATAGGTGTTTGATAGCGTTGGAATTTCCATTAGAGAGTTATGGGACTCATTCTTTTAGGATAAGAGAAGCGACTTATTTTTCCCAACAAAAAGATTAAGAGGTTAGGGCGGTGGAAGTCAGATGCTCACAAGAGCTATATTAGGGGTGAAAAGTTGCATTCATAGAGGCATCCTGCGAGTTTGTTGTTTGGGAAACCCAGGGCCCTAAGCTACCCGCCGTTAAAGGGGGATTGTAGTTCTTTTCACCTTTTTCCTCACAAAATTTTTGAGGTTTGGTATTGTTAACCTCCATGTGGGTAGCCTAAACAGCTACGTTTTCTCCTTCCCGGTTTAGCAGTGTGATTAAATGATATTAATATTAAATAAAATGTTCTTTGTTTTTGCCGTTTTTTATGCAGGTTTTTTGTCATTATCAAGCCGGGTGTGGATTGTGGGTCACTCATATGTTTATTGGGCCAGTAGGCACATGGAATCTAAGTCGTTTCCCTTTGAAGTGAGGTGGATAGGTTTAAGGGGCATGAGATGGAGCAATTTATTGAATGTGTTCTGGGATTTTGAAAAGAAGTGGGGTGCCCTCGATTGTTTATTGATACATTTAGGAGGTAATGATTTAGGTACTTGTAAGGGTATTGAGCTTATTAACGACATAAAGAGGGATTTCAAATTAATTGTGAAGCATTGGCCGTTGGTTAAGATTGTGTGGTCAGAAGTTATACCGCGTAGATTTTGGAGGGGCACCAAAGGGGGAGCAGCTTTGGATAAGGTGAGAAAAAAGCTCAATGCAGCGACCTCCAGATATGTGATTAGTTTGGGGGGGGAGTGTTGTTAAGCATCCAGAGTTGCGTTATAAAGAAGGTAATTTTATATAGGGTGCATTTATCTGAGAGTGGCTTGGAGTTATTTGTCACAGCCTTATTGAATGGTTTAAAGGAGGTTTGAAGTGTTAGGTTGGGTGTGGCGGTTTCGTAGTCTGGAGCCTTTTGAATTTGGCAGAAAGCAGTGCTATTCGGTGGCTCAATTTAATGCAGTAGAGCTTGGCTAGCATTTCCCCTTTGAGAAAAGGCGAGTCGGTCACTACCTCAGGGGAGGACCAGGTCAACATCTTAAGGAGGGCCAGCACAGTGCTAATTAAGGGAGATGGTTCTACCCAAGACGGATTGCGCAAAGGGCGGAAACTCCGCCCCATTTGTTTAAAGATTCTAAAGTTTTTAAGCCATGGCTGAGTTGGCAGTGCTTTTTTCACCACCGGTGATTAATATTTCCAATTCTGATTAGAGTTTAATAAATTTGGCTGTGACCTCCATTTTTCCAATCTATTACAGTTGTCCGTGTCTTTATTTCTTGGTATATGGTTTAAGTTTGCATAATAATAAAACATATGGGTGACTTAAAAAGATCGAGAGACTGTATAGGATAGAGTTAATATAAGCACCCTGTTTGTTATATAGCTAAGCTGGCTGGATCTGGTTTTGTGTTGATATTAGTTGATAGGTTGTTGAGGTTTGTCAATCAATAAGTTAACCAATGAGAAGTGGTCTGGCAGGCAGGTTATGTTAGTTTATTTAAGTTAGGGCTGAGGGATTCAAATCCCTCTTGCCATTTTGTGATCCCTCCCACCCGGCAAGTTAATTTATTTAAAAATTTGTTTTAATTTTTACGTTGGAATAATTCGTTATAATTGTTTCAGCAATGCGAGGTGCAGTGGGCGGAAAACATTGCTATTTGGCAGCTCAATTTAGTACAGCAGAGCTTGGCTAGCATTTCCCCTTTAAGAAAAGATGAGTCGGTCACTACCTCAGGGGAGGACCAGGTCACCATCTTAAGGAGGGATCAGCACTGTGCTAATTAAGGGGAGATGGTTCTACACAAGACGGATTGCGCAAGGGGCAGAAACTCCGCCCCATTTGTTTAAAGATTCAAAAGTTTTGAATCCATGGTCGAGTTGGCACTGCTTTTTTTTGCCACCGGTAATTAATATTTACAATTCTGATTCGAATGTAATAAATTTGGCTGTGACCTCCATTTTCCCATACATTTTTCTATACAGTTGTCTATGTCTTTATTTCTTGGTATATGATTTAAGTTTGCGTAATAACAAAACATATGGGTGACTTATGAGCATGCACTGTAAAATGGAGTCTCTATGCCTACTGAATTATCACCTTGCTGTGCTTCTCCCTGCCCAGAGAGGCAGAATGGGGGTAGGTGGGTGGAGGGAAAAAATTGTAGTACAGGTAAATTGTGTATTTAATCTCCTCACATCCTATTGAAAAGGAAATCAGTTAATTTTAAGAAAGGTAGATAAATATAATATGGATGCTCTTAACATGCTAAAATTCTTATATATAAATTCATGTTAAATCACATATAATACAAATATTTCTCTTTCCAAATGGCTGGGTTCCCAAAGATGGACCCTTGCAGGGCCGATTCTACACCTTGTGACGCCCAGTGCGAAAGTTTCCACTGGCGTCCCCCCCACCGCAGCAAAACAGCTAGTGTTCGTCGGATGCGCGTGTAAAAATAGGGGCGTGGCTTCATAGGGGAGGGGCGTGGTCACAGTTATGCCCCCAGTAGCTGTGCCCCCAGATTTGCCCCAAGTAGTTGTGCCCCCATTGATTTGTCCCCTGTAGATTTGCCCCCTGTAGTTGTGCCCCCAGTAGCTGTGCCCCCTGTAGATATGCCCCCAGTAGATTTGCCCCAGTAGTTGTGCCCACTATAGCTATGCCCCCAGTAGATTTGCCCCAGTAGTTGTGCCCCATCGCTGTTACCCTTGTCACTGTGCCCCCAGTAGTTGTGCCCCCTGTAGCTATGCCCCCAGTAGATATGCCCCAGTAGTTGTGACCCTGTTGCTTTGCCCCCTGTTGCTGTGCCCCCTGTCGCTGTGCCCCCAGAGTTTTGCCCCATGTAGCTATGCACCCAGTAGATTTGCCCCAGTAGTTGTGCCCCCTTTTGCTTTGTCCCCAGTAGTTGTGCCCTCTTTTGCTGTGCCCCCTGTTGCTTTGCCCCCAGTAGTTGTGCCCCCTGTTGCTGTGCCCCTTAGTAGCACCTTACAAACACACACAAAAATAAAAAAACAAGACTTACCACTGCCCCGATCCTGCTTCCCGACCACTGCTGCTGCTGCACCGTCTGGCCTCCCATGGATCCTCTCTATGGGAGAGACGTCATGACGTCTCTCCCATAGCAGCGCCGCACAGACACTAGAGGTCAATAATGATCTCTAGTGTCTGTCACTGGAGCCGGCTGCAGTGGACGCCCACACAGCCCACGGCGTCTGCTGCAGCCAGGGAGCGGGGTGCGGGTAGGCGGCGGTGCCTGCAGCTGTGCCCCCAGGCCGCAGCGCCACGGCTGCGGGCACTGCTTGCCCGCACCAAGAACCGCTCCTGGACCCTTGCCAGCTATGGACCAATACACAATAGATTCTAAGGGTTTTTTGGGTGTGCCAGATAATACTCCTTTATATATGTCCAATGACTTCAAAGATACCTCTTTGTTAATATTCCTTTTGTTAATATGCCCAATGGAGAAAATTTGTGATTAAGTCTTCTTGATTTTATAAAGAGTGCTCACTAGTGATGAGCGGGTTCGGTTTCTCGGAAACCGAACCCCCCCGAACTTCAGCCTTTTTACACGGGTCCGAGCCGTGCTCGGAGTCTCCCGCGTGGCTCGGGTAAACCGAGCGCGCCCGAACGTCATCATTCCGCTGTCGGATTCTCGCGAGATTCGGATTCTATATAAGCAGCCGCGCGTCGCCGCCATTTTCACACGTGCATTGAGATTGATAGGGAGAGGACGTGGCTGGCGTCCTCTCCGTTATAGTCATAATAGAAAAGACTAAGAGTGACATTGTTATAATTGTGGGGAGGATTGGGGATGGGGAGCAGCTGTTAGGAGTACAGTGCAGGGTTTTGCTGATAGTAGTGAGTGTGACCCCAGTTTAATCCGTTCTCTGCCTGAAAAAAAAACGCTCCATACCATATCTGTGCTCAGTGTGCTGCATGATATATCTGTGCTGAGTGCACTGCTCACACTGCCTAATTGTGGGGACTGGGGAGCAGTTATAGCAGGAGTACAGTGCACAGTTTTGCTGACAGTGACCACCAGTCCAGTATACGTTTGTCTGCCTGAAAAACACTCCTGTGGTGGATTTTTTTCTTTATACTAGTAGTTTAGCAGTCTGCTGACAGTGTCCACCAGGTCCATTTATTATACAGTATATTATATATATAGCAGTATGGTAGGCCACGGCTGTACCTACCTCTGTGTCGTCACTCGTCGTCCATAAGTAATAATACTATACTATCCATCCATCCATCTACATTGTATACCTGTGGTGACTTATTTTTCTTCATACTAGTTTAGCAGTCTGCTGACAGTGTCCACCAGGTCCGTTATTATTATTCTGTATATATTATATATATAGCAGTACGGTAGGCCACGGCTGTACCTACGTCTGTGTCGTCACTCGTCGTCCATAAGTAATAATACTATACTATCCATCCATCTACATTGTATACCTGTGGTGGCTTTTTTTTCTTCACACTAGTTTAGCAGTCTGCTGACAGTGTACACCAGGTCCGTTATTATTATTCTGTATATATTATATATATAGCAGTACGGTAGGCCACGGCTGTACCTACCTCTGTGTCGTCACTCGTCGTCAATAAGTAATAATACTATACTATCCATCCATCTACATTGTATACCTGTGGTGGCTTTTTTTTCTTCATACTAGTTTAGCAGTCTGCAGACAGTGTCCACCAGGTCCGTTATTATTATTCTGTATATATTATATATATAGCAGTATGGTAGGCCACGGCTGTACCTACCTCTGTGTCATCACTCGTCGTCCATAAGTAATAATACTATACTATCCATCCATCTACATTGTATACCTGTGGTGGCTTTTTTTTCTTCATACTAGTTTAGCAGTCTGCTGACAGTGTCTACCAGGTCCGTTATTATTATTCTGTATATATTATATATATAGCAGTACGGTAGGCCACGGCTGTACCTACCTCTGTGTCGTCACTCGTCGTCCATAAGTAATAATACTATACTATCCATCCATCTACATTGTATACCAGTGGTGGCTTATTTTTCTTCATACTAGTTTAGCAGTCTGCTGACAGTGTCCACCAGGTCCGTTATTATTATTCTGTATATATTATATATATAGCAGCACAGTAGGCCACGGCTGTACCTACCTCTGTGTCATCACTCGTCGTCCATAAGTAATAATACTATACTATCCATCCATCTACATTGTATACCTGTGGTGGCTTTTTTTTCTTCATACTAGTTTAGCAGTCTGCTGACAGTGTCCACCAGGTCCGTTATTATTATTCTGTATATATTATATATATAGCAGTACGGTAGGCCACGGCTGTACCTACCTCTGTGTCGTCACTCGTCGTCCATAAGTAATAATACTATACTATCCATCCATCTACATTGTATACCTGTGGTGGCTTTTTTTCCTTCATACTAGTTTAGCAGTCTGCTGACAGTGTCCACCAGGTCCGTTATTATTATTCTGTATATATTATATATATATAGCAGTACGGTAGGCCACGGCTGTACCTACCTTTGTGTCGTCACTCGTCGTCCATAAGTAATAATACTATACTATCCATCCATCTACATTGTATACCTGTGGTGGCTTTTTTTTCTTCATACTAGTTTAGCAGTCTGCTGACAGTGTCCACCAGGTCCGTTATTATTATTCTGTATATATTATATATATAGCAGTACGGTAGGCCACGGCTGTACCTACCTCTGTGTCGTCACTCGTTGTCCATAAGTAATAATACTATACTATCCATCCATCTACATTGTATACCTGTGGTGGCTTTTTTTTCTTCATACTAGTTTAGCAGTCTGCGGACAGTGTCCACCAGGTCCGTTATTATTATTCTGTATATATTATATATATAGCAGTACGGTAGGCCATGGCTGTACCTACCTCTGTGTCATCACTCGTCGTCCATAAGTAATAATAGTATACTATCCATCCATCTACATTGTTTACCTGTGGTGGCTTTTTTTTCTTCATACTAGTTTAGCAGTCTGCTGACAGTGTCCACCAGGTCCGTTATTATTATTCTGTATATATTATATATATAGCAGTACGGTAGGCCACGGCTGTACCTACCTCTGTGTCGTCACTCGTCGTCCATAAGTAATAATTCTATACTATCCATCCATCTACATTGTATACCTGTGTTGGCTTTTTTTTCTTCATACTAGTTTAGCAGTCTGCTGACAGTGTCCACCAGGTCCGTTATTATTATTCTGTATATATTATATATATAGCAGTACGGTAGGCCACGGCTGTACCTACCTCTGTGTCGTCACTCGTCGTCCATAAGTAATAATACTATACTATCCATCCATCTACATTGTATACATGTGGTGGCTTTTTTTTCTTCATACTAGTTTAGCAGTCTGCTGACAGTGTCCACCAGGTCCGTTATTATTATTCTGTATATATTATATATATAGCAGTACGGTAGACCACGGCTGTACCTACCTCTGTGTCGTCACTCGTCGTCCATAAGTAATAATAGTATACTATCCATTCATCTACATTGTATACCTGTGGTGGCTATTAGTTGTGCGCAAAATAAGGAGAACAAAAATGTGGAGGTTAAAAAAATAGGGAAAGATCAAGATCCACTTTCACCTCATGCTGAAGCTGCTGCCACTAGTCATGGCCGAGACGATGAAATGCCATCAACGTCGTCTGCCAAGGCCGATGCCCAATGTCATAGTACAGAGCATGTAAAATCCAAAACACAAAAGATCAGTAAAATGACCCAAAAATCAAAATTAAAAGCGTCTGAGGAGAAGCGTAAACTTGCCAATATGCCATTTACGACACGGAGTGGCAAGGAACGGCTGAGGCCCTGGCCTATGTTCATGGCTAGTGGTTCAGCTTCACATGAGGATGGAAGCACTCAGCCTCCCCCTAGAAAAATGAAAAGACTTAAGCTGGCAAAAGCACAGCAAAGAACTGTGCGTTCTTCGAAATCACGAATCCCCAAGGAGAGTCCAATTGTGTCGGTTGCGATGCCTGACCTTCCCAACACTGGACGGGAAGAGCTTGCGCCTTCCACCATTTGCATGCCCCCTGCAAGTGCTGGAAGAGCACCCGCAGTCCAGTTCCTGATAGTCAAATTGAAGATGTCAGTGTTGAAGTACACTAGTATGAGGATATGGGTGTTGCTGGCGCTGGGGAGGAAATTGACAAGGAGGATTCTGATGGTGAGGTGGTTTGTTTAAGTCAGGCACCCGGGGAGACACCTGTTGTCCATGGAAGGAATATGGCCATTGACATGCCTGGTCAAAATACAAAAAAAATCAGCTCTTCGGTGTGGAATTATTTCATAACAAATGCGGACAACAGGTGTCAAGCCGTGTGTTGCCTTTGTCAAGCTGTAATAAGTAGGGGTAAGGACGTTAACCACCTCAGAACATCCTCCTTTATACGTCACTTGCAGCGCATTCATCATAAGTCAGTGACAAGTTCAAAAACTTTGGGTGACAGCGGAAGCAGTCCACTGACCACTAAATCTGTAACCAAGCTCCTGCAAACCACACCACCAACTCCCTCAGTGTCAATTTCCTCCTTAGACAGGAAAGCTAATAGTCCTGCAGGCCATGTCACATGCAAGTCTGACGAGTCCTCTCCTGCCTGGGATTCCTCCGATGCATCCTTGAGTGTAACGCCTACTGCTGCTGGCGCTGCTGTTGTTGCTGCTGGGAGTCGATTGTCATCCCAGAGGGGAAGTCGGAAGACCACTTGTACTACTTCCAGTAAGCAATTGACTGTCCAACAGTCATTTGCGAGGAAGATGAAATATCACAGCAGTCATCCTGCTGCAAAGCGGATAACTGAGGCCTTGGCAGCCTGGGCGGTGAGAAACGTGGTTCCGGTATCCATCGTTACTTCAGAGGCAACTATAGACTTGATTGAGGTACTGTGTCCCCGGTACCAAATACCATCTAGGTTCCATTTCTCTAGGCAGGCGATACCGAGAATGTACACAGACCTCAGAAAAAGAGTCACCAGTGTCCTAAAAAATGCAGTTGTACCCAATGTCCACTTAACCACGGACATGTGGACAAGTGGAGCAGGGCAGACTCAGGACTACATGACTGTGACAGCCCACTGGGTAGATGTATTGCCTCCCGCTGCAAGAACAGCATCGGCGGCACCAGTAGCAGCATCTCGCAAACGCCAACTCGTTCCTAGGCAGGCTACGCTTTGTATCACCGCTTTCCAGAATACGCACACAGCTGAAAACCTCTTACGGCAACTGAGGAAGATCATCGCAGAATGGCTTTCCCAAATTGGACTCTCCTGGGGATTTGTGGCATCGGACAACGCCAGCAATATTGTGCGTGCATTACATCTGGGCAAATTCCAGCACGTCCCATGTTTTGCACATACCTTGAATTTGGTGGTGCAGAATTATTTATAAAACGACAGGGGCATGCAAGAGATGCTGTCGGTGGCCAGAAGAATTGCGGGCCACTTTCGGCGTACAGGCACCGCGTACAGAAGACTGGAGCACCACCAAAAACACCTGAACCTGCCCTGCCATCATCTTAGTCACATTATCTTTTATCACATTATCTATCACATTATCTTAGTCACACAGCGACCTTGGTGCGCCTCTTTTTTTCTTTGCGTCATGTGCTGTTTGGGGAGTATTTTTTTGAAGGGCCATCCTGCGTGACACTGCAGTGCCACTCCTAGATGGGCCAGGTGTTTGTGTCGGCCACTTGGGTCGCTTATCTTAGTCACACAGCGACCTTGGTGCGCCTCTTTTTTTCTTTGCGTCATGTGCTGTTTGGGGAGTATTTTTTTGAAGGGCCATCCTGCGTGACACTGCAGTGCCACTCCTAGATGGGCCAGGTGTTTGTGTCGGCCACTTGGGTCACTTATCTTAGTCACACAGTGACCTTGGTGCGCTTCTTTTTTTCTTTGCGTCATGTGCTGTTTGGGGAGTATTTTTTTGAAGGGCCATCCTGCGTGACACTGCAGTGCCACTCCTAGATGGGCCAGGTGTTTGTGACGGCCACTTGGGTCGCTTATCTTAGTCACGCAGCAACCTTGGTACGCCTCTTTTTTTCTTTGCGTCGTGCTGTTTGGGGAGTATTTTTTTGAAGGGCCATCCTGCGTGACACTGCAGTGACACTCCTAGATGGGCCAGGTGTTTGTGTCGGCCACTTGGGTCGCTTATTTTAGTCACACAGCGACCATGGTGCGCCTCTTTTTTTCTTTGCGTCATGTGCTGTTTGGGGAGTATTTTTTTGAAGGGCCATCCTGCGTGACACTGCAGTGCCACTCCTAGATGGGCCAGGTGTTTGTGTCCGCCACTTGGGTCGCTTATCTTAGTCACACAGCTACCTCATTGCGCCTCTTTTTTTCTTTGCGTCATGTGCTGTTTGGGGAGTATTTTTTTGAAGGGCCATCCTGCGTGACACTGCAGTGCCACTCCTAGATGGGCCAGGTGTTTGTGTCAGCCACTTGGGTCGCTTATCTTAGTCACACAGCTATCTCATTGCGCCTCTTTTTTTCTTTGCGTCATGTGCTGTTTGGGGAGTATTTTTTTGAAGGGCCATCCTGCGTGACACTGCAGTGCCACTCCTAGATGGGCCAGGTGTTTGTGTCAGCCACTTGGGTCGCTTATCTTAGTCACACAGCTATCTCATTGCGCCTCTTTTTTTCTTTGCGTCATGTGCTGTTTGGGGAGTATTTTTTTGAAGGGCCATCCTGTCTGACACTGCAGTGCCACTCCTAGATGGGCCAGGTGTTTGTGTCGGCCACTTGGTTCGCTTAGCTTAGTCACACAGCTACCTCGTAGGACTAAAAATAATATTGTGAGGTGTTCAGAATAGACTGAAAATGAGTGGAAATTATAGTTATTGAGGTTAATAATACTATGGGATCAAAATGACCCCCAAATTCTATGATTTAAGCTGTTTTTTAGGGTTTTTTGAAAAAAACACCCGAATCCAAATCACACCCGAATCCGACAAAAAAAATTCGGTGAGGTTTTGCCAAAACGCGTTCGAACCCAAAACACGGCCGCGGAACCGAACCCAAAACCAAAACCCAAAACCCGAAAAATTTCCGGTGCACATCACTATTGTTCACGTAATTTCACAATCACTATAAAAATTCATTAAACATTGTAAAGTTTTGAAAAATCAATAAAATCCATAAATCAGCCTTATAAAAAGCATATGTGGCGTTATGAGGTTAGTTGGTACAAACTTGTTATCTTCCCTTCAGCACATATTTTCTGCAGTATGGTAGCTTCACTGCACTGTCTCTCATGGCAGTCTAGATCACAGATACACAATACCTCTGTATGGAGAGGTAACTAGACTACTGACTACCTGTCCAGTTGTGTTGAGACTACAAGTGCCAGCACACCTTGTCAACTGGATGTGCTGGGACTTGAAGTGCCATAACAGCTAGAGAGACCCTGAAAATATGTTTTTAGTCTGCCTTAAAAAGGTTCTTATATCTTAACTGTGTGTATGTGTGCATGTGTGTCCTTCAGTGTCTCTGACCTCTGCCTCCCTGTAACTCTCCCCAGTGTCCCTGCCCTCAGCCTCCCTGTAACTCCCCCCCAGTGTCCCAGCCCACACCCTCCTTCCCATAATTCCCCCTCAGTGTCCCTACCTGCACCCTCCCTGTAATTTCCCCTCAGTGTCCTTGACCTCAGCCTATCTATAACTCCCCCTTCTGTGTTCCTTGGTGGGGAAGGCGGGGGGCACCAGTCCCTTACTTAGCCAGGGGCACTTGGACCCCTAGATACACCCCTGTATGCATGCATATATATTTGATTACTTGTAGTCCCAAACCCAATCTTAGGGGGAGCTTTATCAAAGCTTTGAGAGAAATAAAGTACCAACCAATCAGCTCCTGTCGGTTTACTGACTGTGTTTGAAATATGACAGTTATGAGCAGATTGGTTGGTACTTTATTTATCTCTGCTTTATGTTTCTTAATGCTTTAATAAAATCTTTACCACAATGTATGTGTAATGTGTTTACAGATCGCCTCCAATACCACAGTACACACTGTCATAATCATCAAGGATGCTTTCTTTACAGTTTCTTTAGTTGCTCAGTTGGAAATGCTGCAATGATAAACACCACTTACTATTGTAGGTGGATATCTTCATGGAGCTACACAATGTTCCTCCACAAAGGGTTATCCCACTTGATGAAAGAGATATGAAGCATATATACCTACAGTATGTCATGATAATTTATCTGTATATAAAGCAGTTCAACACCAAAAGTTCATGTGATGCACTGAGCAAAACTTGCTTGTCGATGCTTCAGTTGACCCCGGAACACCAATAGAAAACACATTAATAGTCATCAGAGTCAGTAGGTAAGTGGCAAAGCAAGTGTTGACCTGATTCGGACCTGATCGCTGCTGTGCGTTTTCGCACAGCGGGCGATCAGGTCATCTTTGAAAAGCCAACAACTTGGATAGAACCCGAATAACAAACAAATGCAGGATGTGCAGGTGTATAAGATGTCCTCTTCACTAGTAGGAAACATGTTTCATCTATGTTATGAGACTTGTTCAAGATACGGTTTCATCTAAAAAAATAAAAAAACTGCCACATGATGTCACAGTTATTCTAGAGATCCATTGGATTTACGATCAAAATTCAGCATTGATTGATTCATGGATTAGCGATTGTATTGCTGTGTCTTATACCAAACAATAAAAGAGCTGCTGCAGTGTAAACTAGAGATGAGCGGGTTCGGTTCCTCTGAATCCGAACCCGCCCGAACTTCAGTTTTTTTTACACGGGTCCGAGCAGGCTCGGATCTTCCCGCCTTGCTCGGCTAACCCGAGCTCGCCCGAACGTCATCATCACGCTGTCGGATTCTCGCGAGGCTCGGATTCTATCGCGAGACTCGGATTCTATATAAGGAGCCGCGCGTCGCCGCCATTTTCACACGTGCATTGAGAGTCATAGGGAGAGGACGTGGCTGGCGTCCTCTCCGTTTAGAGAAGAGAGAGACACAGTATTTTGGGGAGCATTATTAGGAGGAGTACTACTATACTGTATACTACTATACTACTTGCTGAAGTGATATTTATAGATTCGATAGTGTGACTGTAAGTGTATTATCTGACTTGTGGGGGAGACACTGACAGTGGGGAGCAGTTAGAGTCTGAGAGCAGGACTCAGGAGTACATATAACGTACAGTGCACACTTTTGCTGCCAGAGTCAGTGCCACACTGCCATTGTTGTGACCACACTGACCACCAGTATAATAATATATTTTGTGATTGTCTGCTTAGGCCTCGGAGTACTAGTTGCAAGTTGCAACGTGACCTGAAGTGACCACCAGTTTAATAATCAATCACCACCAGTTTAATATATATATATATATATATATATATATATATATAATTGTATATAATATATATATATATATATATATATAATATTGTATACCACCTACCCGTGGTTTTTTTTTTTCATTCTTCTTTATACATACTACTATAGTAGCTTACTGTAGCAGTCTGCGGTGCTGTGCTGACCTGACAGTGTCCAGCAGGTCCGTCATCAGTCATTACATAATAAATATATATAGTACCTGTCCGGCTGCAGTACTAGTGATATTATATTGATTTCATCTCATTATCAATAATTTATCATCCAGTCTAGACTCTATATTAGCAGCAGACACAGTACGTTAGTCCACAGCTGTAGCTACCTCTGTGTCGGCACTCGGCAGTCCATCCATAATTGTATACCACCTACCCGTGGTTTTTTTTTTTTCTTTCTTCTTTGTACATACTACTATAGTATAGTAGCTTACTGTAGCAGTCTGCGGTGCTGCTGAGCTGACAGTGTCCAGCAGGTCCGTCATCAGTCATCATTACCTAATAAATATATTATCTACCTGTCCGGCTGCAGTACTAGTGATATTATATATACATACATATATATATTGATTTCATCTCATTATCAATCATCCAGTCTATATTAGCAGCAGACACAGTACGTTAGTCCACGGCTGTAGCTACCTCTGTGTCGGCACTCGGCTGTCCATCCATAATTGTATACCACCTACCCGTGGTTTTTTTTTTCTTTCTTCTTTGTACATACTACTATAGTATAGTAGCTTACTGTAGCAGTCTGCGGTGCTGCTGAGCTGACAGTGTCCAGCAGGTCCGTCATCAGTCATCAATACCTAATAAATATATTATCTACCTGTCCGGCTGCAGTACTAGTGATATTATATATACATACATATATATATTGATTTCATCTCATTATCAATCATCCAGTCTATATTAGCAGCAGACACAGTACGTTAGTCCACGGCTGTAGCTACCTCTGTGTCGGCACTCGGCAGTCCATCCATAATTGTATACCACCTACCCGTGGTTTTTTTTTTCTTTCTTCTTTGTACATACTACTATAGTATAGTAGCTTACTGTAGCAGTCTGCGGTGCTGCTGAGCTGACAGTGTCCAGCAGGTCATCATCAGTCATCATTACCTAATAAATATATTATCTACCTGTCCGGCTGCAGTACTAGTGATATTATATATACATACATATATATATATATTGATTTCATCTCATTATCATCCAGTCTATATTAGCAGCAGACACAGTACGGTAGTCCACGGCTGTAGCTACCTCTGTGTCGGCACTCGGCAGTCCATCCATAATTGTATACCACCTACCCGTGGTTTTATTTTTCTTTCTTCTTTGTACATACTACTATAGAGTATAGTAGCTTACTGTAGCAGTCTGCGGTGCTGCTGAGCTGACAGTGTCCAGCAGGTCCATCATCAGTCATCATTACCTAATAAATATATTATCTACCTGTCCGGCTGCAGTACTAGTGATATTATATATACATACATATATATATATTGATTTCATCTCATTATCAATCATCCAGTCTATATTAGCAGCAGACACAGTACGTTAGTCCACGGCTGTAGCTACCTCTGTGTCGGCACTCGGCAGTCCATCCATAATTGTATACCACCTAACCGTGGTTTTTTTTTTTCTTTCTTCTTTGTACATACTACTATAGTATAGTAGCTTACTGTAGCAGTCTGCGGTGCTGCTGAGCTGACAGTGTCCAGCAGGTCCGTCATCAGTCATCATTACCTAATAAATATATTATCTACCTGTCCGGCTGCAGTACTAGTGATATTATATATACATACATATATATATATTGATTTCATCTCATTATCATCCAGTCTATATTAGCAGCAGACACAGTACGGTAGTCCACGGCTGTAGCTACCTCTGTGTCGGCACTCGGCAGTCCATCCATAATTGTATACCACCTACCCGTGGTTTTATTTTTCTTTCTTCTTTGTACATACTACTATAGAGTATAGTAGCTTACTGTAGCAGTCTGCGGTGCTGCTGAGCTGACAGTGTCCAGCAGGTCCATCATCAGTCATCATTACCTAATAAATATATTATCTACCTGTCCGGCTGCAGTACTAGTGATATTATATATACATACATATATATATATTGATTTCATCTCATTATCAATCATCCAGTCTATATTAGCAGCAGACACAGTACGTTAGTCCACGGCTGTAGCTACCTCTGTGTTGGCACTCGGCAGTCCATCCATAATTGTATACCACCTAACCGTGGTTTTTTTTTTCTTTCTTCTTTGTACATACTACTATAGTATAGTAGCTTACTGTAGCAGTCTGCGGTGCTGCTGAGCTGACAGTGTCCAGCAGGTCCGTCATCAGTCATCATTACCTAATAAATATATTATCTACCTGTCCGGCTGCAGTACTAGTGATATTATATATACATACATATATATATATTGATTTCATCTCATTATCATCCAGTCTATATTAGCAGCAGACACAGTACGGTAGTCCACGGCTGTAGCTACCTCTGTGTCGGCACTCGGCAGTCCATCCATAAGTATACTAGTATCCATCCATCTCCATTGTTTACCTGAGGTGCCTTTTAGTTGTGCCTATTAAAATATGGAGAACAAAAATGTTGAGGTTCCAAAATTAGGGAAAGATCAAGATCCACTTCCACCTCGTGCTGAAGCTGCTGCCACTAGTCATGGCCGAGACGATGAAATGCCAGCAACGTCGTCTGCCAAGGCCGATGCCCAATGTCATAGTACAGAGCATGTCAAATCCAAAACACCAAATATCAGTAAAAAAAGGACTCCAAAACCTTAAATAAAATTGTCGGAGGAGAAGCGTAAACTTGCCAATATGCCATTTACCACACGGAGTGGCAAGGAACGGCTGAGGCCCTGGCCTATGTTCATGACTAGTGGTTCAGCTTCACATGAGGATGGAAGCACTCAGCCTCTCGCTAGAAAACTGAAAAGACTCAAGCTGGCAAAAGCACCGCAAAGAACTGTGCGTTCTTCGAAATCCCAAATCCACAAGGAGAGTCCAATTGTGTCGGTTGCGATGCCTGACCTTCCCAACACTGGACGTGAAGAGCATGCGCCTTCCACCATTTGCACGCCCCCTGCAAGTGCTGGAAGGAGCACCCGCAGTCCAGTTCCTGATAGTCAGATTGAAGATGTCAGTGTTGAAGTACACCAGGATGAGGAGGATATGGGTGTTGCTGGCGCTGGGGAGGAAATTGACCAGGAGGATTCTGATGGTGAGGTGGTTTGTTTAAGTCAGGCACCCGGGGAGACACCTGTTGTCCGTGGGAGGAATATGGCCGTTGACATGCCTGGTGAAAATACCAAAAAAATCAGCTCTTCAGTGTGGAGGTATTTCAACAGAAAAGCGGACAACAGGTGTCAAGCCGTGTGTTGCCTTTGTCAAGCTGTAATAAGTAGGGGTAAGGACGTTAACCACCTCGGAACATCCTCCCTTATACGTCACCTGCAGCGCATTCATAATAAGTCAGTGACAAGTTCAAAAACTTTGGGTGACAGCGGAAGCAGTCCACTGACCAGTAAATCCCTTCCTCTTGTAACCAAGCTCACGCAAACCACCCCACCAACTCCCTCAGTGTCAATTTCCTCCTTCCCCAGGAATGCCAATAGTCCTGCAGGCCATGTCACTGGCAATTCTGACGATTTCTCTCCTGCCTGGGATTCCTCCGATGCATCCTTGCGTGTAACGCCTACTGCTGCTGGTGCTGCTGTTGTTGCTGCTGGGAGTCGATGGTCATCCCAGAGGGGAAGTCGGAAGACCACTTGTACTACTTCCAGTAAGCAATTGACTGTCCAACAGTCCTTTGCGAGGAAGATGAAATATCACAGCAGTCATCCTGCTGCAAAGCAGATAACTGAGGCCTTGACAACTATGTTGGTGTTAGACGTGCGTCCGGTATCCGCCGTTAGTTCACAGGGAACTACACAATTTCTTGAGGTAGTGTGCCCCCGTTACCAAATACCATCTAGGTTCCACTTCTCTAGGCAGGCGATACCGAAAATGCGAGGAAGATGAAATATCACAGCAGTCATCCTGCTGCAAAGCAGATAACTCAGGCCTTGGCAGCCTGGGAGGTGAGAAACGTGGTTCAGGTATCCACCGTTAATTCAGAGCCAACTAGAGACTTGATTGAGGTACTGTGTCCCCGGTATCAAATACCATCTAGGTTCCATTTCTCTAGGCAGGCGATACCGAAAATGTACACAGACCTCAGAAAAAGAGTCACCAGTGTCCTAAAAAATGCAGCTGTACCCAATGTCCACTTAACCACGGACATGTGGACAGGTGGAGCAGGGCAGGGTCAGGACTATATGACTGTGACAGCCCACTGGGTAGATGTATGGACTCCCGCCGCAAGAACAGCAGCGGCGGCACCAGTAGCAGCATCTCGCAAACGCCAACTCTTTCCTAGGCAGGCTACGCTTTGTATCACCGCTTTCCAGAATACGCACACAGCTGAAAACCTCTTACGGCAACTGAGGAAGATCATCGCGGAATGGCTTACCCCAATTGGACTCTCCTGTGGATTTGTGGCATCGGACAACGCCAGCAATATTGTGTGTGCATTAAATATGGGCAAATTCCAGCACGTCCCATGTTTTGCACATACCTTGAATTTGGTGGTGTAGAATTTTTTTAAAAACGACAGGGGCGTGCAAGAGATGCTGTCGGTGGCCAGAAGAATTGCGGGACACTTTCGGCGTACAGGCACCACGTACAGAAGACTGGAGCACCACCAAAAACTACTGAACCTGCCCTGCCATCATCTGAAGCAAGAAGTGGTAACGAGGTGGAATTCAACCCTCTATATGCTTCAGAGGTTGGAGGAGCAGCAAAAGGCCATTCAAGCCTATACAATTGAGCACGATATAGGAGGTGGAATGCACCTGTCTCAAGCGCAGTGGAGAATGATTTCAACGTTGTGCAAGGTTCTGATGCCCTTTGAACTTGCCACACGTGAAGTCAGTTCAGACACTGCCAGCCTGAGTCAGGTCATTCCCCTCATCAGGCTTTTGCAGAAGAAGCTAGAGACTTTGAAGGAGGAGCTAACACGGAGCGATTCCGCTAGGCATGTGGGACTTGTGGATGGAGCCCTTAATTCGCTTAACAAGGATTCACGGGTGGTCAATCTGTTGAAATCAGAGCACTACATTTTGGCCACCGTGCTCGATCCTAGATTTAAAGCCTACCTTGGATCTCTCTTTCCGGCAGACACAAGTATGCTGGGGTTGAAAGACCTGCTGGTGAGAAAATTGTCAAGTCAAGCGGAACGCGACCTGTCAACATCTCCTCCTTCACATTCTCCCGCAACTGGGGGTGCGAGGAAAAGGCTCAGAATTCCGAGCCCACCCGCTGGCGGTGATGCAGGGCAGTCTGGAGCGACTGCTGATGCTGACATCTGGTCCGGACTGAAGGACCTGACAACGATTACGGACATGTCGTCTACTGTCACTGCATATGATTCTCTCACCATTGAAAGAATGGTGGAGGATTATATGAGTGACCGCATCCAAGTAGGCACGTCACACAGTCCGTACTTATACTGGCAGGAAAAAGAGGCAATTTGGAGGCCCTTGCACAAACTGGCTTTATTCTACCTAAGTTGCCCTCCCACGAGTGTGTACTCCGAAAGAGTGTTTAGTGCCGCCGCTCACCTTGTCAGCAATCGGCGTACGAGGTTACATCCAGAAAATGTGGAGAAGATGATGTTCATTAAAATGAATTATAATCAATTCCTCCGTGGAGACATTGACCAGCAGCAATTGCCTCCACAAAGTACACAGGGAGCTGAGATGGTGGATTCCAGTGGGGACGAATTGATAATCTGTGAGGAAGGGGATGTACACGGTGATATATCGGAGGATGATGATGAGGTGGACATCTTGCCTCTGTAGAGCCAGTTTGTGCAAGGAGAGATTAATTGCTTCTTTTTTGGTGGGGGTCCAAACCAACCCGTCATTTCAGTCACAGTCGTGTGGCAGACCCTGTCACTGAAATGATGGGTTGGTTAAAGTGTGCATGTCCTGTTTATACAACATAAGGGTGGGTGGGAGGGCCCAAGGACAATTCCATCTTGCACCTCTTTTTTCTTTAATTTTTCTTTGCGTCATGTGCTGTTTGTGGAATGTTTTTTGGAAGGGCCATCCTGCGTGACACTGCAGTGCCACTCCTAGATGGGCCCGGTGTTTGTGTCGGCCACTAGGGTCGCTTATCTTACTCACACAGCTACCTCATTGCGCCTCTTTTTTTCTTTGCGTCATGTGCTGTTTGGGGAGGGTTTTTTGGAAGGGCCATCCTGCGTGACACTGCAGTGCCACTCCTAGATGGGCACGGTGTTTGTGTCGGCCACTAGGGTCGCTTATCTTACTCACACAGCTACCTCATTGCGCCTCTTTTTTTCTTTGCGTCATGTGCTGTTTGGGGAGGGTTTTTTGGAAGGGCCATCCTGCGTGACACTGCAGTGCCACTCCTAGATGGGCCGGTGTTTGTGTCGGCCACTTGGGTCGCTTATCTTACTCACACAGCTACCTCATTGCGCCTCTTTTTTTCTTTGCGTCATGTGCTGTTTGGGGAGGGTTTTTTGGAAGGGCCATCCTGCGTGACACTGCAGTGCCACTCCTAGATGGGCACGGTGTTTGTGTTGGCCACTAGGGTCGCTTATCTTACTCACACAGCTACCTCATTGCGCCTCTTTTTTTCTTTGCGTCATGTGCTGTTTGGGGAGGGTTTTTTGGAAGGGCCATCCTGCGTGACACTGCAGTGCCACTCCTAGATGGGCCCGGTGTTTGTGTCGGCCACTAGGGTCGCTTATCTTACTCACACAGCTACCTCATTGCGCCTCTTTTTTTCTTTGCGTCATGTGCTGTTTGGGGAGGGTTTTTTGGAAGGGCCATCCTGCGTGACACTGCAGTGCCACTCCTAGATGGGCACGGTGTTTGTGTCGGCCACTAGGGTCGCTTATCTTACTCACACAGCTACCTCATTGCGCCTCTTTTTTTCTTTGCGTCATGTGCTGTTTGGGGAGGGTTTTTTGGAAGGGCCATCCTGCGTGACACTGCAGTGCCACTCCTAGATGGGCACGGTGTTTGTGTCGGCCACTAGGGTCGCTTATCTTACTCACACAGCTACCTCATTGCGCCTCTTTTTTTCTTTGCGTCATGTGCTGTTTGGGGAGGGTTTTTTGGAAGGGCCATCCTGCGTGACACTGCAGTGCCACTCCTAGATGGGCCCGGTGTTTGTGTCGGCCACTGGGGTCGCTTATCTTACTCACACAGCTACCTCATTGCGCCTCTTTTTTTCTTTGCGTCATGTGCTGTTTGGGGAGGGTTTTTTGGAAGGGCCATCCTGCGTGACACTGCAGTGCCACTCCTAGATGGGCACGGTGTTTGTGTCGGCCACTAGGGTCGCTTATCTTACTCACACAGCTACCTCATTGCGCCTCTTTTTTTCTTTGCGTCATGTGCTGTTTGGGGAGGGTTTTTTGGAAGGGCCATCCTGCGTGACACTGCAGTGCCACTCCTAGATGGGCACGGTGTTTGTGTCGGCCACTAGGGTCGCTTATCTTACTCACACAGCTACCTCATTGCGCCTCTTTTTTTCTTTGCGTCATGTGCTGTTTGGGGAGGGTTTTTTGGAAGGGCCATCCTGCGTGACACTGCAGTGCCACTCCTAGATGGGCCCGGTGTTTGTGTCGGCCATTAGGGTCGCTTATCTTACTCACACAGCTACCTCATTGCGCCTCTTTTTTTCTTTGCGTCATGTGCTGTTTGGGGAGGGTTTTTTGGAAGGGCCATCCTGCGTGACACTGCAGTGCCACTCCTAGATGGGCCCGGTGTTTGTGTCGGCCACTAGGGTCGCTTATCTTACTCACACAGCTACCTCATTGCGCCTCTTTTTTTCTTTGCGTCATGTGCTATTTGGGGAGTGTTTTTTGGAAGGGCCATCCTGCGTGACACTGCAGTGCCACTCCTAGATAGGCACGGTGTTTGTGTCGGCCACTAGGGTCGCTTAGCTTAGTCATCCAGCGACCTAGGTGCAAATTTTAGGACTAAAAATAATATTGTGAGGTGTGAGGTATTCAGAATAGACTGAAAATGAGTGGAAATTATGGTTTTTGAGGTTAATAATACTTTGGGATCAAAATGACCCCCAAATTCTATGATTTAAGCTGTGTTTTAGTGTTTTTTTAAAAAAAACACCCGAATCCAAAACACACCCGAATCCGACAAAAAAAATTCGGTGAGGTTTTGCCAAAACGCGGTCGAACCCAAAACACGGCCACGGAACCGAACCCAAAACCAAAACACAAAACCCGAAAAATTTCAAGTGCACATCTCTAGTTTAAACCCCTCAAAACATTTGAGCAGTACACATTGAGCATCTGGAAACTGACCGAGGGGGATGTTTTCTTTTAATAGTTATAATTGTTCCTTTCTGCGGTTTCATCTTGGATGGCATCTCGCCACCTCAAACTTAATATTTCTAAAACAGAATTAATTATACTGTATTTCCACCGGCCAATTGCAGTTAGCAACCTGATATTTCTATCACTGGGGGTAATTCCAAGTTGATCGCAGCAGGACATTTTTTAGCAGTTGGGCAAAACCATATGCACTGCAGGGGGGGCAGATATAACATTTGCAGAGAGAGTTAGATTTCGGTGGGTTATTTTGTTTCTGTGCAGGGTAAATACTGGCTGCTTTATTTTTACACTGCAGTTTAGATTGCAGATTGAACTCACCACACCCAAATCTATCTCTCTCTGCACATGTTATATCTGCCTCCCTGCAGTGCACATGGTTTTGCCCAACTGCTAAAAAATTTCCTGCTGCGATCAACTTGGAATTACCCCCCCTGTTGAGAACTCTACAATCAACCCTACACCACAAGCTCGCTGCCTAGGTGTCATACTTTCATACTTGACTCAGAACTGTCCTTTGCTCCCCACATTCAATCTGTCTCAAAATCATGTTACATGCATCTAAGAAACATATCCAAAATATGATCATACCTTACACAAGACACTGCTAAAACTCTAATCCATGTTCTCATTATCTCTCGCATTTATTATTGCAATAGTCTTCTTACTGGTCTTACTAAGAAGAGACTCTCACCATTACAATCCATTCTGAATGCAGCTTCAAGGCTAATATTCCTCAAAGGACTTTCATCATCTGCAGACCCACTGTGTCAGTCCCTCCATTGGCTACCTGTATGCTACCGTATTCAATATAAAATACTCTTACTTACACACAAGGCTATTAACCATACTACACCAACATACATCTCTTCGCTTATCTCAAAATATCTCCCAACCCGACCCCTTCGATCTTCACAAGATCTACGTCTCTCATCCACACTCATCACTTGCTCCCATGTACGATTACAGGATTTTCTTCAGGCTGCACCCACTCTGTGGAATGCCCTGCCACGTACATTAATACTCTCCTCTAATCTTCAAACCTACAAGCGTTCCCTGAAAACTCACCTATTCAGACAAGCTTATCAAATTCCAAAACCGCTCACATTACCTTCATAGCTTTCCTATCCAATTATATCCCCACAGTACAGTCCTCACATATCCCCCACATATTTAATTCTTCACTCTTCCTTCCTCCTGACCCTGGTTCATCACTGCTGTGATGTGATATCATGCAGCCCACCAAGAACCTTTGCAATCTGGTGGACAACTATGCAATAGATAGCACCTATCATTGTATATCAATGCCTATTTCCCCATACAGTAGATTGTAAGCTTGCGAGCAGGGCACTCCTACCTCTTTGACTGTTTGTTTTTACTAGAAATGTATGGCAGGCACTTTTTGTGTTTTGTGTTTTGGATCTGGATGATTTTTGAAAAAAACACAAAAATCACAGATTTTGGGGATAATTTTGATCCTACATTATTATTAACCTCAATAACATTAATTTCCACTCATTTCCAGGCTATTCTGATCACTAAACACCTCACAATATTGTTTTTAGGCGAAAAGGTTGCAGTGAGGTAGCTGAATGACTTTGCTAAGTGACACAAGTGTGCGGCACAAATACCTGGCCCATCTAGGAGTGGTACTGCAGTTGCAGACAGGGAGTAGTACTGCAGTTGCAGACAGGATGGCAGTTTTAAAAAGTAGGCCCCAAACAGCACATGATGCAAAGAAGAAAAAAAAAGAGGTGCAAGATTGAATTGTCCTTGAGCCCTCCCACCCACCCTTATGTTGTATAAACAGGACATGCACACTTTAACAAACCAATCATTTCAGCAACAGGGTCTGCCACACAACTGTGGCTGAAATGATTGGTTTGTCTGGGCCCCCACAAAAAAAGAAGCAATTAATCCCCCCACCAAAAAAGAAGCAATTCATCTCTCCTTGCACAAACTGGCTCTACAGAGGCAAGATGTCATCCTCATCCTCCGATTCCTCACCCCTTTCAGTGTGTACATCCTCCTCCTTACAGAGTAATAATTCTTCCCCACTGTTATCCACTATCATAGGTCCCTGTGTACTTTCTGGAGGCAATTGCTGGTAAAGGTCTTCCTGGAGGAATTTATAATTAATTTTGATGAACATCATCTTCTCCACATTTTGTGGAAGTAACCTCCTATGCTCCTACGCCGATCACTGACAAGGATACTGGCTGCACTAAACACTCTTTTGGAGTACACACTTGAGGGACGGCAACTTGAGTAATATAAAGCCAGTTTGTGCAAGTGCCTCCAAATTGCTTCTTTTTCCTGCCAGTATACATACGGACTGTCTGACATGCCTGCTTGAATGCTGTCACCCATATAATCCTCCACCATTCTTTCAATGGTAACAGTATCATATTCAGTGACAGTAGACATGTCAGCAGTCAATGGCAGCTCCTTCAGTCTGGACCAGCTTTCAGCACTTGCTCCTGACTGCCCTGCATCCCCGCCAGCGGGTGGGCTAGGAAATTTTATCCTTTTCCTCGCAGCCCAAGTTGCTGGAGAAAATGAAGGAGGAGATTTTGATTGGTCACGTTCCTCTTGATTTCACAGTTGTCTCACCAGCAGGTCTTTGAACCTCTGCAGACTTGTGTCTGCTGGAAAGATAGATACAATGTAGGCTTTAAACCTAGGATTGAGCATGGTGGCCACAATGTAGTGCTCTGATTTCAACAGATTGACCACCCTTGAATCTTGGCAAAGCGAATGAAGAGCTCCATCTACAAGTCCCACATACTTAGACATACTTAGCGGAATCTCTCCATCTTAGCTCCTCCTTCAACTTATCCAGCTACTTCTGCAAAAGCCTGATGAGGGAAATGACCTGACTCAAGCTGGCAGTGTCTGAACTGACTTCATGTGTGGCAAGTTCGAAGGGTTGGAGATCCTTGCACAACACGGAAATCATTCTCCACTGTGCTTGAGTCAGGTGCATTCCCCCTCCTTTGCTTATATCATAGGTGGATGTATAGGCTTGAATGGCCATTTGCTGCTTCTCCATCCTCTGAAGCATATAGAGTGTTGAATTCCACCTCGTTACCACCTCTTGCTTCAGGTGATGGCAGGGCAGGTTCAGGACTGTTTGCTGGTGCTCCAGTCTTCGGCACGCAGTGGCTGAATGCCGAAAGTGGCCCGCAATTTTTCGGGCCACCGTCAGCATCTCTTGCACACCCCTGTCATTTTTCAAAAAATTCTTCACCACCAAATTAATTCTATGTGCAAAACATGGGACGTGCTGGAATTTGCCCAGATGTAATGCATGCACAATATTGGTGGTGTTGTCTGATATCACAAATCCCCAGGAGAGTCTAATAGAGGTAAGCCATTGTGCGATGATGTCCCTCAGTTTCCGTAAGAGGTTGTCAGCGGTGTTCCTCTTACGGAAACTGGTGATACATGGCATAGCCTGCCTAGGAACGAGCTGGCATTTGTGAGATGCTGCTACTGTTGCGGCTGCGGGAGGCAACACATCTACCCAGTGGGCTGTCACAGTCATGTTGTCCTTAGTTTGCCCTGCTCCACTAGTTCACATGTCCATGGTTAAGTGGACACTGGGTGCAACTACATTTTTCAGGACACTGAGGACACTTTTCTTAATGTCCTATGGTCAGGAATCTGCATTTTTCATCACGTCACTTACCGGTACTCTGATGTCCTGGCCTCCGGAGGTCACTTCCTCAGCCTGGCAGCATGTTCCAAGATTGCCTGCAATGTGCAGAGACTTTCTCCAGTGTGTACCCCGCTTGCCATACAGCGTGTACCCCAATGTATTCCCACCATCTCCAGATTACGGGCGCTGCCATGTCACCTGCAGTCAGCTGACTTGGAGTTATCCACTCATGTGCATTGGAGCGCTCACATGACTTGATTCTCCAATCCCTGCTGACCAGGGGTTTATAGCAGGAATTCCTGCTCAGTATCATTGCCTTGAATAACGCGTCACATCCTGTAAACAAGCATCTTCTGGCTCCAGTCTCCTGTTTCCAGAGCTTCCCCTGTGTCAGTGCTCTCTGGAACTACAGGCACCAGCCATCCAGTTCAGTTGCAGCTCCATCTGCATTCTGCTCCAGCATTCACTAGCAGTCTCCTGTGTCAGTACTCCATGGAACTACAGGTTCCAGCCATCCAGTTTGTCTTCAGCTTCAGTTACACTCTGCTCCTACAATCACTTGCAGTAAGAGACTTTCTCCAGGTGCTGCATATCATACTCACCTGTTTGTTATTACTCTGCATCAGCACTGTGCTATTCAATTTGCACTAAAGCATCCAGCTTAAAGTTCAGCTGTATCCTGCAATTACATAACCTGGTTCTATTGTTGTATGCAAGTATTGCTTATACAATTGCTGTTTTAAGTTACCATCGGTTTCCAGGCCGATCATCTGCATTACCAATTGCCTATACAATTCCTGTTTCAAGTTACCATCGGTTCCCAGGCCGATTATCGATATTGCCAAGTATCTGTGTAAAGCTCAGTTTCAAGTCATCATCGGCTTCCAGGTCAACCATCGTTTATTCCAAGTTGTCACCATCAGTTCACAGGCCGATAGTCATCTGTTCCTGTTCACCATTGGCTCCTAGGCTGATCATCGATAGTTCCTGTTCACCATCAGTTCCCAAGCCGATAGTCATCTGTTCCTGTTTATCATTGGTTCCCAGGCCGATAGTCATCTGTTCCTGTTCATCATCGGTTCCCAGGCCAATCGTCATCTGCTCCCAGTTACCATCGGTACCCAGACCGAACTATCTCTAAGTGACTGTTTATTTCAGAGACTTCCATGCTGATTCATATGTTTACATTTACATTGCTCCAGTTACTTATATTTCCTGTGTGTACTCAATAAATACCATTTGCGCACATGTGCAGGAACTTACTTTAGCCTCCTCGTTTTCTCCATCACACCACCACTGACCCACTTGTGACCCCTGCGGGAACAGATACAGACACAGACATGACACCTGTACAGTCCGGGAATCGCTTTCCTAGTGAAGTGGCATCTAGATGGGATTTGGTACCGGGGACACACTACCTTCATCAATTGTCTAAATACTCACTGCAAATGCTCACTGTCTACCCCTTCTGTGTCACCCCGGTCTTTTAGCACCTATGCGGCACAGGAGAGCGCACCCCCTACACCACACAGGGCAAACCCTGTAAAAATTATTTGGATTAAATATTAATAACCCCTTTATTTGGCATAAATAATATACCGCACAGGTCAGTACCACTGGACTTATACGACAGTACCAGTGGACTTATATGGCACTACTACTGGACTCATATGGCAGTAACCCTGGACTTATACGGCAGAACCATGGCAGTACCCGTGGACTTATATGGCTGTGGACTTATTTGGCAGTACCACTGGACTTATAAGGCCGTGCCCCTGGACTTATATGGCAGCACCCCTGGACTTATTTGGCAGTACCCCATGACTTATTTGGCAGTACTCCTGGACTTATACAGCAGTACCCCTGGACTTATATGGCAGTACCCCTGGACTTATACGGCAGTACCACGGCAGTATCACTGGACTTATATGGCAGTACCCCTGAATTTATATGGCAGTACCCCTGGACTTATACGGCAGTACCCCTGAATTTATATGGCAGTACCCCTGGACTTATATGGCAGTACCACTAGACTTATACAGCAGTATTCCTGGACTGATACGGCAATACCACTGGACTGATACGGCAGTACCACTGGAGTTATATGGCAGTACCTCTATACTTATACGGCAGTACCACTGAACTTATACGGCAGTACAACGGCAGTACCACTGGACTTATACGGGCAGTACCCCTGAATTTATATGGCAGTACCTCTGAGTTTATATGGCAGTACCACTGGACTTATATGGCAGTACCCCGGAATTTATATGACAGTACCCCTGAATTTATATGGCAGTACCCCTGGACTTATATGGCAGTACCACTAGACTTATACAGCAGTACTCCTGGACTGATACGGCAATACCACTGGACTGATACGGCAGTACCACTGGAGTTATATGGCAGTACCTCTATACTTATACGGCAGTACCACTGAACTTATACGGCAGTACAACGGCAGTACCACTGGACTTATACGGGCAGTACCCCTGAATTTATATGGCAGTACCTCTGAGTTTATATGGCAGTACCACTGGACTTATATGGCAGTACCCCGGAATTTATATGACAGTACCCCTGCATGGATATAGCAGTACCTCTAGACTGATACGGCAGTACCCCTGGACTTATATGGCAGTACCTCTGGATTTGTACAGCAGTACCACTGGACTTATACGGCAGTACCATGGCAGTACCACTGGACTTATAGGGCAGTACCCCTGAATTTATATGGCAGTACCCCTGAATTTATATGGCAGTACCACTGGACTTATATGACAGTACCCTTGAATTTATGCGGCAGTATCCCTGGAATTATACGGCAGTACCCCTGGACTTATACGGTAGTACCCCTGGACTTATACGGCAGTACCACTGGACTTATACTTATACGGCAGTACAACAGCAGTACTGCTGGACTTATACAGCAGTACCACTGAACTTATATGGCAGTACCCCTGGACTTATATGGCTGCACCACTGGACTGGACTTATACGGCAGTACCCCTGGACTTATGGTAGCACAGGACACCACCCCTGGACAAATGGCAGCACAGGACACCACCACTGGACTGATGCAGCACAAGACAGCACCACTGGACTGGACTTATACAGCAGCACTGGACTTATGGCAGCACATGACACCACAGGACACCACCAATGTGACTGGACCGATGCAGCACAAGACACCACCACTGGACTCATGCAGCACAAGACTAGTGATGTGCACAGGACATTTTTCGGGTTTTGTGTTTTGGTTTTGGATTCGGTTCCGCGGCCATGTTTTGGATTCGGACGCGTTTTGGCAAAACCTCACCGAAAATTTTTTGTCGGATTCGGGTGTGTTTTGGATTCGGGTGTTTTTTTTCAAAAAACCCTAAAAAACAGCTTAAATCATAGAATTTGGGGGTCATTTTGATCCCATAGTATTATTAACCTCAATTACCATAATTTCCACTCATTTCCAGTCTATTCTGAACACCTCATACCTCACAATATTATTTTTAGTCCTACAATTTGCACCGAGGTCGCTGGATGGCTAAGCTAAGCGACACAAGTGGCCGACACAAACACCTGGCCCATCTAGGAGTGGCACTGCAGTGTCAGGCAGGATGGCACTTCCAAAAAATTGTCCCCAAACAGCACATGATGCAAAGAAAAAAAGAGGCGCACCAAGGTCGCTGGATGGCTAAGCTAAGTGACACAAGTGGCCGACACAAACACCTGGCCCATCTAGGAGTGGCACTGCAGTGTCAGGCAGGATGGCACTTCCAAAAAATTGTCCCCAAACAGCACATGATGCAAAGAAAAAAAGAGGCGCACCAAGGTCGCTGGATGGCTAAGCTAAGCGACACAAGTGGCCGACACAAACACCTGGCCCATCTAGGAGTGGCACTGCAGTGTCAGGCAGGATGGCACTTCCAAAAAATTGTCCCCAAACAGCACATGATGCAAAGAAAAAAAGAGGCGCACCAAGGTCGCTGTGTGACTAAGCTAAGCGACACAAGTGGCAGACACTAACACCTGGCCCATCTAGGAGTGGCACTGCAGTGTCAGGCAGGATGGCACTTCCAAAAAATTGTTCCCAAACAGCACATGATTCAAAGAAAAAAAGAGGCGCACCAAGGTCGCTGTGTGACTAAGCTAAGCGACACAAGTGGCCGACACAAACACCTGGTCCATCTAGGAGTGGCACTGCAGTGTCAGGCAGGATGGCACTTCCAAAAAATTGTCCCCAAACAGCACATGATGCAAAGAAAAATGAAAGAAAAAAGAGGTGCAAGATGGAATTGTCCTTGGGCCCTCCCACCCACCCTTATGTTGTATAAACAGGACATGCACACTTTAACGAACCCATCATTTCAGCGACAGGGTCTGCCACACGATTGTGACTGAAATGACTGGTTGGTTTGGGCCCCCACCAAAAAAGAAGCAATCAATCTCTCCTTGCACAAACTGGCTCTACAGAGGCAAGATGTCCACCTCATCATCATCCTCCGATTCCTCACCCCTTTCACTGTGTACATCCCCCTCCTCACAGATTATTATTTCGTCCCCACTGGAGTCCACCATCTCAGGTCCCCGTGTACTTTCTGGAGGCAATTGCTGCTGGTGAATGTCTCCACGGAGGAATTGATTATAATTCATTTTGATGAACATCATCTTCTCCATATTTTCTGGAAGTAACCTCGTACGCCGATTGCTGACAAGGTGAACGGCTGCACTAAACACTCTTTCGGAGTACACACTGGAGGGAGGGCAACTTAGGTAGAATAAAGCCAGTTTGTGCAAGGGCCTCCAAATTGCCTCTTTTTCCTGCCAGTATACGTACGGACTGTCTGACGTGCCTACTTGGATGCGGTCACTCATATAATCCTCCACCATTCTTTCAATGGTGAGAGAATCATATGCAGTGACAGTAGACGACATGTCAGTAATCGTTGGCAGGTCCTTCAGTCCGGACCAGATGTCAGCACTCGCTCCAGACTGCCCTGCATCACCGCCAGCGGGTGGGCTCGGCATTCTTAGCCTTTTCCTCGCACCCCCAGTTGCGGGAGAATGTGAAGGAGGAGCTGTTGACGGGTCACAATCCGCTTGACTTGACAATTTTCTCACCAGCAGGTCTTTGAACCTCTGCAAACTTGTGTCTGCCGGAAAGAGAGATACAACGTAGGTTTTAAATCTAGGATCGAGCACGGTGGCCAAAATGTAGTGCTCTGATTTCAACAGATTGACCACCCATGAATCCTGGTTAAGCGAATTAAGGGCTCCATCCACAAGTCCCACATGCCTAGCAGAATCGCTCTGTTTTAGCTCCTCCTTCAATGTCTACAGCTTCGTCTGCAAAAGCCTGATGAGGGGAATGACCTGACTCAGGCTGGCAGTGTCTGAACTGACTTCACATGTGGCAAGTTCAAAGGGTTGCAGAACCTTGCACAACGTTGAAATCACTCTCCACTGCGCTTGAGTCAGGTGCATTCCCCCTCCTTTGCTTATATCGTGGGCAGATGTATAGGCTTGAATGGCCTTTTGCTGCTCCTCCATCCTCTGAAGCATATGGAGGGTTGAATTCCACCTCGTCACTACCTCTTGCTTCAGATGATGGCAGGGCAGGTTCAGGAATGTTTGGTGGTGCTCCAGTCTTCTGTACGCGGTGCCTGAATGCCAAAAGTGGCCCGCAATTCTTCGGACCACCGACAGCATCTGTTGCACGCCCCTGTCGTTTTTTAAATAATTCTGCACCACCAAATTCAATATATGTGCAAAACATGGGACGTGCTGGAATTTGCCCAGATGTAATGCACGCACAATATTGCTGGCATTGTCCGATGTCACAAATCCCCAGGAGAGTCCAATTGGGGTAAGCCATTCTGCGATGATCATCCTCAGTTTCCGTAAGAGGTTGTCAGCTGTGTGCCTCTTATGGAAAGCGGTGATACAAAGCGTAGCCTGCCTAGGAACGAGTTGGCGTTTGCGAGATGCTGCTACTGGTGCCGCCGCTGCTGTTCTTGCTGCGGGAGGCAATACATCTACCCAGTGGGCTGTCACAGTCATATAGTCCTGAGTCTGCCCTGCTCCACTTGTCCACATGTCCGTGGTTAAGTGGACATTGGGTACAACTGCATTTTTTTGGACACTGGTGAGTCTTTTTCTGAGGTCTGTGTACTTTTTCGTTATCGCATGCCTAGAGAAATGGAACCTAGATGGTATTTGGTACCGGGGACACAGTACCTCAATCAAGTCTATAGTTGCCTCTGAATTAACGATGGATACCGGAACCACGTTTCTCACCGCCCAGGCTGCCAAGGCCTGAGTTATCTGCTTTGCAGCAGGATGACTGCTGTGATATTTCATCTTCCTCGCAAAGGACTGTTGGACAGTCAATTGCTTACTGGAAGTAGTACAAGTGGTCTTCCGACTTCCCCTCTGGGATGACGATCGACTCCCAGCAGCAACAACAGCAGCGCCAGCAGCAGTAGGCGTTACACTCAAGGATGCATCGGAGGAATCCCAGGCAGGAGAGGACTCGTCAGACTTGACAGTGACATGGCCTACAGGACTATTGGCTTTCCTGGGTAAGGAGGAAATTGACACTGAGGGAGTTGGTGGTGTGGTTTGCAGGAGCTTGGTTACAAGAGGAAGGGATTTAGTGGTCAGTGGACTGCTTCCGCTGTCACCCAAAGTTTTTGAACTTGTCACTGACTTATGATGAATGCGCTGCAGGTGACGTATAAGGGAGGATGTTCCGAGGTGGTTAACGTCCTTACCCCTACTTATTACAGCTTGACAAAGTCAACACATGGCTTGACACCTGTTGTCCCCATTTGTGTTGAAATAATTCCACACCGAAGAGGTGATTTTTTTTGTATTTTGACCAGGCATGTCAATGGCCATATTCATCCCACGGACAACAGGTGTCTCCCCGGGTGCCTGACTTAAACAAACTACCTCACCATCAGAATCCTCCTTGTCAATTTCCTCCCCAGCGCCAGCAACACCCTTATCCTCATCCTGGTGTACTTCAACAGTGACATCTTCAATTTGACTATCAGGAACTGGACTGCAGGTGCTCCTTCCAGCACTTGCAGGGGGCGTGCAAATGGTGGAAGGCGCAAGCACTTCCCGTCCAGTGTTGGGAAGGTCAGGCATCGCAACCGACACAATTGGACTCTCCTTGGGGATTTGTGATTTAGAAGAATGCACAGTTCTTTGCTGTGCTTTTGCCAGCTTAAGTCTTTTCATTTTTCTAGCGAGAGGATGAGTGCTTCCATCCTCATGTGAAGCTGAACCACTAGCCATGAACATAGGCCAGGGCCTCAGCCGTTCCTTGCCACTCCGTGTCGTAAATGGCATATTGGCAAGTTTACGCTTCTCCTCAGACGATTTTAATTTTGATTTTTGGGTCATTTTACTGAACTTTTGCTTTTTGGATTTTACATGCTCTCTACTATGACATTGGGCATCGGCCTTGGCAGACGACGTTGATGGCATTTCATTGTCTCGGCCATGACTAGTGGCAGCAGCTTCAGCACGAGGTGGAAGTGGATCTTGATCTTTTCCTATTTTAACCTCCACATTTTTGTTCTCCATTTTTTAATGTGTGGAATTATATGCCAGTATCAATAGCAATGGCCTACTACTATATATACTGCGCACAACTAAAATGCACCACAGGTATAGAATGTAGATGGATAGTATACTTAATAGATGACGACACAGAGGTAGGTACAGCAGTGGCCTACCGTACTGCTATATATAGTATACTGGTGGTCACTGTGTCAGCAAACTGCAAAACTAAAATGCACCACAGGTATAGAATGTAGATGGATAGTATACTTAATGAATGACGACACAGAGGTAGGTACAGCAGTGGCCTACTGTACTGCTATATATAGTATACTGGTGGTCACTGTGTCAGCAAACTGCAAAACTAAAATGCACCACAGGTATAGAATGTAGATGGATAGTATACTTAATGAATGACGACACAGAGGTAGGTACAGCAGTGGCCTACCGTACTGCTATATATAGTATACTGGTGGTCACTGTGTCAGCAAACTGCAAAACTAAAATGCACCACAGGTATAGAATGTAGATGGATAGTATACTTAATGAATGACAACACAGAGGTAGGTACAGCAGTGGCCTACCGTACTGCTATATATAGTATACTGGTGGTCACTGTGTCAGCAAACTGCAAAACTAAAATGCACCACAGGTATAGAATGTAGATGGATAGTATACTTAATGGATGACGACACAGAGGTAGGTACAGCAGTGGCCTACCGTACTGCTATATATAGTATACTGGTGGTCACTGTGTCAGCAAACTGCAAAACTAAAATGCACCACAGGTATAGAATGTAGATGGATAGTATACTTAATGAATGACGACACAGAAGTAGGTACAGCAGTGGCCTACCGTACTGCTATATATAGTATACTGGTGGTCACTGTGTCAGCAAACTGCAAAACTAAAATGCACCACAGGTATAGAATGTAGATGGATAGTATACTTAATGAATGACGACACAGAAGTAGGTACAGCAGTGGCCTACCGTACTGCTATATATAGTACACTGGTGGTCACTGTGTCAGCAAACTGCAAAACTAAAATGCACCACAGGTATAGAATGTAGATGGATAGTATACTTAATGAATGACGACACAGAGGTAGGTACAGCAGTGGCCTACCGTACTGCTATATATAGTATACTGGTGGTCACTGTGTCAGCAAACTGCAAAACTAAAATGCACCACAGGTATAGAATGTAGATGGATAGTATACTTAATGAATGACGACACAGAGGTAGGTACAGCAGTGGCCTACCGTACTGCTATATATAGTATACTGGTGGTCACTGTGTCAGCAAACTGCAAAACTAAAATGCACCACAGGTATAGAATGTAGATGGATAGTATACTTAATGAATGACGACACAGAGGTAGGTACAGCAGTGGCCTACCGTACTGCTATATATAGTATACTGGTGGTCACTGTGTCAGCAAACTGCAAAACTAAAATGCACCACAGGTATAGAATGTAGATGGATAGTATACTTAATGGATGACGACACAGAGGTAGGTACAGCAGTGGCCTACCGTACTGCTATATATAGTATACTGGTGGTCACTGTGTCAGCAAACTGCAAAACTAAAATGCACCACAGGTATAGAATGTAGATGGATAGTATACTTAATGAATGACGACACAGAAGTAGGTACAGCAGTGGCCTACCGTACTGCTATATATAGTATACTGGTGGTCACTGTGTCAGCAAACTGCAAAACTAAAATGCACCACAGGTATAGAATGTAGATGGATAGTATACTTAATGAATGACGACACAGAAGTAGGTACAGCAGTGGCCTACCGTACTGCTATATATAGTATACTGGTGGTCACTGTGTCAGCAAACTGCAAAACTAAAATGCACCACAGGTATAGAATGTAGATGGATAATATACTTAATGAATGACGACACAGAGGTAGGTACAGCAGTGGCCTACCGTACTGCTATATATAGTATACTGGTGGTCACTGTGTCAGCAAACTGCAAAACTAAAATGCACCACAGGTATATAATGTAGATGGATAGTATACTTAATGAATGACGACACAGAGGTAGGTACAGCAGTGGCCTACCATACTGCTATATATAGTATACTGGTGGTCACTGTGTCAGCAAACTCCAAAACTAAAATGCACCACAGGTATAGAATGTAGATGGATAATATACTTAATGAATGACGACACAGAGGTAGGTACAGCAGTGGCCTTCCATACTGCTATATATAGTATACTGGTGGTCACTGGTCAGCAAAACTCTGCACTGTACTCCTCCTATATAGAGCGGATTCGGTTTTACTCGGTTTTACTCGGTTCTCAAAACCGAATCTTATTGGCTATCCAAAACACGTGACATCAGTGAGCCAATAAGATTCGGTTTTGAGAACCGAGTAAAACCGAGTAAAACCGAATCCGCTCATCACTAATATTAATTATACTAGTGGTCCCCAGTCCCCACAATAAAGCAGCACACTGAGCGCAGATATGGAGTGTTTTTCAGGCAGACAACGTATACTAGTGGTCACTGTCAGCAAAACTCTGCACTGTACTCCTGCTATATAATACAGCTGCTCCCCAGTCCCCACAATTAAGCAGTGTGAGCACAGATATATGCAGCACACTGAGCACAGATATGGAGTGTTTTTCAGGCAGACAACGTATTACTGGTGGTCACTGTCAGCAAAACTCTGCACTGTACTCCTCCTAACAGCTGCTCCCCAATCCTCCCCACAATTAAGCAATAAAGCAATCAAGTTCAACAATAAACGGGGAGGACGCCAGCCACGTCCTCTCCCTATCATCTCCAATGCACGAGTGAAAATGGCGGCGACGCGCGGCTGCTTATATAGAATCCGAATCTCGCGAGAATCCGACAGTGGGATGATGACGTTCGGGCGCGCTCGGGTTAGCCGAGCAAGGCGGGAAGGTTCGAACCTGCCTCGGACCCGTGTAAAAAGGGTGAAGTTCGAACCCGCTCATCTCTACACAAGACAGCACTGGAATGACACAAAAGAGCAGGTCACCACTCGCCACCTCACGTGCCATGCCACGCGTTTGCCTTCCAGTGCCTCCAGACTTTTAAGGACATTTGGACTGCATCAAGCACCATTGGGAAACACACCTGAAGGAGCCAATTGCAGGGTATCTGGTATCTTTCCCAGGAATACCTTCCATATTACACCTGCGGCTCCTATTGTCATCTTGGTAGGATTTGTTTTCCCAATTGGGGTCATTATCTGTCCTTGATTTTGTATTTAGTGTTTGTATAGATTAAAACATTTGCTTGTTTTTAACATAACACTTTGGGACATATATCATATTTTATTTCACATATTCCATTTGGAACTGGAGTCATAAAAGCTCACCCAACTTGTAACATAGGACTAGCGCCCAGTGGGAGGAGCCATCTTTCTTTTAATAGGGTTTCTAAAAGTCTATATACACATGAATACCAGCAAGTAGTGAAGTCTTTCATCTGATCACGTAGTTTTACACTTTCTACTGGGAGATTGTAGAGTTACATTAAATGGCAGACAATATGGTGGTAGCCAATAAAAAGCAAGTCCTGTTCAGTTCAGGGTATGGTAACAAAGTAAACTCATTTGCAGGGCAAACACAGAGGCAGGTCAGGAGTATGCAAGGTTCAGGCAGAGGCACTGCTGACAATCACAAGAGTTAGGAGGCAACTGTCTGTAGGAGGACTAATAACCTAACTATTCCCAATTACTGTTAGGTAAGACACCCTAAATTACTGACCAGCAGCTTGAATCTTCATGCCAGCCTCTACTTCCTTTACTGTGCTTGAATTTACAACTGTTGCATTCAATCCGGAAACCGTGATACCACAACATAAGTGTCTGACTTTTATTAATCAGAACTGCCTCAGCGGTTTATCATGATGGCAAAATCCGGGAAAAGCACCCTGCTCACTATTATCAGATCGCTGAAGCTGCAATCTCTCAATTAATCCCACATCAGGATACTGCCAGATCTGATAGCGGGCAAGGATTTAAATAAAGTTGATTATACTAAACTATATCAATCTATTACGAAGGTAACACATTCAGCGTCTCTCTGGAAAAACATTAATCTGCTGAAAAACATCCTCTCCATTTCAGACCCCTAGAGAGTTTGTAATCTATGGGACACAGAATTTACTTTCCCCTTGTACAGTATATAATTTTCTATGTTTTTTTATTGATGAACATCCACCTTAAAGCTTGACCTCAATCCATTATTCAGTTTTTTGATGATGCCCCAATCTCTCAAGTCTTGAGCTCACGAACCTCACATCTTATTTAAGGTTATGTGAATTGAAGAAGGCACAAATGCATAGATGACAATTGGGTCACTAGAGGTCCAGATTCTGTTTTGAGAAATCACTGAAGCTTTATGTATTTGGCATAAAGGAAGAAAGATAATTGTGTCAAATATATCATGTTTAATATGACTGTGAGCTGAGCCTTACAGGCTTATGTATCAATTATATACCGTATATTGGCCCTCATTCCGAGTCGTTCGCTCGGTATTTTTCTTCGCATCGCAGCGTTTTTCTGCTTAGTACGCATGCGCAATGTTCGCACTGCGACTGCGCCAAGTAATTTTGCTATGAAGATAGTATTTTTACTCACGGCTTTTTCTTCGCTTCGGCGATCGTAGTGTGATTGACAGGAAATGGGTGTTACTGGGCGGAAACACGGCGTTTTATGGGCGTGTGGATAAAAACGCTACCGTTTCCGGAAAAAACGCGGGAGTGGCTGGAGAAACGGAGGAGTGTCTGGCCGAACGCTGGGTGTGTTTGTGACGTCAAACCAGGAACGACAAGCACTGAACTGATCGCAGATGCCGAGTAAGGTTGAAGCTACTCAGAAACTGCTAAGTAGTTTGTAATCGCAATATTGCGAATACATCGTTCGCAATTTTAAGAAGCTAAGATTCACTCCCGGTAGGCGGCGGCTTAGCGTGTGTAACTCTGCTAAAATCGCCTTGCGAGCGAACAACTCGGAATGAGGGCCATAGAGAACACGTGGACACCTTTTTTAATCTGTAGCGGCAGCCTAATGGGATTGATAGTCAAGGGTTCCCCAAATACTTGTGCCAGGGACACAAAACAGTTAATGCCTCCTGTTTTATATAATGCTCAACTACAAAATAATTAATTCTTTAGATTTGGGAACAGGAGGATTCTTGATAATCTAGCCAAAACACTACACAGGAAACACCACATCCTGGCCATAAAATACTCACCCATGAGCGCATGACATACTGTACAATCAGAGGCGGATTAAGGCTTTGGGGGGCCCGGGGCATTTAAGGCAGGGGGGCCCTAAAGTCTTCCCCACAAACTAATCATACACCCGTGCGAACACACATAATATTGAATCACTGGGGGAAATTTACTAAGCTCCCGATTTTGACCGAGATGCCGTTTTTTCATCAAAGTGTCATCTCGGTAATTTACTAAACACTAATCACGGCAGAGATGAGGGCATTCGTAATTTTTTGCAAGTCCAAGTAAAAAATTACGAATGAATACACCATCGGTCAAAACGCGGCTGTTTAAGTATGAATCTCGGTCATTTACTAAGAAGTGCAAAGCAAAAAACAAACAAACACTGCCGTGAAAAATTACAACTCGTAAAAAAGTGCTAAAAAAAAACAGACCTTTTTTTTTTATTCGTGATTGGATAGGCATGCACGGATCCATGAGATCCGTGCATGTATATCAGTGGGAAGGGGTGGGAAAGTGCTTATTTTTTCAAAAAAAATTGCGTGGGGTCCCCCCTCCTAAGCATAACCAGCCTCGGGCTCTTTGAGCCGATCCTGGTTGCAGAAATATGGGAAAAAAAATGACAGGGGTTCCCCCATATTTAAGCAACCAGCATCGGGCTCTGCGCCTGGTCCTGGTCCCAAAAATACGGGGGACAAAAAGAGTAGGGGTCCCCCGTATTTTTAAAACCAGCACCGGGCTCCACTAGCTGGACAGATAATGCCACAGCCGGGGGTCACTTTTATATAGTGCCCTGCGGCCGTGGCATCAAAAATCCAACTAGTCACTCCTGGCCGGGGTACCCTGGGGGAGTGGGGACCCCTTCAATCAAGGGGTCCCCCCCCCCCAGCCACCCAAGGGCCAGGGGTGAAGCCCGAGGCTGTCCCCCCCCCATCCAATGGGCTGCGGATGGGGAGGCTGATAGCCTTTGTTGTAAAAGAAAAGATATTGTTTTTAGTAGCAGTACTACAAGGCCCAGCAAGCCTCCCCCGCATGCTGGTACTTGGAGAACTACAAGTACCAGCATGCGACGGAAAAACGGGCCCGCTGGTACCTGTAGTACTACTACTAAAAAAATACCCAAAAAAAGACAAGACACACACACCGTGAAAGTATAATTTTATTACATACATACACACATACATACATACTTACCTTAAGTTCCCACGCAGGTCGGTCCTCTTCTCCAGTAGAATCCAAGGGGTACCTGTTGAAGAAATTATACTCACGAGATCCAGGGGTCCAGGCTCCTCGGGAAATCCAGGGGTAATCCACGTACTTGAAAAAAAAAAAAAAACGGTGTCCCGACCACGAACTGAAAGGGGACCCATGTTTGCACATGGGTCACCTTTCCACGAATGCCAGAAACCCACTTTGACTTCTGTCTAAGTGGGTTTCTTCAGCCAATCAGGGAGCGCCACGTTGTAGCACTCTCCTGATCAGCTGTGTGCTCCTGTCCTCACTGACAGGCAGCACACGGCAGTGTTACAATGTAGCGCCTATGCGCTACATTGTAACCAATGATGGGAACTTTCTGCCCTGCGGTTGACCTAAAGTGACGTCACCGCTGAGCAGAAAGTTCCCATCATTGGTTACAATGTAGCGCATAGGCGCTACATTGTAACACTGCCGTGTGCTGCCTGTCAGTGAGGACAGGACCACACAGCTGATCAGGAGAGTGCTACAACGTGGCGCTCCCTGATTGGCTGAAGAAACCCACTTAGACAGAAGTCAGAGTGGGTTTCTGGCATTCGTGGAAAGGTGACCCATGTGCAAACATGGGTCCCCTTTCAGTTCGTGGTCGGGACACCGTTTTTTTTTTTTTTCAAGTACGTGGATTACCCCTGGATTTCCCGAGGAGCCTGGACCCCTGGATCTCGTGAGTATAATTTCTTCAACAGGTACCCCTTGGATTCTACTGGAGAAGAGGACCGACCTGCGTGGGAACTTAAGGTAAGTATGTATGTATGTGTGTATGTATGTAATAAAATTATACTTTCACGGTGTGTGTGTCTTGTCTTTTTTTGGGTATTTTTTTAGTAGTAGTACTACAGGTACCAGCGGGCCAGTTTTTCCGCCGCATGCTGGTACTTGTGGTTCTCCAAGTACCAGCATGCGGGGGAGGCTTGCTGGGACTTGTAGTACTGCTACTAAAAACAATATCTTTTCTTTTACAACAAAGGCTATCAGCCCCCCCATCCGCAGCCCATTGGATGGGGGGGGACAGCCTCGGGCTTCACCCCTGGCCCTTGGGTGGCTGGGGGGGGGACCCCTTGATTGAAGGGGTCCCCACTCCCCCAGGGTACCCCGGCCAGGGGTGACTAGTTGGATTTTTGATGCCACGGCCGCAGGGCACTATATAAAAGTGACCCCCAGCTGTGGCATTATCTGTCCAGCTAGTGGAGCCCGGTGCTGGTTTTAAAAATACGGGGGACCCCTACTCTTTTTGTCCCCCGTATTTTTGGGACCAGGACCAGGCGCAGAGCCCGATGCTGGTTGCTTAGATATGGGGGAACCCCTGTCATTTTTTCCCCCATATTTTTGCAACCAGGATCGGCTCAAAGAGCACGAGGCTGGTTATGCTTAGGAGGGGGGACCCCACGCATTTTTTTTTATTATTTTACAGTGTTTAATTAAAAAAAATAAAAAAAATAAACCCCAGCACGGATCACACAGATCCGGCCGAGATTGATTGTAAAAAAAGTCGGCAGTGTTTTGCTAATCACTGCCGTAAAAATAGAAAAAAAACCACGAATGACATCGACATCGGAACAAAAGAAAAACCCGAATACGACAGCTTAGTAAATTAGTCGTAATCAATTTAAAAATTTGCAGTTTTACACTTTCGATGTCATTCGTGATTGAACTTTGACCTGAAACGGGAAAATACGAATCTTAGTAAATTTACCCCCCTGTGTCATGTCTCTGGGAATGAAGTGGGATAGAGGTCAGACAGAGAATGGAGACTGGACAGAGGATGGGGTGGTGGAGGCAGTGCCGTTTCTATAGGTGGACGAGCTGTGCAATCGCACGGGGTGCCCGCCGCAGCATCTTCTTACTGCTAGTACCTGCTCCTCCTCCTCCCACCCATAGAACTCCGCTCAGCGGGCGAAGTTTCACAAAATAGTTGTGTTGTGACATCACGATGCAACCACTTAATTTCACGAAACTCTGCCCAGCGCATGGAGTACCATGGGCAGTAGGAGTGTGAGCAGGTAATAGCAGTGCTGGCGCCAATGAGCATTACACACCCCTGGCAACAAGCATGACTCCCAGACCATGAAACCCCTGGCAACAAGTATGACACCGAGAGCATAAAAATTCCTGGCAACGAGCATGACACCCAGCGCAAGAAATCCCTGGCAACGAGCATTACACACCCCTGGCAATGAGTTACACCACTGGCAACGAGCGTGAAACCCCTGGCAACAAGTATGGAACTCAGAACATAAAGCCCCTAGGTAACAAACAGGTAACTGTACTCTGATGAAGGAATTAAAGTTTCTGAAATGTTATATATGCGTACGTACGTACGTACGTATATTATACATACACATATATTTCTCTAACGTCCTAGTGGATGCTGGGGACTCCGTAAGGACCATGGGGAATAGACGGGCTCCACATGAGACATGGGCACTTCAAGAAAGAATTTAGATTCTAGTGTGCTCTGGCTCCTCCCTCTATGTCCCTCCTCCAGACCTCAGTTTGAATCTGTGCCCGGACAAGCTGGGTGCTGTTCAGTGAGCTCTCCTGAGCTTGCTGTGAGAAAGTATTTTGTTAGGTTTTTTATTTTCAGGGAGCTCTGCTGGCAACAGACTCCCTGCATCGTGGGACAGAGGGGAGAGAAGCAGCCCTACTCTCTGAAGCTAGGTCCTGCTTCTTAGGCTACTGGACACCATTAGCTCCAGAGGGATCGTACACAGGATCTCACCCTCGTCGTCCGACCCCAGAGCCGCGCCGCCGTCCCACTCGCAGAGCCGGAAGACAGAAGCCGGGTGAGTATGAGAAGCAAGAAGACTTCGAAATCGGCGGCAGAAGTTTCCGTTCTTCACTGAGGTAATGCACAGCACTGCAGCTGTGCGCCATTGCTCCCACACACCTCACATACTCCGGTCACTGTAAGGGTGCAGGGCGCAGGGGGGGGCGCCCTGGGCAGCATATGGACCTCTTTTGGCAAAAGTACACATATATACAGTTGGGCACTGTATATATGTATGAGCCCCCGCCAAGAAAATGTATATTTAAGCGGGACAGAAGCCCGCCGTCGAGGGGCGGGGCTTCTTCCTCAGCACTCACCTGCAACATTTTTTCTCCACAGCTCCGCTGAGAGGAAGCTCCCCAGGCTCTCCCCTGCAGATACACGGTAGAAAAGGGTAAAAAGAGAGGGGGGCACATAATTAGGCACAAAAATCAATATAAACAGCAGCTACTGGGTTAACATTAAGTTACTGTGTTATTCCTGGGTTTATAGCGCTGGGGTGTGTGCTGGCATACTCTCTCTCTGTCTTTCCAAAGGGCCTTGTGGGGGAATTGTCTTCAGATGAGCATTCCCTTAGTGTGTGGTGTGTCGGTACGTGTGTGTCGACATGTCTGAGGTAAAAGGCTCCCCTAAGGAGGTGATGGAGCAAATGTGTGTGTGAGTGGTGTCTCCGTCGACAACGCCGACACCTGTTTGGATATGTGAAATTAAGTGCTAAGGAAAAATTATTGCACAAAAGATTAGAGAACAGACAGGGAATCTACCCATGTCTGTCCCTATGTCGCAGAGACCTACAGAGTCTCTCAATGCTCACTATCCAAAATAATAGACACTGATATCGACACGGAGTCTGACTCCAGTGTCGACTACGATAATGCAAAGTTACAGCCAAAATGGCAGGAAAGTATTCAATATATGATTATTGTAATAAAAAAAATGTTTTGCATATCACTGATGACTCATCTGTCCCTGACACAAGGGTACACATGTTTAAGGGGAAGAAAGCTGAGGTAAATTTCCCTCCTCTCATGAAGAAAAAGAGCGGGAATCTCCAGACAAGAGACTGCAGTTTCCCACAAAGAATTCTCAGGGAGTATCCTTTCCCTATTAGGGCCAGGATACGATGGGAATCTTCCCCTAGGGTGTCACGTTTGCCCAAAAGGTAGCGCTGACTTAACAGCTATCCTCAGGGATCCTGCAGATAGCATGCAGTAAAAGTACTTTGAAGTTCATTTACACACTTTCTGGTACACTACTCAGACCGGCGATTGTGTCGGCATGGGTTTATAGCGCTGTAGCAGCGTGGACAGATACCTTATCAGCAGAGATTGAGACCCTAGTATGTATATATATATGTATATATATATATATATATATATATATAAAAAAGATGCTGTCTTAGATATATATATATAAAACATGCCCAAAGAGACATTAGTCTACTGGGTTCTAGAGTCAACGCTATGTCGATTTCTGCTTGACGTGTCCTGTGGAACATACAATGGACAGGTGATGCCGACTTAAGAGGCATATGGAAGGTTTACCTTACAAGGCTGAGGATTGTGTGGAGAAGGGATCTCGGACCTGGTCTCCACAGCTATAGCTGGTAATTCTGATATTTTGCCTTATATTCCAGCCCAGCCTAGGAAGGCACGACATTATCAAATGCAGTCCTTTCGATCACAAAGAAACAAGAAAGTCCGAGGTGCGTCCTTTCTTGCCAGAGGCAGGGGCAGAGGAAAGAAGCTGCACAACACAGCTAGTTCCCAGGAACAGAAGTCTTCCCCGGCCTCTACAAAATCCACCGCATGTCGCTGGGGCTCCACAGGCGGAGCTAGGCCCGGTGGGGGCACGTCTTCGAAATTTCAGCCACAAGTGGGTTCACTCCATGTTGGATCCCTGGCCAATAGATATTGTGTCTCAGGGATACAAGTTGGACTTCAAGGAGATGCCCCCTCACCGACGGCCCTGCCGGCTTCCCCCCACGAGAGGGAAATAGTGTTAACTGCAATTCACAAATTGTATCTTCCACAGGTGGTGGTCAAGGTTCCCCTCCTTCAACAAGGAGGGGGTTATTATTCGACCATGTTGTAGTCCCGAAACCGGACGGTTCGGTCAGACCCATATTGAATTTAAAATCCCTGAACATATACTTGAAAAGGTTCAAGTTCAAGATGGAATCGCTGAGAGCGGTCGTCGCAAGCCTGGAAGGGGGGGGGGATTTTATGGTGTCTCTGGACATAAAGGATGCATACCTTCATGTCCCCATTTATCCACCTCATCAGGCGTACCTCAGATTTGTGGTACAGGATTGTCATTACCAATTTCAGACATTGCCGTTTGGTCTCTCCACGGCACCGAGAATATTTACCAAGGTAATGGCGGAAATGATGGTACTCCTGCGGAAGCAAGGGGTCGCAATTATCCCATAATTGGACGATCTCCTCATAAAAGCGGGATCAAGAGAGCAGTTGCTGTTCAGCGTAGCACTTTCTCTGGAAGTGTAACGGCAGCACGGCTGGATTCTAAATATTCCAAAGTCGCAGTTGGTTCCTACGGCTCGTCTGCCTTTCCTAGGCATGATTCTAGACACAGACCAGAAAAGGGTTTATCTCCCGATAGAGAGAGCTCAGGAGCTCATGACACTGGTCAGGAACCTATTAAAACCAAAACAGGTGTCAGTGCATCACTGCACTCGAGTCCTGGGAAGGATGGTGGCATCATACGAGGCCATTCCCTTCGGCAGGTTCCATGCAAGGACTTTTCAATGGGACTTACTGGACAAGTGGTCCGGATCACATCTTCAGATGCATCGGTTAATCACCCTATCCCCCAGGGCCAGGGTGTCTCTCCTGTGGTGGCTGCAGAATGCTCACCTTCTCGAGGGCCACAGATTCGGCATTCAGAACTGGGTCCTGGTGACCACGGATGCAAGCCTCCGAGGGTGGGGAGCAGTCACACAGGGAAGAAATTTCCAAGGTCTGTGGTCAAGTCAGGAGACTTGCCTTCACATCAACATCCTGGAACTAAGGGCCGTATACAACGCCCTACGTCAAGCGGAGTCCCTGCTTCGCGACCAACCGGTTCTGATTCAGTCAGACACCATCACCGCAGTGGCTCATGTAAACCGACAAGGCGGCACAAGGAGCAGGGTAGCGATGGCGGAAGCCACCAGAATTCTTCGGTGGGCGGAAAATCACGTAAGCGCACTGTCAGCAGTGTTTATCCCGGGAGTGGACAACTGGGAAGCAGACTTCCTCAGCAGACACGACCTCCATCCAGGAGAGTGGGGACTTCATCAGGAAGTCTTCGCACAGATGAGGGCATCACGCCTCAACAAAAAACTACAGAGGTATTGCGCCAGGTCAAGAGACCCTCAGGCGATAGCTGTAGACGCCCTGGTGACACCGTGGGTGTTCCAGTCGGTCTATGTATTTCCTCCTCTTCCTCTCATACCCAAGGTGCTGAGAATAATAAGAGAAAGAAAAAGAGGAGTGAGAACGATACTCATTGTTCCAGATTGGTCACGAAGGGCCGTGGCCTCTTCCTCTAAGACAGGACTTGTTGCAACAGGGGCCCTGTCTGTTCCAAGACTTACCGCGGCTGCGTTTGATGGCATGGCGGTTGAACGCCGGATCCTAGCAGAGAAAAGCATTCCAGATGAGGTCATTCCTACGCTGATAAAGGCTAGGAAGGACGTGACAGCTCAACATTATCACCGTATATGGCGAAAATATGTTGCTTGGTGTGAGGCCAGGAATGCCCCTACGGAGGAATTCCAGCTGGACCGTTTCCTTCACTTCCTATGGTCAGGAGTGAATTTGGGCCTAAAATTGGGGTCCATTAAGGTCCACATTTCCGCCCTATCCATTTTCTTTCAAAAGGAGTTGACTTCTCTACCTGAAGTTCAGACGTTTGTAAAGGGAGTGCTGCATATTTAGCCCCCTTTTGTGCCTCCGGTGGCACCTTGGGATCTTAACATGGTGTTGAGTTTCCTGAAATCCCACTGGTTTGAACCACTGAAAACGGTGGAGTTGAAATATCTCACGTGGAAGGTGGTCATGCTATTAGCCTTGGCTTCAGCTAGGCATGTGTCAGAGTTGGCGGCTTTGTCACATAAAAGCCCCTATCTGGTTTTCCATGCAGATAGAGCAGAATTGCGGACCCGTCCACAATTTCTGCCGAAAGTGGTTTCATCCTTTCATATAAACCAACCTATTGTGGTGCCTGTGGCTACTATGGACTTGGAGGATTCCGAGTTGCTTGATGTAGTCAGGGCTTTGAAGGTTTATGTAGCCATAATGGATAGGGTCAGGAAAACAGAGTCTTTGTTTATCCTGTATGCTTCCAACAAGCTTGGTGCTCCTGCTTCAAAGCAGACTATTGCTCGCTGGATCTGTAACACGATTCAGCAGGCTCATTCGGCAGCTGGATTGCCGCTGCCAAGATCAGTTAAGGCCCATTCCACTAGGAAGGTGGGCTCTTCTTGGGCGGCTGCCCGAGGGGTCTCGGCATTACAACTTTGCCGAGCGGCTACTTGGTCAGGTTCAAACACTTTTGCAAAGTTCTACAAGTTTGATACCCTGTCCGAGGAAGACCTTGTGTTTGCTCAATTTGTGCTGCAGAGTCATCCGCACTCTCCCGCCCGTTTGGGAGCTTTGGTATAATCCCCATGGTCCTTACGGAGTCCCCAGCATCCACTAGGACGTTAGAGAAAATAAGATTTTATTTACCGGTAAATCTATTTCTCGTAGTCCGTAGTGGATGCTGGGCGCCCGTCCTAAGTGCGGACTTCTTCTGCAATGCTTGTATATAGTTATTGCTTAAATAAGGGTTATGTTATGGTTGCATCAGGGTTGACCTGTTGCTCTGTTGTTGTTCATACTGTTGACTGGGTAAGTTTATCACAAGTTATACGGTGTGATTGGTGTGACTGGTATGAATCTTGCCCTGGTTTACCAAAATCCTTTCCTTGTACTGTCAGCTCTTCCGGGCACAGTTTCTCTAACTGAGGTCTGGAGGAGGGACATAGAGGGAGGAGCCAGAGCACACCATAATCTAAATTCTTTCTTAAAGTGCCCATGTCTCCTGCGGAGCCCGTCTATTCCCCATGGTCCTTACGGAGTCCCCAGCATCCACTACGGACTACGAGAAATAGATTTACCGGTAAGTAAAATCTTATTATAACGTTTCAGAAACTTTAATATCAAATGTAATTAATTTCAAAAACTTTAATATAATTAGCCTGTGGTTGTGGCATCACTCCTCAATTTAAGCAATTACTTGCATGGTGCCCTCCTAGGTACCTCCATAGCACAAGGTCCAGTATAGCATGAGAACGGGCGGCACTCAGAAATAATATCAAGCGACTTATACCTGCTTGTCGCTTGATATTATTTTTGAGTGCCGCCCGTTCTCATTATATATACATATATGCACGGAACCCCACACTCAGATGTTTCATGGGGCATGGGTGCATTTATGCGAATGCTGGGGTTCACAAACACACACACACACACACACACACACACACACACACACACACACACACACATACACACACACACACACACACACACACATATATTAGTGATGAGCGGGTTCGGTTTCTCGGAAACCGAACCCTCCCGAACTTCACCCTTTTTACACGGGTCCGAGCCATACTCGGATTCTCCCGTATGGCTCGGTTAACCCGAGCGCGCCCGAACGTCATCATCCCGCTGTCGGATTCTCGCGATATTCGGATTCTATATAAGCAGCCGCGCGTCGCCGCCATTTTCACTCGTGCATTGGAAATGTTAGGGAAAGGACGTGGCTGGCATCCTCTCCGTTTATGTTGATGCATTGCAAATATTTTGTGCTTGCTCATTACTTAATTGTGGGGACTGGGGAGCAGCTGTATATAGGAGGAGTACAGTGCAGAGTTTTGCTGACAGTGACCACCAGTAATACGTTGTCTGCCTGAAAAACACTCCATATCTGTGCTCAGTGTGCTGCATATATCTGTGCTCACACTGCTTAATTGTGGGGACTGGGGAGCAGCTGTATTATATAGCAGGAGTACAGTGCAGAGTTTTGCTGACAGTGTTCACCAGTATACGTTGTCTGCCTGAAAAACACTCCATATCTGCGCTCAGTGTGCTGCTTTATTGTGGGGACTGGGGACCACCAGTATAATATTATATAGGAGGAGTACAGTGCAAAGTTTTGCTGACCAGTGACCACCAGTATATAATATATAGCATTACGGTACAGTAGGCCACTGCTGTACCTACCTCTGTGTTGTCATTAAGTATACTATCCATCTAGATTCTATACCTGTGGTGCATTTCAGTTGTGCAGTTTGCTGACACAGTGACCACCAGTATATATAGCAGTACGGTACGGAAGGCCACTGCTGTACCTACCTCTGTGTCGTCATTAAGTATACTATCCATCTACATTCTATACCTGTGGTGCATTTTAGTTTTGCGGTTTGCTGACACAGTGACCACCAGTATACTATATATAGCAGTACGGTACGGAAGGCCACTGCTGTACCTACCTCTGTGTCGTCATTAAGTATACTATCCATCTACATTCTATACCTGTGGTGCATTTTAGTTTTGCAGTTTGCTGTCGCAGTGACCACCAGTATACTATATATAGCAGTACGGTACGGAAGGCCACTGCTGTACCTACCTCTGTGTCGTCATTAAGTATACTATCCATCTACATTCTATACCTGTGGTGCATTTTAGTTTTGCAGTTTGCTGACACAGTGACCACCAGTATACTATTTATAGCAGTACGGTATGGAAGGCCACTGCTGTACCTACCTCTGTGTCGTCATTAAGTATACTATCCATACCAGTATACATTCTATACCTGTGGTGCATTTTAGTTTTGCAGTTTGCTGACACAGTGACCACCAGTATACTATATATAGCAGTACGGTACGGAAGGCCACTGCTCTACCTACCTCTGTGTCGTCAAGTATACTATCCATCTAGATTCTATACCTGTGGTGCATTTTAGTTTTGCAGTTTGCTGACAGTGACCACCAGTATATATAGCAGTACGGTACGGATGGCCACTGCTCTACCTACCTCTGTGTCGTCAAGTATACTATCCATCCATACCTGTGGTGCATTTCAGTTGTGCGCAGTATATATAGTAGTAGGCCATTGCTATTGATACTAACATATAATTTCACACATTAAAAAATGGAGAACAAAAATGTGGAGGTTAAAATAGGGAAAGATCAAGATCCACTTCCACCTCGTGCTGAAGCTGCTGCCACTAGTCATGGCCGAGACGATGAAATGCCATCAACGTCGTCTGCCTAGGCCGATGCCCAATGTCATAGTAGAGAGCATGTAAAATCAAAAAAACAAAAGTTCAGTAAAATGACCCAAAAATCAAAATTGAAAGCATCTGATGAGAAGCGTAAACTTGCCAATATGCCATTTACGACACGGAGTGGCAAGGAACGGCTGAGGCCCTGGCCTATGTTCATGGCTAGTGGTTCAGATTCACATGAGGATGGAAGCACTCATCCTCTCGCTAGAAAAATGAAAAGACTTAGGCTGGCAAAAGCACAGCAAAGAACTGTGCGTTCTACTAAATCACAAATCCCCAAGGAGAGTCCAATTGTGTCGGTTGCGATGCCTGACCTTCCCAACACTGGACGGGAAGAGCTTGCGCCTTCCACCATTTGCATGCCCCCTGCAAGTGCTGGAAGGCGCACCCGCAGTCCAGTTCCTGATAGTCAAATTGAAGATGTCACTGTTGAAGTACACCAGGATGAGGATATGGGTGTTGCTGGCGCTGGGGAGGAAATTGACAAGGAGGATTCTGATGGTGAGGTGGTTTGTTTAAGTCAGGCACCCGGGGAGACACCTGTTGTCCATGGGACGATTATGGCCATTGACATGCCTGGTCAAAATACAAAAAAAATCAGCTCTTCGGTGTGGAATTATTTCAACACAAATGCGGACAACAGGTGTCAAGCCGTGTGTTGCCTTTGTCAAGCTGTAAAAAGTAGGGGTAAGGACGTTAACCACCTCGGAACATCCTCCCTTATACGTCACCTGCAGCGCATTCATAATAAGTCAGTGACAAGTTCAAAAACTTTGGATGACAGCGGAAGCAGTCCACTGACCACTAAAGCCCTTCCTCTTGTAACCAAGCTCCTGCAAACCACACCACCAACTCCCTCAGTGTCATTTTCCTCCTTACTCAGGAAAGCTAATAGTCCTGCAGGCCATGTCACTGGCAAGTCTGACGAGTCCTCTCCTGCCTGGGATTCCTCCGATGCATCCTTGAGTGTAACGCCTACTGCTGCTGGCGCTGCTGTTGTAGCTGCTGGGAGTCGATCGTCATCCCAGAGGGGAAGTCGGAAGACCACTTGTACTACTTCCAGTAAGCAATTGACTGTCCAACAGTCCTTTGCGAGGAAGATGAAATATCACAGCAGTCATCCTGCTGCAAAGCAGATAACTCAGGCCTTGGCAGCCTGGGAGGAGAGAAACGTGGTTCAGGTATCCACCGTTAATTCAGAGCCAACTAGAGACTTGATTGAGGTACTGTGTCCCCGGTACCAAATACCATCTAGGTTCCATTTCTCTAGGCAGGCGATACCGAAAATGTACACAGACCTCAGAAAAAGAGTCACCAGTGTCCTAAAAAATGCAGTTGTACCCAATGTCCACTTAACCACGGACATATGGACAAGTGGAGCAGGGCAGACTCAGGACTATATGACTGTGACAGCCCACTGGGTAGATGTTTTGCCTCCCGCAGCAAGAACAGCAGCGGCGGCACCTGTAGCAGCATCTCGCAAACGCCAACTCGTTCCTAGGCAGGCTACGCTTTGTATCACCGCTTTCAAGAAGAGGCACACAGCTGACAACCTCTTACGGAAACTGAGGAAGATCATCGCAGAATGGCTTACCCCAATTGGACTCTCCTGGGGATTTGTGACATTGGACAACGCCAGCAATATTGTGCGTGCATTACATCTGGGCAAATTCCAGCACGTCCCATGTTTTGCACATACATTGAATTTGGTGATGCAGAATTTAAAAAACGACAGGGGCGTGCAAGAGATGCTGTCGGTGGCCCGAAGAATTGCGGGCCTCTTTCGGCATTCGGCCAGCGCGTACAGAAGACTGGAGCACCACCATACAGTCCTGAACCTGCCCTGCCATCATCTGAAGCAAGAGGTGGTAACGAGGTGGAATTCAACCCTCTATATGCTTCAGAGGATGGAGGAGCAGCAAAAGGCCATTCAAGCCTATACATCTGCCTACGATATAGGCAAAGGAGGGGGAATGCACCTGACTCAAGCGCAGTGGAAAATGATTTCAACGTTGTGCAAGGTTCTGCAATCCTTTGAACTTGCCACACGTGAAGTCAGTTCAGACACTGCCAGCCTGAGTCAGGTCATTCCCCTCATCAGGCTTTTGCAGAAGAAGCTGGAGACATTAAAGGAGGAGCTAAAACAGAGCGATCCCGCTAGGCATGTGGGACTTGTGGATGGAGCCCTTAATTCGCTTAACCAGGATTCACGGGTGGTCAATCTGTTGAAATCAGAGCACTACATTTTGGCCACCGTGCTCGATCCTAGATTTAAAACCTACGTTGGATCTCTCTTTCCGGCAGACACAAGTCTGCAGAGATTCAAAGAGCTGCTGGTGAGAAAATTGTCAAGTCAAGCGGAACATGACCCGTCAACATCTCCTCCTTCACATTCTCCCGCAACTGGGGGTGCGAGGAAAAGGCTAAGAATTCCGAGCCCACCCGCTGGCGGTGATGCAGGGCAGTCTGGAGTGAGTGCTGACATCTGGTCCGGACTGAAGGACCTGCCAACGATTACTGACATGTCGTCTACTGTCACTGCATATGATTCTCTCACCATTGAAAGAATTATATGAGTGACCGCATCCAAGTAGGCACGTCAGACAGTCCGTACGTATACTGGCAGGAAAAAGAGGCAATTTGGAGGCCCTTGCACAAACTGGCTTTATTCTACCTAAGTTGCTCTCCCTCCAGTGTGTACTCCGAAAGAGTGTTTAGTGCAGCCGCTCACCTTGTCAGCAATCGGCGTACGAGGTTACTTCCAGAAAATGTGGAGAAGATGATGTTCATCAAAATGAATTATAATCAATTCCTCCGTGGAGACATTCACCAGCAATTGCCTCCAGAAAGTACACAGGGATCTGAGATGGTGGATTCCAGTGAGGACGAATTAATAATCTGTGAGGAGGGGGATGTACACAGTGAAAGGGGTGAGGAATCGGAGGATGATGATGAGGAGGACATCTTGCCTCTGTAGAGCCAGTTTGTGCAAGGAGAGATTGATTGCTTCTTTTTTGGTGGGGGCCCAAACCAACCAGTCATTTCAGTCACAGTCGTGTGGCAGACCCTGTCGCTGAAATGATGGGTTCGTTAAAGTGCGCATGTCCTGTTTATACAACATAAGGGTGGGTGGGAGGGCCCAAGGACAATTCCATCTTGCACCTTTTTTTTCTTTCATTTTTCTTTGCATCATGTACTGTTTAGGGACATTTTTTTGGAAGTGCCATCCTGTCTGACACTGCAGTGCCACTCCTAGATGGGCCAGGTGTTTGTGTCGGCCACTTGTGTCACTTAGCTTAGTCACACAGCGACCTTGGTGCGCCTCTTTTTTTCTTTGCATCATGTGCTGTTTGGGGACTATTTTTTTGAAGTGCCATCCTGTCTGACACTGCAGTGCCACTCCTAGATGGGCCAGGTGTTTGTGTCGGCCACTTGTGTCGCTTATCTTAGTCACACAGCGACCTTGGTGCGCCTCTTTTTTTCTTTGCATCATGTGCTGTTGGGGACTATTTTTTTGAATTGCCATCCTGCCTGACACTGCAGTGCCACTCCTAGATGGGCCAGGTGTTTGTGTCGGCCACTTGTGTCGCTTAGCTTAGCCATCCACCAACCTCGGGGCAAATTTTAGGACTAAAAATAATATTGTGAGGTGTGAGGTGTTCAGAATAGACTGGAAATGAGTGGAAATTATGGTTATTGAGGTTAATAATACTATGGGATCAAAATGACCCCCAAATTCTATGATTTAAGCTGTTTTTTAGGGTTTTTTGAAAAAAACACCCGAATCCAAAACACACCCGAATCCGACAAAAAATTTTCGGTGAGGTTTTGCCAAAACGCGTCCGAATCCAAAACACGGCCGCGGAACCGAATCCAAAACCAAAACACAAAACCTGAAAAATGTCCGGTGCACATCACTAATATATATAAACATATATATAAACATATATACATACACATATATATATATATACATATATATATACATACATACATATATATATATATATATATATATATATATATACATACATACAGATAGCGGACCATACGGCAAACAGCGGCACTCAGAGACTGACAGAGCCAAGGTAAAGTGCTGGTGCTTTTAATTCATGGCTGGTGATTCCGACGTTTCGGGGCACGCAAGCCCCTTTTTCAAGGTGAGCCAAATACAGTGTGAAAAAAACAGTGTAAGAAACTTTTACCTTTATGGTGATGAGGACCCACGTGTGGGAAGGGCAGCATCGTCCGGGGGAGCGTGGAGCTTCCGTCCCGGATGTGATGACGTGTCAGTGCCGCGGTCACGTGACCTCCGACGTGTCTCAGACCGCTGCGTTGTCATGGCAACCTGACGCTCGAGGATTGTCATGGATGTCAGGGATCAACACGGGTGTTGAGGTCACGTAGGAGGCGTGACTTGGGCGTGGGGGTGTGCAAAATTGCAGTTAAAACGGGGAAAGAAATATTTACTGATATACTGTCAAACCATAAAACAAGTGATTATACATAAACAACGGCCTCGGAGTAGTGACAACACTATCATCGGGGAATTGATTTTCCCGATTGATCTATGCATGTTGGATTAGGGTTATACTACAATAAACCCATGATCCATGTGATATAAAATGCTATAAAGTTAGAGATAGATGCTGTACGACAGACATAAGTCACTGGAGTAGGAATTTGTAAGGGGGATGTGATGATACGGAACCGAACATCTGAATTATAAGTGTCCATTTTAGTCATGGTAGGGACTGGTAATAGAGGATGTTGCTTAGAAAACACTCCATTGTATTCTATCGTTGAGACCTTTTGGTCTCACGGTGCCCAGTTTGTACATCCAAGTTGCCTCCCGCCTGAGTAGAGTGGCTGCTCTATCTCCACCTCTTGGGTTGATGGGAATATGGTCAATAATTTGAAATTGCAAGTCCTTCAATGTGTGTTGTTTGTCCACATAATGTCTAGCCACAGGTTGTTCGGACTTCTTGGTTAATAGTGCCGCTTTTAATGCAGACCTATGCAATGCAAAGCGTTCCCTGGCATTGCGTATAGTCTTGCCCACGTACTGGTGTTTACATGGGCAGGTGATTAAATAGACTACATGTGTCGTAGTGCAGGTAAGTACGTGCTTGATGTTATAGGAAATGCCAGTTGAGGTGGATTTGAATTTTGAGCCAGTGATCATTGTTTTGCATGTCTCGCAGCCTAAGCATTTATAGCAGCCTGATGCTTTAGTTAAAAAGTTGGAAATTGGTACAGAGTCAAACCCTGTGATGTCTGGATGTACCACGAAGTCTTTGATACTTCTACCTTTTTTGTAGCACATCATGGGTCTTTTCCTCCGCAACCCAGTTAGGTTCTTGTCAGTAGAGACTATGGGCCACAAAGCTTTAAGGGCCCGTGGGATCACTGCACTGGATGTGTTATATTGTGACACAAACGGTAGGATATCATTGTTCTTCTTGGTGGTAGATGTTAGGAATTGATCTCTATTAGTGGTCAAGGTTTTTTGTTCATTATCAAGTAATGGTTTGCTGTTGTAACCTCTCTCCTTGAATCTTGTGGTAACATCCTTCAAAGCAGCTTCAAGTTTGGTAGGATCACTAGTGATTCTGGCAGCCCTGATATATTGAGATTTGGGGAGCCCCTTCTTGAGGGCTGTAGGGTGGTGGCTGTTATAGTGTAGGAGAGTGTTTTTATCAGTGGGCTTGTGATACACTTCAGTATGAAGCACACCATCCTTGATAATGACGTTGACATCCAGAAAATTTAATTTACTAGGGTCACACTGCGATGTGACTCTGATGGGAGACGGTCTTGTGTTGATGACTTTTATGAACCTTTCAAATCTTTCTTTGCCACCGGTCCACAATAGGAACACGTCGTCTATATATCTAGAATAGTGTAAGATATATTGCGTGTATTCATCATTATTAAAGAACATAGCCTGCTCTTCTTCTAGCATGAAGACGTTAGCAAACGAAGGGGATACATTGCTTCCCATGGAGCAGCCACTGAGTTGCCGGTAGTATTTTCCGTCGAATAAAAAGTAATTGCGGGTTAGTATTAGATCAAGTAATTGGAGAAATAGGTTGTGATCAAGATTTTTCATATTAGATTTAATTAAGAAGGTTCTCATAGCCGCTAACCCTTGGTCGTGCGGAATGCTGGTATACAGGCTGCAAATATCTACCGTACAAATGATGGTTTCCATGGGTACCATGCCTACCATTTTGAGTAAATTCAAAAAGCTGGTAGTGTCCTTGAGGTGGTTGGGTTGTTCCAGGATAAGTGGCTGCAGTATGCTGTCCAGAAAGATGGAGATCGGCTGGTAAAGTGCTTTGTGCGCAGAAATTATAGGCCTGCCAGGAGGGTGGTCCAGACTTTTATGTATTTTAGGAACCAGGAATAGCAAAGGGACAACAGGAAAATCCTGTTTAAGCGCTTTGCATAATTTGCTGGTTATTAAACCGGTGGTATATGCTGAGTCGAGAATGTTATCCACTTTGATTTTGAATTGGTTAGTAGGATCAGTGGTCAGTACTTCATAGACTGACGTGTCGCCCAGCTGTCGGTATGTTTCATGTTTGTAGTCACTCAAATTCATAATGACTATTCCGCCCCCCTTATCGGCGGGGCGGATTACGATATCCTTGTAAGTGGCCATTTGTTTCAGAGCTTTAAATTCAGAGCGTGACATATTGCGATGATGGCTCTGATTGGCATGGGTGTATTTCATCACGGATTCGTCCAATAGTCGTGTGAAAGTTTTTATCGATGAGTTGGACGACGGTGGATCAAATTTGGAGCTTCGAACAGAATTGATAAAAGTCTGGTGCGGTTCCAAACTGGTGGCTGGTGTTTGGTCTTGAAAGTGCTCTTGTAGGCGAAGTTTGCGAGTGAATTTATGGAGGTCAATTTGCCAGGTCAGTTCGTCAAATTCATTCGTAGGGACGAATGAGAGTCCGTGGTTTAGCACTTTGATTTCTAGTGTAGTAAACTCTCGATCAGAAAGATTGTAGATTGTATTCACTTCTTGTTGTTTCTGGAGCCTTTTGTTTTGTTGTCCCCTGCGGGTGGGCGTCCTCTTGTTTTTGTGCCTGCCCCTGTGGCAGGCTTTGCCCCTAAAGGGGGCTCGTGAGATTCAGGGGGACCTTCTGAGTCGGCTAGGACAAAATCACTGTCACTATTAGAGGTGGCATTGTCTTTCTGTCTTTCTTCCCTTCGCCTACGCCAACTGAATCTTGATCGATAATTGTATGGCTTATGTTCGCCGGGTTCCCCCCCGGAAAGCCATCGGTAGACTCGGTTCGTTTCGTAGTCTTCTCGGACTGTCAGTTGTTTGACCCGTTTGAATTTGATTAGCTCCTTTTTGTGATTGTCACCAGCACTTTACCTTGGCTCTGTCAGTCTCTGAGTGCCGCTGTTTGCCGTATGGTCCGCTATCTGCATGAACTTTTCCAGAGGGCACCGGAGCAATATATTTCAGCTTTAGGAGAGTGCCGATCCGACATTTTGCTGCTACCTACAGGACTCCAGTACCACTGCTGCTGCTGTCCACCAGGGATAAGGCACCTCCCATTACAAAATATGCATGCCTTTTAAACGATTGTCTTTTCTTTTACCCTGTGACGAGCACCAACCACAGAAGTCCAGCACAGCACTTTCTCACTACTTGCACTTTACACGGAAGAACATTTCTGATCTTTGATATACCTTGCACTTTTGCATTTCTATTACCTTGGATTAACAAGTGATTCCAATACAACATGTCACAATCAACGGCACGTGGAGCAACATCTAGCAACCAAGCTAAACTATACAGCTTCACTAATGCAGATGCTGACCGACTACTATTTACTGAGGGACTTACCCCTGCGGATGAAGAACTCTGCATGGATGACATCTACCACCAACTACTCAAATTGAAAAAAAGAGAAGTGGACTATCTGATGCACGGGATTTCCCTGTCCAACTACTACCGCGAAAAGACGATACCCAGAGGTTTTCGCATTCGCAACGTTTCTACAATTGGAAGATTCAACGCAGACTTCTGTGACCGTTGGAAAGGTATCCTCAACAAATGCAGCATGGATCTCATGCTGCTGGTGGTGGAGGAAGCCGGCAGGGAACTAAAAATCACCAGGGAAAAGATACAGTCCTTTGAACAGGAACATCACGCACTACTCACCATGGACAGCAATCAAGCTTCCATTAAGAAATTGCAAACTGCTTGTGACAATCACAAAAAGGAGCTAATCAAATTCAAACGGGTCAAACAACTGACAGTCCGAGAAGACTACGAAACGAACCGAGTCTACCGATGGCTTTCCGGGGGGGAACCCGGCGAACATAAGCCATACAATTATCGATCAAGATTCAGTTGGCGTAGGCGAAGGGAAGAAAGACAGAAAGACAATGCCACCTCTAATAGTGACAGTGATTTTGTCCTAGCCGACTCAGAAGGTCCCCCTGAATCTCACGAGCCCCCTTTAGAGGCAAAGCCTGCCACAGGGGCAGGCACAAAAACAAGAGGATGCCCACCCGCAGGGGACAACAAAACAAAAGGCTCCAGAAACAACAAGAAGTGAATACAATCTACAATCTTTCTGATCGAGAGTTTACTACACTAGAAATCAAAGTGCTAAACCACGGACTCTCATTCGTCCCTACGAATGAATTTGACGAACTGACCTGGCAAATTGACCTCCATAAATTCACTCGCAAACTTCGCCTACAAGAGCACTTTCAAGACCAAACACCAGCCACCAGTTTGGAACCGCACCAGACTTTTATCAATTCTGTTCGAAGCTCCAAATTTGATCCACCGTCGTCCAACTCATCGATAAAAACTTTCACACGACTATTGGACGAATCCGTGATGAAATACACCCATGCCAATCAGAGCCATCATCGCAATATGTCACGCTCTGAATTTAAAGCTCTGAAACAAATGGCCACTTACAAGGATATCGTAATCCGCCCCGCCGATAAGGGGGGCGGAATAGTCATTATGAATTTGAGTGACTACAAACATGAAACATACCGACAGCTGGGCGACACGTCAGTCTATGAAGTACTGACCACTAATCCTACTAACCAATTCAAAATCGAAGTGGATAACATTCTCGACTCAGCATATACCACCGGTTTAATAACCAGCAAATTATGCAAAGCGCTTAAACAGGATTTTCCTGTTGTCCCTTTGCTATTCCTGGTTCCTAAAATACATAAAAGTCTGGACCACCCTCCTGGCAGGCCTATAATTTCTGCGCACAAAGCACTTTACCAGCCGATCTCCATCTTTCTGGACAGCATACTGCAGCCACTTATCCTGGAACAACCCAACCACCTCAAGGACACTACCAGCTTTTTGAATTTACTCAAAATGGTAGGCATGGTACCCATGGAAACCATCATTTGTACGGTAGATATTTGCAGCCTGTATACCAGCATTCCGCACGACCAAGGGTTAGCGGCTATGAGAACCTTCTTAATTAAATCTAATATGAAAAATCTTGATCACAACCTATTTCTCCAATTACTTGATCTAATACTAACCCGCAATTACTTTTTATTCGACGGAAAATACTACCGGCAACTCAGTGGCTGCTCCATGGGAAGCAATGTATCCCCTTCGTTTGCTAACGTCTTCATGCTAGAAGAAGAGCAGGCTATGTTCTTTAATAATGATGAATACATGCAATATATCTTACACTATTCTAGATATATAGACGACGTGTTCCTATTGTGGACCGGTGGCAAAGAAAGATTTGAAAGGTTCATAAAAGTCATCAACACAAGACCGTCTCCCATCAGAGTCACATCGCAGTGTGACCCTAGTAAATTAAATTTTCTGGATGTCAACGTCATTATCAAGGATGGTGTGCTTCATACTGAAGTGTATCACAAGCCCACTGATAAAAACACTCTCCTACGCTATAACAGCCACCACCCTACAGCCCTCAAGAAGGGGCTCCCCAAATCTCAATATATCAGGGCTGCCAGAATCACTAGTGATCCTACCAAACTTGAAGCTGCTTTGAAGGATGTTACCACAAGATTCAAGGAGAGAGGTTACAACAGCAAACCATTACTTGATAATGAACAAAAAACCTTGACCACTAATAGAGATCAATTCCTAACATCTACCACCAAGAAGAACAATGATATCCTACCGTTTGTGTCACAATATAACACATCCAGTGCAGTGATCCCACGGGCCCTTAAAGCTTTGTGGCCCATAGTCTCTACTGACAAGAACCTAACTGGGTTGCGGAGGAAAAGACCCATGATGTGCTACAAAAAAGGTAGAAGTATCAAAGACTTCGTGGTACATCCAGACATCACAGGGTTTGACTCTGTACCAATTTCCAACTTTTTAACTAAAGCATCAGGCTGCTATAAATGCTTAGGCTGCGAGACATGCAAAACAATGATCACTGGCTCAAAATTCAAATCCACCTCAACTGGCATTTCCTATAACATCAAGCACGTACTTACCTGCACTACGACACATGTAGTCTATTTAATCACCTGCCCATGTAAACACCAGTACGTGGGCAAGACTATACGCAATGCCAGGGAACGCTTTGCATTGCATAGGTCTGCATTAAAAGCGGCACTATTAACCAAGAAGTCCGAACAACCTGTGGCTAGACATTATGTGGACAAACAACACACATTGAAGGACTTGCAATTTCAAATTATTGACCATATTCCCATCAACCCAAGAGGTGGAGATAGAGCAGCCACTCTACTCAGGCGGGAGGCAACTTGGATGTACAAACTGGACACCGTGAGACCAAAAGGTCTCAACGATAGAATACAATGGAGTGTTTTCTAAGCAACATCCTCTATTACCAGTCCCTACCATGACTAAAATGGACACTTATAATTCAGATGTTCGGTTCCGTATCATCACATCCCCCTTACAAATTCCTACTCCAGTGACTTATGTCTGTCGTACAGCATCTATCTCTAACTTTATTGCATTTTATATCACATGGATCATGGGTTTATTGTAGTATAACCCTAATCCAACATGCATAGATCAATCGGGAAAATCAATTCCCCGATGATAGTGTTGTCACTACTCCGAGGCCGTTGTTTATGTATAATCACTTGTTTTATGGTTTGACAGTATATCAGTAAATATTTCTTTCCCCGTTTTAACTGCAATTTTGCACACCCCCACGCCCAAGTCACGCCTCCTACGTGACCTCAACACCCGTGTTGATCCCTGACATCCATGACAATCCTCGAGCGTCAGGTTGCCATGACAACGCAGCGGTCTGAGACACGTCGGAGGTCACGTGACCGCGGCACTGACACGTCATCACATCCGGGACGGAAGCTCCACGCTCCCCCGGACGATGCTGCCCTTTCCACACGTGGGTCCTCCTCACCATAAAGGTAAAAGTTTCTTACACTGTTTTTTTCACACTGTATTTGGCTCACCTTGAAAAAAGGGCTTGCGTGCCCCGAAACGTCGGAATCACCAGCCATGAATTAAAAGCACCAGCACTTTACCTTGGCTCTGTCAGTCTCTGAGTGCCGCTGTTTGCCGTATGGTCCGCTATCTGCATGAACTTTTCCAGAGGGCACCGGAGCAATATATTTCAGCTTTAGGAGAGTGCCGATCCGACATTTTGCTGCTATATACATACATATATATACATATATATATATATGTTCCCATGGGGTTAGGCACTCCTGGACTACAAACAATCTCTTCACAGCCGTGTTCTTACATATATAATTGTTAACAACTACACTGGCTTACTCTTTCAGGTTGAGGTGACTGCAGCATGCTGCTCCTCAACAGACAAATGCTGGCTCGATGAGTGCTCAGCTGCCCGCCATCTCCTCTCTCTCCCCCTCCAGCTGGCTCCTCCCTGCCAGCCGCGCGGCCAGTCAGTTACACTGAGCCAGCGGAGGCTTTCAATCTGGGCGGTCGCTGGAAGCACAGCACATTGCAGGTGCGGCGCTGTCAGTGCGATGGCTGCTTGTGCCTGCTGTTGCTGCGCTGCAGATCAGTGTTTAAGAACCGATCTGTGGTGGGCGTCAGGGGGCCCTTTTAGATCGGGGGGCCCGGGGTACTTAACCCCTGTGACCCCCCCCTTAATCTGGCTCTGTGTACATTTAAGAAGTCTTGTGAAACTTTTATTTACAGTAATGCTTCTGCTGAACATACATCTTTACATGATTTACTTTTACATGCTATTACAGGTTGAGTATCCCTTATCCATATATTCCGAAATACGGAATTTTTTGAGTGAGACTGAGATAGTGAAACCTTTGTTTTCTGATGGCTCAATGTACACAAACTTTGTTTAATACACAGAGTTATTAAAAGTATTGTATTAAATGACCTTCAGGCTGTGTGTATAAGGTGTATATGAAACATAAATGAATTGTGTGAATACAGACACACTTTGTTTAATGCACAAAGTTATTAAAAATAATGGCTTAAATGACCTTCAGGCTGTGTGTATAAGGTGTATATGAAACATAAATGTATTCTGTGCTTAGACTTGGGTCCCATCGCCATGATATCTCATTATGGTATGCAATTATTCCAAAATACGGAAAAATCCGATATCCAAAATACCTCTGGTCCCAAACATTTTGGATAAGGGAGACTCAACCTGTACTGTAAATTGTCAAAGATTTCCTCATTGCAACAGGAACAATGAGAATTCATAATACTATTATCAGGGAAATTGTGCATTTTCAGAAATTACATATCAAACAACATCACTAACCCAATATTAATCATTAACCAGGTGTGCAGTATTCTTTTGCCAAAACTTAAAAAGAATTCCCTCCCTTTATATTTGATAAAATATATGACATTGAAACTAATGTAGAGGTGGACGCAGTACCAAAAGTTGAACAATTATTATGAGTGAAAAGTCTAGGAAACCCGTACTGCGCACGCACAAACCAAGGTGTGCCATGAAGTGTGCATTTGAGTATGACATTGCTGTTATTTGAGATGGCTTATGCAATCCATGGATGGGTTGGCTTAAAGGTAAGCTAGCCCTCTATCTGGATGTATTTTTGTATGGACCTTTATCATGAAGCCTTACTATAGTGTTGAATTCTCTTGAATTAACTAAATTAACCATCTTGTTGCTGTTTGGGTTGTTAGGTACAAGAATGAATTGAAAATGGATTTATAAAAATCAATTATTATTTATTCAAAGGGCCACGCCCGTATACAGGGGAGAGGTAGCATTCTCTCGTCCTGTGTCAAATCATTTAACAACAACCAGATACACGTATCAACAATGAGTTTTATATAATACACAGTTACGCCCCTTTTGTATGTCCCTCCCATATGATTTCATACCTCAGGAATACAGTGTTAGGCAATATTGTTATGCAATATTATTATTAGAGATGAGCGGGTTCGGTTTCTCTGAATCCGAACCCGCACGAACTTCATGTTTTTTTTCACGGGTCCGAGCGACTCGGATCTTCCCGCCTTGCTCGGTTAACCCGAGCGCGCCCGAACGTCATCATGACGCTGTCGGATTCTCGCGAGACTCGGATTCTATATAAGGAGCCGCGCGTCGCCGCCATTTTCACACGTGCATTGAGATTGATAGGGAGAGGACGTGGCTGGCGTCCTCTCCATTTAGATTAGGAGAGAGAGAGAGAGATTGACCTGAGGCTGATACTGTAGAAGAGAGTGCAGAGTTTAGTGACTGACCACAGTGACCACCAGCAGTGCAGTTGTTTTATTTAATATATCCGTTCTCTGCCTGAAAAAAACGGTACACACAGTGACTCAGTCACATACCATATCTGTGTGCACTGCTCAGCCCAGTGTGCTGCATGCCTGCATCATCTATGTATATATTATATATCTGACTGTGCTCAGCTCACACAGCTTATAATTGTGGGGGAGACTGGGGAGCACTGCAGTGCCAGTTATAGGTTATAGCAGGAGCCAGGAGTACAAGACAGTCACATACCATATCTGTGTGCACTGCTCAGCCCAGTGTGCTGCATCATCTATGTATATATTATATATCTGACTGTGCTCAGCTCACACAGCTTATAATTGTGGGGGAGACTGGGGAGCACTGCAGTGCCAGTTATAGGTTATAGCAGGAGCCAGGAGTACATATTATATTAAAATTAAACAGTGCACACTTTTGCTGCAGGAGTGCCACTGCCAGTGTGACTGACCAGTGACCTGACCACACTGACCACCAGTATAGTTAGTAGTATACTATATTGTGATTGCCTGAAAAAGTTAAACACTCGTCGTGTGACTTCACTTGTGTGGTGTTTTTTTTTTATTCTATAAAAAACTCATTCTGCTGACAGACAGTGTCCAGCAGGTCCGTCATTATATAATATATATACCTGTCCGGCTGCAGTAGTGATATATATATATTTTTTATATCATTATTTATCATCCAGTCGCAGCAGACACAGTACGGTAGTTCACGGCTGTAGCTACCTCTGTGTCGGCACTCGGCAGTCCATCCATAATTGTATACCACCTACCCGTGGTTTTTTTTTCTTTCTTCTTTATACATACATACTACTACATCTCTTTATCAACCAGTCTATATTAGCAGCAGACACAGTACAGTACGGTAGTTCACGGCTGTGGCTACCTCTGTGTCGGCACTCGGCAGTCCGTCCATAATTGTATACCACCTAACCGTGGTTTTTTTTTCTTTCTTCTTTATACATACATACTACGACATCTCTTTATCAACCAGTCTATATTAGCAGCAGACACAGTACAGTACGGTAGTTCACGGCTGTGGCTACCTCTGTGTCGGCACTCGGCAGTCCGTCCATAATTGTATACCACCTAACCGTGGTTTTTTTTTCTTTCTTCTTCATACATACATACTACGACATCTCTTTATCAACCAGTCTATATTAGCAGCAGACACAGTACAGTACGGTAGTTCACGGCTGTGGCTACCTCTGTGTCGGCACTCGGCAGTCCGTCCATAATTGTATACCACCTAACCGTGGTTTTTTTTTCTTTCTTCTTTATACATACATACTACGACATCTCTTTATCAACCAGTCTATATTAGCAGCAGACACAGTACAGTACGGTAGTTCACGGCTGTGGCTACCTCTGTGTCGGCACTCGGCAGTCCGTCCATAATTGTATACCACCTAACCGTGGTTTTTTTTCTTTCTTCTTCATACATACATACTACGACATCTCTTTATCAACCAGTCTATATTAGCAGCAGACACAGTACAGTACGGTAGTTCACGGCTGTGGCTACCTCTGTGTCGGCACTCGGCAGTCCGTCCATAATTGTATACCACCTAACCGTGGTTTTTTTTTCTTTCTTCTTTATACATACATACTACGACATCTCTTTATCAACCAGTCTATATTAGCAGCAGACACAGTACAGTACGGTAGTTCACGGCTGTGGCTACCTCTGTGTCGGCACTCGGCAGTCCGTCCATAATTGTATACTAGTATCCATCCATCTCCATTGTTTACCTGAGGTGCCTTTTAGTTGTGCCTATTAAAATATGGAGAACAAAAATGTTGAGGTTCCAAAATTAGGGAAAGATCAAGATCCACTTCCACCTCGTGCTGAAGCTGCTGCCACTAGTCATGGCCGAGACGATGAAATGCCAGCAACGTCGTCTGCCAAGGCCGATGCCCAATGTCATAGTACAGAGCATGTCAAATCCAAAACACCAAATATCAGTAAAAAAAGGACTCCAAAACCTAAAATAAAATTGTCGGAGGAGAAGCGTAAACTTGCCAATATGCCATTTACCACACGGAGTGGCAAGGAACGGCTGAGGCCCTGGCCTATGTTCATGGCTAGTGGTTCAGCTTCACATGAGGATGGAAGCACTCAGCCTCTCGCTAGAAAAATGAAAAGACTCAAGCTGGCAAAAGCACAGCAAAGAACTGTGCATTCTTCGAAATCCCAAATCCACAAGGAGAGTCCAATTGTGTCGGTTGCGATGCCTGACCTTCCCAACACTGGACGTGAAGAGCATGCGCCTTCCACCATTTGCACGCCCCCTGCAAGTGCTGGAAGGAGCACCCGCAGTCCAGTTCCTGATAGTCAGATTGAAGATGTCAGTGTTGAAGTACACCAGGATGAGGAGGATATGGGTGTTGCTGGCGCTGGGGAGGAAATTGACCAGGAGGATTCTGATGGTGAGGTGGTTTGTTTAAGTCAGGCACCCGGGGAGACACCTGTTGTCGGTGGGAGGAATATGGCCGTTGACATGCCAGGTGAAAATACCAAAAAAATCAGCTCTTCGGTGTGGAGGTATTTCAACAGAAATGCGGACAACAGGTGTCAAGCCGTGTGTTCCCTTTGTCAAGCTGTAATAAGTAGGGGTAAGGACGTTAACCACCTCGGAACATCCTCCCTTATACGTCACCTGCAGCGCATTCATAATAAGACAGTGACAAGTTCAAAAACTTTGGGTGACAGCGGAAGCAGTCCACTGACCAGTAAATCCCTTCCTCTTGTAACCAAGCTCACGCAAACCACCCCACCAACTCCCTCAGTGTCAATTTCCTCCTTCCCCAGGAATGCCAATAGTCCTGCAGGCCATGTCACTGGCAATTCTGACGATTCCTCTCCTGCCTGGGATTCCTCCGATGCATCCTTGCGTGTAACGCCTACTGCTGCTGGCGCTGCTGTTGTTGCTGCTGGGAGTCGATGGTCATCCCAGAGGGGAAGTCGTAAGCCCACTTGTACTACTTCCAGTAAGCAATTGACTGTTCAACAGTCCTTTGCGAGGAAGATGAAATATCACAGCAGTCATCCTGCTGCAAAGCGGATAACTGAGGCCTTGACAACTATGTTGGTGTTAGACGTGCGTCCGGTATCCGCCGTTAGTTCACAGGGAACTAGACAATTTATTGAGGCAGTGTGCCCCCGTTACCAAATACCATCTAGGTTCCACTTCTCTAAGCAGGCGATACCGAGAATGAACACGGACGTCAGAAAAAGACTCACCAGTGTCCTAAAAAATGCAGTTGTACCCAATGTCCACTTAACCACGGACATGTGGACAAGTGGAGCAGGGCAGGGTCAGGACTATATGACTGTGACAGCCCACTGGGTAGATGTATGGACTCCCGCCGCAAGAACAGCAGCGGCGGCACCAGTAGCAGCATCTCGCAAACGCCAACACTTTCCTAGGCAGGCTACGCTTTGTATCACCGGTTTCCAGAATACGCACACAGCTGAAAACCTCTTACGGCAACTGAGGAAGATCATCGCGGAATGGCTTACCCCAATTGGACTCTCCTGTGGATTTGTGGCATCGGACAACGCCAGCAATATTGTGTGTGCATTAAATATGGGCAAATTCCAGCACGTCCCATGTTTTGCACATACCTTGAATTTGGTGGTGCAGAATTATTTAAAAAACGACAGGGGCGTGCAAGAGATGCTGTCGGTGGCCAGAAAAGTTGCGGGACACTTTCGGCGTACAGGCACCACGTACAGAAGACTGGAGCACCACCAAAAACTACTGAACCTGCCCTGCCATCATCTGAAGCAAGAAGTGGTAACGAGGTGGAATTCAACCCTCTATATGCTTCAGAGGTTGGAGGAGCAGCAAAAGGCCATTCAAGCCTATACAATTGAGCACGATATAGGAGGTGGAATGCACCTGTCTCAAGCGCAGTGGAGAATGATTTCAACGTTGTGCAAGGTTCTGATGCCCTTTGAACTTGCCACACGTGAAGTCAGTTCAGACACTGCCAGCCTGAGTCAGGTCATTCCCCTCATCAGGCTTTTGCAGAAGAAGCTGGAGACATTGAAGGAGGAGCTAACACGAAGCGATTCCGCTAGGCATGTGGGACTTGTGGATGGAGCCCTTAATTCGCTTAACAAGGATTCACGGGTGGTCAATCTGTTGAAATCAGAGCACTACATTTTGGCCACCGTGCTCGATCCTAGATTTAAAGCCTACCTTGGATCTCTCTTTCCGGCAGACACAAGTCTGCTGGGGTTGAAAGACCTGCTGGTGAGAAAATTGTCAAGTCAAGCGGAACGCGACCTGTCAACATCTCCTCCTTCACATTCTCCCGCAACTGGGGGTGCGAGGAAAAGGCTCAGAATTCCGAGCCCACCCGCTGGCGGTGATGCAGGGCAGTCTGGAGCGACTGCTGATGCTGACATCTGGTCCGGACTGAAGGACCTGACAACGATTACGGACATGTCGTCTACTGTCACTGCATATGATTCTCTCACCATTGAAAGAATGGTGGAGGATTATATGAGTGACTGCATCCAAGTAGGCACGTCACACAGTCCATACTTATACTGGCAGGAAAAAGAGGCAATTTGGAGGCCATTGCACAAACTGGCTTTATTCTACCTAAGTTGCCCTCCCACAAGTGTGTACTCCGAAAGAGTGTTTAGTGCCGCCGCTCACCTTGTCAGCAATCGGCGTACGAGGTTACATCCAGAAAATGTGGAGAACATGATGTTCATTAAAATGAATTATAATCAATTCCTCCGCGGAGACATTGACCAGCAGCAATTGCCTCCACAAAGTACACAGGGAGCTGAGATGGTGGATTCCAGTGGGGACGAATTGATAATCTGTGAGGAGGGGGATGTACACGGTGATATATCGGAGGGTGATGATGAGGTGGACATCTTGCCTCTGTAGAGCCAGTTTGTGCAAGGAGAGATTAATTGCTTCTTTTTTGGGGGGGGTCCAAACCAACCCGTCATATCAGTCACAGTCGTGTGGCAGACCCTGTCACTGAAATGATGGGTTGGTTAAAGTGTGCATGTCCTGTTTTGTTTATACAACATAAGGGTGGGTGGGAGGGCCCAAGGACAATTCCATCTTGCACCTCTTTTTTCTTTTATTTTTCTTTGCGTCATGTGCTGTTTGGGGAGGGTTTTTTGGAAGGGACATCCTGCGTGACACTGCAGTGCCACTCCTAAATGGGCCCGGTGTTTGTGTCGGCCACTAGGGTCGCTAATCTTACTCACACAGTCAGCTACCTCATTGCGCCTCTTTTTTTCTTTGCGTCATGTGCTGATTGGGGAGGGTTTTTTGGAAGGGACATCCTGCGTGACACTGCAGTGCCACTCCTAAATGGGCCCGGTGTTTGTGTCGGCCACTAGGGTCGCTAATCTTACTCACACAGTCAGCTACCTCATTGCGCCTCTTTTTTTCTTTGCGTCATGTGCTGATTGGGGAGGGTTTTTTGGAAGGGACATCCTGCGTGACACTGCAGTGCCACTCCTAAATGGGCCCGGTGTTTGTGTCGGCCACTAGGGTCGCTTATCTTACTCACACAGTCAGCTACCTCATTGCGCCTCTTTTTTTCTTTGCGTCATGTGCTGATTGGGGAGGGTTTTTTGGAAGGGACATCCTGCGTGACACTGCAGTGCCACTCCTAAATGGGCCCGGTGTTTGTGTCGGCCACTAGGGTCGCTAATCTTACTCACACAGTCAGCTACCTCATTGCGCCTCTTTTTTTCTTTGCGTCATGTGCTGATTGGGGAGGGTTTTTTGGAAGGGACATCCTGCGTGACACTGCAGTGCCACTCCTAAATGGGCCCGGTGTTTGTGTCGGCCACTAGGGTCGCTTATCTTACTCACACAGTCAGCTACCTCATTGCGCCTCTTTTTTTCTTTGCGTCATGTGCTGATTGGGGAGGGTTTTTTGGAAGGGACATCCTGCGTGACACTGCAGTGCCACTCCTAGATGGGCCTGGTGTTTGTGTCGGCCACTAGTGTCGCTTAGCTTAGTCATCCAGCGACCTTGGTGCAAATTTTAGGACTAAAAATAATATTGTGAGGTGTGAGGTATTCAGAATAGACTGAAAATGAGTGTAAATTATGGTTTTTGAGGTTAATAATACTTTGGGATCAAAATGACCCCCAAATTCTATGATTTAAGCTGTTTTTTAGTGTTTTTTGAAAAAAACACCCGAATCCAAAACACACCCGAATCCGACAAAAAAAATTCGGTGAGGTTTTGCCAAAACGCGGTCGAACCCAAAACACGGCCGCGGAACCGAACCCAAAACCAAAACACAAAACCCGAAAAATTTCAGGCGCTCATCTCTAATTATTATGCAATATTATTATGCAATATTAGGACCATTGTCAAGAATACTCAAAGATATTCGTGAGCTTCAACTGTGTCCATATTAGGAATTACATCTGTACTCTATGAGCTTTTAGAAAGTGCGTAGTTGGAAACAATACTTAGCCAACAAAGTTGTTTTTCTCTCAGGGTGTGTATAAAGTTCAAGATGAATTTGCTATATCATCTAGCTAGAATCAAAATGGATTCTGTTATGCTTTCATATTACACTAGTGAATATGAGAACCCTTTGCTTATTGGATGTATACATAATATACGTACTATCCCGTAGTGCACACACATAAATGTTAGGCCATCAGCAGGTTGCCTCAGTCCCAGTATTCGACAGCTCCACCCTTTGATCAGGGACATTATACATGTGCCCTGTCATCTCAAGAGAATTTCTGGGAACGTATAGTTAGCTAATAATCACTTCATGTAATATTGCTATTCTGCGTTTGACAGTAGCCTTCTAAATACAACATAGGCCACACCTGTAGACAGTGAACATCAAATGAATGTCTATAATCACATCGGGGTTACCAAAGAATAAACCTCATCACAGAATACATCATCACATACAATCACATACAATATACTTAAAAAACATTTTCCTAATCCTGAAAATTGAATACTAGGATTTAAACATTTATCTTTTCCAGTCAATATCATAATGCCTTGGTTAAAGTTCTTTTATATCATGGACCTCCTTTATATACTTGGCATTACACGTATCAGGATCCGTAATGTCTTTGGTCAACTAAGCACAGCAGTGAGCTCAAAGTGCTGTTTCCGGAAATCAACAATATCCTCCAATTTGTGGTATTAAAAAAATGTAGAACAATATGGTATCGTAATAGTTCATGTCCAATGTCCTGGAATCATCATAAATGTCCACAGTTCTGGAATATCCTATCATAAAGTTCAATCATGTTATCAATAATTTAATTGAAATAAAACGTCAACTTCCAGTTGATTAATCACACGACTTCATTAGCCATAGGAGAACTTATTAGCCACCTTTACCACTTCGAGGTTTTATTGATACTCTGGTGGCAGGAACATGTTTCCTGATTACTGAGTCAATTACTCTTTTTAGGAATAGTTCATCCTGCAAGAAAACTTTTCTCAAGTTAATATATGTTTTTTGTATAAAATTGCTAAATCAATCTTCTTAAATAACAAACATTTTTAGAATTAATAGGTAATCAATTATATATCATATCCTAAGGACATGGTGACAACTACCATTCCCCCTTATGTATGATATCTTCTTTTAACCTTTGAATCTACTCCTAGTAAAATACATATTACATCATAAACTTTAATGAACACCATATGTAACCATTACTATATATATACCTAACTCATTATATCTAGCACATCTAGAAACCTTAGGTTAGTATATTGTAACAATCCTTTCACATTCCCTTAAATCAACCTTTTCTATCTACATAAGATATTTTTTTTTCGTGTATTATTGACCTATTTTATTTCCACTAACTGAAATACACCCGATATGTGTAGCTAATATTATCACCAGTGGTTCTTTCTTGAGATACTGTTGTATCTATACACATGTACCGTGTTTCACTATTATCACGAGTCACGACTCTATAAAGTTTTGGTAATCACATCAAATGTAAATTGCATAGAGAACTTTGGCCTGCTAGTGTCTATGTATACATATCTAACAATTATAATAGTCTTAAATAATGATTAGCAATACAATTTATATAGCTGCAGTACTTAAAATCTTTCCAACAATTAATGGTATTGCTGGACTGGATACTCCTCAGAATAATATCCTAAATTATTTAAATTATCAATGCATTAATCTATACATCTGTCTTCAAGTGGAGTATAATACTCACAACCACGTTTTTCAAAGTGTGTGTTCGTTACACCGGTCATAAATCCCTCTGGATTTCCTGCTTAGAAAAGAAAAGAGGAAGGAAGGGTCTTATTGAAATAATTCCCATCCACAATAATGGATGAGTACTCATACCTACACCACACGTTTGCTCGCTCTCTCTTCAAAGAAAAATAAATAAATTAAGTCCTAATGCTGTTATAAATAACGTCGCTCCCGTATACTTTCAGAAATGTTAAAAGTTCTGTAGGATATTAGCTTATAAGCACATAGTCTATTATCAATGATCATAATCATCTCTATCTTGATTGAAGGGTTCATTCAAATACAACTCTGTGGTAGTAACAGTAGTAACAGTCTCTGTATTGTATCTCCATACAATTGCTTTTAGTGTTAGGTTCCTTTAAGCTCTGGTCTCTGACCTTTTCATTTCATTGCAAGCTCATGGATCTAGGTGTCCTTCTTCTGCAGCCTTTGCAACGGCTGTATCAGTAGTCAGCGGTACTTGCCAAGGACCATCCTATGCGATCTGTAATGGAACCAAAACATAAGCAACTTCTCACCATAACACCGTCTTCACTCTCTTTAGTGATTGTCCTGTGCCGGACTGTGTGTTTTCGTGTTGGTTAAATATCTTTCCAAGGTTCTTGCAGCTTTTGATATTCTTGTAACTGTTTAAATAATTTGTGTGACACATTTGAATCGTCAAATCATTTTGTAGTTTTGAATCAGTCTCTGGATAATATATCTTTGCTGGATAACATATCTTTGCTGGATTCCAAAAAGAATAACAAAAAAATGATATAGAAGAGAGACAAAGCAGAGGCTTAGGTGTAATTCTACCACTATTGAACCAACGATTGGACCATGCCATGATTCAAATTCTGCCTTTCCTGTCTCTTTTGTAGATTAATAATGCTTAATTCTTTAAACTTTCCTTGTCACATTATGACTTTTTATTCTCAACATTACACATATTAAACACAAAATATTTTTCAAACTCCTATAAACTCTATCTATCAGTAAAGAAACTTTACTGTCTTTGAAACAATAGCTCACACCTCTGGCCTTATTATTCATTTCTCAAATAATCCCTTAACACCTGTTACACATACTATAGTTCCTTTTTTTTTTTGCATTAAACTATGTTGTATTAAAACAATGTTGTTTTTAATCAACCCAATCATCTGCAGTAAACATGCTATAGCTTTCTTTATCACCATCACGATCCCTCTTATTATCACATAATTTGTTATTTTGGTCCCATGCCAAAACACAATGTACACTTCTCCATTAAACTTCATCCCACTATAGAAAGCTTGTGAATCTATTTCATGTTAATTACCCTTTAGATTTGCATAACTCATGAAAATTTCCCCTTAATGAAAATTGGCAACAACACGTTATTATTAATAATACTAATTCACTAATTCACCATCCCATTATCCCCTATGGATGCTCAAGAAATTATTCTCCTGTTAATCAGTTTGTTTCAATTCCTTTAAATGCAATGTAAAATGCGATGTAATCATTATAATTGTCTTACTCATCCACATTATATATTTTTTTATACTCCCCACTTTTGGGGGTGAGGAAGACAAGTATGCAGCTGTATCTAAGTTGTGGTGGATCCTGTGAATCATTAGCAGGAAACACTCTGAGCTGGGCATCACTGTGCCACCAGAGGAAACCCTACCAGGATAGGTTCTTGGACAGGGGAATCGGGTGACGAGGGTCAGTGAAGCAAGTAAAAGGACTGATACGCTGAATAAACCATCTGCGGTGGTGCCTAGGCTATTTTCAGCCTTGGACCCATGTTGCTTCTTTAAGCTAGCCCAACGTAATCCCATTATATGGTGAGAGATTTACATCTATCACACGGTCACTTTAACTGGTCCAGATTCACCCATGCACTTTATGTATGTAGTATGTCAATGATTTTATGTGTCCTAATAAACACATTTTTCATGGAACAAATCATTTGTCACAATTTCCCTGTTGGTTCATATATCCCCTATTGAATGAAGGGATATATCTTTAAATCTGAAATCCTTCCGTAAGCTACACTATTGCTATATTATATCTAAGTTGTATACTGTCAGAGGTAAATGTACACATCATATAAAATCTACTGCTTAACCTCAGTATTAAACCTATATACTCAGTATTAAACATATATGTTCTTGCTTATGCATAAGTGGATGTTTTGGCTCTGACTGTGTATCTATAATGTTTTATTCATGATAAAGTGTAATATTGTATTACCTTCTATAATTTCTTTGGTTATGAACTTGAATGTATGCATATAGCATTTCAAAAAAAAATTACTGTATCTAGAGATTTATCATTTGGTCATACATATCTATCTATCAATAAATGTATACCAAGGCTCCATCCTCTAAGGGTTTTAACTATCTTTGGCCTAGCGCCAAATAATGATCTAGGTAGTTAACTATGTCAGCACACCGTTGAATTTTGTCTTGCGACACCTTGTGTCCTTTTTCTGCAAGAAAACACAACTGTTTAGTATCTGACACCAATACTTCAAATAATTTATAGCACAAAGGTATATCATCCACATACTGGTTACATTTCTTTACTTATTTCAACATATCATTCAGACTGGCCAGTCCACACAAACAATACGTTTTTTCATGCACACCCATTACTTCCTGTGCTTCCAAGCAAACTTTTCTTGGACTGTGTCCATCCTATGGAATGTCTTGGCACATATACATATTCACTGAAAAATCACTTACAAACTTAACAACGCTCCTATTTTCTGTATAACTATTCTATACAATCATATCCCCACACTTCCTGGCTACGGAACCTGGTTCATCACTGCATATTGTGCAGTCCACTAAGAACTTTTGCAATGTATTATATCGATGCCTATACAATGAGATGGATTTTAGCAAGCATATTTTTTTACCTCACGAACCCAGGGTAAGTGATATATAGATATGCTATGCATCCAACTTAATCTGTTCCTACTTTATTCTTCCTGGAATCTTTAGAAATACCTAATCCGTGATGTAGTATATTTTACACTGTAACTTTTACATTAGGTTTCTTCCAAATAACTTTGAAGAATTGTCTAAAAGTATGTTAATACTGGAATCGTAGTGATTAATTGCTTGTTGCAATCTTTGATTTACAGCATTTTACTATACAGAATGCATATTCCTTTATCTTTCCCTATGATTTTAGCTGCTGCTTCGAAAACTCTTTTTCCCCCGTATAGCTCACCAGAGTTAGGGCGTTGTCTTCTTGACTGTCTGCCAGATGCAAATCTGTTAGCTTTAACGCTGTTAGCGTATCTCTAGCCCATATCTGTTGCTGGGATTTTTTATTTTTATTTTTTTTCTGATTACAGTTATGCTGTAGAAAGAAATTGGCAGCATTTTCTACAGGTTATCTGGTAAAGATATTAATTTTTATATTAAAACTGGAGTAGATAGTTTGTATAACAAACATTTCTAGAGTATTGCTTATGCAGAGGTTCCCAAACTGTGTGCCGTAGCTCCCCGGGGTGCCTCGGACACTTGCAGGGGTTCCCTGGGTTGGTGGTCTAGTACCAATTCAAATTATCCAGTGCTGGTGGCTGCCAGTCACAAAATATGTGGCCAAACAGAAGCAAATATCCCTCACCACACAACTGACTCTAAGGATGACATATAAACGCCATCTACTTAATGTAATATCTATTTTTACATTTCTCAATAATACATTTTTTTCCTAGGGGTGCTGTGAAAAAAATTCTGATATTCTAGGGCCACATGATTAAAAAAATTTGGAAACCACTGACTTATGCTTATTATGATCCATCTTATTAGATGAAAAAAATCAAAGCTCACTGAACACTTTTTTTTTTCTTTACTGCGTCATGGCTTACACTGCTGCTGGAAAGGAGGGGGCACGTTTCTGCGCTGTTACAGCTCTCCTAGCTCTCTGTGCTTTTACACAGTATTGGAAACTGAAGGGGTTTTCCTTTTTTTTTCTTTTTCTTTTCTGCTGGCAGACCTTCTCACAATATATTGCATTAAAGAATATTTGCGTATTAAACAATACCATATGGAAACTTCACTTCATAGTTAGATAGTAACATTAGATAAACACATATTTTTAACTACAGATCTGCCAAAAGCCATTTGAACACGGACATCAACTTTTGTTTCCTCCGTTCACAAATAAATATATATATATATATATATATATATAAACTTTATTTCAAAACTTGTTACCATGCCAATCACAGACAGAAGGTTTCCATTAGACACAGATCTGATAATATACTTAACTGAACATTATGTTCCACACACAAAAAACCGTAACACAAAAATTTAAATACAGTTTGCAAACTTCAATTTCTTGCAGATTTCAACAGTTTTGCCGATTTCAAAATACGCTTAGTATTGGTTGATCAGGCCAATATTATACAGCATGATTGAAATGCAAAACATATACTGTACCCTTTGTCACAGTACTATACAAAATTTGTGCTTCTATGGAATATTTCTTCCATACATAATATGCACACTTAGGGTTAATCCTCCCTGCCCTTCCCATACGCTGGAAAAATTTGCAATCCCTGCAATTTTTCACACACGCGACACGTCTGTCAACTGGGAAGCTGCAGTAGATCCTCTTATCACAGACTACTATCACAAAGCAACATGCCATGTTATGGTTGCTTAAAACAACCAGCAGCTCTTAGCAGCTCAGTATTGCAATATATAGTTACACTCAAATACATATAATCCCTATAACCTTGGGTTGTTCACTCTATTTATTTAAAGTACTCTTCTTACACATGTGTAGCTGACTAACAAGGGGAGGTGGTCTATGTGCTTTTTTCTTTATTTGGCTCTTGGTCCAAAGCACTTATTCACGCAATCATTCATAGAGTGAAAAACACAGGTCACTGTTTCTTTGCTCAAATCTTTGAATTAATTTTGGTATTCTTATTTACATGCAACAGCATCTGTCAATCAACATTTCCGAGTTACTTGGTCCTTCAACCGATTTGGACATAATTTTGGTATTAATTTTACAAACAAGCAACAACAAACAGGTCCCTGAGTTATTTTACTAGTTTTGCCAATCTCTCCACTCCTAATTATCATATTATAAAAAATACAATCACACAGACAGCTGGCAGGTATAGAAACAGCATGTACTGGAATACAGCACATACCATGGTATTCTATACTTACCAGTGCTGTAATGACTTGGGATGTTCCTTCCATCATCAGCTGCTGGCTGGCTGGCACACCCCTTTGAGAATTTGATGAAGAGATCGAGATCTATAGTTCCAACGATTGCGAGCCCCCATCTGTTGAATTCTCTTGAATTAACTAAATTAACCATCTTGTTGCTGTTTGGGTTGTTAGGTACAAGAATGAATTGAAAATGGATTTATAAAAATCAATTATTATTTATTCAAAGGGCCACGCCCGTATACAGGGGAGAGGTAGCATTCTCTCGTCCTGTGTCAAATCATTTAACAACAACCAGATACACGTATCAACAATGAGATTTATATAATACACAGTTACGCCCCTTTTGTATGTCCCTCCCATATGATTTCATACCTCAGGAATACAGTGTTAGGCAATATTGTTATGCAATATTATTATGCAATATTATTATGCAATATTAGGACCATTGTCAAGAATACTCAAAGATACTCGTGAGCTTCAACTGTGTCCATATTAGGAATTACATCTGTACTCTATGAGCTTTTAGAAAGTGCGTAGTTGGAAACAATACTTAGCCAACAAAGTTGTTTTTCTCTCAGGGTGTGTATAAAGTTCAAGATGAATTTGCTATATCATCTAGCTAGAATCAAAATGGATTCTGTTATGCTTTCATATTACACTAGTGAATATGAGAACCCTTTGCTTATTGGATGTATACATAATATACGTACTATCCCGTAGTGCACACACATAAATGTTAGGCCATCAGCAGGTTGCCTCAGTCCCAGTATTCGACAATAGACAAATCACATGGCCCATGTAGTGTAGGACTGTCAATATTAGAGACGATGTCAAGGGGTCTGGCAGCTTATCATGTATTTGAAAATATATGTAACAAATATTTCTGAAATTCTATTACCAGATAGTTTTCAGGTATTGTTACAGGTATCAGTCAGTGTGCTGGGGGAATACCAGAGGGGGAAAAAGCATCGCCCTTTCTGTTCGCAATCCATGTATGGTTCAGAGTGGACTCTAGGAGGTGACCTAAAAGCGTATGGGGTCTAAGTACTATGCCTTGGAGAGAGATAAAGTGGATAGAGATAAAGAACTATAGCAACCAATCAGCTCCTAACTTCTATGTTTGAAAAATGACAGGAGCTGGTTGGTTGGTACTTTATCTCTGTCCACTTTATATCTCTCTCCAAGGCTTAATACAGAGACCTCTAAGGGTCTTGTGCATGTTATGAGAGTCACATGAGTCCCACAGCAATGTTATATCTTATGAAAGTTATAATGAAGACTCTGCGCCAGGCAAGGGCTGTTTAATAGTCAGTGTTGTGACCAATTGTGTGTCGATGGTGTAGTTACCGGATTCACCAGCACACTTGAGCACTGCACACATTGCAAAGTGGACGTCACAGGATTTGTGAATTCCGTTACATGGTAGTGCACAAGGGGAATGCTGGAACTGACATTTGCAGATTTTAGCACTGTGAGGAATTCCTGCCGTACATGGTCTACATGCACATCTCAATTAGCCTGTTGTGGATTATTCAGATATGGACACAGCAAGATCTGCGTCCATCTACTCACATGCTTGGGGCTGCCCAGCACAGGGCATGGCCACGCAGTGTGTGTGTGTGGTGCCACCCCGCAATGCATCCGCAATTTAATTGCTAACACATCAATTTAAGGTAGACCCCTGCTTGTGCACCCTGGCTGTGCTGGCCGGTGATTCGGCGCCATTTTTTTTCTCGGACCAGCTGCGTGTGATGTCACGCAGCTACCCAAAAAATGGTCCTGATATGCCCCATTTTGCCCGCCACAATCCAGCAATGCAGCGTCGCTGCCCACCCAATGCCCGTCGATGTCAATCATCTTGCGGACGCATCCTTCAGGGATTTGCCTGATATGTAAATGACCACACAGATGCACAGTTTGCCGATGTACATGGCGGACTCTGAATAGGGTCCATTGTCCTGATTTCTGCCTTTACAGTAAAGTAAAACCAAAACAAAAACCATAGTAATGCAATCTAGTGGTGATACCAAAATCTCCCAAGCATCAACACTATCTTCTTCAACATACTAAGATATACAACTTTAATAGAACCTCCATAAATTGTAATTCATAGACATCTGATTGAAACTAAACGGGAAAAATCTCCCCCGTTCATATCTGAATATGGCAAGCCTGGAGAAAAGTATAGTATTTCCTAATCTATTGTATCTACTGCAAGTCTTGCAGAAAATACTCACTACTGGGAATGAGAGACTGCTCAATCGTGTAATACAGAAATATAATTATAGCTATTGGTACATTTGCATTTCAGTCTTAATAAGCAAATTCGCTGCTTATAAAAGTGATATATTTATGTCCACAGATGATGTCTATTTTAATATTCGTACAGCTCTAAACACTGTATGTACAATTGCCCATTTTTCTACCTACTTGATGTGCGCAGAGCAGTGTCGTAACAATGGGGTGCAGGGGAGCCCACAACACACATGCTGCACCCATTTCTGTAATACTTACCCTCTGGAGTCCTGTGTCAGCTGCAGCAGCGCTGTAAAAACTATTTGGAAAATGGTGCAGTGGCCATTTTTTCAGAGTTTTGCGCATGCACACTAGACAATGGGACAGCACTAGGGTCCCCTAGTGATCCTAGTGCCAAGAGTCTATTTGAGAAGGGAGGGCCCGCCATTTTAAAACTGCCCTGGGCACCAAAACCCTCCCCTGTCACAGAGTTACTCTGTGTCACGCGTGAATATGTGCACAGCTTTAAATAGCTGCAGATTTTTGCAACAGTTGCCTGTGTTTGTTCTAAGTACAAGATTCTGCATGCAACTCTGAATCAACTCCAGTACGTAAACACATGATATATTGTAATAAATATAGATATTCGGGCTCGGTTTTCAGAATATCTAGCCGACTTGAACTTCAGGACCCGGCTCAGGTTTTCCTGCCAGGCTCGGATTCCAAAATGAAGCAAAATGTCGTCATCCCGTCATTGGATCTCACGTGTCTGTATTAGATATAAGTCCCTGCAGCTGTAATGTGGACGCATTTCAGAGGAGATGGCGTGAGTTGTGTACTGCTGATGATCTGTGCTGACCTCCGGTATCTGTCCATCCACTTCAGTGCTGAGCTGACCTACAGTATCTGTCCATCCTCTCCAGTGCTGAGCAGACCTATCTGTCCCTTCACTCCATTACTGAGCTTAACTATCTGTTCATCCACTCCAGTGCTGAGCTGATCAGTCTGGAATGGCACCCAATCCCCACCTGAGCTGCTCTGGCTGGGCCACTTTATTTGTTTTTTTATCTATGTAGATCTGTTCACACATTTTTCACACTTGTATCACTCCTAACACTGAATGGCTGCTTTCACTCACCTGATACTCTGTAACATTTCACTGCTATCTTTAATTTGGGATCCAGTCAGGATCACGGCGGTTGGGATCCTGGCAATCAAAATACTGACTCTGAAATCCCAACAAGGATCACAATCCTAATGCCGGAATTCAGGCAGCTGGGATCCCAAACGTGGGTTTTGCAGGACAGGTAAGCCATGCGGGTGGGGGATAGACTCCGGGAAAGGGTTAGGTTGCAGGGAGGAAGGGTTAGCTTTAGTCTGCGGGAAGGGGGGGTTAGGTTTAGGCACCACTGGTAAGAGTTTGGATTAGGTTGTGAGAGGGGGATGGGGTTAGTTTTAGGCTGTGGAAATGGAGGTTTAGGGGTTAGGGGAGCATTGGGGGAAGATAAGTGTACTTACCTAGCTCCTGTCAGAATTCTTACCACCAGGATGCCACAGCCAGTCTTCTGACTGCTGACATCCCGACCGCCGTCATATCATACCCAACCTCTTATGTTTGTTTGATGTCCTGGGGGAGTTTTGGCTGGGCTGGTTTGGGGGTACTCTGCACCCCAGATGTGAACTCCTATATTTATAGAGACTTGCCCAATAAGATGACCTGGATGTTGGTGGGCAGGCCCATAACTTTGGCCAGATTTATTTTAACAAACCACTTGTATGATATTTAATTGTAATATTTATTTCAGTTTTGAGTAGTAATGTTACATAGTGCATGGTCACCTACATCCTTTTTTCTATGTGTAGTTCTCTAAATGTCAGCAAAGTAGCACCTTTCATTACAAGCAGATAGGGTGTGCAGTCTAGAGCCCTTCCCCTCCATATATCCAATATTATGTGTATATATGTACACTTGAAGATTGAGATTCCATCAGTTTGGATTGTAACCCCTCCCCACCTGCTTTTAATTGTTTTTAAGCAGGGAACTAGCATTTGACTGTACATTGAAAAAGGCATAAATAATGGTATGTCCTTTTAATATTTATATAGTGTCAGTTTTGTGGTGAGCATTGGGGCATGGTGTCTCCTGAGCTTCTCTGGCTGGGCCACTTCAGGGCATCACCACTTAACACTTATATTAACATTTTATATCACTTTCTTTGTTTAAAAAAATATAAATCTGAAACCAAAACCAGTGAGGGCGGTTATGGCAAAACCAAAACCTGACAATGATGTAGAACCAAAGCAAAAACCCAAAACACAGGGGTCAGTGCACATAATAATGTATATAGCATATACCAGCAGAAACACAGTGGTAGATGTACAGTACAGACGCAGATCTATATTTTTAGCTCCACATTACCATTATTTTCGTCCTGGGGCTCCATCCCCTTAGCATGATTCCATGACATCATGTGTTTGGGGCAGGGCCAGCACAGGGCTCCACAAACTATGACCCGCCAGTGGAGTTAGTAGTAATAGAACTTTCATATTACAATTCCAAATTGTGAAAGCAAACTTGATTCTTGCTCATGAATGAATTGATGAAAAGATGGACAATACTGAAAGAAGGAATCCATGTTACAGACTGTGGGCCTAATTCTGATCTGTTCGTTCGCTAGCTATTTTGTGCAGCGCTGCGAACAGATAGACGCTGCCTATAGGGGAGTGTATTTTAGCTTTGCAAGGGTGCGAACGCATGTGCAGCCAAGCAGTACAAAAACAGTTTGTGCAGTTTCTGAATAGCTTTGACCTTACTCAGCCACTACGATCACTTCAGCCTATTCGAGACCGGAGATGATGTCAGACACCCGCCCTGCAAATGCCTCAACACGCCTGCGTTTTTCCAAACACTCCCACAAATGCCCTCTTTCTGTCAATCTCCTATCGATCGGCTGTTTGAATGGATTCCTCGCTAGAGCCAGTGCACAGCAACGATCCACTTTATACCCGTATGACGCGCCTGCGCACTGCGGTGCATGCGCAGTAGTTACCTGATCACTGTGCAGCGAAAAACGCTAGCGAACAAACAGATCTGAATTAGGCCCTGTGTCAGATGAAAAAGCAGAGCTAACATTTAGGGACAGATTCTTAGCAGAACACAAATTAAAAGTATGTTTTCAAAAGTGTTTCCCATATGTAAAATTAAGGCATTTAGAGACGTATTTGGGTCTGCAATGGCAGCATATGTAGCACATTTACTCCAAGCATATATGCCATGTTTAAGGTGGGCTTATTTACAGTTGAAGTAAATCAGAATTCAAATTAGCATGCAGGATATGATGCAGAGTTGAATGTGTAATACCCCCAGTATTTTATGTACTGTATTATGGCTGCAGCACACCATTGTGCTATTCTACACATGCACTAGCAGAGAGGCTTATTGGATAGCTCCCGGTGAGACAATTTCCCACAGGTAATTGGATATCCCCCACTGTCTGCTATTCACTAGAGTGGCTCCATCTGTATTATAATCTTGCATGGCTTGCACTAAGGGCATAATTCAGACCTGATTGCAGCAGCAAAATTGTTCTCTTAATGGGCAAAACCATGTGCACTGCAGGTGTGGCAGATATAACATGTGCAGAGAGATTTAGATTTGGGTGGGGTGTGTTCAAACTGAAATCTAAATTGCAGTGTAACTCAACCAAATGTAACTTTCTCTGCATATGTTATATCTGCCCTCTCCCTGCAGTGCACATGGGCCCTCATTCCGAGTTGTTCGCTCGGAAGCTGCTTTTAGCAGCTTTGCACACGCTAAGCCGCCGCCTACTGGGAGTGAATCTTAGCATAGTAAAATTGCGAACGAAAGATTAGCAGAATTGCGAATAGACACTTTTTAGCAGTTTCTGAGTAGCTCCACACTTACTCGGCATCTGCGATCAGTTCAGTAAGTTTCTTTCCTGGTTTGACGTCACAAACACTCCCAGCGTTCGCCCAGACACTCCCCCATTTCTTCAGACACTCTCAGCAGCGTTTTTTCACACACACCCATAAAACGGCCAGTTTCCTCCCAGAAACACCCACTTCCTGTCAATCACATTACGATCACCAGAACGAAGAAAAAACCTCGTAATGCCGTGAGTAAAATTCCTAACTCCATAGCAAATTTACTTGGAGCAGTCGCAGTGCAAACATTGCGCATGCGCAATTAGCGGAAAATCGCTGCGATGCGAAGAAAATTACAGAGCGAACAACTCGGAATGACCACCATGGTTTTGCCCATTAGAGAACAATTTTGCTGCAGCGATCAAGTCTGAATTAGGCCCTAAATTCCATTGCTGTGACTGTCTAGTAAGACTCAAAAATCATAGTAAAAAAATAAGATCTACTGAATGAAACCCTTTTGTAATGAATGAGGACTGTATTTCTATGCAGGCCAATACACAGGCACTGACTGGCTGCATCTTCTTTACAAAGAACAAAGCTATTACCTTGTTACATTGAAAGGTCTCTGTTTGCTTTTATTTAAAATTGGACTATAGTGTTGCCTAAAGACTTTTCTGACAGAGTTAGTGTGTGCTGTGAGCCTCATCATTAGTAAGTCATAATATATGCTATTAGTCCTACAGTTTATTGGAGACTGATGGATATTGCACTTATTTTTAGAATTAATCTGTTCAATGTGTTTTGGGAGTGTTAAATCTCTATTGAACTGAAGTCCTTTGAAGATCGGTAATCCATATATTGCAAGGTTTATTACATATGTTTACACTATCTTTATCTGTAAATAGTAGAGCTGCACTTGTTTTACAGATATCCAGTTGCAGATTTAAGGGGTTGTTCAGGTTTGTTAGCAAACCAAAAAAGCACACTAATGGGCAAAACCATGTTGCACAGCAGTTGGGGCAGAGAATTTCTAGGGCTGAGTAAAAGCAGGGAGAGAGTACAGGTGAGGAGGTGGCTACTCAGGGGCCACAAGATACTTCTGATGTGGACAGTGATGAGGTGTCCACCCAAAGGGGAAAGACTAAAACTAAGTGGAATGTGAAGTTCCCCTTTGCAGAGATCATTCCATTCGTAACAGATGTCACAAAGTCACATGACTTGCTGTTTGGCTGTCAGTCTGCCTGCACTTCTGTGTGATGCAAAAGCACAATTTGGCAAGGGGATGTGATGGCTATCAATTCTGAGGGGCCTATCTATCCCAGTGAGGTGTACTACAAAGAGGTTCTCTGATATCATGTGATTGGTGAAGCTGAAAATGTCACAGGGGGCCAGGGTAGCACAACAGATGGTGTATATTGGGGGGGGGGGATTGCAAAAACAACATAGACACTATATTAATGTTGTTACAGGTTTAAATTGGACCTAAGTAGACACAATGTTAAGGGTAATGTGTTTAGACAGTTGGCAAAGGTAAACCTAGTAATTGAAAGTATGTTTGTTTTTAAAACACACACAGACATGATGCTTAAAAATGTACACAATTAACACCATTCTAATGACTACTGGTTTAGTACAGTAGATACAGTACTGATTGTCCCAATGACAGATTATGCAATAGATAGATAAGCACAATGTCTGATATTTTAGAAAGTGAGTACAGCAGAATCCTACAAGATTTATTATGACAGCAAAACCTAGTTTTTAAAAGCACAAAAGTGTTTTCTATCATTGATCTTCTGGTATTATGCACATCATTATACTTACCCCGGGAACACACTAGGATGATGTATGTACTCAGAGATGGGTTGATGCAATTTAATGATATATCATGCTACCGTACACACTGCTCAATGCTATGATTGATGGTGCACTGTATAATTAACTGCCACATTTTAAATAAATGCTGTCATTTACTGGGTCATCCCTTCAGGTGTGCAGCATAGCTGATGGGATGACCAAAAAACAACCCATGGGAGGTCACAATCATGGGTACACACTGTTATTCTTAGAAGAAGAATATGGAAGCAACAATGGAGTCTGAAGCCAGGATCAACAGCCATAGCCAGAATCAACTGGAAGATAATTTAACACTTTCAAAATGTTTAAATATTTGAAATATAGAAATATAGATTATCAGTAATGCAGCTGTGTAATGTGTACTTACCCAGCAGCCATCCCTCTGACATTTGTCTGGCCTCAAATTTCTTCTGGAGGGATGACTAATTGAGAATATAGGCATCATAACTTGAGCCAGGATAGCTGACCACAACGCTCATGATTTTCATGTTGGCATCATTAACCACCTCAGTGTTGGTAGAATCTGTGTGATGCGAAAAAGCTACACAAACTGCATGTCAGTTTTACTTATGGTTAGGGAAGAAGATGCAGGTGTTAATCAGAAACCTGAATGCTAGAAGGAACTTGTTGAGGTACCTCGAAAAGGTTGACTGGGATATTCGAAGGAATCTACTAGTGACAGACTGAAAGTTTCCATTTGCCAGAAAGTGGAACACAGCCAGAAGCTTATGCAGGCATGAGGAAGAGCTCAAATTGCACTGCCTATGTTAAAAATGGATTTTGTGCCCCAAAAGTTATGTATTTCATTAATCAGATTTTCAAACTTCACTTCACTAGAAATCCATTGGCAATTTTGTATGATAATTTTGCAGGATTAGTCTTGGGTCCTGAAAAGTGAAAGATCTGCCTACTGTTAGTAATTATTTTGACAGCTGCAAATAAACCAGTTTTATGCCACTGGATCTCCACCTCTGCCCCCCTGGTTGGAGAGTTGAACTCTTTCCTATTGCAATTATTATACCTAGATAGACAGGCTACATTACCTCTCATTGAAGAGGGAGTTCTTCCATTCTACAAACTAGTATTTGTACCACAAACTTTCTTAACAATTTTGATAAGTAAGGAATGGGGTGAGTTTTATCCCATGGTGTTCAGACTTTGAACCTAATTTATTTATTTTGTTCTGTTTTTTATTTATTATTTTTGTTTAGTTATATATGTAAGTAAATCAAATGTCCTTACTGTTTTAAATGGACTCAGTCTTTATTTTTCTGTCCTGCATGTAGTATATGCAAATTGTGTCATTTATGTTTTTATGCTGAAAATTTTTCTCTTGCTTTCTATAAATAGTCCTATGAAACTTTCACTGACTGTATTTTGCATATTTGCATGGTGTTGCTGAATGTCCTTCTCTGATTGACATTATTAATACAAAATAAAAAGTAAAAATTTGCCCGCACTGATGCGCTGGAGAGGAAAACAAATGATCTCTGTGGGTGTTCAGAAGGTAGACATTTTTTTGGTCTACTCTGTGATCAAGTAGCAGACCTTGAAAATAGGTCAAGACATACAGTAATAATCTGCACATCTGCAAAATGCCTGAAAATGTTAAACCATATACTTAAAAAAACTAGTGTGACCTAATATTGGGACACAAATCTTACACAGTTGGAAAGTGAAGTATAGATGGACTTCACTCTTCAATCTCATCTTTTGTTATAATGGAAAACAAACTCCATCATAACCCTGAGGAACAATTATCATTTTTGTCCCATGAACCTTTGCAATCCCTTCCCCTCTCTTCCAGCATCCAGACAAGAGAAAAGATGTCAGTACTCGATTGCTCTTTATGGTTCATGGTTCAGACAATAGGCATCAAGGATCAGGCTAAGATGTGGTTAAATTAAATTCCAACATAACTGAAGGGGTTGTATAAAGATAAATCTAAAACAGGGCAGCAGACAGAAGCTTAATTAAGTTCAGGTCCAAGGATTTGGAACATGAGTTAACTGTAGTAAGAAGTTGGTAATGTTCCGTAACAATATCAGAATTGCCTCTCCCACTATGGTCTTGGTGATCTAAATAATTATCCAAAATTTCACAAATCTTGGAGTAGTCTCACAAAGTATGGAAGGGGAATCCTGAGGTTTGTCTACAGGACCAACAGGAGTTAGGCAGGCCTGGAAACATTTTGCAGAGAACATTTGGGCAATTATACCACAAGTAATGACTTTAAAATGCATCTCAACCACTGAGAGACTTTGTGAGGAAACTTGGATATATAAATAAAATGTTTCCACTGACCATACAAGAGACTTCACCACATTTCCTTATACCAGCAACTTATAAATGTCAGGAAGCGTATGCCTTGATAACATTGAGGCAGTACATAGTAATTCAAAAGGGGTGATAACTCAGGAGAGAAAGAGCCCATGGAGAAGTTTTTATAGGAAATGTTATACTTGGAGGTATCACCATAATGCCCACTTGCCATATTTAATTTCTTCTGAAGAGTTGGGAAAGTGAGAACTGTATCATCCTCCACCAGCTGATCAAGACATGTGAAATCTGTAGCGCGCCAATATGAAAAAAAGAGAGGATGAAGGCCCAGTGGGAAGTCAACACTGAAAAAGAGGCAATGTAAGGGGTGTGAAGAGTAAAGAAATGTGGGTGAGAGCTCTACATGCATTCCAAAAAGACGATAGATTGTCAGGTGAGTCAAGGCTCATAGGGACAGGATCCAAGGTACTACATCTAAGGAGAGAGACAAAAAACTATCTTCAATGGCAACCCATTGTTTAGTATATATAGTATGCATCTGGCCCATTGTATGACCAAACATAGGAGGACTGCATGAAAAAGTTGGAGAGCTGTAGCCCTTCCTGGTGTTTACATCTGTCGAGGACACTGCTAAATCTTGATTTTTTTTTGCACAATGCACTGTGTTATATAATACTTTCAAAAAAGCAATGAAATATGTATGGCAATGACTGCAATAAGTAAAGAAGTCTGGGAAGGATATTCATTTTAACAATGCTAATATGACCCAGCCATGAAGTTCATAAAGGGATCCAGCACTGCAAATCAAGTTTAACAGTACAAAGAAGTGGGTCAAATTCAGTTCAACTAGGTCTGAGTTATCACATGGAAGTAACACACCCAAGTATTTAATATGTGAGTTGTGCCAAACAAAAGTTAAAGCATGCTGCAATCCTATGTCTATTGCTGAGGGGGCATTAACATTCCATGCAACCAACTTCAAAGAGTTAATCTTGAATTTGGATAATCTTTCAGTACGTTCATCCATCTGATGCAAAGGGAAGGCATCAAACTTTGACACATTATTTAACTTACAGAAATCATTGCAGAAGTGCAAACTCCCATCTGGCTTCAGAATAAGCACAATGGGACTTGACCACACAGTATGTGACTCATAAATTATCCCCAATGCCAATGTTTTTTAAATTTCTTTAGATACTGATTCCAGTTATGCTTTTGGTAATCTATAAAGCTTTAGGTTAACCTTAACACCTGGGTTAGTGATTATGCTATGTTTATTGAATGTTGTTTTACCAGGTGCTGTATGTCTGAAAACAAAACAGTTTCTTATGAGAAAGTCTTTAGCCCCTTGCTTTTGAACAGTTGAGAGGTTTTTAGCTATTGTTACTTCAGGAACAAAAGGCATTGGGTTAACTGGAGGGACTGGGATGGCTGACACAGCCTCTCTATCCTTCCAAGGTTTTTAAAGTTTTGCATGGTAGATCTATTCTGGGGTTTTTCCCCAGGCTGGTACTCTTTTTAATTAACCCCCTACCCCCCCCCCCCCCACACACCTTTTTGTAGGATTTCAAAGGGTCCTTGTCACTTAACCAAATGTTTACTTTTGAATACTATTTGGTTTACTATTGTGGGAAACAAAACAAACTCTCTGTCCCCAGAAGTAAAGACATGTAACTGGGCATTGTAATTGTACACCTGCTGCTGTGCTTGTTGGGCCTGTTCTAAGTGCTCTTTCACTATCAGCACCACTGCAGTAATCCTTTCGTGAATCTGAGAAACATGCTCAATAACATCTTTGTATGGACTGGATTGCTCCTCCCATGTCTCTTTGGAAATGTCTAGTGATCTCCTTGTGTGTCTCCCATACAACAAAGTGAAAACCCTGTGGAGGATGGGGAACCTCTCCCTTATGACCAGCAATAAATATGGTAGTAAGTAATCCCAATCTCTTCTATTTTTATCCTCCACTTTCTTTTGCATGTTTTTAAAATGTTTGTTAAATCTCTACACTAACCCATAACTCTGGGGTTGATACATGGAGATTCTAAACTGAATAATTGTAAATAGGCAGTATAATTCTCTCATTATTTTTGACATAAATAGAGTACCCTGGTCAATCAGGATTTCCTTAGGTATTCCCAACCCGCTAAAGACATGTATTAGTCCAATAGCAATGGTCTTTGTTGACATATTTCATAATGGTATCACTTCTGGGTACTTGGTAGCATAATCCATTATCACCAAAATATATTAATGGACCAAGGTGGATTTTATTACAGGTCCAACAAAATCCATAGCTATTCTTTCAAGCGGAACCTTAATAATCGGTAATGGGACAAGCAGACTTTTAAAATTTGGCCTTGGAGCATGATACTGATATTTATGGCAGGATGCACAATACTCAAATGCTTCTTTATGGACCCTGAGGCAAGAAAAACCTTGGTAAAATTCTCTCAGTGTTTTTTTCTGTCCCTAAGTGACCTGCAGTTACGGTATGTGACCATGAACTAGGTCTATTACCATTCTTATATGACTTGGAGACTACCAATTGTTCCACAATATATTCTGTTTTCTTAGTCACTTGATACAAAATATCCTTGCATACTGTCATGTGAGGACATGATAACTGACTATCAGGGTTTACAGGGTATCCATCAATCACTTTCTCATTCTCTCTAGCTTTTACCAGAATAGGGTCATTTAACTGCTTTAAGGCAAAGATCTCTTTTTGACTTCAAGATCATGCAGACGATCAACTGGTTCAATAACATTTTCTTTTTCATATAACATTATGTGCCCCACTACTGTTCTGATCAGTCTCTAGCTTCCCAATCATGGTTGAAAATAGGCACATTTGAGAATCGTAAGAAACTGCTACTGCCACTGTATCAGTTGCATTCTCAATCAGGTTTGGGTTATTTACTTTTGTAACAAATCAGCTTTCCCACAGCTTCAAAAAGTGGGCCAAGTCTCTCAGTGATATTGCATTATACATCAAGCCAGGAACCAAACCACAGAGATTATACTAGAATCACACTGCATTTCTATGTTTTCCTCCACAGTAACATAATACCAGGTATCCCCATGAATGTAAATTACTTCAAACGTTTTCACCTTACGATTTAAGGGCTTCACCACTTTGGCTTTCATAGGAGCATCCAGGTTTACAGAATCTAACAAAGCCTCTAACCAGTTGCTTTCTATAGTGACTATACACATTTGCTTAGCTGAGCAATAAAGACACTCTGCGAATGACATAAGCAGTATCACATTGCATAGGTTCAGAGGTAAGCAAACAATTAGCAGTAACATGGCCCAACCCACCACATCAAAAAATTGGATCATTTTACTATCAAGTCTTTTACAGGGTAGGAACCTTCCTGGCACTGCTGTCCTACTTTCAGGTTCCAAACCCACAGTCTTAGGTTCCTTCCACCGCCCAGTCCTTTTATCCCCTGAAACAGTCTTACCAGTGGTCACTGGAGATTGTCATTGCAGGATTAGGGCCCGGTAGGGTACAATCAATAGTTCTTCAGCCACCACATACCTACAGATGTAGCCATGGCTGCCATCATGAATGATAGGGCATGGGACTGACAAAGAATGCAGCCCCCCCTTCCAATATATATATATATATATATAGTGCATCCAGAAAGTATTCACAGTGCTTTACTTTTTCCACATTTTGTTATGTTGCAGCCTTATTCCAGAATGGAATAAAATCATTTTCCCCCTCATAATTCTACACACAATACCCCATAATGAAAACGTGATTTTTGCAAATGTATTAAAAATTTAAAACTAAGAAATCACATGTACATAAGTATTCACAGCCTTTGCCATGAAGCTCAAAATTGAGCTCAGGTGCATCCTGTTTCAACTAATCAGCCTTGAGATGTTCCTACAGCTTTATTGGAGTCCACCTGTGTTAAATTCAGTTGATTGGACATGATTTGGAAAGACACATACCTGTCTATATAAGGTACCACAATTGACAGTGCATGTCTGAGCACAAACCAAGCGTGAAGTCAAAGGAATTGTCTGTAGACCTCCGAGACAGGATTGTCTTGAGGCACAAATCTGGGGAAGGGTACAGAAAAATATCTGCTGCTTTGTAGGTCCCAATGAGCACAGTGGTCTCCATTATCCATAAATGGAAGAAGTTCGGAACCACCAGGACTCTTCCTAGAGCTGGCCGACCATCTAAACTGAGCAATCAGGGAGGTGACTAAAAACCCAATGGTCACTCTTTCAGAGCCACAGCATTCCTGTGTAGAAAGGAGAACCTTACAGAAGGACAACCATCTCTGTAGCAATCCACCAATCAGGCCTGTATGGTAGAGTGGCCAGACGGAAGCCACTCCTTAGTAAAAAGCACATGGCAGCCCACATGGAGTTTGCCAAAATGCACCTGAAGGACTCTCAGACCATGAGAAACAAAATTATCTGGTCTGATGAGACAAAGATTGAACTCTATGGTGTGAATGCCAGGCGTCATATTTGGAGGAAACCAGGTACCGCTCATCACCAGGCCAATACCATCGAAGCATGGTGGTGGCAGCATCATGCTGTGGGAATGTTTTTCAGTGGCAGGAACCGGGAGACTAGTAGGATAGAGGAAAAAAGATGAATGCAGCAATGTACAGATACATCCTGGATGAAAACCTGCTCCAGAGCGCTCTTGACCTCATACTGGGGTGACAGTTCATCTTTCAGCAGGACAACAATCCTAAGCACACAGTCAAGGTATCAAAGGAGTGGCTTAAGGACAACTCTGTGAATGTCCTTGAGTGGCCCAGAAAGAGCACAGACTTGAATCCGATTGAACATCTCTGGAGAGATCTGAAAATGGCTGTGCACCGATGCTTCCCATCCAACCCGATGGAGCTTGAGAGGCACTGCAAAGAGGAATGAGTGAAAATGCCCAAAAATAGGTGTGCCAAGCTTGTAGTATCAAATTAGAAAAGACTTGAGGCTGTAATTGCTGCCAAAGGTGCATCAACAAAGTATTGAGCAAAGGCTGTGAATACTTATCTACATGTGATTTATTTTTTATTTTTAACACATTTGCAAAAATCTCAAAAAGACTTTTTTAACGTTGTCATTATGGTGTATTATGTGTAGAATTTTGAGGGAAAAAATAATGAATTCCATTTAGGAATAAGGCTGTAACATAGCAAAATGTTGAAAAAGTGAAGCGTTGTGAATACTTTCCAGATGCCCTGTGTATATGTATGTATATATATATATATATATATATATATATATATATATATATCTCCAAACCAGAGAGACCACCAGGGAGCTCAAGTTTAGAAAAACCAGCACACTATTTTCTATCCAAGAGAAAATTTACTTGTTCCAATAAAGTGCATTATTAAGCAGCCAACATCCAGCACATATCAAAGTATGGCAGCATGAAATTAAAGCATCAAATACTCATCATCCCGTCAGCTGTTTCATCCACCTTCATCAGGGGATATAAAGTGCCATGGTGCAAACACACTGCACAGTCTGCAGTGCTATTCAGAAAAGTGTCAAGTGCCAAAGAATGCCAACACCAATACCAATTTATAGTAGTGATGTGCACCGGAAATTTTTCTGGTTTTGTGTTTTGGTTTTGGATTCGGTTCCGCGGCCGTGTTTTGGATTCGGACGCGTTTTGGCAAAACCTCCTTGAAAATTTTTTGTCGGATTCGGGTGTGTTTTGGATTCGGGTGTTTTTTTTACAAAAAACCCTCAAAAACAGCTTAAATCATAGAATTTGGGGGTCATTTTAATCCCATAGTATTATTAACCTCAATTACCATAATTTCCACTCATTTTCAGTCTATTCTGAACACCTCACAATAATATTTTTAGTCCTAAAATTTGCACCGAGGTCGCTGGATGGCTAAGCTAAGCGACACAAGTGGCCGACACAAACACCTGGCCCATCTAGGAGTGGCACTGCAGTGTCAGACAGGATGGCACTTCAAAAAAATAGTCCCCAAACAGCACATGATGCAATGAAAAAAAGAGGTGCACCAAGGTCGCTGGATGGCTAAGCTAAGCGACACAAGTGTCCGACACAAACACCTGGCCCATCTAGGAGTGGCACTGCAGTGTCAGGCAGGATGGCACTTCAAAAATATTGTCCCCAAACAGCACATGATGCAAAGAAAAAAAGAGACGCATGAAGGTCGCTGTGTGAGTAAGCTAAGCGACAAAAGTGGCCGACACAAACACCTGGCCCATCTAGGAGTGGCACTGCAGTGTCAGGCAGGATGGCACTTCAAAAAATTGTCCCCAAACAGCACATGATGCAAAGAAAAAAAGAGGCGCACCAAGGTCGCTGTGTGACTAAGCTAAGCGACACAAGTGGCCGACACAAACACCTGGCCAATCTAGGAGTGGCACTTCAGTGTCAGGCAGGATGGCATTTCAAAAAAATTGTCCCCAAACAGCACATGATGCAAAGAAAAATGAAAGAAAAAAGAGGTGCAAGATGGAACTGTCCTTGGGCCCTCCCACCCACCCTTATGTTGTATAAACAGGACATGCACACTTTAACGAACGCATCATATCAGCGACAGGGTCTGCCACACGACTGTGACTGAAATGACTGGTTGGTTTGGGCCCCCACCAAAAAAGAAGCAATCTCTCCTTACACAAACTGGCTCTACAGAGGCAAGATGTCCACCTCATCATCATCCTCCGATTCCTCACCCCTTTCACTGTGTACATCCCCCTCCTCACAGATTATTAATTCGTCCCAACTGGAATCCACCATCTCAGGTCCCTGTGTACTTTCTGGAGGCAATTGCTGGTGAATGTCTCCACGGTGGTATTGATTATAATTCATTTTGATGAACATCATCTTCTCCACATTTTCTGGAAGTAACCTCAAACGCCGATTGCTGACAAGGTGAGCGGCTGCACTAAACACTCTTTCGGAGTACAAACTGGAGGGTAGGCAACTTAGGTAAAACACAGCCAGTTTGTGCAAGGGCCTCCATATTGCCTCTTTTTCCTGCCAGTATACGTACGGACTGTCTGACGTGCCTACTTGGATGCGGTCACTCATATAATCCTCCACCTTTCTTTCAATGGTGACAGAATCATATACAGTGACAGTAGACGACATGTCAGTAATCGTTGCCAGGTCCTTCAGTCCGGACCAGATGTCAGCACTCGCTCCAGACTGCCCTGCATCACCGCCAGCGGGTGGGCTCGGAATTCTTAGCCTTTTCCTCGCACCCCCAGTTGCGGGAGAATGTGAAGGAGGAGTTGTTGACGGGTCACGTTCCGCTTGACTTGACAATTTTCTCACCAGCAGGTCTTTGAACCTCTGCAGACTTGTGTCTGCCGGAAAGAGAGATACAACTTAGGTTTTAAATCTAGGATCGAGCACGGTGGCCAAAATGTAGTGCTCTGATTTCAACAGATTGACCACCCGTGAATCCTGGTTAAGCGAATTAAGGGCTCCATCCACAAGTCCCACATGCCTAGCAGAATCGCTCTGTTTTAGCTCCTCCTTCAATGTCTCCAGCTTCTTCTGCAAAAGCCTGATGAGGGGAATTACCTGACTCAGGCTGGCAGTGTCTGAACTGACTTCACGTGTGGCAAGTTCAAAGGGTTGCAGAACCTTGCACAACGTTGAAATCATTCTCCACTGTGCTTGAGTCAGGTGCATTCCCCCTCCTTTGCCTATATCGTGGGCAGATGTATAGGCTTGAATGGCCTATTGCTGCTCCTCCATCCTCTGAAGCATATACAGGGTTGAATTCCACCTCATTACCACCTCTTGCTTCAGATGATGGCAGGGCAGGTTCAGGAGTGTTTGGTGGTGCTCCAGTCTTCGGCACGCGGTGGCTGTATGCCGAAAGTGGCCCGCAATTCTTCGGGCCACCGACAGCATCTCTTGCATGCCCCTGTCGTTTTTTAAATAATTCTGCACCACCAAATTCAATGTATGTGCAAAACATGGGACGTGCTGGAATTTGCCCAGATGTAATGCACGCACAATATTGCTGGCATTGTCCGATGTCACAAATCCCCAGGAGAGTCCAATTGGGGTAAGCCTTTCTGTGATTATGTTCCTCAGTTTCCGTAAGAGGTTTTCAGCTGTGTGCCTCTTATGGAAAGCGGTGATACAAAGCGTAGCCTGCCCAGGAACGAGTTGGCATTTGCGAGATGCTGCTACTGGTGCCGCCGCTGCTGTTCTTGCTGCGGGAGGCAATACATCTACCCAGTGGGCTGTCACAGTCATATAGTCCTGAGTCTGCCCTGCTCCGCTTGTCTACATGTCCGTGGTTAAGTGGACATTGGGTACAACTGCATTTTTTAGGACACTGGTGACTCTTTTTCTGACGTCTGTATACATTTTCGGTATCGCCTGCCTAGAGAAATGGAACCTAGATGGTATTTGGTACCAGGGACACAGTACCTCAAACAAGTCTCTAGTTGCCTCTGAATTAACGGTGGATACCGGAACCACGTTTCTCACCACCCAGGCTGACAAGACCTGAGTTATCCGCTTTGCAGCAGGATGACTGCTGTGATATTTCATCTTCCTTGCAAAGGACTGTTGGACAGTCAATTGCTTACTGGAAGTAGTACAAGTGGTCTTCCGACTTCCCCTCTGGGATGACGATTGACTCCCAGCAGCAACAAAAGCAGCGCCAGCAGCAGTAGGCGTTACACTCAAGGATGCATCGGAGGAATCCCAGGCAGGAGAGGACTCGTCAGACTTGCCAGTGACATGGCCTGCAGGACTATTGGCTTTCCTGTGTAAGGTGGAAATTGACACTGAGGGAGTTGGTGGTGTGGTTTGCAGGAGCTTGGTTACAAGAGGAAGGGATTTAGTGGTCAGTGGACTGCTTCCGCTGTCATCCAAAGTTTTTGAACTTGTCACTGACTTATGATGAATGCGGACCAGGTGACGTATAAGGGAGGATGTTCCTAGGTGGTTAACGTCCTTACCCCTACTTATCACAGCTTGACAAAGGCAACACACGGCTTGACACCTGTTGTCCGCATTTGTGTTGAAATAATTCCACACCGAAGAGGTGATTTTTTTTGTATTTTGACCAGGCATGTCAATGGCCATATTCGTCCCACGGACAACAGGTGTCTCCCCGGGTGCCTAACTTAAACAAACCACCTCACTATCAGAATCCGCCTTGTCAATTTCCTCCCCAGCGCCAGCAACACCCATATCCTCATCCTGGTGTACTTCAACAGTGACATCTTCAATTTGACTATCAGGAACTGGACTGTGGGTGCTCCTTCCAGCACTTGCAGGGGGCGTGCAAATGGTGGAAGGCGCAAGCTCTTCCCGTCCAGTGTTGGGAAGGTCAGGCATCGCAACCGACACAATTGGACTCTCCTTGGGGATTTGTGATTTAGAAGAACGCACAGTTCTTTGCTGTGCTTTTGCCAGCTTAAGTCTTTTCATTTTTCTAGCGAGAGGATGAGTGCTTCCATCCTCATGTGAATCTGAACCACTAGCCATGAACATAGGCCAGGGCCTCAGCCGTTTCTTTGCCACTCCGTGTCGTAAATGGCATATTGGCAAGTTTACGCTTCTCATCAGACGCTTTCAATTTTGATTTTTGGGTCATTTTACTGAACTTTTGTTTTTTGGATTTTACATGCTCTGTACTATGACATTGGGCATCGGCCTTGGCAGACGACGTTGATGGCATTTCATCGTCTCGGCCATGACTAGTGGCAGCAGCTTCAGCACGAGGTGGAAGTGGATCTTGATCTTTTCCTATTTTAACCTCCACATTTTTGTTCTCCATTTTTTAATGTGTGGAATTATATGCCAGTATCAATAGCAATGGCCTACTACTATATATACTGCGCACAACTGAAATGCACCACAGGTATGGATGGATAGTATACTTGACGACACAGAGTTAGGTAGAGCAGTGGCCTTCCGTACCGTACTGCTATATATACTGGTCGTCACTGTCAGCAAAACTCTGCACTGTACTCCTCCTATATAATATAGTGGTGGTCCCCAGTGCCCACAATAAAGCAGTGTGAGCACAGATATATGCTGCACACTGAGCACAGATATGGAGTGTTTTTCAGGCAGACAACGTATACTGGTGGTCACTGTCAGCAAAACTCTGCACTGTACTCCTCCTATATAATACAGCTGCTTGCCAGTCCCCACAATTAAGCAGTGTGAGCACAGATATATGCAGCACACTGAGCACAGATATGGAGTGTTTTTCAGGCAGACAATGTATACTGGTGGTCACTGTCAGCAAAACTCTGCACTGTACTCCTCCTATATAATATACTGGTGGTCCCCAGTGCCCACAATAAAGCAGTGTGAGCACAGATATATGCAGCACACTGAGCACAGATATGGAGTGTTTTTCAGACAGACAACGTATACTGGTGGTCACTGGTCAGCAAAACTCTGCACTGTACTCCTCCTATATAATACAGCTGCTCCCCAGTCCCCACAATTAAGCAATAAGCACAAATATTATTAATGAACGGAGAGGACGCCAGCCACGTCCTCTCCCTAACATTTCCAATGCACGAGTGAAAATGGCGGCGACGCGCGGCTGTTTATATAGAATCCGAATCTCGCGAGAATCCGACAGCAGGATGATGACGTTCGGGCGCGCTCAGGTTAACCGAGCCATACGGGAGATTCCGAGTATGCCTCGGACCCATGTAAAATGGGTGAAGTTCGGGGGGGTTTGGTTTCCGAGGAACCTAACCCGCTCATCACTAATTTATAGTGTGTGGAGCCATTACCTGTGCGCTGTGCATCCCTCCCGGCCGCATGAAAGTGAAGCAAATTTAATTTTAGCCATAGTTCACTATAATTGACAAGGACAGTTGTCTAAAATTTCCTCATGGCAAATGCAACATTATCTTTGTCTCATACAAGTGAAATGGACAAACATTCAATTTTCCCCTCTGTGATCTGAAGCATTATTTTATAAGAGCACATTAAATAAAAGTGCAAAAATTGCTCTATTTTCCCACACAAAGACTAATCTCTTCAACAACAGCTATGGTTCTCTTGAGTGCTAATTTATTCGGTAATACTGCAGCAGCCAGAGGATGTTGCCAGGGCAACAAAATAATGCTTCTGAAGAAATTCATTATAGAATAAAATAGTTTTTCTTGCCCATACAGTGATATACTTTTTTTCCCCAGGAGTAGTATCATATGCCACTGAGACTGTGTATGATGAACATTGACAAATAATGTGCCATACCTCTGCCCGATGATGCACCATACTACTTAACCAAACCTCAAAAACTAAATATTGATTTTCAGAACAATAAATGTAAATAATGTGATTAAAAAGGTACAATTGTGCATATTTTAAGACTTTATTTTTATGTGAGATGCTAAATAAGCTTTTTTATAGAGGGAATTGATCTAAAACTTACAGCACAATGGAATTAGCAGGTCAACACCTTTTAACACTTTCATACAACTCTTTTGTAGTATATTAGTGCAAACAATGTTTGCAGGTGATTAGAATATTATATCAAATTGAGCTACTCCTGAAGATAGAGATGCTGTTCTTCTTGGTACCATTTAAAACTGTGCAAGCCAAGCTAATGCTTCAATTATTACGTATACACTGTAAGGCATAACATTAAAACCAATTTCCTAATGTAGGTCCCCCTCATGGCACCAAACTTGCTCTTACCTGTCAAGGCATGGACTCCACAAGATCACTGAAGTTAACCTGCTGTATCTAGCAACAAGATGTTAGTAGCAGATCTTTTATATTCTGTAAATTGTAAAGTTGGGCCTCAATGGCACGGACGTGATTTTCCAGAATGTCCCACAGATGCTCAATTGGAATGATATCTGGGGGATTTGGAGGCCAAGTTAACACCTTGAACTCCTTGTCATATTCCTCAAACCATACCTGAACAATTTTTGCAGTGAGGCAGGGCGCATTATCCTGCTGAAAGAGGCCACTGCCATCAGGGAATACCATTGCCAGGAGAAGTATACTTGGACATCAACAATATTTAGGTAGGTGGTAGATGTCACTGTAACATCCACATGCATCCGCATGAATGGCAGTACCCAAGGTTACACAGCAGAACATTGTCTGGAGCATCACACTGAGGATTTCCTACACTGTGTAATTGCTCTTTAGTGTTATATGTTATAGTGGCTAATTAGTAATGATATGTGTTAGAAAGTGATGCACAACTAGACTAATTCCACTGACTGGTGTCATAGCAGGACATGTAAGGCTGTATAGACCAATGTGTTGTTACATGATGTGTTGTTACAAAGGTCTTGGACATGTTCCTACTGAGCCAATAGCAATGTTACTACAAGGTTGCATGGGAAAGTGTTGCTACAGGGAAGGATATGTTACTACAGGGTAGCAATTAGATATGTGCTCTGACTCTCGTGTTTTGGTTTTGTCAAAACTAACCTCAAGGATTTTGGTTTGGATTCAGATTTTTTTTATCTGTATTTCATGAAAATTGATAAAAACAGCAAAAATTATGTAATTTGGACATACTGTATGTTTGTTCCTACTGCATTATTAACCAGATTAGCATTCATGTCTAGTATTTCCAGTCAATTTTGACTACCTTACAGCTTACAATATTTTTCACCAATATTGGCCAAAGGCTGTCCGGCTAAAAAAAGTGACAGAGCAGCGGAACAAACACATGGCAGTTATGTTAAAATAATATACAGTAGCACATCTATAAAACAAGCTCTTCTACAAAATACATAAGCTATTTTTGAAGTATTTCTTGAATACTATAAGTCTCTTTATGAGGCACCTTCAGAAGTCCAAAAACTAGGCATCAAATTTCTTAAATCTGCAGGACATCCTCAGTTATCGGATCATGAAATAATTTTTTTGATGGCTATAGTTACTGAGGAGGAGGTTTCTAATATTATTAAAACTTTGCATAATGGAAAAATGCCAGGCCCAGATTGGCTTGGCATTGAATATTATAAAATGCTATATCCTTAACTAATACATTATTTGACTATTCTGTATAATTCAATAATGAGAGGAAATGAGGCCCCTGCAAGGTTGAATGGAACAAGAATTATTGTTCTTCCTAAAAAGGATAAAGACCTATCTATTTTTCCAGTCTTATAGACCTATATCATTATTGAAACAATATTGAAATTTTTTAACTATACTTATAGCCCTTGGACTTCAAATCATATTAGAAAAGCTACTTCTTTCTTCTCAGACAGACTTTATGAAAGGGTGTTCTTCCGTATGTAATGTCCATTATCTGATTGTTGCTATTACACACACTCACATGAAAGGTGAATATGTAAATCTAGTAGTAAGTTGTGACACAGATAAAGCATTCAATAGGATATCATGGCCTCATTTGTTAAGGATATTAAATATACAAGGATTCTGGGCTGATGTCACTCAGATTTTTCGAAGTCTGCATAGATTAGGGACTCACTAGCCTACCTTACAATAAATGGGTTTAACACAAGGCATTTTTTTACTTGGCTAGACAAGGCTGACCTCTCTCCCCTTTACTTTTCCATATAGTGCTGGATTTTTAGATAAGACTTTCTTCTTAAGGCACCTAACTGGCAGGGTATTAGTATAAGTACCGTAGAAATAAAAGTTGCTGCATTTTTGGATGACTTATTATTATATTTTAACAATCCTAAAATGGAGATCCATATTGTAGATATTTTTTGTTCTATTTCTTTTTTTTTATTTATAAATTCAAGACAGTAGAATTAGCCTTCTTTAGACTCAAACAGAATGAGTTGGTAATTTTCCTTTTCAGTGGGCTAATGCTTCTTTAAAATATATATCAGTTTATATTTTTCAACAGACCAATCCCAGATCTATGATGCTAATTTTCTTCATTTAATTATGACTTTAAAGAATGATTTTTGTAAATGGCAGCATCTCCCCTTTTCATATTTGGGTCACTATCATTTGATGAAGATGATTAGCTTCCTGAAGATATTATCTGCTCTTCTATTACAAAAAACACAGATCTTCATTTAATCAATGTACCCATGAGCAAATTTATTTGGGAATCTAAGTGTCTACAAATATCCTTGTTTACGCTTCAGCAACCAGTAGCAAGAGGGGGAGTGAATCTGTATTGTTTTAAGAATTATTAATTGGAAGCTAACTAAAGATATGCAATAGATTGGAGGCACCAATATTTATACAGATTACGAAGTGAAACAATCTTTTAGCTGTGCTATTAATTGACATGTTCTTTATTTTTATGTTTAATAAGCAATCAAGATTTTCAAGGTGGACACCCTTCTGGAGTATTTTATAACTGGTATTTTCAGGATTTAAGATATATTTTTTCTATTTACAAGTATCAAGTTATGTTATTAAAGTAATGTCTACTTTGACAGAGACTGACGAGATTATTATACTGGTATACAGGCATTCTTCCATGGTTCATTATACATCTTACATAGTTACATATAGCTACATAGTTACATAGTTGGTGAGGTTGAAAAAAGACAAAATGTCCATCTAGTTCAACCTGTATTATAAAAATATATATCATTTAGATGCTGTTACCTTGGATATTTCCATCAGTTAGGAATTTATCTAATCCATTTTTAAACTTATTTAGTGATTCCATTACTACCTCCTCTGGTAGAGAATTCCAAATCCTTACTGCTCTTACTGTGAAGAACCCTTTCCTCCATTGTGTATGAAATGTTTTTTTTCTTTTAACCTCAGGGGCTGTCCTCGTGTCCCATGTTGCATTTTTTTGATAAATAGATCATCTGATAAGTCCTTGTATTGTACCTTAATGTATTTATAAATATTAATAATGTCCCCTCTCAGCCGCCTCATTTCCAGTGTAAACATATCTAATCTTGTAAGTTTATCCTCATAATTCAGTTCTTATAACCCCCTAACCAGTTTGGTAGCTCGCCTCTGAACCCTTTTGAGTTCCAAGATATCTTTTTTTTTATAGTGCGGTGCTCAGAACTGTACACAATATTCCAGGTGCGGCCGTACCAATGATTTATAAAGTGACAGGATTACACTCTCATCCCTTGTCTCCATTCCCTGTTTTATGCATGCTAACATATTATTTGCTTTTATTGCTGCATTTTGACATTATGTACTGCTACTAAGTCTATTATCGATGAGCACCCCCAAATCCTTTTCAGCTACTGTTATTGCTGGGGGAAAGGGGATACTATTGCACAAGCACAAGATAATAAATTCAGAGCCTATAGCGAAGGAACCCCAAATTGTATTCTATGTCATGTATTTGACTTATGTAAGGGGGTGCTGCCACTGGATATATTGTTGCCAATATAAAAAATGTAAGGGAAAGATTGGTCTTGAAGTGGCGCACTTAAACAATAATTGGATACTTAAAATATAACTTTTATTCGATTATTATTAAAAGGCCTGTAACTCAAATATTAAAACCAAAAACAACAACTGACAAGACAAAGTGTGACATATAATGTTTAAAAAACACACTGTACCATATATGTCGTGCTTTAAGAATAAGGTAAGTTTCGTAGGTACTGTGACTCCCAATAATATTGTGTGCATTCTCAGAGTAAGTGCACAAGTGAATGAGAAATTTGTAGAAATTTTCTAGACTATCTTCTGATGTATTCCTATGTTATCTCATTTCATAAACACTTGTTGAATAATATAGTCTCCTGTGGTGCTAAATATAATGTTGCTCTGTAAATCACCCTGTAATTTTTGACTGTAGTGACTGGTTGTAAATAGAACTGGACTAATATTCTTTTGCAATCCAAATAAATTCAAACTGGGCTCTCTAAGTACAGTCCAAGTTAGGGTATTCAAAAATATGTCCTCATATGTTGGACACTGTAAAGTGATCACACTTCCGTCTGATTAAATAATTGCAAAACTCTTGTCAGTTGTTGCTTTTGGTTTTAATATTTCACAGTTACAGAACTTTTAATAATAACCTAATAAAAGTTATATTTTAAGTATCCAATTATTGTTTAAGGGGGTAATTCCAAGTTGATCGCAGCAGGAATTTTGTTAGCAGTTGGGCAAAACCATGTGCACTGCAGGGGAGGCAGATATAACATGTGTAGAGAGAGTAAGATTTGGGTGGGTTATTTTGTTTCTGTGCAGGGTAAATACTGGCTGCTTTATTTTTACACTGCAATTTAGATTGCAGATTGAACACACCACACCCAAATCTAACTCTCTCTGCACATGTTATATCTGCCCCCCCTGCAGTGCACATGGTTTTGTCCAACTGCTAACAAAATTCCTGCTGCGATCAACTTGGAATTACCCCCTAAGTGCGCCATTTCAAGACCAATCTTTCCTTTCCCTTTTTGTGTTCAACTACTGTTATCCCTACATTTTTCAATTTAATTTATAGGCTGTTCGATTGTTTTATTCCCAAAGTGCATAAATTTACATTTTTCTATATTGAACCTCATTCTCCATTTGTCTGCCCAGACTTCCAGTCTGGATTAATCATTCCATAGAGACTCAACATCCTTGTCTGAATTAATTGCTGGACACAGTTTAGTATCATCTACGAAAATTGACACTGTGCTTTCAAAGCCCACTCCTAGGTCATTAATGAATATGTTAAACAGCAGTGGTCCGAGTACTGAACCCTGCGGTATTCCACTAAGCACTGAGGCCCATTCATAAAACATACCATTAATCACCACTCACTGTTTCTGTTGTACAGCCAATTACTTACCCAAGTACAAAAAGTCTTTCCCACCCCAAGCTCTTTCAATTTTAAAATTGGTCTCTAATGTGGGACTTTGTCAAAGGCTGTAGCAAAGTCCAAAAGACCACATCCACTGCTTTACCCGGATCAGTATTGTCACTCACTTTCTCGTAGAAGCTTATTAAGTTAATTTGACTTGACCTGTCCTTCACAAAACCATGTTGGTTCCTATTAATAACCTTGGAGGTATCTAAGTACTCTAGTATACTATCCCTTAATACACCCTCCAGTATTTTTCCCACTATAGAAGTCAAATTTACCGGTCTATAGATGGTGGGATGAGTTTTAATTCCCTTTTTAAATATTGGGACTACCTCTGCTGTATGCCGGTCCTTTGTTATCATTCCTGATGTAATTAACTCACTGAAAATCAAATATAGGGGACTAGATAGCTTTGAGTTAAGTTCCATAAGAACCCTGGGGTGTAGTTCATCTGACCCAGGTGATTTATTTATCTTAATTTTACTTAGTCTCTCCCGGAATACTTCCTCATTTAACCAAGTACTTAGCAACGGGTCATTTTTATCGCTTATGTTGTGCACTTCTCCCATCAACCAGTCCTCTCTCGTGAATACTGAATAATTAAAATAATTTATTCAATAAATCTGCCTTTTCCCAATCATCATTAATCAAGACATCAGACTCACCCTTTAGAGGTCCAATATTCTCCTTTTTTAACCTTTTACAGTTTATATACTTAAAGAACTTTTTGGGGTTTGTTTTACTCTCCTTTGCGATTTGTTTTTTCATTTTCTATTTTGGCTACTTTGATTTCTTTTTTTGCATTTTTTTGTTACATTCCCTGTAGAACTAGAATGATTCCACCTTCCCGTCAGACTTAAATGCTTTGAAAGCTTGCTTCTTTTTACCCATTTGTTCCTTGACTTTCTTATTAAGCTACATTGGTTTGAAATTACTACTGTTTTTGTTAACCTTGGGAATGAACAAATGAGAGTACTAATTGAGCTCATTTGTAAAAACATCCCACATTTCAGCCATAGTCTTACCATGAAATACAATTTCCCAATTGATGTCCTTCTTCATTGCTTGCTTCAGCAAGTTGAAATTAGCTTTTCTAAAGTTAAAAGTCTTAGACCCTTATAGTGTTGTTTTTGGATATCAAATGTGATCATATCATGATCACTATTTCCCAAGGTCTCCCCTACTTTAGTATTTGATATTATATCCGTATTATTAGTTAGTACTAGGTGCAGTATAGTCCTATGTCTAGTTGGTTCCTCGATTACCTGGGACAAGTAATGATCTTTTAGCATGTTTTAGCATCTTTCCCCTAGTAGTTTTGGTGTTCCAATTTATGTCCGGGTAATTAAAGTCCCCTATGATAATGACCTCCCTCATTCCTGCAACTGTTTTGATTTGCTGCAAGAGTTGTAATTCGTCAAACACACTAATATCTGGTGGTTTGTAGCATGTCCCTATTAAAAGCTTTTTTGCATCTTTCCCCCACTTGAAGTCTCAACCCATAATGACTCCACGTTATCACCAGTCCCCTCGTAAATGACCTCCTTTACATAAGGTTTGAAGAATGGGTTAACATAAAATAAACACCCCCTTCTTTTTTATTAGTCCTATCTCTCCTGAAGAGGGTGTACCCCTCCATGTTTGCTGCCCAGTCATGAGAATTGTCCCACCATGTCTCTGTAATGCCTAAGATATCATATTGGTCATTAAGTGCAATTGTTTCTAATTCCCCCATATTACTTGTTAGGCTTTTTGCATTTGTAAGCATACACTTAAGCTTAGTACTTCCCTGAACTCAAGTTTAGTTGTAAAACGTTCCTTAGGAATTTGAGTTTTCCTTAATTTACCATCGCTGACTATTTTTCTCCTTCCCTTCTCTCCATCCCATTATACTTTATACATCCCTCTTTTCTACTCTCCCTAGTTGTCCCACTAATTCTTTCTTGTCTCTCCCCCCAGGCACCTAGTTCAAAATCTCATCCAAACTTCTAAAAATCCTTCCCCCCAGCACTAATGCCCCTTCCTCATTCATGTGCAATTCATCGCAATAAAAAAGATTGCGCCTGACTGAGAAGTCCGCCCAGTGTTCTAAGAACACAAACCCCCCCTTCCTACAACAGTCTCTAAGATACACATTAAACTCCCTAATCTCTCTCTGCCTCCCTGGACTAGCGTGTGGCACTAGTAATATGTCAGAGATTATTACCTTAGACGTCCTTGCCTTTAGTTTCTGGCCTAGGTCCCTATAATCTTTCTTAAGGACATCCCACCTACCTCTAACTTTGTAGTTGGTGCCAACATGCACCAAGACTGACGGGTCTTTCCCGGCCTCTACCAACAATCTATCTACCTGGTCCGCAATGTGATGTACCTGAGCACCTGGGAGACAACAGACTGTACGGTGATCATGGTCCCAGTAGTAGATTACCCTGTCTGTCTTCCCGATGACAGAATCCCCTACCATCACAATCTGACTAGGTACCTTGCTTTCTCTTATTCCCTTTGTGCCATAGGGAATGCTCATCCAGCTGCTAGAGGGAACGGTATCCTCCAGCTCCATCATTTCCTCACTGTCAAAGATGCCCTGTCTTTTTCCTTCTAACTGTGACCCAGCTAGATACCTGTATGTCCTCGTCCTCCTCTACCGGTTTCCCAACCTGCAACTCCTCCACTGTTCTATCTAAGCTTTGCTCGAGATTGTGAATATCCCTCAGTCATGTAACGGTGTGCTCTAAATCAGTTACCTGGGCTTATAGGGCAACCATTTGCATGCACCTCGTGCAGATGTACTTTCACTGGGACGGTTGCTCCAGGTGCACGTACATCTTGCACGACATGCACTGAGTGAGATTCTGAATCACGGCTCCACCCATTTGAATTTCTAACTCCCTATTACTTGCTGAAAAAGAATACAAACAGTACAAAGAATACAACAATACAATTTATGCAATACAATACTGTACTATGGCCTGGTATCCGGACTCCAGGTTGACAACAAAAAGGTAGACACACCTTAGGTCGACGCCAATTGGTCGACACACCTTAGGTCGACATGGACAAAAGGTCAACATGGACAAAAGGTCGACAGGAACAAGGTCGACATGGGAAAAAAGGTCGACATGAGTTTTTCACACTTTTTCTCTCTTTTGGAACCTTTTCATACTTAACGATCCACGTGAACTACGATTGGAACGGTAATCTGTGCCGAGCGAAGCGAAGGCACCATGCCCGAAGCATGGTGAGAGAAGCGAGCCATGCGAGGGGACGCGGTGCACTAATTGGGGTTTCCCGTCACTCTACGAAGAAAATGACACCAAAAAAACATAAAAAACTCATGTCGACCTTTTTTCCATGTCGACCTTGTTCCTGTCGACCTTTTGTCCATGTTGACCTTTTGTACATGTCGACCTAAGGTGTGTCGACCAATTGGCGTCGACCTAAGGTGTGTCGACCTTTTTGTTGTCGACCTGGAGTCCCAGACCCCTATGGCCTAGCTGTGAAAAGAAACAATATTCAAAAACAGAAAAGTACTTGGTAATACAATGTATAATAATGTATTAAAGCAAAACATTCAATACAGTACTAAAAATTATACTTGCATGTCCGGGGGTGTCAGTACCTCCTGCAGCAGCAACTACTCACAGGTACCTACAGTATGTTGGCTCCTTTCAGCTGATCCCAGAGCCCTGTTTGACACTTTGTTCACAGTTCCCTACTCCTGGCTCCAGCCTCAGTTAGACTCCCCCGCTCTTTCACACTTTCCTTGCTCCTGCAGCTCCCCACTGCTTTACTGACCTCCCCACGGATCTCCCCACTCTCCTCCTCTCTCCCTTCTCTGGGCTTACACCGGTGCCCGGCTTGCTCCGGCACTCAGTGCGCTCCCTCATGCACACACTCGCACCATCGTTCATGTCACTTCTGCTTCCTGGTTCCCGCTTTCATCACAAGCCACCTCTTTCATCGTCCAGCGCGAGCCTCAGCATCTCATCTCCGATTATCCAAAGGTTTATCACATTTAGCCTAAGTACTGATTAAAAACTGTGGTACAGAAATTCTTCTTGTTGATGTACTTAACTTATTTCTATTGCCGCTGAGAGATGAACATCCAGGTATGGTCTAGAACATTTTGCTGGTCATTGACGCTGACACAGGAGATGCCCAGGGCCATGCACCACACCATCAGGCTGGCCACATCCATGTAGTTCTCCCACTCCTCACCAATGAGGATCCCCTGGGGCACAGGCAGCTTGCTGAGCTTGGTTCGGTCTCTCCTGTGAAGTCACAGCACTGCCGGAGGGAGAGGATTTCCTATATAAACACACACAATGTAAAATAGATTTAGAGAAGATAAAAGGAGGTATGCAATATCTTGTTAAATAATAAAATAAAAGCAGTTGTCAATCTAAACATGCAGCTGGTTTATACAGTTTATGAGGAAATGCACTATAAATTATTACATCTATCTTACTTGACTCCTAGTGTAGCTTATGATTTGTAATTGGGGTCTCTGATGATGCCAATTGCCTTAAGTGTGAAACACCTGAAGTTGATTTTTTGCACTGTATGTGGGCCTGTACCAAAGTTCAGTTATTCTGGACAGAGGTCCAGAATTATATACAGAATAATTTGGAAATCACTATTTCATTAACAGATGCATGGGCATTATAGAGTATACTGTATATCCCTCACCTTGCTTTTCTAGGCTAACACAAGGGAATCAACTTCCCTTAGCTAAGGTGGCGGCTGCAAAGAAAACTATTTTTTCTCAATGGATTTCAACTGATAAACCTAATCTATGCTAATCTTATTTGTTTTATACAGTATGAATTGGACAGAAATATCCATAGATAAAGCAAAAATATTTTTTTCTATATGTCTCCCTTATGTGCCTACTCTCCCAGACCACGTTATACCTGAATACAGTCAACAACATGATATAATTCTAAAACCATAAAGGATGCTGTTCTCTTACTTTAATTTTAATCTTAACTAAATTATTGAATCTGTATATTAAAGTTCTCTCTCTGCATTGCTGCTGCCTAACCACATCTAATTATAAAAGATCTATAATGTAAGAATGATATTATTAATGGTATTACTACAGGAAAAATGATTTTATTGTAATGAAAAGTAAAAATAACACACTTGTTATGAATGTTATAAATTAACTACGTTTACATAATTGTCATGTTTTCTATATTTTATCTAATAACTGAATTGTTCAGATATGTGTAATGTTAGTGGATAACGTCTCTTTCAAAAAAGAAATATTGTGTTGCAACTTAGTAATGTATTACAACAATAAGAAAAAAAAAGATTGACTACAGTATGCAAAAAATACCGTCAACGATGCCCCCCCAAAAAACAGTATTATACAATTTTTATTCTTTCTAATTAAATTTATTATACACTGCCAGTCAAGAACTCACAAGACAGCATGATAAGAATGAAGCATTAACTGGTAAAGGATTGACTTGCAAGAGACAGAAGACCATTACCAATTGCCCTCAAAAATACAGCCCATAATTAAAATAAAAGTGGTGCACAATGGAATTGTCCTTTTGCCCTTGTACCAACCCCTATAGTGTATATTAAAAAGGACATGCACAGTTTAACAAACCAAGCACTTAAGTGACAGGAACTGCCACTTTTGTGTCTAAAGTGCTTGGTTTGTTTGGGCCCCAACAAACCAAGCTACCAATGGACTAACAGTGTTATTCATCACCACATTTGGAACATGTCAGACTTATCATCATCCTCATCATCACCATCACTGTTGTTAATATCATTGTTATCATCACACAATATTAGCTCATCCCCAATAGTATACACCATTACTGAAGAAGTTTCTGTTTGTTGTAATTGATGACTTAGTTTATTTTCATAGAATTTGTAATTTTGTAATTCATTTTAATGAAGATCAGTTTTTTCACATTTATTGCAAGGACTACCTCTGATCATTAATGAGGATGAGGGTTGATGATGAGTGTGTTGGCAGTGGAGATCGCATGTGCTGGTCCAAACTACTGGTAGCTGATACTGGACTGCTTGTTATTATGTTACAGGATTTTTTCAGATTTTAATAATTAGCTTGAATGAACTCAATGCAAATGATGAGGATTTGCCTAGATTGTTAACCTCCTTATCTCTGCTATCTTTGGCCTCACAATTGGTACAGATGCCTTCACAAATGTTGACATGATTTGGGCAAATATTATAACACACAAAAGAGGTGGATTTTTTGGTCCTTTGCCCAGGCATGACAATAATGTCCTTCTTCTTATAATCACTAGCAAAACTACTGCCACTGGTGGGTGACTTAAGCCCCATACACACTAGATGAGAAAGTGAAAGATATCACTCAGAAAGGCTGATCTGAGTGAGATCTTTTACAATACTGCTCCTGCACATCGTTAACAAACCCCTCCTTCATCTGCACATTATCATGCAAGGGAGGTCCTCGTTAACAACAGCCATGCTGCATGCCATTGTTCCCCCCACCTCCCCCTGCCATCACTCTCTTCCTGACGGCATTAGCAAGTGTGTATGCACTACCCGATGCCGGCACCCCGCCGCCACCAATATCGGTGTTGGTGGGGATCGTCTAGTGTGCACTTGGCTTTATTTTGACACAAACAACATCCTCCTCCTGAATTTGTTCATTTTATTGTCCAAAACATTAATCTTCAACATCCTCTTCAGCATCAGATATATGAGTATCACCCTCACCCTGTTCCACTTCCATAGTAACATCTTCAATTTCCATGTCTGATCCATCACCAACCTTATTTTTACTACTATTAATCATCACATGCAGAGGGTTTAGAAATGGTGGAAGAAGACTTCTCTAGAATTACAGTGTCAGAATCAGAAATTGCAGACTCAGACATAACTAACATAGACACCTCAAGAGGGTACTGCCGGTACAGCAGTCCTGGGCCCAAACACTCTGACAGAGAAGGAGAAGCTTGGTCTGCTCCTACCACCCAATAGTGCCGCAATGTCTCCAAGGTGAAAAGGGCCCCTGGCCGGTCCTCTGCCTGCTTGCCTGCCCATCCACCTGCCTATCTGTCTGCTCACCTGTTTAGCAGAGTGATAGAGTGCACCAGTCTTTCTATATGCCAGATCACTGTTGTTGCTCGCTGCCACTTCACAATAAAGTTTGTTATGTGGCACAAGTGACATCGGGACATAACGCTATGCTACTAAAGGATAGAGGAGCTGCATACCTGAGGAGCAGCCAGGATTAGGAGAAGAACAAAGAATGGTAAGTTTGTTGGTTGAGGCAGAAGGGGGCTGAGTGTGTGTATGTAGCTGCAGTGAGTGTGTGCGCACATGGCTGCAGTGAGTGTGTGTGTTTGGCTGCAGTGTGTGTGTGTGTGTGCATGGCTTTGACGTGTCATATGCATATAGAGGACATCTTGATTTTAGCCAGTAACTTCACTTATCAATAAGGTGTTTACCCAAAGCTGTCTATGTACTGTAACACAGCATATGTCATGGGGCCCACAATTTCTGATAGCAGCATTGCCCCTAGTGCTAGATTTACTAAGTCATGTTTTGCCCGAGTTTGCATGAGATTAAACTATGCTGGTGAATGATCAGACATGGATGAATTTTTCAGAATCAAACAAGATAATTTACTATGGGTCATGTTTTCCGGAATCATAGTTTTCAATGGCATATGAAATTGTGCTTTTTTAACCATGTTTTTGTTGAGTTTGGCAAAACACGCCCATAAATTGCTGGGTTGAGTTCAGTCCAAATGTACAAAATTTGAGTGTATTCTGGTCCTTGTTTGCAAAATTTGGGAGAACACGTATGCACATGCGATCATTTTTTAATTGGTAGAAAATGTCACATGTGCCAGTGTCATGCCAGAGCCTTATAAATACACCACAAACCATCCAAACTTCATGGTTTTAGTTAGACAAGTTGAGAGAGGAGCAGTGTAGGTGAATTGGAGGTGATATGGAGAATTTTATTTTGATTTCTGAGTGCTGTATTGAGTGTAATTTGTCTTATGTGCTTGTTTAGTTTTTTTATTTACATTTTTGTTATTTGTCTATTTTGATTTAAGTCCTGTCAGTGTGTGTGTGGTGTGTGTGTTTAGTGTACTGGTGTTGGAGGCATGTGTTTTTTTCTCATTGTGTTTAGTGTTTGTTTATTCAGAGGTAGAGGAGGATGTTTGAGGCTGAGCCAGGAATGCTGGAGATTGAGGTGGAGGAGCCAGCATATTTTAACACATGACATAGACAAAAGTGGGGATAGTGAAATGCAGCCCAACTAGAGAGGGATTACTAAGGCAGGCCAGAATGTTACATTTTCCATTCAAGAAAACATGGCATTGGTGACATAGGTGATGAGGAACCAGAAGCAGCTGTTTGGCTGTCAGGCTGCCCATGTTCCCACCCCCAGGAAGAACCACATCTGGCAAAGGGTTGTCGATGCAATCAATGTTGCAGGAACCATACACTGGAATGAGGAGAACTATAGGACTATGTCCTCTGACATAAAGAGGCAGGTGAAAGCAAATATGGTTAAAGAGGCAAAATCAGCTCATCAGATAGGGGGAGGCTCACCACGTGAAGCAGTTTACCTGGACGTGTGGAGCCACTTAAAGTCCTCATTCCAGAAGAAGTTATCAGCCACCCTCATGTCCTTAACATGGATTTTCCCATGCATCCTCAGATTACACCTATATTTGTTAATGTTGTATCAGGTATACTGTATTTAATATAGTCTAACACATTGCTGTATGTATGTTTCAATGTGATTTTTGTGTTAATTGTGTAACATGTGTACTAAAAAAAATGCATGGCCCTTTTTTAAGGTATAATATATTTTTTTATGGGTTTAGGAAAAGACATATCTGATGCAGGTCAGAGCCTGTTGGTATTGTTTTGATCCAAAAATTCCTGTACTTTATGTACAGTCATAGAGCCTTATTCAGGTTTGTCAGCAAACCAAAAAGCACACTAATGGGCTCATGTTGCAGGTGGGCCAGTTGTAACACGTGCAGAGAGATTTAGGTTTGGGTGGATTGTGTTCAAACTGAAATCTAACTTGCACTGTAAGACTAAAGCAGGCAGAATTTACAATGCACAGAAACAATATAACCCACCCAAATCTAAATCTCCAGTCAAGTTCTTCCCCATCAACCTTATCAAACCATGACTTTAAAGTTCTTGTGCACTGGGGCATAGTCATGTTGGAATAGAAAAGCCTCTTGCCCAAATTGTTGCCACAGAGTTTGAAACATAGCATTTCCCAAAATGTCTTGGTATGATGAAGCATTAAGGTTACCCTTCACTGGAGATAAGGAGCCTTACCCAAACCACCAAACTTCACAGTTGTCATAATGCAGTCAGGCAAATAATGTTCTCCAGGCATCAGCCAAACCCAGACTCGCCCATATGACTGCCAAACAGAGAAGCGTGATTCGTCACTCCACAGAAAACGTTTCCACTGCTCCACAGCCCAGTGTTGGCGTGCTTTACACCACTCCATTCGACACTTGGCATTGGATTTGGTGACATGAGGCTTGCATGCAGCTGCTCGGCCATGGAAACCCTTCCATTAAGCTCTTGCTGCACAGTTTTTGTGCTTAGATTAAGGCCAATGGAAGTTTGGAAGTCTTCAGATATGGAATTATCAGAAAATTGGTGACATATACACACCTTGTGCCTTAGCAGTCGTTGACTACGCTCTGTGATTTTATGTGGCCTTCCACTTCATTGTTGAGTTGCTATTGTTCCTAAATGCTTCCACTTTCTAATAATATCACTTACAGTTGTCCGTGGAATTTCCAGCAGGGATGAAATTTTATGAACTGTGTTATTGCAAAGGTAACATCCTATCACAGTATCACGTTTGAAGTCACGGAGCTCTTCAGAATGACTTTTTGTATCACAAATGTTTGCAAATGGAGTCTGCATGGCTAGGAGCTTGATTTCATACACCTGTGGCAATGGGTCTGATTGAAACACCTGAATTTAATAATTAACATGTGTGGATGAATACTTTTGTCCATATTGTGTCTGTTGTTTAAAAACTCCCCTTATAGCACCCTAAAGGGTGTGCTAATAAATGGTGCTAATGGCATTTTAAAGTTGTTTTTTAAAAAACAAAACAAAAAACACATTTTCTCCAGCCTACTGCCTCATCCCACTCCCTCTTCTTTTGCTTTTCAATGTGATATGCTGCCTGTGATCATGAGCGGGGATCTTATACAGAATCCAAAACATGCTAGATCCAACTCCAGGGAATTCCAAAACAATAAGAACATGACATTTTGCCTAGTTTTGGGATCAGAGGGGCAGATTTATTAAGCCTGGTGAAGTGATAAAGTGGAAGGTGATAAAGTACCAGCCAATCAGCTCCTAAATGCCATGTCACAGGCTGAGTTTGAAAAATGACAGGAGCTGACTGTCTGGAGCTTTATCACCTTACACTTTATCACTTCACCAGGCTTAATAAATCTGCCCCACAGTCTGGTGGCAACTTCCGAGCTGGGGCTCAGAAACACTCTGGGGGTTATTCAGATGTGGAAGCAAACCAAAAAGCAAGCAACTGGGCAAAACTGCATGTGAGGTAGATGTAAAATGTGCAGTGAGATTTTGATTTGAGATGTGTCCAAACTGAAATCTAAAAAAAGCTGTCTAATATTTGTGCGGAACATGCAAAAGTAGACAATATTTACCCTGCACAGAAAAATATAAATGTATGTCCTCCCTTGCATTGCAAAACAGTTTGTTCCAGATACAAGGGTACATGCTTTTGCCTTGCATCCAAATCCAAATCAGGCCCTCAGATCAGAGCCGGCCCTAACCAATATGATGCCCTAGGCAAGATTTTGGCTGGTGCCCCCTTGCACAGATGATAGTTCCACCTCTGACCCTGTACCCCTTTCCCAGCACCATCACCCCTCACCCATAGCAGTCCCCATTTTGGTGCTCCTACCCCCTATATTTTAAATGGGAACAGTGTGCACATTCGGTGCGCAGCCCAAAACGGGGCATGTTCATGCTGGGAAGGGGCATGGCCACACAATAATACCCCCAATTGAAATTACGCCACACAGTACTGCAACTTTATTCACATTATATCATGCAATAGTGTCTCTTATTCACGTTACATCACACAGTAGTACCACGTTACTCCTCACAGTAGTGCCCCTTATTCACATTACACCACTCCATATTGCTCTTTATTCACATTAGGCCACACAGTAGTGCCCTTTCTATACGTTACGCCACAAAGTACTGTAGTACACCTTATACACATAATGCCGCACATTAGTAATACATTTCGTATGCAGATAGAGCCGCAGTCACATACAGAATATACGCATGCTGCATATCCTTTTAATCAGCAGAAGCTGCATGTGCCCCTAGGCATTCCAAATGCCCTAGGCATATCCCTAGTTTGCCTATGTCTAGGGCCGACTCTGCCTCAGATCCCATAAATTCAAGGGTGTTCGGATTTAAAAAAAAAAATCCAAACTGCACATGTCTAGTAGTAATATGTTGCTATCACATGAAGAACACCATCCAGTGCATGGTATAGCCATGCCCTCTTCTGTCCCCAAAGCAGTTTGTGGATAGAGGTACTGTACTAGTTCCTGGTAAGTAGTGGCAAAGAGCTAGTTTCTTGCGCCAGGCAGTTGGTGGGTATAAGTACAGTGCTAGCTAATAGCTTCTGGTATTTGATGGATACAAGTACAGTGCAACAGTAGGTTCTGAGACAGGCAACTGATAACCACAGACAGAGACTCAGTTCCTGGCTGATGGTAAATCAGCTAAAGTGCCAGTTTCTGCCTTTAGGCAATCTGTAATAGCAGCTACAATGCTAATTCCCAGGTCTAGGGCGTTAATAAATTCAGGAAGTGTGCTTTTTTTCTGTCTACAGACATTTTATAATTGCAGATACTGTACTAGTTCCACCTTTCATGACATCAAGCTTCTTTACATTAATCACATGAGAAAAGAGTCTCTGACTACACCAATGGATAATTTAATTAGTACCTAATGCATTTATTACAGAGAGGGACAGGAACAATTTTATAGCTGATGTTATTTATGTACAGTATTTTATGAGAAGCACTGAGTTGAGATACCTGTATACCAGTGCAACACTTCTGTCTGTCCATAAATACAGTACACTTAATAAAAAACAAATAGAAGTCCCCTTGTGCTGGAATACATAGTGACTTATTGTTCTATTTTTCTAAGCAACAAGTATCGGTAATTGTGAATCACAACATAAAAAAAAGGTTTCCATTCTTTTATTTTATTTATATTTAACAACCTTTAATTCAAGTAACAGTTTATATTTGCACTTTTTTTCTTTTATTATTTCTTGCAGAATTGTTTTTCAAGAACCAGTAGTATTATAATATATTATGGTAGATTTTTAAAGCAATTACAGAATTGTGTGATTGGAGCAAACAATTTGTCATCTTAAAAATGATGCTGAATTGCTAAGGAATAGCATCCACAGCTGGACATAGATGGCAAATGATTTATACTAAAGATTTTGTAGCATTTTTAAAACAGCTTTTATTACATTATAAGTGTACCCTGCTGACATGTTTTAAGCATGCAATTAATGTTAATTCCCTGTAGAATAGAAGCATTCTTTGACATTTTAAATATTTTAAAGTAATTTGACAGCACAGTTTTTGTTGACATGTAACATTTTTTCATATTAATTAAGAATGTTTCAGTGGTTTACTGCTGGGAGCAACTGTACTTTATACATTCACTGGGGAGTGATTCTTGACATGAATAGTTGTGTTAGCAACCATAATTTATGTCATTAAACAGCACATAATTCATTTGATTTTACCACACTGTGTGATTTATTAATATTACTTGGCAGGGAGTAGAGGTGAATATTCAGTTAGTTGGAAATTTACAACAAGTTGAAGTTTACTGTATTAAAACATTCCACAGTTATAGCATGAAGGACCTGATGGACAAGCAAAGAAATGGTGTCATTAACTCATTGATTAAGATTATGGCTACATATTTAAATGGTGTCAGTTATACGTAATGAAATGAATGCAGGTATTTACATTAAAGTTTGTTTTCCTTCTACTCACCCTAGACTTATAACGACTCAAACTGAACTTATTTCTCTCATCCCTGCATGAGCCTGGGAATAATTCCTTACTATCTCACACACAAGGCGCAATGTATGTCTGTAATCAAACTGCATTTCACTTCCTGTTCCTTACCAACCGTTTCACTAAATATATTTAAAGCTATTATACTAATATTCTTATTATCTAACCAAACTCGTGCAGCCTTGACCTTAACATGTACACTGTTACTTAAAACCTGCATTGTTCTTCATTAAATCGTGGACCTTGATACTGAGTTGGATCATTTCCATAGTATTAAATTCACAAAATTGTACTGGCCGTGTCCACAAATGCATAAACAGTATGCTTTCATACTTTTGACATTTATGGCTGGTTGCAATTGGAGAGGTGGGACAGAATTAAGAAGGGGCTGTATAATGTATAGTAAATAACCCGTTGGCTGATTGTGTATCCACGGCTGAAACTGATTGGTGGTTTCTTCATTGATCGTAGATATATATTATATAATTTTTAGTACATTTTTTTTAAAATTATTTTTGTTATATATGCTGCATTACAGAGTTTTTCTTTTATTTAAATTAGGGATGAGCGGGTTTGGTTCTCTGAGAACCAAACCCTACCGGACTTTACCATTCGAGTCCGGATCCGAGTCAGGCTCTGGTTTTCCCACCTGACTCGGAAACCAGAATGAGGCAAAACATCATCATCCCGCTGTCGGATTCTCGCGGGATTTGGATTCCATATAAGGAGCCGTGCGTCCCAGCCATTTTCACTGCAGTCTCGGAGAGTGTAGTGAGAGAACGTGTCTCAGTCCTCAGTGTCAGTGTGGGGGCGGGAAAGTGGGGTGGCGATTCTAGTGCTGTCTTGTGCTGCTCAGTCCAGTGTAGTCAGTGTCTTATGCTGCATCAGTCCAGCCAGTCACAGTGCTGGTGTCCTCTGCTGCCACATGTCTCCAGTGCTGCTGGCTGCTGTATAAGTCCCTTGCAGTTTTGCTGTGTTGTCATGCATCAGACCAGCGGTAGTGTCTCTCTTGTACAGCATCAGTCCAGTGACCAGTCACAGTGGTGGTGTCCTCTGCTGCTATATGTCTCCAGTGCTGCTTTATAAATCCCTTGCAGTTTTACTGTGTTGTCTTGCATCAGACCAGGGGTAGTGTCTCTCTTGTGCAGCATCAGTCCAGTGACCAGTCACAGTGGTGGTGTCCTCTGCTGTCATATATCCAGTGTTACTGGCATATAATACTAGTGATATTGCCGTATAATTCCCGTGATATTGCCATATAATTCCTGTGGTACTTGCGTATAATTACAGTGATATTGCCATATAATTCCAGTGATATTGTCATATAATTCCGTGATACTGGCGTATAATTCCTGTGATATTGCCGTATAATTCTCGTAATACTGGCCTATAATTCCTGTGATATTGCCGTATAATTCCTGTGATATTGCCGTATAATTCCAGTGATATTGCCATATAATTCCCGTGACACTGGCGTATAATTCCTGTGATATTGCTGTATAATTCTTACAATGCTGCCATATAATTCCTATGATATTGCCATATAATTCCCGTGATACTGGTGTATAATTCCTGCGATATTACCTTATAATTCCAGTGATATTGCCATATAATTTCCGTGATACTGACATTTAATTCCAGTTATCCTGCCTTATAATTCCATATAAATCCATATAATTCCGTATAAATCCAGTCCAGTGGTACTGCCATATAAATTCAGTGGTGCTGTCCTGTGCTGTATATTATTTACTCCAAATAAAGGGGTAATTAATATTTAATCCAAATAATTTTTACAGGGTTTGCCCTGTGAGGTGTAGGGGTACGCTCTCCTGTGCCGCATATTGTGTTATATAACTCCAGAAAAATAATGGAGAACAAACATTTGGAGGATAAAATAGGGAAAGATCAAGAACCACTTCCTCCTAGTGCTGAAGCTGCTGCTACTAGTCATGACATAGATGATGAAATGCCACTGACGTTGTCTGCCAAGTCCGATGCCCAATGTGATAGTAGAGGGCATGTAAAATCCAAAAAGCCAAAGTTAGTAAAAAGACCCAAAAAAAAAGAAATTTAAATGGTCCGAGGAGAAACATAAACTTGCCAATATGTAATTTAGGACACGGAGTAGCAAGGAACGGCTAAGGGCCTGACCTATGTTCATGACTAGTGGTTCAGCTTCACATGACGATGGAAGTCCTCAAGCTCAATTTTGCCAATTAATTCCAGTGATTTTGCCATTTAATTCCAGTGATGTTGCCATATAATTCCAGTGATTTTGACGTATAATTCCAGTGGTATTGCAGTATAATTCCAGTGATTTGGACATATAATTCCAGTGATTTTGCAGTATAATTCCAGTGATTTTGCCATTTAAGTCCTGTGATCCTGCTGTATAATTCCAGTAATCCTGCCGTATAATTACAGTGGTACTGGCGTATAATTTACAGTGATCCTGCCGTATAAATACAGTGATTCTGCCGTATACGTCCAGTGATCCTGCCGTATAATTACAATGGTACTGGCATATAAATTCAGTCCAGTGATACTGCCGTATATATTTATATATACCCTGTTGCAAAGTGGAATACGGAGGCCATAACAACTATGCTGGTGTTAGACCTGCATCCAGTATCCACCATTAGTGCAGTGGGACTGCAGTGCCAACCCTAGATGGGCCAGGTGTTTGTGCCGCACACTTGTGTCGCTTAGCTTAGTCATACAGCTACCTCATTGCTCTCTTTTACTTCTTGGCATGATGTGCTGTTTGGGTACTATTTGTTTAAAGTGCCATCCTGTTTGACACTTCCATATATGTCCAGTGATACTACCATTTAATTCCAGTGATTTTGCCGTATAATTCCAGTGATTTGGACGTATAATTCCAGTGATTTAGACATATAATTCCAGTGATTTTGACATATAATTCCAGTGATTTTACATTATAATTCCAGTGATTTTGCCATTTAATTCCAGTGATTTGGACGTATAATTCCAGTGATTTTGTTGTTTAATTCCAGTGATTTTGCCATTTAATTCTAGTGATTTTGCTGTATAATTCCAGTGATTTAGATGTATAATTCCAGTGATTTTGACGTATAATTCCAGTGATTCTACAGTATAATTCCAGTGATTTTGCCATTTAATTCCAGTGATTTGGATGTATAATTCCAGTGATTTTGCCGTATAATTCCAGTGGGAATTGTTTGTGTCGCTTTGCTTAGTCATACAGCTACCTCATTGCACCTCTTCGACATCTTTGCATGTAGGTGCTGTTTGGGGCCTAGTTTTGACACTGGCGTATGAGTCCAGGGGTACTGCTGTATTAGTCCTGGGGTACCACCGTATAAGTCCACCAATTACAGAATTTTTGAAAAATGACAGGGGCGTGCAGGAGATGCTGTCAGTGGACCGAACAATTGCGGCCCACTTTCGACATTCAGCCACTGCGTGACACTACTAGATGGGCCAGGTGGTTGTGTCACTTAGCTTAGTCATACAGAAACATAGGTGCACCTCTTTTTCTTCTTTGCATTATGTGCTGTTTGGGGCCTTTTTTTGGATATCTGCCCTCCTGTCTGCCACTGCAGTGCCACTCCTAGATGGGCCAATTGTCTGTGTCGCTTGTCTTAGTCATAAAGCTACCTCATTGCACCTCTTCTACATCTTTGAATAAGGTGCTGTTTGGGGCCTAGTTTTTGAAAAGTGCCCTCCTGTCTGCAAGTGCAGTGCCACTCCTAGATGGGCCAATTGTTTGTGTTCTAACAAACGTATATGTATGTAGCCCTGCGCTACCAAATAGGAGCTGCTGGTTTATAACACTTGGGATCTTCCCTTAACAATCCCTAAAAACAACAAATATGCAAACAATGGATGGTTACAAACTAGCGCTAGTTTAAAATAATAAAATCTTAAAACGACTTGAGACTTCTAAGCTTTGTCCAAGGATTCTTTCAGATTTTCTCTTTTCATTAGAAAGACACTCACTTTATAATTCTGTCTCGTTTTCACATAAAGGTATCTTTCTGTCACCAAACATCAGGGGTATGTTCATTTGAAATAGACTTAGCTATTGGAGGTGAATGGAAGTTACTGCCATTCACCTCACCTGACCATCTACTTTGCTGTATTGGACAAATAAAAAATCCGTGTGTTTTTGAAAAAGAAAGCATTGGTTTGCCTGATTCCTGTCGCCCACACTGTGAGGGATGAAAGATACCTTTTTGTGCACGCGAGACAGGACACTAATGTAAGTGTTATTCCAATAGCTAAGTCTATTTCAAATGAACATACCCCTGATGTTTGGTGACAGAAAGATACCTTTATGTGAAAACGAGACAGAATTATAAAGTGAGTGTCTTTCTAATGAAAAGAGAAAATCTGAAAGAATCCTTGGACAAAGCTTAGAAGTCTCAAGTCGTTTTAAGATTTTATTATTTTAAACTAGCGCTAGTTTGTAACCATCCATTGTTTGCACAATTGTTTGTGTTGCTTGGCTTAGTCGTACAGCTACCTCATTGCACCTCTTCTACATCTTTGCATGATGTGCTGTTTGGGGCCTTTTTTATATCTGCCCCCCTGTCTGACTCTGCAGTGCCACTCTTAGATGGGCCAGGTGTTTGTGCCATACACTTGTGTCGCTTAGCTTAGTCATACACCCACCTCTTTGCAACCTTTTGGCCTAAAAACAATATTGTGAGGTGTGAGGTGTTCAGAATAGGCTGGAAAGGAGTGGAAATGAATGTTATTGAGGTATATAATACAGTAGGGTCAAAATTACCCCCACTTTCTGTGATTTTAGCCATTTTTATGTAAAAAAAAAATCGTCCAGATCCAAAACAAAAACAAAAACAAAAACACGAAAGGGTGGTTTTGGCAAAACCAAGCCAAAACCAAAACACTAAAGTAGAATTAGAACCAAAACCAAAACACAAAACATGAAAAGTGCCAGCCGCACATCTCTAATTCCAATCAAACCAAATAACAAATGCAATTTTTGCTATAAAAACATAAAAATACCGTAATTCTTATGCTTATAATCATATATGCATGCCTGACATAAACCTTGCACATAGAATATGCTAAAGATGCAGAGATGGTTGCATTTAAAGGTGCATACCGTACACACTATGATATATATATATATATATATATATATACAGGTTGAGTATCCCTTATCCAAAATGCTTGGGACCAGAGGTATTTTGGATATCGGATTTTTCCAGATTTTGGAATAATTGCATACCATAATGAGATATCATGGCAATGGGACCTAAATCTAAGCACAGAATGCATTTATGTTTTATATGCACCTTATACACACAGCCTGAAGGTAATTTTAGCCAATATTTTTTATAACTTTGTGCATTAAACAAAGTGTGTCTACATTCACACAATTCATTTATGTTTCATATACACCTTATATACACAGTCTGAAGGTCATTTAATACAATATTTTTAATAACTGTGTGTATTAAACAAAGTTTGTGTACATTGAGCCATCAGAAAACAAAAGTTTCACTATCTCACTCTCGCTCAAAAAAGTCCGTATTTCGGAATATTCCGTATTTCGGATATTTGGATATGGGATACTCAACCTGTATATATATATATATATATATATAGAGAGAGAGAGAGTGGAAATTGGTGGCACTCAAGCAGGCTTAATCAATGTGAAGATAAAATTTCCTTTATTCGCCTACATGTTTCGGGGAAAATCACCCCGTCCTCAGGGCTCAGACAACAATAAAAGCATGTACATATAACACTTAAATACATCACAGACAAACGACATTAGTGCAGAGATTGTACTCACCTGTCCTCACAGCGCTGCCGCCCGCCCGCACATGCTGCACACTTCCGTGTCGCTGAGCGATGACGTCACGGTGCGCCGCGGGGCAGGGAGATCGTCATGGAGACCAACAGTAAACAATTACAAGCGTCCAGAGAGCCTGTACAAAAATCATAATACAGTGAAAGACAACACATTTAAAATACATGTAAATCATCGCTTAGGGAGGGATCTTAACAAAACCTAACTTAAATAAAGTTAATAACTCAATAGTGACATATTGCATTCCTCTGTTATTAAACAGACAAGATGTTAATAGTTAGCAGGTAGCAATTAACCGGCTCCACTATAGGAATTATATGACCCTAAAGGAAACATTGGAGACCCAGATTTTCGTTAAGGCCACCAGGGGATAATGTTCCCAACTTAAAAATCCAACGGGACTCCTTCTGTAAAAGTAATCTATCCCTATTGCCACCCCTCAATGAAATGAGGGTATGATCAATAAGGATAGCCCGAATGCTGGCCACCCCATGTTTAGCTGTCAAACAATGACGTGCAAAAGGCTGGTCACTTGTGCCCTTCTCAAACGCTTTTTTGATGGCACTCCTATGAAGTGCCATCCTTTCCCTAAACTGTCGTATGGTTTTGCCTACATAGGCTAGACCACAGGGACACGTGAGTAAATATATTACGTGAGTAGTAGTGCACGTAAGGCGATGTCTAATAGGGATCTTCTGGCCTGTTTGGGGATGGTTAAATGTAGTGCCAGTTTGTAAGGTATTGCATGTGGCACATCCAAGGCACCTATAGCACCCCGTCTTAGGTCTAAGAAAATGGGCTTGATTACATTTAGCCATATTAGTAACATCAAGGCGAACAATACGGTCCCCTATATTGTTGCCCCTGGTATGGCTGGGTAACAGTCTAGTATTGGATAGACTACTCAGAGCAGTTTCTGTTTGTATAATAGGCCACAATTGTTTGGCCTTACTCACTATTCGTTTTGAACTCGTAGTGAATCTGCTCACCCATGGTAGTCTATCCACTGCTGAATACTGGTCGGACCTGGGGTTTAATAGTTGTTGCCTAGGGATACGGAGGACTGCCTCCTTTGATTTCTCAAGTTCTCTGATGGGATACCCCCTTTGTGCAAATCTCAGTAGCATTTCATTGAGGGCCCTATTGGTTTCCTGAGGATCTGACGTGATACGCCGCACTCGCAGGAATTGCGAGTACGGCAATCCTTTCTTAAGTGCCAATGGGTGGAAACTTTGATAATTCAAAAACGTATTCCTATCGGTGTTCTTAACGAAAAGTGAGGTACTAAGCTGACCAGAACTAAGGGTAATGGATACGTCCAAGTAATTGATTTGCTTATCATCAATCACGTATGTAAATTTTACTACATGTTCTGAAGCATTGTGTTGCTCCCACAGCCTAGTGAGATCTTCCCTAGAGCCACCCCAACAGACCAGGAGGTCATCAATGTAACGCCTGTAATAAACCACATGGGACTTAACAGAAGGGTCAAGGTAAAACATAGTATTTTCAAGCTGGTACATGAAGGCATTAGCGTACGATGGGGCCACAGCGGACCCCATCGCACACCCAGAAGACTGTAAAAAGAACTCCCCATTAAAAACAAAATAATTTCTCTTCAGGACCAAATTCAATAAATGTAAGAAAAAGGACACTTCTGGGCCCTGATATAAAGCATTACCTTCAATAAGCGCTCTTACTGCCTCTACACCTGCATCATGTGGAATGCAGGTGTAGAGGCTGGTCACGTCAGCACTACACAGCAGAGTATTAACCGGTATTACCTCTATTTGCTGTAATTGCAGCAAGAGTGACGATGTATCCTTTAGAAAGGAGGGCAGAGCTTGGACACAGGGATTGAGGAAGGCATCCAGGTAGACCGCTATGGGCTGATATAACGAACCTCTTGCCGACACAATAGGTCGACCTGGAGGGTTCTCCAGGGTCTTGTGTACTTTAGGCAAGGTATAAAAAAGCGGTACTACCGGGAAGTCTACCATGAGGGCAGTACAAACATCTTGTGATATAATACCCAAAGCGCTAGAATCCTTTAAATAAATGTCCAGCTCTTTTTTAAACTCCTTAGTCGGATCTTTGTTGAGACGGGAATAAACAGACGAATCCCTTAATTGACGCTCACATTCAGCAATATAATCCCCAATGTCTTGAACAACTATAGACCCACCCTTATCCGCCTTACGGATTATGATGTCATTTCTAATAGACAGATTTTTTAATGTAGTGCGTTCTTCAAAGGTGAGATTTGGGTATATTGGCTCATTCATAGCCTGCACACCTTCTTGCTCTACCATACGAATAAATGTCCTAATGGACGAATTCTGACTTGGGGGGTCAAATTGAGATTTGGGGGCTATTTTTAAAAGCTGTGTCGGTATTTCTAAAGGGGCCACCTCCCGAGGTGTCTGTCGTGAGGCTCTGCTATTAAAGTATTCCTTACGCTTCAACGTCCTGTTTAGCCGATAGATATCCGCCTTCCATTCCAATGGATCTGGGGTCGTTGTGGGGACAAAGGAAAGTCCTTTAGCCAAAAGGCCATATTCTTGATCGGAGAGAGGGGTTGATGAAAGGTTGAAGACAAGCTCCTTTAGTGACGTGGCGGTCTTAGCTCGTACGATCCTTTGGTTTTGTTTGGACCTCCTCGTCCTCTGCCGCGACCGCTTGTAGGGTTGCGATTGGGGCGTCCTTGGACCCCCTTCTGGGTCTGTCCTAAAGGGACCACTCTCTCAGTAGATGTTGATGGTGCCGAGGTCATATCCGAATCACTAGCCGAAGATGACATACCAGGTTGTTCCCTGCGTCGCCAATTCTGCTGTCGGCGTCTAGAGGAGATTTGTTGCTGATTGGATCTTGAGCTGCCCAGCCAGGGATAAACCTGCCTTTGAGCATAGTCTCTTTGGACTTTGGCAAGTTTATCTTTTTTGAACCGTATGAGGTCCTGACGATATTTTTCCATCTGGGTGTTCAGTTTATTCATCCAATCAGTCTGTATATCCGCACATATGGTAGTCTTATGTTGTAGCTCAAAGGACTGGATCTGCTCTTTAACCAGGTTTAGCTCCCGGGTAGATTCCTCCACTACCAGCAGAATAAGGTCCATCGAGCACTTATTCAAAATTGCCACCCACCGGCGACAAAATTGTGCACTGAAGCGGCCTATCGTCGGCGAGTTGGATATCCTAAAGCCACGGGGAATTAAGTTACTCCGGTAATAGTCGGATAATGTAATACCATGATACATAAAATCACATGTCCCTTTGCTTTAGTTTAATCCATTGTCGGTACAACTCCTCATTAGTATTAGGCACTGTCTCATCAACCAACCTCCTTTCCACAAGGATTGCATTAGCCTCTGCATCAGAGAAACTTAAACGTTCACGTGCATCCTGATGCACTAAGTCAAGTGTGGCATCCATATCAGAATTATGCTCCATGGTGCCACTCGCAGCTTAATCGTATAGGGAGCCACTGACATAAAGTAGGGATTATAAGCACAGCCCCCCACCAACGATGATTAGATTTTAAAAGGCTGCCAGTGAGTACAGCCAAAGCCAATGTCAATGTCCTGAGAAGTTTACATATTACCGGGTGCCATGCAAGGAGAGACCACACAGTGGAAGTCAAACCATAAACAATTCCAAAGTCATACCGGCACTCCTAATAGGGTAAACGGATTCCTTTGCTGCGGTGCCCTCCAGGTCAACAGGTGACAAACATAGAGAGTGGAAATTGGTGGCACTCAAGCAGGCTTAATCAATGTGAAGATAAAATTTCCTTTATTCGCCTACATGTTTCGGGGAAAATCACCCCGTCCTTTGCTTATCATCAATCACGTATGTAAATTTTACTACATGTTCTGAAGCATTGTGTTGCTCCCACAGCCTAGTGAGATCTTCCCTAGAGCCACCCCAACAGACCAGGAGGTCATCAATGTAACGCCTGTAATAAACCACATGGGACTTAACAGAAGGGTCATATAATTCCTATAGTGGAGCCGGTTAATTGCTACCTGCTAACTATTAACATCTTGTCTGTTTAATAACAGAGGAATGCAATATGTCACTATTGAGTTATTAACTTTATTTAAGTTAGGTTTTGTTAAGATCCCTCCCTAAGCGATGATTTACATGTATTTTAAATGTGTTGTCTTTCACTGTATTATGTTTTTTGTACAGGCTCTCTGGACGCTTGTAATTGTTTACTGTTGGTCTCCATGACGATCTCCCTGCCCCGCGGCGCACCGTGACGTCATCGCTCAGCGACACGGAAGTGTGCAGCATGTGCGGGCGGGCGGCAGCGCTGTGAGGACAGGTGAGTACAATCTCTGCACTAATGTCGTTTGTCTGATATGTATTTAAGTGTTATATGTACATGCTTTTATTGTTGTCTGAGCCCTGAGGACGGGGTGATTTTCCCCGAAACATGTAGGCGAATAAAGGAAATTTTATCTTCACATTGATTAAGCCTGCTTGAGTGCCACCAATTTCCACTCTCTATGTTTGTCACCTGTTGACCTGGAGGGCACCGCAGCAAAGGAATCCGTTTACCCTATTAGGAGTGCCGGTATGACTTTGGAATTGTTTATGGTTTGACTTCCACTGTGTGGTCTCTCCTTGCATGGCACCCGGTAATATGTAAACTTCTCAGGACATTGACATTGGCTTTGGCTGTACTCACTGGCAGCCTTTTAAAATCTAATCATCGCTGGTGGGGGGCTGTGCTTATAATCCCTACTTTATGTCAGTGGCTCCCTATACGATTAAGCTGCGAGTGGCACCATGGAGCATAATTCTGATATGGATGCCACACTTGACTTAGTGCATCAGGATGCACGTGAACGTTTAAGTTTCTCTGATGCAGAGGCTAATGCAATCCTTGTGGAAAGGAGGTTGGTTGATGAGACAGTGCCTAATACTAATGAGGAGTTGTACCGACAATGGATTAAACTAAAGCAAAGGGAATGTGATTTTATGTATCACGGTATTACATTATCCGACTATTACCGGAGTAACTTAATTCCCCGTGGCTTTAGGATATCCAACTCGCCGACGATAGGCCGCTTCAGTGCACAATTTTGTCGCCGGTGGGTGGCAATTTTGAATAAGTGCTCGATGGACCTTATTCTGCTGGTAGTGGAGGAATCTACCCGGGAGCTAAACCTGGTTAAAGAGCAGATCCAGTCCTTTGAGCTACAACATAAGACTACCATATGTGCGGATATACAGACTGATTGGATGAATAAACTGAACACCCAGATGGAAAAATATCGTCAGGACCTCATACGGTTCAAAAAAGATAAACTTGCCAAAGTCCAAAGAGACTATGCTCAAAGGCAGGTTTATCCCTGGCTGGGCAGCTCAAGATCCAATCAGCAACAAATCTCCTCTAGACACCGACAGCAGAATTGGCGACGCAGGGAACAACCTGGTATGTCATCTTCGGCTAGTGATTCGGATATGACCTCGGCACCATCAACATCTACTGAGAGAGTGGTCCCTTTAGGACAGACCCAGAAGGGGGTCCAAGGACGCCCCAATCGCAACCCTACAAGCGGTCGCGGCAGAGGACGAGGAGGTCCAAACAAAACCAAAGGATCGTACGAGCTAAGACCGCCACGTCACTAAAGGAGCTTGTCTTCAACCTTTCATCAACCCCTCTCTCCGATCAAGAATATGGCCTTTTGGCTAAAGGACTTTCCTTTGTCCCCACAACGACCCCAGATCCATTGGAATGGAAGGCGGATATCTATCGGCTAAACAGGACGTTGAAGCGTAAGGAATACTTTAATAGCAGAGCCTCACGACAGACACCTCGGGAGTGGCCCCTTTAGAAATACCGACACAGCTTTTAAAAATAGCCCCCAAATCTCAATTTGACCCCCCAAGTCAGAATTCGTCCATTAGGACATTTATTCGTATGGTAGAGCAAGAAGGTGTGCAGGCTATGAATGAGCCAATATACCCAAATCTCACCTTTGAAGAACGCACTACATTAAAAAATCTGTCTATTAGAAATGACATCATAATCCGTAAGGCGGATAAGGGTGGGTCTATAGTTGTTCAAGACATTGGGGATTATATTGCTGAATGTGAGCGTCAATTAAGGGATTCGTCTGTTTATTCCCGTCTCAACAAAGATCCGACTAAGGAGTTTAAAAAAGAGCTGGACATTTATTTAAAGGATTCTAGCGCTTTGGGTATTATATCACAAGATGTTTGTACTGCCCTCATGGTAGACTTCCCGGTAGTACCGCTTTTTTATACCTTGCCTAAAGTACACAAGACCCTGGAGAACCCTCCAGGTCGACCTATTGTGTCGGCAAGAGGTTCGTTATATCAGCCCATAGCGGTCTACCTGGATGCCTTCCTCAATCCCTGTGTCCAAGCTCTGCCCTCCTTTCTAAAGGATACATCGTCACTCTTGCTGCAATTACAGCAAATAGAGGTAATACCGGTTAATACTCTGCTGTGTAGTGCTGACGTGACCAGCCTCTACACCTGCATTCCACATGATGCAGGTGTAGAGGCAGTAAGAGCGCTTATTGAAGGTAATGCTTTATATCAGGGCCCAGAAGTGTCCTTTTTCTTACATTTATTGAATTTGGTCCTGAAGAGAAATTATTTTGTTTTTAATGGGGAGTTCTTTTTACAGTCTTCTGGGTGTGCGATGGGGTCCGCTGTGGCCCCATCGTACGCTAATGCCTTCATGTACCAGCTTGAAAATACTATGTTTTACCTTGACCCTTCTGTTAAGTCCCATGTGGTTTATTACAGGCGTTACATTGATGACCTCCTGGTCTGTTGGGGTGGCTCTAGGGAAGATCTCACTAGGCTGTGGGAGCAACACAATGCTTCAGAACATGTAGTAAAATTTACATACGTGATTGATGATAAGCAAATCAATTACTTGGACGTATCCATTACCCTTAGTTCTGGTCAGCTTAGTACCTCACTTTTCGTTAAGAACACCGATAGGAATACGTTTTTGAATTATCAAAGTTTCCACCCATTGGCACTTAAGAAAGGATTGCCGTACTCGCAATTCCTGCGAGTGCGGCGTATCACGTCAGATCCTCAGGAAACCAATAGGGCCCTCAATGAAATGCTACTGAGATTTGCACAAAGGGGGTATCCCATCAGAGAACTTGAGAAATCAAAGGAGGCAGTCCTCCGTATCCCTAGGCAACAACTATTAAACCCCAGGTCCGACCAGTATTCAGCAGTGGATAGACTACCATGGGTGAGCAGATTCACTACGAGTTCAAAACGAATAGTGAGTAAGGCCAAACAATTGTGGCCTATTATACAAACAGAAACTGCTCTGAGTAGTCTATCCAATACTAGACTGTTACCCAGCCATACCAGGGGCAACAATATAGGGGACCGTATTGTTCGCCTTGATGTTACTAATATGGCTAAATGTAATCAAGCCCATTTTCTTAGACCTAAGATGGGGTGCTATAGGTGCCTTGGATGTGCCACATGCAATACCTTACAAACTGGCACTACATTTAACCATCCCCAAACAGGCCAGAAGATCCCTATTAGACATCGCCTTACGTGCACTACTACTCACGTAATATATTTACTCACGTGTCCCTGTGGTCTAGCCTATGTAGGCAAAACCATACGACAGTTTAGGGAAAGGATGGCACTTCATAGGAGTGCCATCAAAAAAGCGTTTGAGAAGGGCACAAGTGACCAGCCTTTTGCACGTCATTGTTTGACAGCTAAACATGGGGTGGCCAGCATTCGGGCTATCCTTATTGATCATACCCCCATTTCATTGAGGGGTGGCAATAGGGATAGATTACTTTTACAGAAGGAGTCCCGTTGGATTTTTAAGTTGGGAACATTATCCCCTGGTGGCCTTAACGAAAATCTGGGTCTCCAATGTTTCCTTTAGGGTCATATAATTCCTATAGTGGAGCCGGTTAATTGCTACCTGCTAACTATTAACATCTTGTCTGTTTAATAACAGAGGAATGCAATATGTCACTATTGAGTTATTAACTTTATTTAAGTTAGGTTTTGTTAAGATCCCTCCCTAAGCGATGATTTACATGTATTTTAAATGTGTTGTCTTTCACTGTATTATGTTTTTTGTACAGGCTCTCTGGACGCTTGTAATTGTTTACTGTTGGTCTCCATGACGATCTCCCTGCCCCGCGGCGCACCGTGACGTCATCGCTCAGCGACACGGAAGTGTGCAGCATGTGCGGGCGGGCGGCAGCGCTGTGAGGACAGGTGAGTACAATCTCTGCACTAATGTCGTTTGTCTGTGATGTATTTAAGTGTTATATGTACATGCTTTTATTGTTGTCTGAGCCCTGAGGACGGGGTGATTTTCCCCGAAACATGTAGGCGAATAAAGGAAATTTTATCTTCACATTGATTAAGCCTGCCTGAGTGCCACCAATTTCCACTCTCTATGTTTGTCACCTGTTGACCTGGAGGGCACCGCAGCAAAGGAATCCGTTTACCCTATTAGGAGTGCCGGTATGACTTTGGAATTATATATATATATATATATATATATATATATATATATAAAATGTCATGGTTTATTTATGAATTAAAGTATGCAAGATTACAATCATCCAGATGACAGTGGGGACACAATGCTAGAGCAGATGTACAACTGGAGTATACAGTACTGATAGTGTCAAAGATATCATTGCTTAGGGGGTAATTCAGATCTGATCGCAGTAGCAAATTTGTTAGCTAATGAGCAAAACCACATGCACTGCAGGTGGTGCAGATATAACATGTGCAGAGAGAGTTAGATTTAGGTGGGTTATATTATTTCAGGGTAAATACTGGCTGCTTTATTTTTACACTGCAATTTAGATTTCAGTTTCTCTGCACATGTTATATCTGCCCCCTGCACTGCACATGGTTTTGCCCATTAGCTAACAAATTTTCTGCTGCGATCATATCTTAATTAGACACTTAGTCATCGACCCAATCTGTCATCTGTGCATACAGCTCAATTTTAGCTATTTCGGCCGAAACTGCATCTTAGGGTCTGCGGTGTGGTGACATCACTGAGCAATATCGTTTGTGGTATCGCTCTGTGTGTACGCACTATGGGGTTGATTCAGAGTTGATTGCAGCAGCAAATTTGTTAGCAGTTGGGCAAAACCATGTGCACTGCAGGTGTGGCAGATATAAAATTTGTAGAGAGAGTTAGATTTGGGTGGGTTATTTTGTTTCTGTGCAGGGTAAATACTGGCTGCTTCATTTTTACACTGCAATTTAAATTTCAGTTTAAATACACCCCACCCAAATCTAACTCTCTCTGCACATATTATATCTGCCTCCCCAGCAGTGTCGGACTGGGGCATGACGGGCCCACCTGGGGGATGCAGTGGTAGGGGACCATGCTTAGAGGCTTGGCGCGAGTGCATATACTGGGCCCCTTGATAAATATATATAAAACTTGCTGCTAGTGCATGTATGATAATGTACCAGATTAATATCAGCAATGCACTGTAAAAAATACACCATTGTCCTCTGCAGTGTAAGGTAACATATGTATAATGTATAACTCAAGTGCAGAGTCTGGATCCTGATGCCTAGAGGAGGGGGTGAGTCCCAAAGCAGTGGGGCCCACCAGTGGTTTCCCCTGTACCCCTGTGGGCCAGTCCGACCCTGCCCCCCTGCAGTGCACATGGTTTTGCCCAACTGCTAAAAAATTTGCTGCTGCGATCAACTCTGAATTAGGCCCTATGTCGGGCAGCCCGGGAGGGAAGGGAACACACTGTGAGATATCGCTCATGGGCATTTTGCAAAGTCAGCTAATGTATTATCAGCCACAAACCAGATTTTTTGGACACTCTCTGCTCTACAGTAGAGCATCTGATAAAAAGTCAAATCCAGATGTTTGGCCCATGTTAAGTATTCAACCTGGCCAATGTAATGGAGTCGGATACTGCAAGTCAACACAAAACAGCTCTAAAACTTTCAAAGAATTTAAAGGTGTGTTTTTTTTGGTTGAGGTAGATATGAAAATGTTGGAAATCAATTATAAGTAGACTTTTCAAGCACATTTTTAATAAACAAACATTTTTCAATACATTTTTACAAAAAAACCCTAAAAACTTTGATGTAAAAAAATAGGCCATGCAGTATACATGTCATTTTTGCACATTCTGCATAGGAAAATGCATTTGATACACAAAATTATGTATTTGGATGCACAAGTAGCTTATGCTGATTCAAATTAGGGATGAGCCGGTTCAGTTCATTGAGAACCGACTCCCTCCCCGAAGTTTGAGATTCGTGCCCGAATGCGATTATCAAATGTGTATCAAATGCGATTAAGGCTCAGTATTGCGTGCCTAACTCAGATCCGAAAATGAGGCAAAAAGTCATCATCCCGCTTTCGGATAGCATGAGTTTTGGATTCTATATATAGTACCGGTGATCGGCGCCATCTTCGCTCCAGACTTAGAGAGTGCACAGTAAGGACATGTTCCTTCTGTGCTCTGTGCTGTTAGGGAAGGAGCAAGCAGGGAGAGCGCAGAGCGGACAGGAGGGAGCAAATGGGGGCAGGAGAGAGCAGGGGGGTTGTTTTGCAGAAGTTGAATTGGATGTGCTGTCACTGTGTTAGGGCTCTGTCTAGTAGCATACTGTGGCTGTGTATGTATAGGACCAGGTGTTCTTTGTCTATAAGGGACTGTGTACTGACGTACACTACTGCTATATATCCTCTGTGTGTGATCCAAAGCAAAAAATATATTTCTATTGGTGTGTCACTCTGACTGCTAGTACAGTGGCTGCCGTACACTACTGCCATATATCCTCTGTGTGTTAACCAGAGCAAAAAATATATTTAAATTGGTGCATCACTCTGTGACCACTATCTGTACTGCCATACACTACTGCTATATATCTGCATATGATCCAAAGCAAAAACATATATTTCTATTGGTGCGTCACTCAGTGAGGACTACCAGTACTGCCGTACACTACTGCTTTACACTACTTGTTCTGTTTGAGTTCCAGAACAAAAAATATATTTCTATTGGTGCATCACTCTGACTCCTAGTACTGCGGCTGCTGTACACTACTGCTATATATCCATATATCATCTGTGTGTGATCCAGAAAAAAAATATTTCTATTGGTGCGTCACTGAGTGATGAATACCAGTACTGCCGTACACTACTGCTTATATATCTGTGTGTAATCCAAAGCCAAAAATATATTTCTATTATGTATTTGAAATGGGTGCTCTGTCTGCTGTATCTGAAAGGAGTGATCTGACCGTCCATCCAGGTGCTCTGCCACATTGTAAAATTAAAAAAATAAAAGCTAAAAACCAAAAGCCTAAAATTATAATTATAAAAAAACTATTTCTTTGTGCTGCACCCCAGTGTACTATACAATTTTTATTTTATTTTCATAAGTACTGTGACGCTGCAGATCTGACCGCAGTATATTATTTCCTACTCATAAACACATTGTGCAATGCTGTCGGTGTAGTCAACAGCAGTGTGTAATTATTATAAACATTTCTGAGTCATTTGTGGGACACTGTAGCTGCCGGTGTGTGATTTAAAATATACTTCTACATGTTTTGACTCATTTGTGCAACACTGTAACCGCAGTGTGTTATATAAAAAATAATATATATATATATATATATATATATATATATACAAAAAAATGTCTTCCACCCCGCGCTCAACCCACCAGCAGCAATATGGAGAAAGTCCCTGTTAGTGAACTTTCAAAGAATAACATAAACAAAAACAATAACCAATTGCGCTTGGTATAACTTTAAAACACTCAGATTTTAGTATTTCCAGTAGCTGTTCTTCCACGGTGTGGATTCTTATAACTGGTATCACCTGCAAGTATACCCTCACACCAGAGAACACACCCGAACAAAAAGACGGCCAGAATGGCCTAAATTAGATATGATACCAATTTGTTTTTATTAAAAAACATATAGAATTCCATAAATTCATATGAACATTTTTTTTTTTACAGATAAAAGGTTCCATACATTCATATAAGCATTCTTAAAAGAAAAACATCCAGATACAGTCAATAGGTTTTCTGTTCAAGCCTTTAAAGAACACCCTCACCCTTATAGGTGTATATTCTGTAGGGTGTATTAATGAACTAGATAAGAGACCGTAACGGATTCGACCCAACGTGTTTCGTCAGAACGACTTCATCAGGGGTTTCTGTATGGTATCACAAAAAAAGGAAGGAACAAAGGCCTTCATGGATATAAAACATCCATAGCCCATATATATAGGACCAACTTTTAATAGAGATGGATAATTCACCCAGAATGGTTGTAGGATGGTAAAACCAAGCATAAATGCATACGCCTTTAAGGGTATTCAGCTAGTTAATGAACCTGGTTGCAGACTCTTTTCAGTTTTTATGCAGGGTCTGTTAAATTTGAACCTGCAGCCACCAGGAAAGAGACACAAGTAACAGCCACATCCAAAACAATGTGGCTGTTACTTGTGTCTCTTTCCTGGTGGCTGCAGGAAATACAGAAACCCCTGATGAAGTCGTTCTGACGAAACGCGTTGGGTTTAATACACCCTACAGAATATACACCTATAAGGGTGAGGGTGTTCTTTAAAGGCTTGAACAGAAAACCTATTGACTGTATCTGGATGTTTTTCTTTTAAGAATGCTTATATGAATGTATGGAACCTTTTATCTGTAAAAAAAAAAAAATGTTCATATGAATTTATGGAATTCTATATGTTTTTTAATAAAAACAAATTGGTATCATATCTAATTTAGGCCATTCTGGCCGTCTTTTTGTTCGGGTGTGTTCTCTGGTGTGAGGGTATACTTGCAGGTGATACCAGTTATAAGAATCCACACCGTGGAAGAACAGCTACTGGAAATACTAAAATCTGAGTGTTTTAAAGTTATACCAAGCGCAATTGGTTATTGTTTTTGTTTATATATATATATATATATATCTTATTTAAATTAATATTTTATGCTGTGTCATCCCAGTATACATCCAGGGACTGCAGTTGCTCCATCCATCTAGGGGTGTTCTGCCAGTCCACCCTAAAAATAAGAATTTTTTTTTAATATTTTGTGCTGTATCTTCCCAGAATACATCCAGACGTGTTCCGTCCATTTCAGGGTGTAGCTCATATTCTTATTATAACTAATTATCCTATTTTCATAACTCTTCTTATGACCACATTATAATTAATTCAAAATAATATTATTAATAATAATTAGATAAATTAAAATTAAATAAATATAAATAAACTCTTCACACTCATACAGTGAACTTTCTGCATATCAGAGAGATCTTTGAGGAAATGAAGAATTTGATTCTAAATAAATAAAATTAAAATAATTTGAAATTAAATAAATTAAATCTAAAATATTATCTTTTTTTTATTCTTCTTTGCTTTAATCATCTTTTTGTGGACTGAAATCTTGAGCCTTGCCTAATGTGACTTTTTTAAATACTTTTTTTTTATATTTTGTCTTCCCAGTATATACATTCAAACGCTGCTGCTGCTGCATCCAGCTACCTTGGTGAAACCTTTTGGCCTAAACTGGATAAGACAATATTGTGAGCTGTAAGGTGTTCAGCATAGTCTGGAAATTAGTGGAAATGAATGTCATTGAGGCTAATAATACTGTAGGAACAAAAACACCCCCAAATTATGTTATTTTAGCTGTTTTGATGATTTAAAAAAAAAATACAGATCCAAAACACAAAGGAGATCCAGATCCAAAACTAAAACAAAACCCCCCAAAAATGTCCCAGTGCAAACTCCTCATTTAAATGATATGTAGCATAGCTTTATTCTGTGTGTAATTGCGAGTGTATCAGGCATGCTGCATATCATTTTAAACAGCAGAAACTGCTTATGCGTCCTGGAGGACTGGGGCTTATTTAGGATGTGTAATGCTTTATTCATGGGACTTTTGGGTGCCAATGGGTGACTTTCTCAGACACCGTGGTTCTCCTATAATAAAAGATGTATTCCAGTTGGTCCGAACATATCAGACGTTTTCTAGTCTGAATCAACTTGGATCCAACACGCAGAAGCCAGGAAATAGAAGCACGCCATTACATTGACCAAGTTATGGTAAATAGACACACATTTGTAATGTTTGATGTGGTGTGATAATTTTCTGGGTGTCATTATCGGCTTTCATTACATCCCGGCCTATGTGTGTTTCAGTTTTTCCACTTCCTTTCCAAACAATCTACTTTCCATCATTATATACACAATTCTTAACCAACTTTTTTGATGCTCTCTCTCTTTCCATTCATTTTCAACAACCTTACATACTTAATGCGGTAAACCCCACTAGCCAAAAACCAATACTATCTGCTCTTGCAAATTTTGCCTCAATTTCTAGCTTTCCATACTTAAGCTTAACTATCCTGGCTTTCATTTCCTGTACTATTCAATAGTAAATATATCATCTTTACTACTCTTACAATGGACATGTTTCAGATATGTATGCAAAACCAATGTTCGCTCAACTGTTGTTTAAGACACACACCTGGTAGCCCTAGGTTCATTTTGATGGTGAGCTGCTCCACTGTAGTGTGGCGGTTGGCCTTCACGCAAACTCTCACATCAATGGCATGTGGTGCGCTGCAGTTTCCACATCAGTTATTCGCAATGGTGCTATTTGTCCAGTCATGATACACCTTCACCACATCAACATGCGAACAAAAGCCAGTAATCATCCCATTTTGCTACTCTGATAAATAGCTCCTTTTACCTATGACAGCAATGAGTGATATGTGTGCAGATGGCCTGTCGCACACCTTATATACGCACCAAGCCAGTGCATGAAACATGACGTACTTCATGTGCTACATGCAGAGGTGTAGCTAGGTGTCATGGTGCTCAGAGAAAGGGTATGTTTTGGTGCCCCCTCTACTGTACTGAATTGGGGGCCTAGTCAACATGTGGTGGTTACATTTGAAAAGAAAAATATTGAAAAATCCTAAATTGGTGACAGGGCAACTTCCAGAACTTGTGGATCTCAGGATGAAAGTTTCCTTTGGGCGTCCCCTTTGATTAAAATAGGGACAGGGCTCACCAAAGGCATGCAGAAAAAAATATAGGAACATGGCTTCATGGGGAAGGGGCATGGCTACAGAATAGTACCGATTCAGATTACACCGCAAAGTATTGTCCATTATTTACATTACACCACACAGTATTGTCAGTTATTCACATTACACCACAGTGGTGTCGGTTATTCACATTATATCACAGTAAAACCCCTTATACACTTTATGCCACACAGTAGAGCCCCTTATAAACATTATGCCACACAGTAGAGCCCAGAGGCATTTTAACAGCGGAGGAGGCCCCTGTGAAGACTCCAGGAGGGCCCCTTCCTCTGCATGGCTCAGTAGTCTCCGGCATTGTGCCGGAGTCTACTGCGCATGTGCAGGTCTCCGGATACATGTCACCACCATGGACCGGAGACTAACATCATTACTGCGCATGTGTGGTGGACATTTTGGCTGCGATATTCACCGCAGCTTCAGTGCTTGACGCTGGACTCAGGAGAGGTAAGTATTAACATATGGGTGCTATGTGGGCAGTGTGTGCCCCCCCTGGACCCAGGGGCCTGTGTTCTCTGCACACATTGTACCCATTATAGAAACTCCAATGGTAAAGCCCCTTATACATGTTACACAACACAGTAGAGCTGCTTATTAAATTACATGCATTACCCCACAGTAGAGCTGTTTAGACACGTTACACCACAGTAGAGCCGCTTATACATGTTATGCAACAGTAGAGTCGCTTATGCATGTTACTCTGCAGCTTCTAATGAAAAGAGAGGTGCTGCAGCAGCAGCTGGGAAAGATAGTTGTGCTGCAGTAGCCGGGGCAGAAAGAGGTTCTGCAGCAGCGGGGGCAGAGAGTGGCGTAGTAGGACAGATGTAACCCTGCTGCACAGCTACAAGCAGGCAGTAAGACATATAAAGAGGGCAGCAGAGTTCCAGCATGTGCTGGATGTCAGTGTCTCCTGCTGTTGCCTCTGGTCTGCCCTGTTCCCTATCTAGTCTCTGAGTGCGAGAGTCAGTGGGCGCCCCTCTTCTTCTCCTCCTCCTGTTCTGTGGCTGCATGTACAGTGGCCCTCGGTATAGCGGGTGGAGGGCGGTGCACCCTCAAACTTTTCTGCTGACCAGAACTCATGCTCCACTAGAGCCACCCTTGCTACACCCCTGGCTTACGCTGCTGACATCAAATGTAGAAGGTGGTCATAATAATATGACTCAACCATGTAAGTGTTATTTGCATTGCCCTTTGAAATAATAACTAGAAAATGAACAGACAGCAGAATAATTATCAATAGATCACTGAGGGCTCTACAATTAGTAATCACACTATGGAGTTCAAAAGCATGAGGAACAAAAGCATATCATACTACAGTTTTTTTTACTTCCCTCACTTATTACAAAACTTTATTCTCAATACCAGTTTATAAGGTTTTTCAAATCCTATCTCCCATAACCACTTTCCTGGCATGGTCACATCAGATGCAACCACACCAATAAGTACTTGGTCACACAGGATATGACCAGTCAGATACACTGTGTTTGCTGCTGCAGGGAAGAGAAACTTCCTTCTGCTGCCACTTTCTGCCTTCCCACACCTTTCCCCAGTGTTTGCCCTGTTGTCGATCATTACTTATCGGTCACCGTGGCAGGACACCAAACCAGGCAGCTCCAGAGAATGGCAGCTGCTGGGGAAGGGTAAATTACCCCCTCCCCCCCAAGGTCCCCCTGTACCTGGGGGCTGTCCCAGTTGTTAAAACAAAAGTTGTTATGTTCCCAGTGTTCCGTATGATGTTTCGATGATTGCAAATGTTTCAAAATTATTATTTTTTTAACAAAAATAATTTTATTGTTGTGTTATATGTATTAAAACTGATTTTTTAAAAGATCGCCTCTGTGGTTTCGAGCACCTACCTGGTGTATTCTATATTGTTGGTGTCTGCTATATAGAAGAGGTTTGCTACCTCTTCACCAGGTGGCTGCTGATCTGCAGGTGCGAATCTACACTTGGATACACAGCTCCAACAAACCTCAGTCTTTATTGGCGACTATGTAGTACTCAGTATTGGCGATTATGTAGTACTGTATCTATTATTTGTTTGCTGTAGGTCTCATTGGAATTGACACAGTGCTCTTAACATTATTTTATTTAACTGTTATTATTTGCTTCACATTTTTAGCACTGATTTTTTTTAATGTATGCATAATGGTTGTTGCATTATAAATCAGAAATGCACTTTCAGCAATGGGAGAAGGTGGCCTGGTCTAATAAATCATGTTTTCTTGTGGATAGCCAGGTGTGCATGCATCATTTACTTGGGGGAAGAGATGGTACCAGGATGAAGTATGGGAAGAATTCAAGCTGACAGAGGCAATGTGATGCTCTGGGCAATGTTCAGCTGGGAAATCTTAGAATTATGTTAACTGTTATTTGCTTCACATTTTTAACACTGAGTATTTTTATCTATGTACAATGGTTGTTATATAATTACATTTTATTGATGGTTAATCTGTCACATTCCCAGTCTTTCTTTTTATGTTACAGTGTCAGCCACCCCTCTCTGTTAAATTGTATTCAGATTTTCATTTAAGACTTTACTCTAAAGAACCCATTTAATTTTTCCCTCCATTTTCTTTGGCTGGTAGCGTGGGCAATCTGACCGGTCTACAGCTATGCAGCCTTGTAGGCAGCAACCTGCAATGCACTGTGGACCTAATTCTGAGTTGATCGCAGCAGCAAATTTGTTAGCAGTTCGGCAAAACCATGTGCACTGCAGGGGGCACAGATATAACATGTGCAGAGAGAGTTAGATTTGGGTGGGGTGTATTCAAACTGAAATCTAAATTGCAGTGTAAAAATAAAGCAGCCAGTATTTACCCTGCACAGAAACGAAATAACCCACCCAAATCTAACTCTCTCTGCACATGTTACATCTGCTCCACCTGCAGTGCACATGGTTTTGCCCAACTGCTAACAAACTTACTGCTGCGATCAACACAGAATTACCCCCTGTGTTTTCTGACACCTCTCTATCAAAGCCTTCATTAACTTTTTCAACAGTTTGCGCTACAGTAGCTTTTTTATGGGATCAGAGCAGACTGCCGATCCTTCACTCTCCACGTGCATCAAAGAGCCTTGGGCATCTATGACCCTTTTGCAGGTTCACCAGTTATCCTTCATTGGACCAATTACAGTAGGTACTAGCTACTGCACACTAGGAACACCTCACAAGACCTGCAATTTTGGAAATGCTTTGACTAAGTCATCTAGTCAACACATTTTGAACCTTGTTGAAGTCACTCAGTTCCTTCGGTTTACCCATTTATGAATTATCTCATCTATTTGTATACTGTATTTTACAACCAATTAGTGAGTGTACAAATAGCTGAGATAATTAATACTTTTGTAGCCCGTGGCTACAACAGGCAAAACCTTCTAAAAACTTAGGAGACCATTTTAGGCATTGATTGAGAGGAATTATTTAGCATAAACTTAGTACTAATAAATCAAATAAATTACCATGGGTAACCCAATATAACACACTATCAGTTGTATTGTAAAAAAATGGTGTCCTTTAGTTAAATCTGAAGTGAGTTAGACTTAGCCAACACAGAGTTAACGCCATGTTATTCTAGAAGTAGAAAACTCTGTGATATTCTAGTTAAAATTAATCTGGAAACCAGGGTGGACTCAATTTCCACACATTTTTATCAACAAAAATACCAGGATGCTGTTAGTGTTCTTGCGGATAATTCAGTAGTGTTGCAAGCAGCAAGTACAGATTACTGGTACTTTGCACATGTGCAGGACGTAGTTTTGATCATTAATGCAGTAGGAGATACATGTAGTACATGCAGTAGTACCATGTAAGCAGCAGCGATAGCTACTCCAACCACATCTGAATGAGGGCCCTTGTGTGACTTGCAAACTTTTAATTACTCCTGATAATTTTTATCACCCACATGGGTAACAAATTCTCTATCCGGTTTCACTTAACATGTAATAGCAGTTCTGCAAACTATCAGATTATATGCTCATGTGGGCTATTTTACATAGGAAAAACACAGAAAAAAATTCAAAGAAAGGATGGCCTTACATTGGTCGGACATTTGTGCTGCACTGATAAGTGGCAATAGTGAGAAACCAATGACTTACTACTTTGCTGAATACAATGACTAGCGGTTTTACCCGTTCTTTGCACTTGGTGGTTTCTGATTTTCACGGTTGTACATATAAATGAGTGTTAAAAATTTGGTATATCTATAGAGATGTACATTTTAGATGTCTTAATCTAAGTAAGTATTAATCCATGGTTCTTGGCGTTACCCGAGAAGCACCCATAGCAGATACGGTAAAAAGTGACAGGACTATTGTTGTAGTTTATGAAATTCTACACACTGGAGGTGCAATCCATATTTTGATCCGATTGTCTATTTGGGTGTTATCGCTCATGCAATGCAAGCCATGCATCGGTAAGGATGTCATTATGTTAACCCCATTTTCATCCTCTTAGGGGAGGTTTATTACAATTCTAATTAAGAGAATTACTGATGAGTGAGTGAGTGAGGGCATTCGCATTTATATATATAGATAGACCCATACACCACAGTTGCATAGGGGAGGTGATTGTGGAGGGTTCTTGCTCAGATGTGCGGCACAGTGTATCTTTAAACTAGATGTATTTTCTCCCTGGGTTTCCATTTGCTTGTTTCCCAAAGTAGTGACAAAATCTTTTTATGACTAGAATTATTTGCATAATTATTCAAGACATTGGTATTTATTAGAGACTAAGGACTTCCTTCAAAGATGGATGCAGATTGTTGCATCCGCAGCAAGATCTACATTCATCTCACATGCTGGGGGCAGCCCAGCATGTGTGGCTATGCCTCACGATGAATCCACAATTAATTTGCAGATGCATCGATTTGTGTTTGATCCCTGCCTGCGCAGCGTGGTCCATCGCCTATTTTTATGGAGTGGATGCCTGGGACATCAATGCTACAGCCACGTCACAATTTTGCCCAACATGCCCCCACAATACCATGTCACCATTCCCCGCTGATATCAATCATCTTGCAGTTGCATCCTGGAAGGATGCGGTAGCAAGGTGTACATGCACAGGCCCCCCTGGATGCAGCCACTACATGTGAACATGAAGATGCGTCCAAGTCTAAATGTCCCCCAAGGTGACTCGATTACTGCAACTTTGAGGCAATAGCTGTTAAAACTGAGAGTTTGTAAACCATGGCTTGAAGGTAATCTCTGTGAAAACTGGATACTGGATGACTATGACTTGGAGACAATTGTAAAAATTGGATACTGGAAGACTGTGACTTGGAGATGGCAACTGTATAGACTGGATACTGAATGACTGTGACTTGGAGACTGTTTCTGCAAGAACAGGTTACTTGTTAACTGGGACTTGTAGACAACTGTGAATACTGGGTATTGGATGACTGTAACTTGGAGACAATAACTGTGTAGGCTGGGTGCTTTATGACTGGGACTTGGAGACAATAACTGTGAGGACTGGAGATTGGATTGCTGCGTGTCAAATACAAGAATTCCGAAAACTGGATACTTGGAAAACATGACAGAAGAACTCAGACTTTGGAAACTGAATTCTTGGAAAACGTGTCTGCAATACTCACACTTTGGAAACTGGATTCTTGGAAAATGTGACTGAAGAACTCTTTTGGCAACTATGCAGAGATCCCAAGGAACTACCAACAGCTCCGGATTACCCGGAGATTCCACCTAGCGAGCTGGCAGCCCATGGAGGCGGCGCCAGTGTTGGACTCTGAATCAGAGCGAGGAAAGAAGCAGAGTAATGTGCAGTTGAGCAAGGCAGGAGACTTTCAGGCACTCAAAACACTGAGCAACCAGGACACCCACAGAAGAATAGAGCAGAAGCATCTCCTAAGAAGGGCAACATAAAGCACTGGCAGTGTTCGATTCAAATTCAACCCCTTTTAAAAGGGGAAGCAGACTGAAATTGGCTGAGAAACCACAGAGAGCACTGCTACTGGTTGCAATGCATGCATTGGTTTCCAACATAGCTGCTACCATAACTGCAGACATACAAGAGAAGGCTTCTTTTCCCTGCTGAGTCCCCATACACTGATCTCTAATGCCCACACCTGCTGCCTCCATTAGACTCACTGCAGCCCCTTACACAGAGCAGCAACCGGCCAGCCGATGCTGCAACACTGTTATAACCCAGAAAGGGAGACCCCAAAACCCAGCACCGACGGTAAGACCCTGGACCCTGACCACAGGTCACATGCTCCAGATCACCCAGCAGGTGCACAAATAGAGTTCACCAACTGTCACATTTTGTAGATCACCATTGTGATGCATTGGAAATGGCAGGTGGACGTTTTGTCACATAACTCTGAAATGAAGCAACCAATTACAACACCAATATTTTTCTGCATTTCTACAGACAAAGACCTATAATTTGGTATATGATGTGCCCTGCTCAGAGAAATATGTCACTCATAAAGGTCATCCTTCTGCTATTAATATATCAATGTGCTGTTCAGTTTTGCTGAAATATGAACACACCCAAACTTAAGGGTTCCAAGTTTAATCTAGTCCCAGTTCAGAATTACTCAGGAGTTCACAGTGGAGCCGAGTCTCGACTCGGGTCTGCAGTCAGTTCGAAACTTGGATTTAAAATCCGAACTTGGGTTATGCATTGCATGTAAACAGATCCTGATCAAAATTTAATGATTTTTAAATCGATTATATTCTATTGCGGTGTGAATATAAGCACGCATACACTGGCATGCGCACACATCATGGCCCTAAGGTATTGCCATACCTGCCTTTTCTTCCCTTTGTGGGTTGATCCTTCTATCCCCAAACAGAATACATGGTTACCTACTGCCATCTATGCTCATTTTGCACCACATCCCCCTCCCCTGCTCACAAACTCTGGGTTGAGTGACATCGGATGAGCATTCTCCTGGCGAAATACCTCTTCATTTTTCTCATGAGGGCCATCCACCATATCCAAGATTATCTAGACTCTTGTATTTTCTTTTCCCCTAACTTTATGGTACCATAAATGCTTTCAATATGCATTACTTGGGCTTAATTCTTGGATACCATGTAAGGCATTAAGAATTTTCCCAAAATAACTAATGTCATCTTCACAACAAAAACAAGCAGGTTTTTTTTTTCTCAGATTCTTCTGATAAAGACATAGAATAGCTTTACAGTACATCAGTTTCTTTTTAACAGAATGAAGGTTTTGCTTGCTCAGACCTCTTACAGGATTACCAATTGGCCAACTTCTGCTGGAAACAACTCTAGCCTTCAGCGTTGTAGCACTGAATTGACTATTGGCATAATTCACTGGTAACTCATCCTCTTTCAAAAAGATACTATCATTGTCACGTTTAAATACAGAAAGGAGGATCACAAATTATAGGTGATCTAAGGTGTAGTGATTACCTGCAGGAATAATCACCAATAATGTTTTCAAGTGACTGTATATCTATTATTTTGTATTATTTCAGACTAGATGTGACAAAATGGCTGACATGCAATGTCCTGCACTTAACCTCAATCCATCCAGGCTGAGGGAGATCTGCAGACCATAAAGTTTGAGATGACATGTGCAAGGACCAGACCAGAGGTTATAAATACTGATAAGAGGGAGATGTCCAGATCAATTACCTGATAGTGACCACTGATGACAGCTATGATTGATGGAGACAGGAGACTGGGAACAGCGCTAAGAACATCTGTGGGCGCCCGGGACTCACCTTTATCACGCTGTTTTGAACTGACTCTATCAGTTTATATTTTCTGGTAATTCTATTGACTCTATCATGGCTGTTTAGACTATCCTTGTATACTACTATATATGGAGCAAATCTCTTCATTTTTAATCATTAAATGTCATATAATAATAATCTGTACTTCACTATATTATCTAAATTGTTTTTTGGGTTTAACTGGAGTACGTTTTGGCAAAGAGAGCGTTTCTTTGTACACATTGTGGTGGATGTTAGAGGAACCTCTTTTTGTGGTATAGAACAATTCAGCTGCACACTGTCAATTAAGCGCACTTTGGCTGATCTCACGTTTTCTCTTTTTTCTGTATTTGCACAAACTTCAGAGTGTTATCTAACATTTTTTTCCGCTTCTGCTTTGCCCACTTCAATGTGGTACTATTTCTGAGTTGCAAAGAGCTGCTCTTCCAGCTGGGCACTTTTTTTCATGGCACTTTGAGTATGCAGAAGATTGCTCTCCATATCTTAAATTCAGCAAGTCTCATCTTTTGTATGGCTATTTCAGATTCTGCCACTTTCAATTTACTCTGAAGCTCCAATTCTCTGGCATTCATTTCCATTTGAAGATTTTGCAACTGTTTCTTTGTACTTGACAAACATTTCTCAAGGTTCTTATTTTCTCCTTGCGACTCCTTAAATACACTATGTACAATGGTAAAGATATTTTTTCAAACCTTCACTTTGCTCTACTGTTTCTTGCATCTCAATATGCTTTCCACAGTTGGACGTACTGTACAGAGGTTGCGCTAGAAGTTACCAAGTTGGTCTGGAGTGTGTTTATCTACTTCTCCAAATTTGCTTCAAGATGGACAACCTTCATTTTTTCTTCATATTTTTTGAATCTGCAGCATCTGGAAATATTTCTCCCTTTTCTCCAGAGTATTCACAGAGCTTCTCAGCCTAAGAAGTGCTCTCTGATTCACAGTCTTTAAGTATTTCTTGTGTGGTCACAATTAAAGAATATTTTTCTTTTAACACTAGAGTCCACTATTTTTTTTAGTACCACACACCTCTGGCACAATTCAACAATGTATTGCTCTTTCTTTTCAAAAAGCACCTCATTCTCATGTTTTTTTTTACAACCTTTCATTCTTTGTGAGAAGCACATCATCCTCATATTTTGTAAGACATTTTAATGCTTCAAACTGCCAATTTGAGTTCTGTTTCTTTTAGAGCTTTAAACTTCATTTCTCTTGTTTAAAGGATATTTTAAAAGAGGACAACTCACCATACATTTGTTCAACAACTTGCTTATGTAAAAATCTCTCTTCAGCTGATTTTCTCTTTAAGGGGTCTATTTATCATTACTTAATTTCTAGAAAAGTAGGTGAAAATTTGCATTTTCACCTACTTTTCTATAAATTGTCAGACCCATTTATCATTCATGTAACACAGGAGATATCTCCTGGTTACAATTCTCCCCTGATAATTTCCAGTCCCCATATCTTAGTATGGGGATGTAGAAATTACGTGATTCAACAAGTTCTGAAAATGTTTTTTTTTTCTGGAATCCTGGCAGTAAAAACGTGTGCCATCCTGAGATGGTGTACAGCCCTGAATTTGTGTATGAGCTGCCATTTACACTACTGAGGTATACAGTATATTCTTGTGGGTGGTTCAAATGTCTGGTAGGAGCAGAGGCTCCAGGTTTTAAAAAAGTGATAAACTGCCCTGTGCTGGATCCTTCCACCAAATTTGTCATGTCATAATGTCACAAAACATCAATAAGTTCTTAAGTCCACAGTTCCAAGCACCCTGCAAGCCAATTCAGGTGCCATGGGGCAGTGATAATGTTATCCCCTAGGCCCTGTGGGCCCACGCAGTAGTACCACAGACATATCCTTATTTTTGATGATCAGAGGCTTTAGAATTGTAGAAGCTTAGAAACAGCAGATGTTAACCTAATATGAAGCTGGGGGCTCCAACAGTACAGTGGACAAGACAGTGGCCAGTGAGTCACAGTGGAACAAAGTGGTATGGAGTTGGGGGCCTGAACTAATGAGCAATATGTCCAGTAACTGCTAAATCTATGACATCCAAATGTAAGGACATTCTGCTGCATGGTCCCAGATGACCTTAACGATAGTCAGAGGTCTGGCAAAGCTCACTAAGTGTGCAGGCCAGGAACCTCAGTGCCTGAATATTTGCAGCTAGATTACATCAATAATAATATACAATGACTTGGTGCTGATATAGAGCACAAACAGATATTGTGGTATCTCCTGAGATAGATGGAATGCCAGGGTCAACAGTCAGCTGGAATATTACCATAATTTTTCTTATTTCCATCTGCCAACATAGCTGGGCCACATGGAAGTTGGAGTTTATGAAATATGCAGAACCAGTGGGGCCACAGACCAAGCATTTATAAGTAATGCTACGCTCAGCAAAGGCTGCTACTCTCACGAAAGGCCTCCAGGCTGATCTTACACAGTTATAGACATTCCTACTGCTTAGAGAATGAGGGTAGGCTAACTGATTGCAGGTTCAAGAAGAGCAGGACACTGATCATCCATGAAGGCAGGGTAGGAGCCGACATTCTCAGTTAGGTGTGATGAAGCATAACCGGATAGCAGTTGATGTTTCTGAGTTCTATGATAGATTTAGGCACATAGATGTTGTCACGGGCACGCCCACCCCCAGAACCCCTTCCAAGTCGGGTGGTTGTGACTTGGTGTTATGCCAAGTATCCTAACAATAAACTAGATTGGTCTTCCACCACCAAAAGCTTTTGGGCTACTCCCACAGTGGCCCTTCCGTTACACTCACAGTATATATGCTTTATAAATCAGTAGCATGTGCCTCACAAAGTCATAGGTTAAGAGAACAATATCATAATGAGAAATTAAGATTAATTTCAAGAATAACTTCAGAGCTAACAGTTACAAAAAAAAAGATTACTATGATTATTCAAAAAATGCACACAGGTTATAGATGATTTCCAAAAAACTAGCAAAAAGGGTAACCCCGATTCAGCTAAAACCACACATTTTAATCCTTCCAGTAAACTGCTAGAAGGATTACCTTTTGTTATTTTTTAACCCTTCCAATACCAGAATTACTGGTTTGTGTGCTTGTAATGAGGGTTTCTTTGTCATGGTTACTTAAATATCTACTTCATTCTGTTGGAAGCCTAGGGATCTGTGATTTTGTCAATATGCTGGGTAGCTGTATGGCTTTTGTCAGGACAGAGTTTCAACACCTCCTTAGACTTAGTGTCTTTGGCCTGTTTGTGTGACCATCTGCTGTATATAGTAAACAGACCTCTTTACAAACAGATTCATGCCTGGTGGTTCAGAAGTGGTCCAATTTGATTGTAATAAATGGGTTTTACTGGGTGAGGTCCATGAGCTCACCCAGCCTGCAACTGGTTTCATAGATGAGATTGAAATTAGAGATGTGCGGCTGGCACTTTTCATGTTTTGTGTTTTGGTTTTGGTTCTAATTCCACTTTTGTGTTTTGGTTTTGCCAAAACCACCCTTTCGCGTTTTGGTTTTGGTTTTGGATCTGTATGATTTTTAAGAAAAATTGCTAAAATCACAGAATGTGGGGGTAATTTTGATCCTACTGTATTATTAACCTCAATAACATTCATTTTCACTCATTTCCAGTCTATTCTGAACACCTCAAACCTCACAGTATTGTTTTTAGGCCAAACGGTTGCACCGAGCTGGCTGTATGACTAAGCTAAATGACACAAGTGTGCGGCACAAACACCTGGCCCATCTAGAAGTGGCACTGCAGTGTCAGACAGGAGGGCAGATATTAAAAAGGCCCCAAACAGCACATGATGCAAAGAAGAAAAAGAGGTGCACTGAGACTGCTGTATGACTAAGCCAAGTGACACAAGTGTGCGGCACAAACACCTGGCCCATCTATGAGTGGCACTGCAGTGTCAAACAGGATGGCACTTTTCAAAAACTAGGCCCCAAACAGCACCTCATGCATAGATGTAGAAGAGGGGCAATGAGGTAGCTGTATGACTAAGCTAAGTGACACAAACAATTGGCCCATCTAGGAGTTGCACTGCAGTGGCAGACAGGAGGGCAGATATAAAAAAGAAGGCCCCAAACAGCACATGATGCAAAGAAGAAAAAGAGGTGCACTGAGGTTGCTGTATGACCAAGCTAAGTAACACAACCACCTGGCCCATCTAGTAGTGTCACACAGTGGTTGATTGTTGAAAGTGGGTTGCAATTGTTTGGTCCACTGACAGCATCTTCTGCATGCCCAGGTCATTTTTAAAATTTTTTGCAATTTGTGGACTTATACGGCAGTACCCCAGGACTAATACAACAGTACCCCTGGACTCAGATGACAGTGTCAAACAGGATGGCACTTTTCAAAAACTAGGCCCCAAACAGCACCTCATGCAAAGATGTCGAAGAGGTGCAATGAGGTAGCTGTATGACTAAGCCAAGTGACACAAACAATTCCCACTGGAATTATACGTCCAAATCACTGGAATTAAATGTCAAAATCACTGGAATTATATGTCCAAATCACTGGAATTAAATGTCAAAATCACTGGAATTATACTGCAAAATCACTGGAATTATACGTCCAAATCACTTGAATTATACGTCCAAATCAATAGAATTATACGTCTAAATCAATGGAATTAAATGGCAAAATCACTGGAATAATACATTAAAATCACTGGAATTATACGTCAAAATCACTTTAATTATACGTCAAAATCACTGGAATTATATGTCTAAATCAACTGAATTAAATGTCAAAATCACTGGAATTATACGTCCAAATCATTGGAATTATACTGCAAAATCACTGGAATTAAATGGTAAAATCACTGGAATTAAATGGCAAAATCACAGGAATTATACTGCAAAATCACTGGAATTATACTTCCAAATCACTGGAATTATACTGCAAAATCACTGGAATTATACAGCCAAATCACTGGAATTATACGTCCAAATCACTGGAATTATACGTCCAAATCACTGAAATTATATGTCCAAATCACTGGAATTATATGGTAAAATGGAGGTTGAAGGCTTCCATCGTCATATGAAGCTGAAGCACTAGTCATGAACATAGGCCAGGGAATTGTTGTTCTACATTATTTTTCTGGAGTTATATAACAAAATATGCGGCACAGGAAAGCGTACCCCTACACCTCACAGGGAAAACCCTGTAAAAATGATTTGGATTAAATATTAATAACCCCTTTATTTGGAGTAAATAATATACAGCACAGGATAGCGCCACTGAACTTATATGGCAGCACCACTGGACTGATGCAGGACAACACAGCACCACTGCATTGGACTGGATTTATACAGCAGCACTGGACATATGGCAGCAGAGGACACCACCACTGTTAATGGTCACTGGACTGACTGATGCACAGGACACTACCACTGGTCTGATGCAGGAAAACACAGCTAATTATACAGCAGCACTGGGCATATGGCAGCAGAGGACACCACCACTGTGACTGGTCACTGGACTTGCTGATGTACAGGACACTACCACTGGTCTAATGCAGGACAACACAGCAACACTATAAGGGACTTATTATTATATAGTAGCACTGGAAATATGGCAGCAGAGTATACCACTGTGACTGCCTGGTCACTGGAATGACTGATGGCTGATGCACAGGACACTACCACTGGTCTGATGCAGGACAACACAGCAGCACTGTAAGTGACTTGTTATTATTATACAGCAGCACTGGACATATGGCAGCTGAATATACCACTGTGACTGCCTGGTCACTGGAATGACTGATGGCTGATGCACAGGACACTACCACTGGTCTGATGCAGGACAACACAGCAACACTGTAAGGGACATGATATTATTATATAGCAGCACTGGGCATATAGCAGCAGAGTATACCACTGTGACTGGTCACTGGAATGACTGATGGCTGATGCACAGGACACTATCACTGGTCTGATGCAGGTCAACACAGCAACACTGTAAGGGACTTGTTATTAATTATTATACAGCAGCACTAGACATATAGCAGCAGAGTATACCACTGTGACTGGTCACTGGAATGACTGATGGCTGATGCACAGGACACTACCACTGGACTGATGCAGCACAATACATCACCACTGAATGGATGCAGCACAACACAGCACCACTGGACCGGACTTATACAGCTTCACTGGACATATGGCAGCAAGAGGACACAACCACTGTGACTGGACAATACAGCACAAGACACGGGCACCGAGAGAACGGAGATACGTCCTCTCTCTACACTCTCGAATGCCGGAGTGAAAATGGCGGTGACGCACGGCTCCTTATATGGAATCCAAACCCCGCGAGAATCCGACAGCGGGATGATGACATTTTGCCTCGTTCTGGTTTCCGAGTCAGGCGGGAAAACCTGAGCCTGACTCGAATCCATGCTCGCAGCGTGAAGTCCGGTAGGGTTCGGTTCTCTGATAACCGAACCTGCTCATCTCTAATAAAAACAGTGAAATATTGACATAAAGTATAACAATGATTTGTTAATATCAATGTAGTCACTGTGGTTGTAAGAGTATATCTATTGTGAATTAAATCTATAGTACTGTATGTGAAGAATCTACCTGTCTGGCACTCATTGTTGTTAATGACCGTGCTTTTATATACTGCTGTCATTGTGGGGGATTTTAGCCTCAGGCAGATTATTTCTTTTTATGTAATAACGGATACTTTTTAACTTGATTTTATATCCTTTTTTGCATATATTTCAAGAAATTTCAGTTTATAAGAAGGGTGAATGCAAACCACTTTGGCACCCCATGTGGTCCAAGTAATGCCCTATTATAGGTGCTACCCCAGTCCCATCTATAACCATGTATGTAGAGGGGGGAATTGGAGAAATATTAACCTATTCGGACTGTGACATCTTTTCCTTATTACCAACATAGAAGTGCAGCATTTGGCACTCACAGTAAATGATTGACATAAGCACCCATAAAAATCCTATAGACTTGGCATACAGTGTACTTCTCATAATTTAACAGTTTAAGGCTTTTTCTTCATTTTTTAACCTTAGTTTTGTATGTTCAGACTTCTAATCTAAGTTTTATTATTAAATCTTGTAACTGAATATGAATCATATAATAATATAATATTGTCTGAGTAAATAAAATGATAGTAATAATTTGAGACTTACAATTGAAGAAATGCCCTCTGTGATCTAATTAATATATATCATTTACAGAAAACCTAAACATTATATGGATATTATTTCAACAAAATTAGCAATTTACTTTGTTTTTATGAGTCACAAGGTAAAAGTAGTATAAGTCATTTGTCAAGGGCTTCAGATAGGTCTATATTGTTATAAGATACAGTAGTCCAATGTGACCATTGAAGTAGACCTAGTACAGTACCACTTCCCAAACACCGTAAGGAAATTAACACATTAAATATGGAACACATAATTTGAAAAGGGTATGACTTCTGTTTTAATAACTTTTTTGTTTGCAGTTGCATTAACAATCCATCCCTGAATATATGTCAAATATTGACTTTTTTAATTTTACGTGGATTGGAAATTACTGCACCATACACATCTTTGCAATGCAGGGTATGCCCATAGAATTATACTCCGTTCACTTGTTAACCTCATTATAGATAGGCTTACCATAATATCCCTTTAGACTGTGACACTCATGAATTACACAGGTTTTGTGGCTGGCTAAATTCAAGCATTTCAACTGGTTTTGATCAGCCATAGAAGCTGTGTAATTCATGAGTGTCCTGGGTTAAAGGGATAGTATGGTCAGCTAAATTATATATATATTCCAAAAAATCTATTCAGTATATATATACTAATATTCTTACAAAAATGGACAAATGTGGTGATAAAGAGATATATGCTGTTCTGATTCATGTTATGAATACAATATACTGACATATTAATATGGCTTTTCTCTCTGAACATTAATACTAAATGTGTCAGTAAGTTGTATATATTCTGAAATGCATCATTTGTGAGAACAGGGAAATGCTTTTCAGCTTTTTATAAAGGTACCACTAGACATTAGTTTGTCCGGATTATACAGACACAATAATAAATTAATATTTCTCATCCACAATTTATGAGATGAGAATTCGGCCTCTGTGTATGTCATCCACACATGATTGACACAATACTGCGATACATTTAACGGTAGACCCATATCAAGAGTAAAAATATTCACAAGCTTCCACTTGTGGTAAGGTGAATCACCCTTACCGATTACTATTTTTCAATTGAAAGTGGAGGTTTATTACATACCCCTCAGCAAAAAAATATTTTTCCTAAAAATATTTATTTTTTGTTGTATTTTGACACTGCTTTCAGATCGCCAGGTCGCACCCGGGAATTCGAAAAGGGCATCATTATGATGGGTCGGGTTGCCATCGGGGGCCATGGCGGCATCAAGGGCGGGTGCAGGGGCAGCACTGAGAGATGAGATCCTCCCCGTGCAACCTCTCCCTATGCTGTGAAGGGATCCTGGGTTGCATTGACCCAGGTAACCCGTTCACACTGCACCTGACCCTGTAATAACCCAGGAATAACCCTTCTTTATTCCCGGGCTGAATTACCAAGTCAGGCAACCCAGGATTTCTGGAGTGACCCTTTAACAGCACTCAGTGACCTGCGTCGACCTGGCAATAAACTGGGTTGATACCAGGTTATTAGTGCGGTCTGAAAGGGGTATGAGTAAAGTCTTAAATATTTTACCTAAGTTTGAATAAAAGTTATATTTTAACATTTTCTATACATATTGTACAAAGTGTTCCCCCCAAAAGGAGTATTTTCTTCTGGTATCTCTCCCAACCTCTTCTTGTGACCGTACCCTGTTTTGATTTATTTAGCATTACCCAAAATTCCTGGTGAGTACCGCCATCCCTGAGTTACATGTATGGGACTCTTATCTGTTATCTCTTGTAATAGTTGGTCTTAGGATCATTCTCTTACCTTCCAAGTCTTGTGCGAAATAAACCCTCAATAAAATCAGGGAATCTCTAAGTTGGACGTTCCTCTGCAAATGTCAGGGCTCTGATGAAGAGTATGCAACTGATGTGGCGGCATCAGCTAAGTTCTTACATCATTATCTCAGGTCACATTGTTGTTAGATGAGGCCAATTCAACACACAATTTTTAGGAATATATTTAGTAAATCCTGTATTTTTTACCATAAACCCACCAGCTGCTAAATAAATTTACCCCTAAATAATTTTGTTCTGTTTGACTAAGGACAGGTTCACAAGTTGATTGACCAACAAAATGAAATAGTGATTCTAAATAGATATTGCATAGCATCCAACTCTATTACTGCCTCCTACTTTGTTTTGTCACCTATTTTTAAAACAGGTGATAAGTTAAGATACTGTATGTATTTGTTTAGCTAACAGTATCTGTGAGCACATTACTCTGCATTCCTATTTGTATAAGAAATGGGTTGTAATGAATATATGCAGTTGTTTATGCCCCCAAATCAGCTGCAAACTGACTAATTATAAAAATAAACAAACATTTTATTCAACTCAACTTGGGTGCAATCAGTGGACACATTTTAACCTACTCATTAAAGTTGTTAGTTTACATTTATACTTTATAGACTTAGAGTCAACAAGCTAAGTTAATTGTAATTTGCAATCAAATAAATTATTGCTTCCTGGAGCCTTATTTTTTTTTCTTTGCTAATTTGCATTATTCTTATTTCAAGCAGTAATATGGCTGGATGTTTTTATAATGAAGACACAGGCATGTGCAAAAATCCTTTCTAAATCTATCTTGACACTTCTTAGATGTGAACTTTTAAGTAAAGTCTGCCAGGTAACCTATTATACTATTAGAGAGACTTTTGGCTACCTGCTGTACCCACTGATTAGATTATATAATTTCACAAGTTCACATCTTAAAGAAACACTAAGGTTTTAGGCCAATTACTACAAAGTGCTAAAACTGCTTTACTTGGTAATTTGTGCAGCAATTAACACAGCTGTAGATTTATTTTTGAACTCTGGAACGCATTTGTTTCAAGGTCAGAGGTTTGAGGTCAAGCAATATAAAGGATGGTAATATTTTATAGTCAGTATTATAATAAGGTATGAAAAAGTAGAACTATTTCTGTACATTGAAATAGTGTTTCACCATATTCATTGCAAAGAAAAAAGACTACAAGGTATTAATCAATCCAACTTTACGCAATATTTATGTTGCTTAATGGCTAAACTCCTAATGTGTTCTGATTGCGAAATTCATTATACCCACTTTGTATGCCAGGGAAGACAATATACTAATTTATTAATTGCAGTGCTTGCCAATTCTCTTTTGGCTCACCCATTTTCCAGGCATTGACATTTTCCAACTCATTATACTGGCTTCCTTTGTTTCACTACTTTGATTCACTTATTTACCTTTATATTTCAATTAACTTTAACATTATGTTTTCAAAATTACTATTATTAACCTTTTTTTTAAAATGGAAATGTAAAACATAATTTATTGTAATTGGTACATTAAAGTACAAAATACAATTAAGCAATGTAATGAAATAATGTCATGAAATAGATAAAATACTGCAGCATGCTCTGGTCCCTGATTTACTAACTTATGTTAAGTGAGAGTCCCAAAGGCTAATGTGTGGTCTGTGCATCTGCAAGTGGGAAGCTGCACCATCCATTGATTTTATGCCATCTGGCATGACCATCTAAATTAGTATCGGCACTTGCACCAGCCTCGGGCTAGCTGCAATAGATCCGTCAGAAATATATTACAGTTCACTCAAAATCACATAAAGCTGTACATACTGCACATATCCACAACATGCCCATGACACTTCCACAAGCTGGGACTGTGTTGTATGGGGTTATATGTTTTTAATACTTTTTAGATGCCATTTTGTCCACGTGTAACTCCATTTTGTATATGTATGATCTCATTGCTTTATATATGTACATTTTACCAGGATTAGTGCTTTGCAGACATATAGGCACCAGTTAGAAATATAGTCTCACATTAAGTTACAAGTTGTCTTTCATCTTTAACCTAGTGTGAAAGACATAGTGAGTGAGGAGTGTACACAACTTTTAGGCTGGCTGATTATACTAAATATATGTTCCTATTATCAGAGTCTCAGATGGAAATTGTCTAGTAAGATGTTTGGGGTATTGTGTTCATAAGTGGGTGAAAGCGGACACCTGTAAGTATATCATAAATTATGTTATTCTGAACAACTACTGCACCCAGCTACACAGACACTGAATGTAATATCTGTTAAGACACTGAAAGTAATCTTAGAGCAGGGCTATAAAGCCAAGAGACTTACACATAGAAAGGAGTTCCGATCAAACCTCATTCTGCTACAGTGGATCTTGGGGGTAATTCCGACCTGATCGCATGCTATGATTTTTTTGGTGCGCTGCGATCAGGTCACTACTGCGCATGCGTATACACCACAATGCACAGTCGCATCGTACAGGTACAAAGCGGATTGTTGCTGAGCGATGGATTTAATGAAGAATCCATTCGCACAGCTGATTGCAAGGAGATTGACAGGATGAGGGCATTTGTGGGTGGCAACTGACCATTTTCTGGGATTGTTTGGAAAAAGGCAGGCATGACCAAGCGTTTGCAGGGTGGGTGTCTGATGTCAATTCCGGGTCGGACAGGCTGAAGTGATCGCAGCGGTTGAGTAAGTCCTGGGCTACTCAAACTGCAAAAGATCTTTTTGTACTGCTCGGCTGCACATACGTTCGCACACTTGCACAGCTAAAATACACTCCCCTGTAGGCGGCGACTATCTGATCACAGCACTGCAAAAAACTGCTAGCGAGTGATCAGGTCTGAATTAGGCCCTTAGTCTTCTACAAATCCACTTCAGCTTTAATAATTCATACAGTTATTAAAAATGGACCCTAAAGGTGACTGGACTTCATTATTTAAACTACTTAATCGATGACAATCATCTGGGACAGATCTTAAAACATCTGAGATAAGAGATAAGTATTCTAATTTGTTCTTGCTATTATTATAACTGAATATAACTTGTTACATACCTGCATGTATTTTTTATTGTAACTTAGATAAATAAATGCTTATTCTTTTTGAATTGTCCTGTGTCAGTCTCCATATTTAACACATTGTATCCAAGAACCTCGGTCGCTTGAGTTTTTCAACCGACAACATGTACCATCCACTCCCACTGTCATTGCCCAGTTGCCACCTCAAAACTCATAATTTAATGGAAAAACAAATCTACCAAGGCTCCGTCAGAATAAGACAAATGCATAAATTTACATCTGTGTATGTACTGTGTCGAAAAACCTGCCATTTGTGACCATGCACAGACACCCTTCTGACTAAGGCCCATATATACTGTAAATCAACTCTTTTACCCAGCCACCTCTGTGTTACTCTTATTTGAGTTCAATCACCACATCAAGAAGGTGCATGTCATAGATCTACATTTATAATTTACATTAACCCTATGTGCATTTTAATACATACTGTACATAGTGATTTGATAGAAAGGATTTAATGTCTCTGTTTAGAGTTGTATTCTCTTCCATTGTCAGACTTTAACACTTTTAAGTTGTAGTAGTTTGAGTTTCTAGTGATCTCTAGTAGTTTGCCATTTTGCCCATCAATTCACTCTTTATTAAATGTGTGCCATTCTTGTGAAGTCTTCGATGAATGTTATGAATAATCGTTCTCTACACTAGACTTTAAGGGGTATATTTGCAGCGTTTTTGAAGTGGAGATGTTGCACATAGTACTAATCATATTCTACTTATTTATCTAGCAACTTCTAAAAGATAATAGCTAGAATCTGAATGGTTGCTATGGGCAACATCAATACTTCTAAAACACTGCACTTTAGTAAATATACCCCTAAGTATTTTTTGCTATAGGACACATATGGCATTGAGGTTTGTCCACATGTCTTGCATATAGAACACATCTTGGATTTCTTTAACTTTCGTTTCACCTTCTACTTCAAGGTGGGTTTTGACTGTTCCAACTGTTGTAGCTGTAAGTAGGAATGTGTCCTATTCCTCTGACTGTGATAGGACCAAATGGGTTCAGTGGGTTACTGTGGGTGATTGTGGCTGGGATCACATGGGTTGTGAACCACTCCTGATTGCAATGAAAATATTGCATTTACAGTATAACCTGTTGCTATATGTGTACTAGTTGTTAATAGTAGACACCAGTGGAAAGTATAGTTCTAGACACTCCAGCCAGATAGACCTTACCAGGACCTTTTACAGAATGGTAGTTTACAGATTGGGTACAGCTATACTCACACTATACTGTATATATATGCAGATGAGATGGAGCTGAGCACACACCAGACCAGCTAGTCATGTATTTAGACAGATTCAGGATTATGCTATGTCCCCAGTGGAACTGAGTAGATAAGTACACATCTGTGATCCACTGTGGTGCTCAAACAACACAGTAACAAGATGGTACTGGAAATATACAGACTAAAAATGCAAGCCTTCTAGGTAAAGGAAAATGCTTCATCTAATGAAGCATTATAGAGGAAGTGCATTAGCACACTCCATACAGCAACATACAGTATGTGATATATTAATCACATGGGAATGGACTGAAGCAAAAATGACTGCATTTTTCATAAACCCCTAATAATTTGCATAAACAATTGACGGACCGAAAATAGAATTTCTGGATCTTGTAGTAATACAGGTTGAGTATCCCATATCCTAATATTCCGAAATACGGAATATTCCAAAATACGGACTTTTTTGAGTGAGAATGAGATAGTGAAACCTTTGTTTTTTGATGGCTCAATGTACACAAACTTTGTTTAATACACAAAGTTATTAATAATATTGTATTAAATGACCTTCAGGCTGTGTATATAAGGTGCATATGAAACATAAATGAATTGTGTGAATGTAGACACACTTTGTTTAATGCACAAATTTATAAAAATATTGGCTAAAATTACCTTCAGGCTGTGTGTATAAGGTGTATATGTAACATAAATGCATTCTGTGCTTAGACTTAGGTCCCATCACCATGATATCTCATTATGGTATGCAATTATTCCAAAATACCGAAAAATCCAATATCCAAAATCCCTCTGGTCCCAAGCATTTTGGATAAGGGATACTCAACCTATAGTACTAATTTTATGGAAACAAATTTGATTTTGGCTTCCATGTAATTAAAGGAAGTCATTTATAATAAAAAATGTTTGTACTACACCAGTTGCCAATATACCAGATGCCACCTAAACAGCTGGGAAATTAATATTCTGTTCTCCCAAATTGCTGTACTTGACTTTATAGAAATACCACAACAGAATCTTTTGGGCATCATGCAGAGATATTTAAAAAAATAATTAGATCGTGGCTATACTTCAAAAACCATAGACAAAGGCTTGGAAAGGGCTAAAAGCCTAGAACATGCAGTAAGTCACTACTAGTAGAGCTGCACAATGGACCATTTTTACTGAATCAGTTTTGGCTCTGATTTGTCATCTAGCTTTGGCTTTGGATTTGCCAAACCGCTGTGACTGGTTTTGTATTTGGATTTTTTTTTTAAACATTGACAATTTTTTTTTTAAATCATCTAATTTGGGCCTTTATTCCTAGAGTAACATTAATTTCCAGTCATTTCCAGTCATTTCCAATCAATTTTGACCACCCCACAGTTAACAATATTGTTATCACCATTATTTGGCAAATCTGCAGCGACCTCGTTGGTTACTAAACAACAGAGCATCGGCACAAAAACATGGCAGTTTATAGTACATCTGTGAAGCAGTACCACACAGCAGTGGCAGAATTGGTGCAATATGGAATTGTCCTTTGGGCCCTCCCTTCCACCCTTATGTTGGATATTAAAAAGGACATGAACAGTTTAAGAAACCAAGAACTTCAGTGACAGGGATTGACACTTTTGTGGCTGAAGTGCTTGCCCTCACAAAACAATTTTTGGAAGAATTACCTCCGATCACTAATAAGGAGGCTAATGATGAGGGTGTTAATTACATTATAATCTTGTACAATAATTTCATGAACTTGCCGCAAATGATGTAGCATGGAGGAGTTGCCTAGGTCCCTACCTCTACTAACTTTGGCCTCACAAATTGAGCAGATGCCTTTAAAAACATTGTCAGGATTTGGGAAAAAATAATCCCACACCCAAGAGCTGGCTTTTTTGTTCTTGTGCCCAGGCATCACAATTGCATTCTTTTTATCGTGGGCAAGAACTGCAGCCACTGGTGACTGACTTACACAAACAACATCACTAGTGTCAGATAATAGAACACTCATATATCCCCCTCATACTGTTCCACTTCCACACACAAATCCTAAATTTCTGTTATATCCTCATCATCACCATATTTACTTGTACTGCTCAATGTATGTGCAGATGGTGCAGAAATAGTGGAAGGAGGAAGGAGGTGAAAGAGGCTTCTCTATGAGGACAGTGTGAGAAATGTCAGACTCCGTGGACACCCTTAAATGTTCCTCAGGAATGTTGACTGTTCTGAACACACAACTTGTCCTATTGCCTTAGTGGTTTTAAATTTTTGATACCTTTTCTAGGCTCTAAGTGAAAAGTACTTGCATTGTCATGAGAGGTAGAAGAAGATGACTGACTGTTGCAGAACCACCACTCAGAAATAAAGCTAAGCCTTTCCTTGCCACTGCGTGTGGTGAATGGCATGTTGACAAATTTATGTTTTTCTGCACCAAACCTTCCCTTTATAAGAGGTGTCTTTTTCTTTAACACTGTATATTGGGTTTTTTATTTTAGATGCCCTGACTTAAACCGCTATGCCCTTGAGCATCAGCTTTAGTAAATGGCATTGCTGGACTAGCATTGTCATCATGACTGGTGGCAGCAGCCGATGCACTAGTATTTGATTGCTTTTCTCTAAACCGATAGTTATATATTTGTCAAGTAGCAGATTAATACATGGATCACAGGGCTTATAGATGCATGTGAACAAGATGCACTTGAGTAAAGGGCACTAACCAAACAGTACAAAAACAATAGATATATTATATATATTTATTTTTCTTTTTGTACACCTGCAGTTCAGTTCCAACCTCATGGATCACAGGGTTTATAAGCATATCAACAAACCAGTACAAAAATAATAGCTCCATATATATATATATATATATATATATATGTTTACTTATTCTTTTAATCCTGCAGCTCGTTTCCAACTGCATTGATCACAGAGCTTATAAGTACACAACCCATTCAGTACAAAAACAATAGATATATTATATATATTTATATTTTTAATCCTGCAGCTCCGCTCCAAGTGCATGGATCACAAGGCTTATAAGCGCACCAATCAACCAGTACCAAAACAATATATATATATACATATATATATATATATATATATACATATATACACACACCTGTATATATATATATATATATATATAAATATTTATTTTTCTATTTTTAAACCTGCAGCTTAGTTCCAACTGCATGGATCACAGGGCTTATAAGCGCACCAACCAGAACAAAAACAATAGATATATTATATATATTTTGTTTTTCTATTTTTAAACTTGCAGCTCGGTTAAAACTGCGTGGATCACAGGGCTTATAGATGCACGTGAACAAAGTGCACCAAACAGTAACAACAACAGAAATATATATCATATTTTTATTTTACTGTTTATAGAACTTGCAGCTCGATTTGAACTGCATGGATCACAGGGCTTATAGATGCACATGAACAAAGCATACCAAACAGTAACAACAATAGAAATATATATTTTATTTTTCTGTTTTTTTAACTTGCAGCTCGGTTTGAACTGCGTGGATCACAGGGCCTATAGATGCACGTGAACAAAGCAAAACAAACAGTATCAACAATAGAAATATATATTTGATTTTTTTCATTTTTTTTAACTTGCAGCTCGGTTTGAACAGCGTGGATAACAGAGATTATGCACTTGAACAAAACACACTTGAGTAAAGCGCATCAACCAACCAGTTAAAAAACAATAGGCATCTATTTTTTATTTTTTTATGTTTAAACTTGCAGCTTGGTTCAAACTGTGTGGATTACAGAACTTATAGATACATGTGAACACAGCACACTTGAGTAAAGTGCACCTATCAACAAGTTTAAAAACAATAGATATATATTTTTTTACTTTTCTATTTTTAAATTTGACACTTGGTTTAAACTGTGCGGGTCACAGCAAGTGAACAAAGTGCACTTGAGTAAAGCACAACCAATACAGCAGAGTGCAGAGCAACATACAGCAGCACGCAGCATGCCCCTATATATACACTGTCACTAATACTGTACAGCCACTTAGTGAAGTCTTGAGTCTCTGTAGTCTGGGCACAGCCTAAAGAGCAGAGTATACTGTAGCACAGCATGCCCCTTTATATACTGTTGGTATGCTGCCAGCCACTAAGTGAAGTCTAAATTCTTTGGAGTCTGGACACAGAACAGTTCAAACAGCAAAGTATAGCGCTGTCTGCAGCATGCCCCTATATGCACTGTTAGTATACTGCACAGCCACTTAGTAAAGTCTGGAGTCTCTGATACATGACAGCCAAAACAGCAGAGTTTAATGCAGTGAACTGCAGTGTGCATTGAATGAAATGGCGTCGAGTCCCGGCCACTGCGCTTTATATGTAATCCATGTCTAGTGAGAACCTGATGCCAGGAAGATGATGTTCGGCTCGGGTGAGCTCGGATCCCATGGAATCCGAACATCTCATCTTATACTAGTATATAAAAACAAGAAAAAAACAAGAACAAAATTGGTGGCAAAAGATTGATACAAAATATCTTAATATATGCAAACAAGAAGAGTAAACAGATTATAGGTACGATTATAGGCATTTACTGAAACTAGATTCAACATTGATGTTCCAAGAGCCAAATGTAATACTGTAGGTTCTGATTTTTTTATGCAGGGTAAACTTGTACCATTTCAGACATTAAAATGTGAGAGTTTATATAATACAATCTGAGTTTTTAGTCCCAAAAGTAACTCACATGCACTGAGATTTAAACAGGAAACAGACAAGTATTTAGAACAACAAGAATGTTTTATTATGAGAGTTGCACAGTGTGAAAAAAGCCACCCATTGGCACCCAAAAGTCCCCTGATTTAAGCATCGCATACCCTTTTATATATTCTGATGCTACATTTTCCTTTGAAAGGTAATAAGCATTTTTGAGAGGAGTATGTGTTTTGTGTGTGTGTGAGTGTAAGAGAGAGAGAGAGAGAGAGAGAGAGAGAGAGCATTTTGCAGTGTTTTGGAGCAGACATGACTAACAATAGAGTTGACAGAGAAAGGCGGATGGTGGAGTAGGTTATGATACCACAGCAGCCTGAACCTGCCAGAGAGGAGGCAGAGAATAAGGAGCAGGAGCTGCAAAAGGTGGAGGGCTGTGCTGTGGAAAACAGTGAGGAGGAGGAAGAGGGTGTTGCAGCACTTGCACATGGAAAGACGAGGACAGGGCAAGATGTGAGATTCTCATATGATAAGAACTGCACCCTGGTCCATGCCATGGTACAGGTACTATATTTCCACACCTGCTGGGTGCCAGGCACACAAGACCACTGCATCCAAGAAGACAGAGATGTGAAGATCAATCTAGGATACAGTGAAGGTGGTTAGCTTTTCCTCTCTAATGTGACCAATAGGTTTGGAGACATTAGCAGGGTCCTGAAAGCCAAGATGACAGAGGAGCTCCGTGAGGGTCACAGGGCAGGGGGAGGATGTCCAGCACCGGTCAACTACACAGCATTAGAGGAGGCACTCAAGCAAATCAGCCCTAGAGAGGTGCGTCCCGGTGTACATGTAGTGGACATGGACTATCCAGTGTCCCCACTTCATACTGGTAAGTAAACACAAAAAAGTCCCCTTTAAACTGTAACAACCTAAATGAGTGTCAAGTGTTAATTTTTTAACCTCTTTACATATTATGCATACTTTTAAAGAATTTTAAAACGTAATATATATATTTTTTTTAAATTTCCTTTTTATTTCAATTGAGGCATAACAAAGGTTCACAATAAAGTACATCAAAGTAAACAATCAGTAAAAGTTATAGCATAAGCGCTTGTCTATCAAGTAATAAAAGTGAAGCAGCAGTGTGAACCAATATGAGAACCAATATACATATTAGAGTCACGATAAAGGTTCTTTCAGGTACTGAAGACAAACCGAGTGAGCCCGGATCCAGAGTAGAATATTATGTTCCCCCTTAAATTGAGCTTGGTAAAAAACTAATCAACATCAAATGAAATTAGGTGGTCCTGTTCATAACTCTAGTTTCATACCATAAAGTGTTGTTAAAACATCTCCACACCTGTTCCTTTAGTGGGCGGGACAGGGTTTCTATATAGCTTTCCCATGTCTCGAAAAATTTGATGGCAAACCTTTCCTTTTGTAGAGAGGCCTCCAGCCATTCCATTCTGAAAATATGAAAGAGCTTCCCTAGGAAAAGTGATATTGGCAAGGCTGAGGGCTGTATCCACATCTGTAAAATACATTTATTAGCTGCTGCAGAAATTATCATCAACAATTTTTTAACACCCTGTACAACCCTAGTACCCTCTGGCATTATGCCAAATATTGGCCATTCAAGGGTAAGCAGTAAATAGTTAACTAGTTGTTTGGTAACATATCTCCATATCTGGACCCAAAATCTCTGGATTATAGGGTACCCCCATAGGCAGTGAAGCAGCTCAGCCTGTTGTGTACCACATCTAGGGCATGAGGAGTCTACTAACATACCCATTAGGTGTCTACGGTGTGGCGACAGGTACGTTCTATGCCAGATATTCAAAAAGAGTTCGGTATAGGATGCAGCAGGTATTAATTTAATGGATAGCTCAAAGAACCTCAACAATTTTGTCATAGTAAGAGACGGAAAATAATCTCTCCATTGTGCCATTCCAGTCGTCATGTCATCATATTGTAACGGCATGTGCAAGAATGAATAATGGGTAGAGTTTGCCTTGGAAGAGGGGTTCCCATCCATTAATAATTTATCTAACGGGTTGTCATAGTCCTGCGGGGATAGTAACCTAAAAACAGTAGCCACGTAATGTTGAGCTTGTAGGTATGCTAAGGGAAACCTATTCAATATTGGAATAAGTGCCACCGCCTGTACAAGCGTGAGCGGTTTTCGCGACTCACCACTTGTAATTTGTTGTATGGAAGTAATGCCATGCCTTCCCAGAGAGTGAAAGGATGACTTGCGTTTCCATCTTGAAAACAGGTATTGCGGACTAGGGGAAGGAAAAGGGACACATGTGGGTTCAAGGAGCATTTACGCCGTAAGATGTGCCAAACTCTCCGAGTGGACATCAGTAGTGGATTCCCGCGAACCAAAGTGGGTATCTCTTCCTCATGTAGATGCAGGAAGGAGATAATACTACCACCACCTAAGAAGGCAGTCTCCAGGGTCGTATTGGAGTACACATTTCCACCGTGTATCCAATCTCTCAAATAGCGTAAATGGGAGGCATGACTATATTCCGATACATTAGGGAGATTCACACCTCCATTGTGTCTATGCTGCTGAAATTTCACCAAAATAATTCGTGCCTGCTTACCATTCCAAATGAATGTACGCATTATTTTATTAATTTCTGTTGTAGCACTCCTAGACAATAAAATAGGGAGGGATTGCAATGGGTATAAAAGTCTAGGAAATAGAATCATTTTAACCAAGTTCACTCTGCCCAAAAATGATATTTTAAGATGTCTCCAACGTTCTGTATCTTCAATCACACTGCATACTATTTGCTTCAAATTAAGACTGTACAAGTTGTTCAAAGTTTTGGGATCTGTACCCCTAAATAAGTAATTGCTTTAGTTGTCCAACTAACTAGGGCCTCTTGAAACCATGCCGGGCGTGCGTAGCCCGGTTTTAAATACAGGGCCGTGGACTTTTCAAAGTTGGCCTCGAACCCTGATACCTGCCCAAATTCTCTGACACGTTCCATCAGTGGCCCCAGGGTCCTCCTTGGTTCCGACAGAAACAAGAGGACGTCATCGGCAAACGCCAATATTTGTAATATATAATTTTAACCATATCCCCATAGTTTAAAAAATAAATAAAAGTAGACCATGTTATTTAAATTATTGTTTTACAAGTTTAGAAAAAATACACTTGAAAGTACATATTAATGTTTGTTTTTCTAAAATACATGTTACTATCCCAGAAGAATTGAAAATTTTGTGTCTGTAAATCCTGTAAGTGTTATGTTTACTAACATATGACTCTATTGCACCCTGAGCAAAGTAAGTATGAGTCATTTGGTAATTATGTGCTGACTACAACCCAACAATCAGTATTTGTGTTGACAAGGCCATTAGCACAAGGGGGGTCGTTCCGACCTGATCACACACTAGGATTTTTCGCTGCACTGCGATCAGGTCACTACTGTGCATGCATATGCACCGCAAAGTGCTGACGCGTTGTACAGATACAAAGCGGATCATTGCTGAGCAATGGATTTAACGAAGAATCCATTTGCACAGCCGATCGCAAGGAGAGTGACAGGATGAGAGCGTTTGTGGGTAGCAACTGACCGTTTTCTGGGAGTGTTTGGAAAAACGCAGGTGTGTCCATGCGTTTGCAGGGAGGGTGTCTGACATCAATTCCGGACAAGAACAGGCTGAAGTGATCGCAGCAGCTGAATAAGTTCTGAGCTACTCAGAAACTGCACAACATTTTTTTGTAGTGCTCAGCTGCACATGCGATCGCACGCTTGCAAAGCAAAAATACACTTCCCTATAGGCGGCGACTATCTGTTTGTAGCACTGCAAAAAATAGCTAGCGAGCGATCATCTCGGAATGACCCCCATTATGTAATGAGTAATTTATGCTCTACAATGCATATTGTTTAATTTTTTTTAATACAGCTACCTTTTATGCATCACTAAATGTTTTTATTTATTTTTCCTAAGCTGCTGCACCTAAAGAGGTGATGGCAAGCGGCAGACACAGAGGAGGCTGGTAACTGTGACAAAACTACACACACATATTACACACATTTCATTGGTTCTGGAGATGTATGTAAGCTAAGTGTATTGCCACATAACCTTAATTAAATTAGAATTGTGACATATTAAGGTCTGCAACCATTACATAAAACAACTTTGACAGAATCATATCAGTGAATATTTTGTAGCATCTTACTTAATACACAGTGATATATGAAGTAGTATTTTAAATAAAAAAATGGCCCTTGAAAAGGCAGTTTAAATCCATGCTTACATCGTGTTTTTAACTTAATTTAATTGTGCCCCTACAGAATGCACCTGCCAGCATAGTTGTATTTAACATGTGCATTGACCCAAATTAGCGGGGACTGTTTTTGTTCTGCATTACAAGTATATTTATTTTTCTTTTTTGTTTCCCTTTCAGGTCGTTCTCATGTGCTGTCAATCCTGCCACTCCCCTCGCCACCAGCACCTCCGGTCCACCAACTCCAGTGCTGGTGGCTTATTCATCACAGGAGGTGTAGTAAGAGGATCATCCTCTTCCCTGTGATGCTGACACCACCTGTACCAATGTCACTGCAGCCACAGGCATCACCAACCACCCCACAGCCCAGTATTCTGAGGATGGAGAACCTCACCATGTCCCTCTACAAATTTCGTGAGTAGCAGCTGCATTTTATGGACAGACAGACAGACAAACCAGCTAGACTCCATTGGGTGGTAGCTATGGAGGCTCAATTGAACAATGGCAGTGGCACAGGGCACTTACACTGGATGGCCTGTGACATCAACAGCCACCTACTAGAGTAATCACAGGCTACCCGTGACCAACGGCAGCTCATATTGACATATAGCAGGGGGCTACACTACCCCCATGCCCGGAGAAGAGACAGCCAGCTAACCATGAGTCCCAGTACCTATGCAATGGATCCATCAGGTGCTGGGAGAGGTGCCTGCGCAGACTCCTGGCTTCTATGGACTGCACTGACTGTAGCCCATAAAAGCTGGATTGGGCTGCGTGAAAGGCAGGTATTGGCTTCCTATGGAAAGCCAGCCCTCTGCTTATTGCAGTCAAGTGTGGCATTCCCAGACAGATGAAACACATTCCAATGGGACTGCTTTGTGGGACTGTGACTGACAGATAGGACTTCCAAAAGGAAAATACTGCCAGTCACAGTGAATCTGGTGCATGGACTGCATTTGGGGCAGTACGAATGGTGTAATGGTTAGCATTACTGCCTCACAGCACTGAGGTCATGGGTTCAATTCCCATCATGGCCCTAACTGTGTGGAGTTTATATATTTTCCCCGTACTTACATGGGTTTCCTGCCACAATCCAAAAATATACTGGTAGGTTAATTAGATTCCAATGAAAATTAACCCTAGCATGAGTGTGTGTGCATGTACATGTAGTAGGGAATATAGACTGTAAGCTCCACTGGGGCAGGGACTGATGTGAATGGCCAAATATTCTCTGTAAAAGTGCCGCAGAATATGTGTGCACTATATAAATAACTGGTAATAAATAAATTTGGCTGATACTGAGCTGGATGGCATTTTACCTGGGGAGGCTGCATCCTCCAGTCCATAGGTAGAATCCGCTGCTGTCCATGACCTATTCCAGGCAACAAGGAAGCGATCCTAGGTGGCATGAGAGCAACTGCAGGTGATGCAGGACCAGATGCATGCATTCTGGGAACAAACACTGCATTTGTGGCCCTGCAGAGGGAGCTGGTGGCCCAAAGAACTGTGCAGTAAGGGCCATCCACATCAGCAGTTAGTTCCCTTTAGACCAGCCTGCAGACCTTCACCAGCAACCCCCTCAAGGTGTAGTGTCTGTATGTGTGGAAGAAGGGCAGGAAGAGAATGTGGCCCTTCAGCCTCTCATCATCAGTGACATCATCACCACTGAAATATCATCAGTGACATCATCAACATTGTAATATCATCAGTTACATAATCAGTGACATCATCAACATTGTGCCATCACCAGTGACATCATCACCATTGTGACATCATCAGTGACAGTATAACTATTGTGACATCATCAGTCACATCATCACCATTATGACATCATCAATTACATCATCAGTGACCTCATTACCATTGTGACATCATCAGTTACATCATCACCATTGTGACATCCTCAGTGACATCCTCAGTAACGTCCTCATTGACATCGTCACCATTGTGACATCAGCAGTGACATCATCACCATTGTGACATCATCAGTGATATAATCACCACTGTGACATTATCAGTGACATCATCAACATTGTAAACATCATCAGTTACATCATCACCATTATGACATCATCTGTGACATCATCATGGGTAACAATCATCAGTGATTTATTTATTTATTAACAGTTTCTTATATAGCGCAGCAAATTCCGTTACGCTTTACAATTGGAATTTAGTTACCATTGTGAAATCATCAGTGGCATCATCATGCATAAAAAGATGGAGATTTATAAGCTAGAGAATTCTAAATATTTGAGTATTTAATAAAAGGAATTGTAACTGAATAACAGGAATGTACAAAAGCATTTTCTTACAGTGTTCTATAAATGTGTGTACAGTGTTGTACTGGGGCATGAAGGACCCACCAGGTGAATGCATTGGATGTTTAGCGGTGTGGTCAATCTCTTGATGGGTTTGGCCAGCAGTCACATTGGTTTACCTAACCGTTAGAGAGTGAATGGTCTGGGCCTCTTGATAAATCTATATATTGTAAAAACTGCTAGTGCATGCATGATAATGTACCAAATTAATAACAGCAATGCAATGTAGCAAATACACCATATTCCTGTGCAGTACACTGTGACATATGTATAATGTATAATTCAAGTGCACAGTCTGGAACCTAATCTCTAGAGGAGGTGGGCCACCATACCATTTGAGCTGGAATAGATCCACATCCTGTGCTGGGAAATAATGTTATTATTGCTTTTAATCAATCCTTACTAAGGAGGTGATTAGAAGCATACTCTAAGTATTCCATCGAGAGCTTTATATCACCATATTGTGGTTTTATGACTAATATGGCAGACTATTGAGGGAACCCTATAACTTAATGGAGTAAATATGCCATTGGCCTTTGCTCATTTCGATCACATCTTTCTTTACCACTAATACCACTGATACCTTTTGGTATCCAACTATTTTTAACCATGTATTGGATGTGATAATACTCATTTTTGCATGAACTACCCCTGAAGAAGTCAGTTGGGATGAAACATGTATGATTTTTATGAAATGCATTATCCATGAAAATAATTTAGTTTTTATCCACCTAATGAGCTCATACACGAAAGGGAAAAGGTGTGATTATAACATAATTTTCTCTGTATTGTGGAATTCTTCCATTCATTGTATTGTAAGATCATACTGTCTGTTGAAACTTTTATGTAAAATAAAATAAAAATATATTTTTATCTTTTTATTGGAGTATCTGTTGTTGGGTGAGCACACTGTTATTGGATGTAGAGGGTAATCCCTTTTTATTATTAAATTCTTGAAGGTTCCACTAATTTTAAGATATATGTCCTTTTAGGACCTGGTTTGTACATTTAGCGCCCCCAGACACTATCTTCTTCCTTTTTTATGTATTTTATTGGTCTTTGCTAACAAGGGACTGTCTGAGAGGTGCAGCTGATCTGCAAGATAAAGGTATTTCTCTGTTATGTTCAATGTGTATATATATATATATATATATATATATATATATACACTGCTTAAAAAAATAAAAGGAACACTTAAACAACACAACCTAGATCTGAATGAATTAAATATTCTTATTAAATACTTTGTTTTTTACATAGTTGAATGAGCTGACAACAAAATCACACAACACTTATCAATGGAAATCAAATTTATTAACCCATGGAGGTCTGGATTTGAAGTCACACTACAGGCTGTTCCAACTTTGATGTAATGTCCTTAAAACAAGTCAAAATGAGGCTCAGTAGTGTGTGTGGCCTCCACGTGCCTGGATGACCTCCCTACAATGCCTGGGCATGCTCCTGATGAGGTGGCGGATGGTCTCCTGAGTGATCTCCACCCAGACCTGGACTAAAGCATCCGCCAACTCCTGGACAGTCTGTGGTGCAACGTGGCGTTGGTGGATGGAGCGAGACATGATTTCCCAGATGTGCTCAATTGGATTCAGGTCTGGGGAATGGGTGGGCCAGTCCATAGCATCAATGCCTTCATCTTGCAGGAACTGCTGACACTCTCCAGCCACATGAGGTCTAGCATTGTCTTGCATTAGGAGGAACCCAGGGCCAACCGCACCAGCATATGGTCTCACAAGGGGTCTGAGGATCTCATCTCGGTACCTAATGGCAGTCAGGCTACCTCTGGCGAGTGCATGTAGGGCTGTGCGTCCCCCCCAAAGAAATGCCACCCCACACCATTACTGACCCACTGCCAAACTGGTCATGCTGGAGGATGTTGCAGGCAGCAGAACGTTCTCCTTGGCGTCTCCAGACTCTGTCACGTCTTTCACATGTGCTCAGTGAGAACCTGCTTTCATCTGTGAAGAGCACAGGGCGCCAGTGGCGAATTTGCCAATCTTGGTGTTCTCTGGCAAATGCCAAACGTCCTGCACGGTGTTTGGCTGTAAGCACAACACCCACCTGTGGACGTCGGGCCCTCATACCACCCTCATGGAGTGTTTCTGATCATTTGAGTAGACACATGCACATTTGTGGCTTGCTGGGGGTCATTTTGCAGGGCTCTGGCAGTGCTCCTCCTGTTCCTCCTTGCACAAAGGCGGAGGTAGTAGTCCTGCTGCTGGGTTGTTGCCCTCCTACGGCCTCCTCCACGTCTCCTGATGTACTGGCCTGTCTCCTGGTAGCGCCTCCATGCTCTGGACACTACACTGACAGACACAGCAAACCTTCTTGCCACAGCTCACATTGATGTGCCATCCTGGATGAGCTGCACTACCTGAGCCACTTGTGTGGGTTGCAGACTCCGTCTCATACTACCACTAGAGTGAAAGCACCGTCAGCTTTCAAAAGTGACCAAAACATCAGCCAGAAAGCATAGGAGCTGAGAAGTGGTCTGTGGTCACCACCTGCAGAACAACTCCTTTATTGGGGGTGTCTTGCTAATAGCCTGTAATTTCCACCTGTTGTCTATTATTCCATTTGCACAACAGCATGTGAAATTGATTGTCAATCAGTGTTGCTTCCTAAGTGGACAGTTTGATTTCACAGAAGTGTGATTGACTTGGAGTTACATTGTGTTTAAGTGTTCCCTTTATTTTTTTGAGCAGTGTGTATGTGTATATGTGTATATGTGTGTGTGTGTGTGTGTGTGTGTGTGTGTGTGTGTGTGAAAACCCTCACTCACTGACTAAATTAAATGACTCGTCACTAATTCTCTTACTTCCCGATATGTTACGAAGCTGAAATTTAACATAGGTATTCTTCAGGTGGGAAATAGGAAATCTACGTAATTAGAATTTTAATAAACCTCCCCGAAAGGGATGAACAGGAGGTTAACATAATGACATCATCACCGCTGCTTGGCTTGCATTGAGTGAATTAGGAAGTCCAAATGGACAATCAGATCAAAATTTCGATTGCACCTCCAGTGGGTAAAATGTAATAAACTACAAAAATGGTCCTGTCACTTCTTACCGTATCTGCTGCTTGTGCATCCTAATACATTATTTAGCATCTAAGATGCAGCAACACAATGCAAAAAAAGGCGCTCTGCCCAACCGAGTCACACTGCACTCAGGCGTTATGTGTAACGCGACTTGTAGCACATGGAGCAAAGATGTAAGAGAACACTTTTGTAGGTATTATTCAGGTGGGAAATAGGAAAACTACATAATTCGAATTTTAATAAACCTCCCCTAAGGAGATTAAAAGAGGGTTGACATAATGACATTATTACTGATGCATGGCTTTCGTTGCGTAAACGATAATGCCCAAATGGACAATCGGATCAAAATTTCCAGTGTGTAGAATTTAATTAACTACAAAAATGGTCCTGTCACTTTTTACCGTATCTCTCACTCACTCACTGACTGACTCATTACTAATTCTCTTACTTCCCGTTACGTCAAAAAGCTTAAATTTAACATAGGTAGACATTAGGTAGGAAATAGGAAAACAACATAATAAGAATTTTAATAAATCTCCCCTAAGTGGATGAGCAGGGTGTTAACATAAAGACATCCTTAACGATGCGTGGCTTGCGATGCATGAATTATAATGCCCAAATGGACAATCGGATCAAAATTTGGATTGCACCTCCAGTGTCTAGAATTTAATAAACTACAAAAATGGTTCTGTCACTTTTTACCATATCCTTCTAGGGATGCTCCTCAGGTAATGCCAAGAACCATGGATTAATATTTACTTACATTAAGACATCTCAAATTTACATCTCTATAGATTTACCAAATTTTTAACACTTATTTGTATTTACATCTGTTAAAATCAGAAACTCCCATGCTAAGAGCGGGTAGAACAGTTAGTATATATATAAAATGTGGAAGGGGCATCATAGCATGCGCTTTGTCTGGTATCAATTTTGTCATGCCCCTTCCCCATAAGACATGCGCAACACTTCTATTTTTGAAAGCATACTTACTTTTGCACAGTACTGTAGCACTTAACTAGATGCTTTTCTAACCTAGTTCTATTTAAACATTAAATCATTGAAAACAGGACAACCCTCTGTCAAAGTCCTTAAGAACAAAATACATTGGAGCATGGCCTGGCAATCAAACAGGTAGTATTATTCACATTATTACAAATGAAGTTAGAATCCTAGCAGTGTTCTCCTTTCACCAAACATAATGCTTCTCATTTAAGCCAAAAAGCTCTATTTTGGACTCATCTGTCCACAAAACATTGTTCCAATAGCCATCTGTCTTGTCCTGGTGATCTTTATAAAATTGCAGACAGGCTTAAAAGTTCTTTTTGTAAAGATGCGTCTTTCTCCTTGCAATCCTACCAAGCACATCATTGTTGTTCAGTGTCCTCCATATGGTTGATCCATGAAAATAAACATTAGTTCATGTGAGAAAGGCCTTTAGTTGCTTAGAGGTTACCTTTGGTTCCTTTGGGACCTTGGGAACTATTAGATGCCTTGCTCTTGGCATGATCTTTGTTCGTCAGCCACTCGTGGGGAGGGTAATAATGGTCTGGAATTTCCTCCATTTGTACACAATCTGTCTGACTGTTGATTGATGGAATCTAAACTCTTTAGAGATGGCTTTGTAACCCTTTCCATCCTGATAATCATCAACAACTCTTCTTCCGAAGTCCTCAGATACATGATACACTTCCACAAAAATGCTGCGAACATCAGACTTGATAGATCTGTTCTTTTAAAAAGACAGGCTGCCCATTTATATCTGATTGTCATTCCATAGATATAAAATACCTGATTCTAATTTCATCTTCAAAATATTTGCTAAGCCTACAGGTTCACATAATTGTGCCACTCACAGGGGATGTAAAGGGGTGCAAGTTTTTTGTGCAATTTCTAACTTTCACTATCTCGCAGACTTGGAAGGTGTGATTTGTTTCTGCAACTTGCACAACATAATAGGTAGAAAGTTTTCAGACACAAACATAATTTGCTTGCAACTTTTTGTGAGATTTCACACCGGGAATCATGGAACTTTTATACCAATCAAAATGTGCATTTCATTATGTGAGTTGCACAATATGAAAGAAAGTCACCTAATGGCACACAAAAGTCCCATGATTTATGCATCACACACTATATAAACCCCTATCCTCCATTTTGTCCTTTGATAGATAGTGAGGAGTATTGTAAGGAGAGGATGGTTTGTACAGAGAGAGCGAGAGAGAGAGATTTTTTTTTTGCTCACCATCATGACATCAAGGAGGGTGTGACAGCCGAGGGTGTAGGAGGAGGAGGAGGAGGAGAGGTGGTTGTGCAGGAAACTGAGGAGGGCAGCAATGAGGAGTTGGAGGAGCATTAGAGTGAGGAGCAGGAGGCACAATAGAAGGGCACATTGTTCACTTCAGCTATGAGGAGATGCTCCCTTGTCTGTCCAATGGTCTGTGTGTTCCCATGTCTCCTCCATGCCAAGGCACACCAGATAAGTGCTGCACAGAAAGAGATGTGGCGTTAGGTGACTGATGCTGTTAATGCCATGTCCTAATTCCTCTATGACCAGGATAACATTAAAAATGTTTTAGTAACACTAAAAGGGTCAAAAAGGCATAGTTATATGCCGAGCCGGACTGGCCCACAGGGGTACAGGGGAAACCATCGGTGGACCCCCCTTCCTGGGGGACCTACCTTCTCCTCTAGGGAGCAGGTTCCAGGACTGTGCACTTGAATTATACATCATACATATGCTATCTTATACTGCACAGGGCTATGGTGTATTCTCTACAGTGTATTGCTGTTATTAACCTGGTACATTATTATGCATGCACTAGCAGTATTTAGTATATATATTTCTCAAGGGGCCCAGACCATGCGCTCTCTAATAATGGTTAGCCAAGCCTCTGTGGCAGCTGACCACACCCCCCCTAGAAACTGGCCACACCCTTAAACATGGGCCCTTACCTGTACTCCACCCGGTGGGCCCAGCATGCCCCAGTCCAACACTGGTTATATGAGGAACACCGTGAGACATGCGTCACAAGAGGAGGCCAAGCAGCACATGTCCAGTGTACCACATATGAGGAGGAACCTCTGAGATGTTTCCTGAGTGCATATTGAGTCCACCAGCCCCAAGACATATTGGTGAGTAAAAAATCAAATGTCCCCTTTTAACCGAAAAATCCTAAATGAGTGTCAATTCTTTTTATTTTTAACATCTTTAGGGTCAAATTAATATGTTTTACATAATTAGTATTGACAAAAATCTATTTTTTTCACCAGCTAACCTCATTATTAAAAAAAATTGTAAAGGTGCATGTTTTTAAAAAATTAGATACAAATTTTCAAAATTAATGCATTTAAAAGTATGCATAAATGTTTGTTTTATTAAATTATGTGGCAGTATCCATGAAGAGGTTAAAATTTTGTGTTTGTTAATCCTGTAAATGTTACCTATAGTTACATATAACTGTATGACACACTACCAGAGTACAAGTAAGGGTCATTTAGTAATTTGTGGACTCCAAACAACAATAGTAATTTGTGTTGCTTAGGGCATTAGCACATTATGGTTGTTGTGTTTTTATTTTAGAATGCATTTCATCTAATGTTGTTTTAAAACATATTTCTTACACACATTACACACATTTACAAGGATGTGAAGGCCTCTGTAAGGTAAATGTAATTTTGCATACCATTAATATTGTTTGCAATGTGACAAATTTAGGTTTGCACCCTCTAAAAATAACGAATATGGCACAACCATATCAGTGATTTTGTACACATTGATATGTACAGCAGTATTTTTTTTAATTAAAGACCCCTTTGATTAAATAGCTAAGCTTTCATTGTGGTGTTTTCAAAAATTTAATGGAGTCCCAACTGAATACATCTGTCATCAAGCATGGATATTTTTATCACATGCATTGCTTGTTCTCCTAAATGAATAGGAACAGGTGTTTCTTTTACAGTACTGGTATATATACTTTTTTTTTGTTTAGTTTTCAGATCCTGGCCATCTCCGCCCCCCCTTCACCAGCGCCTCTGATCCAGACACGTCTGGTGTCACTGGTGGATTAGCTGCATTCACCAATGGTACAGCAGATACAACCACCACCAACCCTGCAGTCTGATGTGCTTAGTGTGGAGTAATTAGCGCCATGACTACACATGTTCTATCAAGAACATGTGTCCTTTATGACATAACAGACTAAACAAATGGAGACTATTATATGGCAATTCAGGAGGCTAATCCACACAACATCAGTCTCCCTGGGTCCTCACATTGGTATGGCCAATAGTAATGAGATGCGGCTCCAGGAGCTCACTAGGCCACTCTTAAGCAAACCCAGGGAACTCGAGACCAGACATGGGCTGTTTGTGAACAGACAACAGCATTTCTAGCCCTGCAAAGGGAACTGGTGGTGTAAAGGCTCATTAGGGAGGCTGGCAACACATCTACAAGAAGATCCCTTCCCACCAGCCACTAAACACCGCCACCACTAATTCCCCCCAGGCGTAGTGTCAAGACCTGTTTGGTGGCTCCTATATGGCCAGGGATAAGCAGAGGCACATATGTCTCACAATAATTGTTTTATTTCCATTCATTGCCTTAATGTTATGTTTGTAGTTTGTTACTTTATTGCTACAGTAAGTAAAGAGTTATGAATCACCAAAATGGGTTCGGGATGCCTAATATCAGTATCATGACCAGTAGAAGGCCGGCAGGGGGGCGAGCGCAGCAAAGCCCCTTCGCTATGCTCCCAACAGGTTTCATTTTCCCTCTATGGGTGTCCTGGACATCCATAGAGGGGAATCACCTACCTCGTCAGTATACCGGCGGCGGTATGGTGCCCCTGTCGAGATACTGGCTTCGGTATTGTGACAGTCGGTATCCCGACGTTTGGTATACAAACTACATACCAACAAAATTTGTGTGTGTTTTTGTTTGTAACATTTTTTTTTTGTAATTGCTTTGTAACTACAAAAATATAGTGTGGGAGGTAATGGATTTCATTACATCCCATTCTGTATTTTTTAAATGTACATTTTAAGTAATTACACTATTTGGGGACAAAATTATTGTAAATTACATTTTAAACACTTACATATAGATACATTTTTTAGGGGATATATTATATGTAATGGAGGTTTGTGTAATGTTTTTTCTACACTTACATGTAGGTATGTTATTTTTAGTGTTTACATTTTTTTTCATATATCTTTTCATTAGTTTTTTCAGAGATTTAATAGATATACAATTCAAATAAACTGTACGCAACACTCTTAGTATAAATTGTGCAATCAAATACAATGAGATCGTGGCAGAGGATAGAGAAGAATAGGAAGATACACATACATGACAGACACATTGAGGGGTGGGAGGGGAGGGGAAATATCATAACAAGCAAGGTTAAGTCGTATAGTGTTATCTACAGCATTAGATTTGCATTGGGACGAAGATAGCTGTTGATTGGATGAAGGCCTATTTTGAAACACAGACATGTAAAGGTACAGAATACATAAAGAAGATGTACATTTACTAATCAATGAGGTGGTTAAATCATGGATAAATACATTTATGAAATGGTTGCCGGCGGGATCAAAAGCATACCCTCCACTCTATACATGTCATGAGAACTTAAGTATTGAGAAATTAAGCTTCGAGAGTTTGTGTTTAAGGTTGAGATAAATAAATCCAATTTTTTATGGAAGGACGACATCGAAATGTCTTCATTCAGAAGGATAGATCTAATATCAAAATAAAGTAGTTGTAGTAGTTTATTTTTGAGTTCATTGATAGTGGGAGCTGTTTTTATAACCCAATGGATTAATATAAGCTTCTTAGCTAGAGTTAGCACTGTCACAAGGAAAGGTATGATTTTCCCAGTGTCTTTGTCCAAGGCCCAAGTCTTAAAATTAAGTAGGAGACATGCCATTGGATCCGCCAGCAACCGCATACCAATAATAGTAATTACAGAAGGATTTTATTCCAGAACCTGTATATTTTTGAACAACCCCAGAAACAGTGGAGAAACTTAGCATTTTTCATCCCGCATTTAATACAGCACCCTGTTTCAGAGGATGACATATATTTTCGTTGTGCCGGTTTTATATATGCTCTGTGTAAAAAACAGAAATGTACTTCTTGCAAATATGCGGATCTGAGGATTTTGTAGGATTTAGTGTACGTAGCAAGGACTTGGTCTGAATTATCTGGAAACGGTGAGATATCTAGTCTCCAAGAGGTTAGAACATTATCGGAGTGCATAGTTGTCGTGAGACTACCATCCGTTAAGGGAATATATAGATGTTTAACCTTGTATGCTCTATGAATATTAGCTTGTAGAGTCTTAAGAAGAATATTCATAGACTTGGAGGGTGTAGAAGGTTGAGGGAGAGAATGTATATAATGCCTGAGTTGCAAGTAGAAATAAAAATGACTGTTGGGAAGTGTAAAGGATTGTTGTAAATCATGAAAGGTAGGGAAGGGCAGAGTGCCCCCTGGGTCGAAAACCTTGTTCACAAGAAGAATGCCTTTTTTCTTCCACTCCTGATAGGTGGGGTTATAAATTGAAGGGGAAAAACCCGGATTACCCCAAATGGTGAGATAAGGGAGTATTTAAAGTTCTCTCCAAATTTTTTATGCAGACTGATCCAGCAGAAGTGTGTATCTTTGAATAGGACATTTGTGTATACAACGTTAGGAATTTCAGATGCTTTAAGATGCAGCAGGGCAGCCAGGGAGTAGGGGTGAAAGACAGCCAGATCCAGTGAGTTGTCAGTGTAAGTAGACTGCGACAGTAGCCAATCACTGGCATACCTAAAGAACACAGCTAAGGTGTATGCTTTAAAGTCAGGTATGCCCAGACCTCCGTGGTGTTTTGGTAGGGTCAATTTATTATAAGCCAGACGAGGCCATTACCCTTTCAATAGGAAGGAGGATATAGAGGATTTTATAAGTAGTATATCTCTGTTGGACAAGGCAGTGGGCAGCATTTGAATAGCGTAAAAAAGTTTCGGGAAAATGATTGACTTAACTGCAGCGGCTCTGCCCAAAAGGGAGAGAGGTAGGGAAGTCCATGTATGCAGGAGGGATGTAACCTTACGAATCAAGGGAGTGAAATTTAGAGAATATAATTTATCTACATTATTGGGGATATGAATGCCCAGGTATTTGATACATGATGAAATCCGAAATTTTTAAAATACATCAGAAGACTGAAGATCTACAGAGTAAGTGCCAATGGGTAAAATCTCAGATTTGTCCACATTAATTTTGTATCCAGAAAATTGTCCAAAATCAGAAATCATATCCAGAATGTGCGGAAGGGAGCGCAGGGGGTCAGAAACATACAGTAGCATATCATGTGCGAAAAGTGAAATCTTGATTTCCTGAGAGGAGATCCGAATGCCTTTAAATTCAGGAGAGTAACAAAGTGCTATGGCGAGGGGTTCAAAGGCGATAGCAAATAATAGAGGGGAGAGAGGGCAGCCTTGCCTGGTACCTTTATTAATGGGAAAGCAAGTAGAAATTTGTCCATTACACAGGATTTGGGAGGTTGAGTTATTATATAAAAGTTTAATATATGAAATAAACACAGAGGGAAAGCCAAATCGAGATAAGGAGTCAAATAAATGGGGCCACAGTACCAGATCGAAGGCTTTCTCCGCATCCATTGATACCACCACGTCAGAGGGGGAGTCTCCAGTAGAATTTTGTAAGATTTGAATCGCTGCTATCACCTTCCGAACATTGAGAACAGAGTGCCGACCCTGGATAAATCCAGTCTGGTCAGAATGTATAATGGATGGGAGGACATTTTTTAATCTATTGGCTAGGAGTTTGGTCAATATTTTATAGTCAGAATCAAGTAGTGAGATTGGCCTATATGAACCTGGTAGAGATAAATATCGTCCGGGTTTAGGTAGTAATTTGATATATGCATTGTTAAAATATAGTGGAGTAGATTCGGACATTAGTATATGGTTAAATTAGTCGACTAGTGTGGACAAAATTTCTAAATGAAGTGCCTTATAAAAGCTGCCTCCAAAGCCATCTGGTCCAGGGGCCTTGGTGGCCTTAAGGGATGATATAATTTGAGAGACCTCCTTGGGAGTAATCGGTGCAGTCAATGCTGCACTCATCTCATCGGAGAGGGTGGGGAAAGGTAAGGTGGACCATGGAAAATCCAGTTTTTCGGAAGATACAGAAGGAGGGGATAGAGAAGAAGAAGAAGCAGAGTAGAGGTCAGTGTAGAATTGAGACATCTCATCGACTATTTGTTTATTGGAATAGGTGAGGGTCCCATCCCTTCTCCTGAGAGGGTGCACCGCTACAGATTACCTAGAGCCATTCAAAATATTAGTAAGGAGACTACCTGTCTTATTCCCAAAACGATGGTATCGGTAATTAATGCGATAGAGATATTTATTTCCACCTTTTGTGGAGAAACTCATCAAAGTGAGTTTTTGCCTGTATATATTTATGTTTGTTCGTTAAGGATGGGACACGTTGGAATGCTGAGTAGGTGGTGGAAAGGGAGAATTGCAAGGACAGGTAGGTAGCTGCATATGCCTTGTTCAACCTAGATACATAGGACACTATGTTGCCTCTAAGAACTGTTTTAGCCATCTGCCAATAAAGTTGGGGGTTAGTAGCTGCGCATTCACTATTATTCACTGCATAATCTCTCCAACTGTCCAATAACATTGATTTAAAATCCTTTGAAGAGAGAAGGTGGGTGGGAAAACGCCAAGTGGAATGGGAGGATTGTTCGTCAGACAATGTGATGTCTAATCTAAGAAGGGCATGATCTGAGACAGATATGGGTTCGATTACAGCTGAGGACATTCTTGTGAACAAGGATTGCAAGATTAAAATATAGTCAATTCTTGAGAACGTTTGGTATGCCGCAGAGAGGCATGTATATTCTCTAGACATGGGGTTAGTGGATCTCCATGCGTCTATTAAGGATAGTTGTGTGGCCAATTGCGGTACTCCAAGCCTGGGTAATTTTTTTGGAGCAGCCTGAGGTTTAGGGGGTGACATTTTATCTAGGGAAGTGTCTGAGATTAAATTAAAGTCCCCACAGACCACCATAGGATCACCCATAAATGGCGTCAGTTTAGCAATCAGAGTGTGAAAAAATTCTTTGGAATAGATAGGCGAAGCATATACATTACAAAAGGTGTACACCTTAGAATTTAGTGATAACCTGGTAATTGTGTATCTACCTTCCGAATCATTTTTAGATGCGATATGGGAATATGAGATATTGCTTTTTATAAGGAGAGCAACACCTATAGCCTTTGAGTTATACGATGAGAAGTCAAGTAGTTTCCACCCTAACATCTGTAGCTTTACCATTTCAGAAGGAATTAGATGTGCCTCCTGTAAAAAAAACTACTTTCAATGTCAATGCATTAAGGTAAACCAGAAACTTTCTCCGCTTCGCAGGGGAATTAAAACCCCCTACGTTCAGGGAATTTATGCATAGAGTAGACATAGCGAAGAAAGGTGAAGTGGTGTTGAAGCTGGGCCAGATCCAGCAAGTGGATATTGAAACACATACGCTGCATTCATTGAACCATATGAGTGGGGTAAAGGGGGGGGAGAGATTCATGAAGGGATGGGGACACAGAGACAGAGAAGACATTAGAAATTGTAAATAGAGTAACAAATGAGAAAATGCGCACCGCACGTTAAACATAGTACGTGTCCTAGCACTAGACTTCTGGACATACAGACAAAAAGAACAAAAACAGTTATGGAAATTCGGAGAAACTCCTAACTTAACACCCGGAGCAAGCTCCCTCCCGTCCCGGGCCACAATATCAGGGATATGGGCATGAACCAGTCCAAATGAATTCAAACTTCAGACCTAGTGAGGTACCAAATGGAAATATGCTAAAGTCATTAATGTCCTTAACGTGCATCTTGCTGTGGGGATGGATCTGTTATGTCAGAAGTAAGGTCCTGATTAGTTTCCTGTAAAAAATCAGCAGCATCAGCCGGAGTGATAAAGTCATAGTGTCTATCTTTAGAGAATATACGGAGTTTCGCTGGGTAAATCAGGGCAAACTTTTGCTTGTTGGCAACGAGCTGAGAACATATGGGAGAAAAAGCTTTTCTCGCTTTTGACAATTCTGCTGAAAGTCTTGAAATATCCGCAACTTCTTCCCTTCCCAATTGATGACAGGTATTTTCCTGGAGGCTTTCCAGATTTCAAGCTTATGTGTATAGCTTAAGCATTTAAATAATGTAACCCGTGGGCGAGAGTCATGGGGACGTGGAGGGGGGCCTACCCGGTGTACCCTTTCAATAACCATATCACTACAAGCATGTTGTATGCCCAGGAGCTGTGGCAGTGTGGTTTTAACAAAAGTCTCAAGTTCAGGGCCTTTAAGGGATTTGGGCAGCCCGACCAAACGCACATTGTTCCGTCGCGAACGATTTTCAATATCCTCCATTCGGTTAATGAGAGCATAATTATCTTTTTCCATACGCTTAACCTCGCACTGTAAATCAGCTAAGTTATGGGCTATTCTATTCTCATTGCCTGACACCCTCGTGGTCAGCTGCTGCACCTGGGCCATGATGTCACTCACCGCTTTTGTAAGAAGAGGGCCCACCGTGGATGTGATGGCGTCCACCAGATCATTATAGGTGAGAGGAGCGTCAGAGGCCTTAGGAGGCTGAGGGGCTGCGTCTGGTCCCAGTTCCGCTGCAGACTTCTTGCTGGCTGGGGATACAGCGTGTGCGTCTAGGTCCGGTGCCATGTTGGTATCGGCGCCACGTTTCACTTTCCGCAGCGGCTGCGAGGAGGAGACAAATTTGTCCATGTTGGTGGTCAGGAGGGTAGCGCCGGTAACCAGCGCTGGCTCGTGGAGGCTGTGAAAGCCGTGAAAAGGGTGGTAGTGAGCCGGGCTAGGAGCGGAGCTGAGAGAGCACGATCATCACTCCATGCACCCGAAACCGGAAGTCCATGTTTACATTTTTAAATCAAAATTTATCTTTAGAAATGTTTAATTTTAAAAAATGTGTTTTTGCAATGTGTTTTTTTCATTTTATCCCTAATTTACACATACATGTCACCTGCCTGCACTAGGCCTGTTTTTTTTAGAGAATGTGATAATATTTACAACTCGTACCCTAACACATTGTGCGAACTGTAGGTGTAAAATAGAAAAACATCTGTATGTGAGTTTGTAATGTTCGATTTCTGGAACATGCAAGTTTGCATGTAGTCTCACCATATTACATTGGACAAGTTTGCAAAATGTTTGGGTTTAGTGCTAAACTCGCACATTAGTATAAACTCGCACTCCATTGCATCTGCCTGGTGATATTGGATCATATTTCTCAATAAAAAATAAGCCTGTCTAATTTTTTTTCATTTGTTTGATTTAGTTCTCTTTATCTACTTTTAGGACTTGTGTGAAAATCTGAGGAAGTTTTAGGATAAATTGCAGCAGAAATATTGAAAATTCTGAAGGGTTCACAAACTTTCAAGCCTTTTGGATGTATGGAGAGTGAGGCACCCAGTTTATTTAGAATATAAATATAATTTTGCATTTTGAGACTAGCACATCTCTACTTCAGGGCTTGAGGAAGAGACGTGCTAGTCTCAAACTGGCATTGATCTCTGACTTCACCTTTAACTGACCAGCATGAATAGTTTTGGACTGTATACTGGATTACATAGGAGCCATTGCAGGGTGGGATAGAGTTACAATGCTGGCTGTCAGGATCCCAGCATTAAGGATACCAATGCCAGAATACTGACAGTTGACAGTATACTGGTGTCCAGAATCCCGACAATTGCCCAGAATCCTGACACTTGCCCAGAATTCCCACCTGGTTGGTGGGTCTATGCCACCAATCAAACTGAGCCCGATGCGTGGTGAGCACAGCGAGCCCATGAGGGGAATTGCGGTCTCGCTGTGGAGATTCCGCCATGCGAGATGCCGCTGTCGCTATAATTACAGCTGGCAACTCGTCTGCCAGTATTTCCTACCGGATCCAGCAAGGTATGTCAAGTATTCTCTGCTAATAATATCACCTGCGGCTCCTCCACCATCCTATTGGTACGATTTACCATATTGTCATCCATTTTCTGCTTGCTATTGATTTCACTGTTGATGCCGTTCATATGGGCTAATATTAATAGATTATTTTATATTAGTAATACATTTTTACTTTGTTTTTTATTGGATTGTTCCTTATATTTGTGGTATATGCATATACGATACATGCATACTTTTATTTGTATGTGACTCTATACAGATCAAGCACCCAATATATACATTACTTGTGTTTTACTAATCTTATGGTTGGGGGTGCCCCGGGGATCCCTTTTGTGTATATATAGGCTTGCTGACCACCTTGTGAAGTGACTGACTGGTACTCATTCTTTACACACACTATACACTTCCCCTACTACACAAGTCCTTACCAATAATTATCCCCCCCTTTTATATCCAGAGAGACACACGACAAGGGTGCCCCCTTTTCCTGCTCTTTGTCTCTGACACACTACATTCCATCCCGGCCATTTTAGAGATAATTAATGTCTTTAGCTCCTTCACAGGATATTGTATTAATGTTGACAAATCTGAACTTCTCCCTGCTAATGCTACATCTTTTCTATCCACCTGTCCACACATAGCCTACCTATTCACTGTAACGGGAAGCAATCTTAAATATCTAAGTATTTTCATTCCTCCACGTACTTTTTTTCTTTGTAGCAGTAACTTTTCCCCATTAATAGATAAATTACAGTCCCAGCTTATTCATTGGAAGGACCTTAAATTCTCTCTTTTTGGAGGGTGGTTGTCATTAAAAATATTTTATTTCCTAAATTAGCATACCTTTTACATATGCTTCCCATGTCACTAACGAAGGCTGATACTCTACACTGTACACACATATATTTTCTAAATTCATCAGGCACTACCAGATAAGTCAGATGAGTCGCATCCGCACTTATATCCCAAAGACTAATGGAATGCTAGGTGTTCCTCATATCGCGGCTTTCTCTAGATCTGGCCTGTTTAGTTATATCACTGATAAGCTCTTACACACTGTCACACCAATTTGACTCTGGAGGAAGCTTTGTTTTCTCTGTATGTCCTGATGGCCCCTTGAGCGCAGATTCCCCTGACTTGTCATTCTAATATCATTTTTAGGGATATTTATACAGTCTGGCTGAATATTAATAAACATTTGCAGAAAAACCCTTACTTCTCCCCTATATACTTTTCTGGGGTATCCCGAATATTACTCCCTCTTTTGATAATTATTCCTACAAAACTTTGTATCATAAAGGCATAATGTCCATTAAAGATGTGTTTGACCTTAGCCACCTTCTTTAATTTTTTTATAATTACATGTCAATTTTATCTGCCCTGTTCCCATTTTTTTTGTTCCTGCAAGCATGCCACTATGCCGAATATCTAAATAACCATTTCTTGGTAACACATATCCCAGATGTTTCAAATGAGAAACTTACTTATAGCAGGATGAACAAGTTTACAATCTACCACCTCTACTCCGAACTGATAGAGTCAATCATTCAAACCTGATCTACTGTACCACCTCTCAGGAGTGGCTTCCAGAAATACCTTATTTACCTGAATTTGAGTCACTTGTAGACTGCTTAAAAATGGTCTTACTTACTCTTAAATCAATACGTTTACAGAGATCCATATTTGTGTACTGAACATATGTATCTCCAGGATCAGTATGAGATCCTGGCAGTCGGGATACCAGCGGTCAGGAGGCCGATCCCGGGATCCCGGTGGTGAGCGCAGAGTGTCCCCTCGCCCATAGGAAACTTTTTTTTTACTTCTGAATCTGGAAACTATGTTACTGTAAATGTCACTGCCCTGATGCCTCTTTATCACACCATTTATGGTACTGTTGGAAGATTAGACAATTATTGGGACAAACTTTTGAACCATTTAAATGTCATGTTAAATCTTAGTCTACCTAAGAATGCTGTAGCTCTCCTTTTTTCTGGCCTCTCATGTTTGGAAGTAGATTCTTCATTGGGGGCATGGAAGCCCCTTTTAATAGTTATGGTTACAGTGGCTAAGCAATTAGTTATTCAACATTGGATCTCATGTTCTTCTCCCCCTCTGGCTGAGTGGAAACCTTAGTGTTGGAAATACTGCACCATGAAAGACAAGTGGCCACTTTCATTATAGAAAAAGGAGTCCTAGCATTGTCTAAACAATGGCGTTTATATGGACAGTTTGCCAGGGCACACTGCAGATTACTTAGCATGGTTACTCTCTTTAACGTTTGTTGACTGTGCTCCTTTTTTCTTTTGAATTGCTCTTTCAGATCTGCAAAGTACAGATTTTTGATTTGTATGGTTCTTTATCCCTTACAACCCTACCCCCTTCCATACGCACATGCTGGATTGTATTATATTTTTTTCATATTTCTTATATCAAACTATCTGCTTTTCCCAGCATCCTCATTACGACATGAGTATTACAATTAACATTAACATTATTATTGACAGTGCTTACAGTCATCCTGGAGAGGTGGTGGAACTCATTTCCCCAATCACTGCCTCTCCCCATCCCATTACGCAGATCCAGGACTCGTTTTAGGATATTTAGTGCCCCCTGCAAACTTTAAATTTGTGCCCTACCTTCCATACTTTCTAAAGGTACAAGGGTGGTCATTCCGAGTTGTTCGCTCGTTATTTTTTTCCGCAATGGAGCGATTAGTCGCTAATGCGCATGCGCAATGTCCGCAGTGCGACTGCGCCAAGTAAATTTGCTATGCAGTTAGGAATTTTACTCACGGCATTACGAGGGTTTTTCTTCGTTCTGGTGATCGTAATGTGATTGACAGGAAGTGGGTGTTTCTGGGCGGAAACTGGCCGTTTTATGGGAGTGTGTGAAAAAATGCTGCCGTTTCTGGGAAAAAAGCGGGAGTGTCTGAAGAAACAGGGGAGTGTCTGGGCGAACGCTGGGTGTGTTTGTGACGTCAAACCAGGAACGAAACTGTCTGAACGGATCGCAGTTGCCGAGTAAGTGTGGAGCTACTCAGAAACTGCTAAGAAGTGTCTATTCGCAATTCTGCTAATCTTTCGTTCTCAATTTTGATAAGCTAAGATTCACTCCCAGTAGGCGGCGGTTTAGCGTGTGCAATGCTGCTAAAAGCAGCTTGCGAGCGAACAACTCGGAATGAGGGCCAATATGCACCAAAGATGTGTGGTACAAAAAGGGGGTGTGGTCTAATAAGGAAGGGGTGTGGTCACACAACACTACCCCCAATTCAAATGATGCCACGTAATAGCAAAATCTTATTTTCATTACACCACATGTATTGCCCCTAACTCATATTACACCACAAAGTATTGACCCTTACTCATTTTATGACACACAGTAGTGCCCCATATTTACCTTACATCAGACAGTAGTGTTCCTTATTCACATTACACTACATAGTAGTATACCTAATACATGTAACACCACACAGTAGTACCCCTTATACATAATTCCCACAGTAATTGTGCCCCTTACACATAATACTTACAGTAGTTTCCCTTACACACATAATGCCTACAATAGCAGTGCCACTTTTACACATTATGCCCACAGTAGTAATTCTGCTTATACACATAACACCACAGTAATAGTGCTGCTTACACATAATGCCTACAGTAGTAGTGCCACTTATACACATAATGCCACAGTAGTGCCGCTTATACACATATTGTCCACAGCAGTAGTGCCATTTATACACACAATGCCCACAGTGGTAGTGCTGCTTATTCATATAATGCCACAGTAGTGTCAGTTATATGCATAATGCCACAGTAGTGCAGCTTGTACACAGCTCTCCTCCATTACACAGTTTATAACTCACACAGCTATCTTTATATCTTCTTATACCTCACAAAGCTTTCCTCCTTAACACTGCTTATCCCTCATGTAGCTTGTCTTTCCTAATCTCACCCCCCATACACTGTGTTTTCCAACAGGTGCCCCCTTCCTATACAGGGTGTCTTCCCTCATGTGCATCCCATACAGCGTGTCTTCTATCTTGTGCCGCCCTCCCAAATAGCATGTATTTCCTCATGTGCGACCCCACATCCAGCATATCTTCTATCATGTGCCACCCATCCAGCATGTCTTTACTCATGTCCCACCTCCATACAGTGTGTCTTCCAACATGTGCCCCCTCCTATGCAGTGTGTCTTCCCTCATGTTCCACCCCCAAGCATGTGCCCCCTCCCGTACATCAAGTCTTCCTTCATGTGCTATGCCCCTATACAGCATGCCGTTCATAATGTGACACTCCCATACATCAAGTCTTCCATCATGTGCCACACACCTATACAGCATGTCTTCCATGTGCCCCTATGCAGCCCTTTCTTACTTGCACTACTCATGACAGTAATTTATTGGCATCTGCGTGAGTTCACCTGTCAGTTATAAAGTTGCTGGCAGCTCCTTTTCTCAGGGCATGAGAGATGGATGCACAATGAAGGCACGATGTGTGTCATCTCATTCCCGCTGCTAGCACCAGAGATGGGCTGGGGGAGGTCCTGCGGAGTAAGTGAATGACTGTCTAGTGCTGCCCACCTCCTCTGTTAATGTGGAAGGTGGGACAGCAATATGAATAAGGCACAGTGGGGAAGGTGGGCTGGAGGACATGGAATGTGTTACATCTCCAAACGCAAGTGACAAAATGCAGTTCTGCCCCATTCTGACCCACTTTAACACCTAATTATTGATATTATATTGGATGATTGTATTGTACATGATATAATAGTACTAATACATCCTTGAAACTTTATGGGGTATATGCAATTCCAGGCGAATTGCGGCTATTTTTCGCCCGCTTTTTAACTCGACACAATTCGACCATCGAATTCCAGCTGGCAGGTGCCGGAATTCGACATATTCAATAAAAAAAAGGATTCGACAGTCCCGCTGTCGAAAAACGGACCAATTGATGGATAGTGTGCGTCCTGGATTCGACTTTTCCGACGGCGCAAAAATGGTTAAAAAACACAGAAAAAAGTTGCGTGGGGTCCCCCCTCCAAAGCATAACCAGCCTCGGGCTCTTCTAGCCGGTCCTGGTTGTAAAAATACGGGGGAAAAACGGACAGGGGATCCCCGTATTTTTAGAACCAGCACTGGGCTCTGCATCCGGTCCTGGTGCAAATAATACGGGGGACAAAAAGCGTAGGGGTCCCCCGTATTTTTTGTACCAGCACCAGGCTCCACTAGCTGGGGAGATAATGCCACAGCCGGGGGACACTTTTATACTGGTCCCTGCGGCCGTGGCATTAAATACCCAACTAGTCACCCCTGTCCGGGGTACCCTGGAGGAGTGGGGACCCCTTAAATCAAGGGGTCCCCCCCTCCAGCCACCCAAGGGCCAGGGGTGAAGCCCGAGGCTGTCCCCCCATCCAAGGGCTGCGGATGGGGGGCTGATAGCCTTGAGTAAAATTAAAGAATATTGTTTTTTTCAGAAGAACTACAAGTCTCAGAAAGCCTCCCCCGCAAGCTGGTACTTGGAGAACCACAAGTACCAGCATGCGGGGGGGAAACGGGCACGCTGGTACCTGTAGTTCTTCTGCAAAATAAATACCCAAATAAAAACAGGACACGCACACCTTGACAAGTACAACTTTATTACACACATGCCGACACACACATACTTACCTATGTTCACACGCCGACTGTGTCCACGTCTCCATCTGTCGACGTCTCCAAGAAGAATCCGGGGTACCTGAAAATAAAACTATACTCACCTAAATCCAGTGTCCTGTTATTATTTGTAATCCTCGTACTTGGCACAAAAAAAAAACGCATACCCGATCCACACGGACTGAAAGGGGTCCCATGTTTACACATGGGACCCCTTTCCCCGAATGCTGTGACCCCCATGACTCCTGTCACTGAGGGTCCCTTCAGGCAATCAGGGAGCTGACCGCGAGTAACCTCACCACTGACCGCAAAGTTACCACCATTGAATATAATGGAGGGGCTGTGCGATGCGCTGTCTGACAGCTCAGACGCGCATAGGCAATCAGGAGAGTGCCACAACGTGGCGCTCCCTGATTGCCTGAAGGGACGCTCAGTGACAGGAGTCACAGGGGGGTCACAGCATTCGGGGAAAGGGGTCCCATGTGTAAACATGGGACCCCTTTCAGTCCGTGTGGATCGGGTATGCGTTTTTTCTTTGCCAAGTACGAGGATTACAAATAATAACAGGACACTGGATTTAGGTGAGTATAGTTTTATTTTCAGGTACCCCGGATTCTTCTTGGAGATGTCGACAGATGGAGACGTGGACACAGTCGGTGTGTGAACATAGGTAAGTATGTGTGTGTCGGCATGTGTGTAATAAAGTTGTACTTGTCAAGGTGTGCGTGTCCTGTTTTTATTTGGGTATTTTTTTTGCAGAAGAACTACAGGTACCAGCGTGCCCGTTTCCCCCCCGCATGCTGGTACTTGTGGTTCTCCAAGTACCAGCTTGCGGGGGAGGCATTCTGGGACTTGTAGTTCTTCTGCAAAAAAATAATATTCTTTCATTTTACTCAAGTCTATCAGCCCCCCATCCGCAGCCCTTGGATGGGGGGGACAGCCTCGGGCTTCACCCCTGGCCCTTGGGTGGCTGGAGGGGGGGACCCCTTGATTTAAGGGGTCCCCACTCCTCCAGGGTATCCCGGCCAGGGGTGACTAGTTGGGTATTTAATGCCACAGCCGCAGGGACCGGTATAAAAGTGTCCCCCGGCTGTGGCATTATCTCCCCAGCTAGTGGAGCCCGGTGCTGGCACAAAAAATATGGGGGACCCCTATGCTTTTTTATCCCCCGTATTTTTTGCACCAGGACCGGACGCAGAGCCCGGTGCTGGTTCTAAAAATACGTGGGATCCCCTGTCCGTTTCCCCCCCGTATTTTTACAACCAGGACCGGCTCGAAGAGCCCGAGGCTGGTTATGCTTAGGAGGGGGGACCCCACGCATTTTTTTCTTGATTTTAACCCATTCCCACCCCTTCCCACTAAAAACCATGCTCTCTCTATTTTAGTCAGTTAAAAAAATTATTCTTTTTAAAAATATATAAATAATACTTGTGTCCCTCTAATAGACAAAGTACAAATCCCTTCTAATATAAATAGATATGCTATTAGCAATAAAAAAAACACAAACAAAATGTTTTAAATTTTTTGATTAGATTCCGCCAGCAAAGTGAGGCGGAAGGAAATTGACGATATTACTGTCGAAAAGCACTTAAGTTGAATCGACATTCTTCAATTGAATATACTTTTGTCGAATTGCCGCATTTTTACCACTGCAGACATGTCGAATTTTCAAAATGTCGAATTGCAAAAAGTCGAATCTGAAACGTCCGTTTTTTTGTCGAAAAACACTGTATTGCATTGTCGATTTTTTTTTGTGTAGAAAATGCCGCGTTTTTCGACATTTTCGGGAATTCGACCGCAATTGCATATACCCCTATGTGTGGTTTTGCCATTACTCTTAATTGCTGATGAGTTATTTCTCTCAAATTATTTACTTTCTTGTTGATTTCTTTTTCTTTGTAATCTTCAACCTTGTCTCTTTTCTTTCTTTCTTTTTCTTACATTTTATTTTCATTACCTTTACAACTGTAATTAAAAAAATGACAGCAGCTTGATCATCTGCTTTATACTAGAAAAAATGTTGAATACTCATGTTTTATTTTTGTCATTTGCATTGTATAGTTTGTTGTACAATAAACAGATTTCTAAATACAGGAGACCCCTACACATTTTGTTTACCATTTTTTCAGGACTTGGACTGGCTCAGAGAGTCCTGTGCTGGTTATTATTTTTGGGGGGACCCCACATAATTGTTTTTACTATTTAATTTTTAATTAACACATATACACATAGAAAAACTGCTCAGATCATGCTGAAAACACATTGCTGTGAGATCGTTTACAGTATTTGAAAAGTCTATTTTGGTCTGATTTTGCTCTATGTTTATAAACATGATTCTCACTAATTTTCCATGTTGATTTCTTTTGTAAGCAAAGTACTTGTGAATTGATTCAATTGTGTGTTATCTTCTATTTGTGTTATTGCTCCTTTATTTTATTTTAGTAAATGTCTGTGTTTGAAAAACTGCCCAAACTCACACAACAATGCAAACTCAGCCAGACTCAGAGGAGTGGAATATAAGCAGAGCTAAAATAAAAACAATAATCAATCTGTGTGTAAAGTGAGTGAGGAGCACAATAGTGGGTATATTCCCTAGCTGCGGTGTAGGATAACCACAAAGCATCATATAGATCAGAGGTTCTCAAACTCGGTCCTCGGGGGCACACACAGTGCATGTTTTGCAGGTCTCCTCACAGAATCGCAAGTGAAATAATTAGCTCCACCTGTGGACCTTTTAAAATGTGTCAGTGAGTAATTAATACACCTGTGCACCTGCTGGGTTACCTGCAAAACATGCACTGTGTGTGCCCCCGAGGACCGAGTTTGAGAACCTCTGATATAGATTATTCAACTTCAGGTACAGTATCTGTTTTATTTTTTAAAGCTCTGGAATGTGTAGTGAAAAATTAATGTAAGTGAAATATGTCTAGGTGTGAGTCTAACATGGTATTACAGTCCCACCTACAACTATCAGAGATTAGATTACCTAGTTAAGCCAATAAAAACATTCTGCATAGAGAGCACACTGCTGCACATTAGAGGTATAGACTGAGGCTAACGTAATGGGTAGAGATGTAATCCAATCCTCATGTTTTTGATTTTGTATCTGTATTAATTTTGTATATTGGTTTTGGTTTTGCCAAAACCACCCTCACGTGTTTTGGTTTTGGATCTGTATTTTTTTTACAAATTGATAAAAACAGTTAAAATTACATAATTTGGGCATTTGTTCCTACAGTAGTATTAACATCAATAACATTCATAATCAGTTATTTATAGTCAATTTTGATCACTTCACAGCTCACAATATTGTTTTCATTCAGTTTAGGCCAAAGGCTGCAGCAAGCTGGCTGGTTACTAAGCAACAGAACAGTGGCACAAACTCATAGCACAGAAGTGATTTTAAAGACGAGGAGGCCCATGTGAAAGCTCCTCTCCGATGGTGCAGAAGACTCTGGCATTGTGCATGTGCAGGGGTCTGGAAACATAGCACCCATGCCATGTTCCCATGGACATCTCTATTGCGCATGTGTGAAGTACTGGAAAATGGCCACGGCTCCCATTTCCCCAGTAGTATTTATAGCTCTGTAGCCAGCACCGGACTGATGGAGTGGTAAGTATTATTAAATGGGTGCAGGGAGTGAGGTGTTTGTGCCCCCCTGGACCAAGGGAACCATGTGCACTGCACATTTTGCACCCATTATAGAAATGTTAGTGACAGCAGTTTATAGCACATCTATGAGACATTACCACACAGCAGTGGCAGAAAAGAAAAGTGGTGCAAGATGGAATTGTACTTGGGCCCTCCCATCCTTATGTTGGCTATTAAAAAGGACTTGCAGAATTTAACACACCAAGCACTTCAGCAACAAGGACTGCAACTTTTGTGGTGGAAGTGCTTGGTTTGATTTGAATGACACAAAACAAGCTATCTATGGGCTAAAGGCAGCTAACAGTGCTGTCAATGATCTCTACAGTGGCAAGATGTCATTGTCATTATAATCCTCACTCATCAATGTTTACATCATCCTCACACAATATTAATTCATACCAGATGGAATGCAACATTACAGAAGTCTCTGTACTTTGAAGTAATTGCCATTAAAGGTCTTCCTTATTAAATTTTAGTTAATTTTGATGAACATCACCTTTCCCACTTTTTGAGGAAATAGCCTTCTACTCCAATCACTGTCAAGGTACCTGGCTGTGCTGAAAACTCTTTCAGAGTACAAACTACCTCCATATTGCCTTATTTTTCCTTCCAGATGTTAAAGAAACTCTATGACATGCATATTTGTATGCTGTCATTAAAATAATCCTCCACCATTCTTTGGATGCTGACCGTATCAGATGGAGGTATGTTACAGGTGTCTCTAACACTTTGTAATTCTATTATACTTGACCAGATGTCAAGATCTTGTGTTGACTCCTCCGCATCACCACTCAGTCACTTTGGAAAACTATGTTTTTTCAGGAGAAACTGAAGGAAGAGAGGGATGCTCTTCAGAATAACTTATTTAAACTGGAAGCAATGGCATCAAAATGGAGAATGAGGTTCAATATAGACAAATGTAAGGTAATGCACTTTGGTAACAAGAACCAATATACTACCTACACACTAAATAAGGAAAAACTAGGGTATTCGGTTTTGGAAAAAGATTTAGGAGTTAACATAGATAACAAATGTAGCTAAAGTACCTAAAGCAAGAATGCAGCAAATAAGGCAAGCAAGGTATTAGCATGTATAAAGTGGTGAATGGATGCAAGGGATGAGAGTGTTATACTCCCATTATATAAATCACTAGTGAGGCCACATCTTGAATACTGTGCCCAGTTATGGGCACCATACTATAAAAGGATATCCTGGAACTAGAAAAGGTTCAGAGATGGGTAACCAAATTTATTAAGTGGTTGGAGATGCTAGATTACGAGAAAATGCTTGCTAGGTGAGGCATGTTTACACTGGAAAAAAGGAGGTTAAGAGGGGACATGATTAAAATTTTAAAATATACATACGGAAAGTATTCACATCGCTTCACTTTTTCCACATTTTGTTGTTATAGTCTTATTCCAAAATGCAATAAAATCACTTTTCCCCTATAAATTCTACACATAATAACCCATTATGGCAATGTGAAAAAGTTTTTTTGTGATTTCTGCAAATGCATTAAAAATAAAAAACGAAGAAATCACATGTACATAAGTATTCACGGAATCTGCCTTGAAGCATTAAATTGAGCTCAGTTGCATACTGTTTCTACTGATCATCCTTGAGATATTCCTACAGCTGAATGTGAGCCCACCTGTTGTAAATTCATTTGATTCGACATGATTTGGAAAGACACACACCTGTATATATATGGCCCCACACTTGACAGTGCATGTCTGATCACAAACCAAGCATGAAGTCAAAGGAATTGTCTGTAGACCCCCGAGACAGGACTGTCTCGAGGCATAAATCTAGGGAAGGGTACAGAAAAATATCTGTTGCTTTGAAGGTCCAAATAAGCACAGTGTCCCCCATCATTCATTAAAGGAAGAAGTTCAGAAACACCAGGAATATTCCTAGAGCTGGCTGGCCATCTAAACTGAGCGATCGGGGGAGAAGGACCCTAGTCAGGGAGGTGACCAAGAACCCGATAGTCACTCTGTCAGAGCTACAGCATTCCTCTGTGGAGAGAGGAGAAACTTCCTGAAGAACAACCATCTCTGCAGCCATCCACCAATCAGACCTGTATGGTAGAGTGGCCAGATGGAAGCCACTCCTTAGTAAAAAGCAAATGGTAGCCATCTGGAGTTTACCAAAATGCATTTGAAGGACTCTCAGACCATGAGAAACAAAATTCTCTGGTTGATGAGACAAGATTAAACTATTTGGCGTGAATGCCAGGCGTCATGTTTGGAGGAAACCAGGCACCGATCATCACCAGGCCAATACCATCCCTCCAGTGAAGCATGGTGGTGACAGCATCATGCTGTGGGGATGTTTTTCACCAGCAGGAACTGAGAGACTAGTCAGGATAGAAGGAAAGAAGAATTCAGCAATGTACAGAGACATCCTGGATGAAAACCTGCTCCAGAGAGCTCTTGACGTGAGACTGGGGTGATGGTTCATCTTTCAGTAGGACAATGACCCAAACCACACAGCCAAGGTGTCAGAGGAGTGGCTTCAGGACAACTCTGTGAATGTCCTTGAGTGACCCAGCCAGAGCCCAGACTTGAATCCGATTGAACATCTCTGGAGAGATCTGAAAATGGCTGTGCACTGATGCTTCCCATCCAACCTGATGGAGCTTGAGAGGTGCTGCAAAAAGGAATGGGCAAAACTGCCCAAAGATAGGTGTGCCAAGCTTGTGGCATCATTTTTAAAAAGACTTGAGGCTGTAATTGCTGCCAAAGGTGCATCAACAAAGTATTGAGCAAAGGCTGTAAATACTTATGTACATGTAATTTCTTAGATTTTTTATTTTTAATAGTTTAGCAAAAATCTCAAAAAAACTTTTTTCACATTGTCATTTTGGGGTATTGTGTGTGTAGAATTTTGAAGGAAAAATGAATTTATTCCAGTTTGAAAGAAAGGCTGTAACATAACAATATGTGGAAAAAGTGAAGCGCTGTGACTACTTTCCGGATGCACTGTATAAAGGGTCAATACACAAAGCTAGCAGGGGATTTGTTTTTGGTAAGATCAACACAAAGGACATGCGGACACCCACTTAGGTTAGAGGAGAGGAGATTCCGCACCCAGAGATGTAAATGTTTCTTCACAGTAAGGACAATATTGTATTTGGAATTCCCTGCCTGAGAGAGTAGTAATGGCGGACTCAATCATTACTCTCAATCATTAATCTTACTCTTAAAAATGGGCTAGATAAATTCCTAATGGATAGGATATACAGGGTTATGGTGGGTAAATCATGCACTATAGTAAAAACAAAATGATAATAGATGAATAGATATAACAGCTAACCATTCACCACAGTTAAAATTAGTTTTAAAATATTACAGTGTAGGTGATCATTAACAGGTTGAACTCGATGGACAAATTCAACCTTAGAAACTATGTTACTATGTTACTTCAAAGTGTAATGCACCACTTGAGCTTACAACTTGCTTATTAGGAGCTCATTGCATATCCTAAGATATGGGTCAGTTGGAAAGAATGACATAATGTGCTACTTAAAACTTGGATCAAGTAAGAGTGCCAAAATGTAATAATTCGATTTGTAGCTATAGACAGCTCTTGGATCCTGGTGAAGCTAATAAAGGACATGATCTACAAATATGACCTACTTGGCATAATTGCTTTGTTTCTTTTCCTTCTTTAATTTCTTTAGCTGCTTTTCCAAAAGTCTAATTAGGGGAATCATCTGACTGAAGCTAGCATTGTATGAACTCACTTCACGGTGACTACTTTGAATGGTTTCAGTACCTTACACAACATGAAAAGTATTCTCCACTGTACATTTCCCTTCCTTTCCCAATGTTATGGTTTGTTGTGTAGCTTTGGATTGTTTGCTGATGTTCCTCTATCTGCTGAAGCATATAATTCCACCATGTTACCACCTCTTGCTTCATTTGATGGCAGGAAAAATGAACTGTTCTTGCTGCTGTTGCAATCTCCTACATGCTTTTGTTGAATGCCAAAAATGTCCCAAAATTTTTCAGGACATAGACAGCATCTCATGAATGTCTCTGTCATTTCTTAAAAAAACTCTACCACCAAGTTGATTGTGTGAGCAAAGCATGACATATGTTGGTATTCAACCAGCTGTAAAGCTTTCACAATATTTCTGGTGTTAGCAGAACTCACAAATCCTGAGAAGAGTCCAATTTGGGTAAGACTTTTTTTGCTATGATATCCCTTCATTGTTCTAACAGGATGAAGCTAGTGATACAGAAAGTACCTTGCCTCTAAATGATCTGATGTTGTTTGTTAGATGCTGCTGCTGTTCTTGCTGCTGAAGGTGATTCACCCACCCAATGGGCTGTCACAGGCATGCAATCTTTAGTTTGACTAGTTTGATAATGATCTGGTTTTTTAACATCCTGCTACAGGTGGGACATGTCTTTCTAGTAAAATGGAGCTGAGAATGAATTTGGTAGCAGGGACTCAGGTCCTCAATTAACTATCTTAAACCTGTTGCATCAATGGTTGATATTGGACGTAGATCTAATACTAGCATAGCTATCATGGCATCAGTGATCCGCTGTGCAACTGAGTGAAAGCTGTCATACTTGCTTCCTCTTGTAAAGGATTGTTTAACAGTCAATTGTTGTTTGAAACTACTAGTAATCCTCTTGATCCACCCAGCAGCAGCAAGCCCAGCCATCTAGGAGGAATCATGAATCGGAGAGTAGTCACTTAGCATTATAAATTGGATGCAGGACTACCTCCAATCATCAACGAGGATATTGATAATGAAGGTGTTGGTTGTGGAGATTGCAGGTGCTTTGATCTAGTTGAGAGAAGGTAGCTGATGGCTGATGTTGGACTGCTTGTTGTTATTATTTTAGAATAAATTTCTGATTTTCCCAAAAATGTTCCATGAACTTTCTAAAAACAACATAACAGGGAGGAGGATCCTAGATGTTGAAGATCCCTATTTCTACTTACTGTGGCTTTACAAACACTACAAATGGCTAGACATATGTTAATATTTGAGTAAAAATAATTCCACACAGAAGAGGTGGATTTTTTTGGTCTTATGCTCAGGCATGACAATGTCCTTCTTCTTATCACAGTCAAGGTCTGCCTGATTTAGAGAAACATCATACTCATCATCAACAACATCATCATTAGTGCTGGCATCAGCTACACAAATATCCCTCTCATCCTGTTGCATTTCCACATGCTGCTCATTCCCACATTTGCAGAGGGTGCAGAAATGGTGGAAGGAGGCTTTTCTATGAGTAGAGTATAAGGAAGGTTGGGCTCACACATGCATTTATGGACACACTTTAATCCTCAGGAATTTGTGACATTTCTGAACACACATTTTGTTCTACTGATTTTCCAGTTTTCATTTTTTGACACCTCTTTTACACTCTGAGTAAGAAGGACTTGCATCATCATGAGAAGAAGATGCATCACTGATAGTTAAAGAACCAGCACTCATAAATTAAAGCTAAGGCCTGAGCCTTTCCTTGTCACTGCATGTCGTCAATGGCATGTTGGCAATTTTATGTTTTCTGCAGCAAACACTCCATTTAGGGGTGTTTTTCCTTTACCATTGTAAAAAAAAATATTTTTTTACATTTCAGATGCCCTGTTTTAAACCCTCTATGCCCTTGGGCAACAGCTTTAGTAGATGATTTTGAAGGACTAGAATCATCATGACTGTTTTATCAGCATTTCACAAAAATGTTCATGGCTGCACACTACACTAAAAAAAACAGGCCTAGAACCCAATTATTATCAAAATCACTCCGTAATTGTATAGCATGTATCTAGCTTTATCCAGATCACGGGTTCTGTACAAATGGCCAAGTAGTTCTTTGCAGGTTAAATATATTATTCCTATATGAAACTTAGGAAGCTACTTTAGGTTTAAAGTTTATAATTGTTTCTTCTGTTTCTAAAAATTCTAAGTAGAAAATCAAAATAGTTTATTGTTATATTATAGAGTTGTCATTTTGATCTATAATTTAGAAAGTATAATGTAACTAATAATAGTTAAATAAAAATAGAAAAAGTAATAGTATAGAGATTAGTAGAAATTAAATGACACCAATATCTTACATAAACATGAGAAAACCAAGACAAATTATTTGAAATAAATATATGCATTTTATGTTCTCTGAGTTTGGATAAGGCATTAATTTGGTATTCTTAGCAACAGCTCTCCCTCCAGTGTCCTACCATTTCTCTGGAAAAAACTATACTTCTCGTGTTGGCTTCTGATAAAGTATTCTTTAATTTCCCCTGGCTGTTGTGACTTAAGATATTCTATATCACGAAACACATTTCTCTTAGGCATTTCTTTTCTTTTTTTTATTTTATTTTTACTTTGAAATTATTTTGAATATATTTTAATACAGTTTTCAGCATTGGTAAAGTTAGTTTATTAGCTTGTCCACTTGACATTCTGTAAATGAGTTTACTGAGTGAGTAGTCATTAGGGAAGTTTAGAAATATATATTTTTTAAATGAAATCTGTATACACTACTGCATGCCTTCATTATTACAGCCAAGCCAAGCTGGTAAGGTTCACGTAAGTTCTTTATATACAGTTTTTACTTTCATGCATTTGTTGAGGCATTAGTAGACACATAAGTATATTTATTAAACCTAAAACCATGTGGGATTAGCTGTTTTTGCATGGGTTAGGAGTATTTTATCATCATGGAAAATTAAGAAAATCCTAATGTAATAAATCACAGATATCTACCATGTTAGTCAAACTACTGTAGAATACCATAGTCCCTATAATTCTCAATTGTGACTATAGTCTGCACAGATCTATCAAATCCTACAAAGCTTAGCTTTTCAGAACTTGACTCCAATATCTAACTCCATCTATAGATGGTGTTAGCAGTTCTTGCATATGTGGAGAGTATTGCTGTAGAAGGATCTTCTGATCCCTTCTCAGCAAGATACAAGTTTTTCACCTCCCTCCACTCATGCAGAGTTAATGCCTGCACATGCACATTCAATATACCAGGTCTGAACCCAGAAGTACAGTGATAGTGAACCCTATAATTTTGCTAAAGAATAATTACCAGGACGGGCTCTTATTAAAACCTTTGTTCTAGAATAAGTTGCTTGAAAAAGGACTAACATGAATCGTTTCTTATCACTACCATATATATTAAGTTATTTATTAACAGTTTCATAATATTGTCCAGCATATTCTATTGTGCTTTTCAACTGGAACAACAGTAACAGAACAAAACTGGATAATAATATATAGACATAGAGGTAGGTGCAATATGCATCAATTAGAAAGTATAGTTTACTGGGACAAAATGTAGTGGATCATAAATTGAATTCATAGACAGCAATTTACAACACTGATTCATATTTATACTCTCTACTTCAACTGTGTTTACTCAGATCATGATTGGAATGTTATGTTTCAATGTTGTTAAAAACTAGACATTTTAATGTAATGTCATTTTTTTAAAGTAAAAATTAGTTGCAAGTGCACGTATCTCTACCAATCAATAGAGGGCAAAGAAAGTGACAAGAAATGGGAAGACAGACAATGCTCATATTAATTATCACATATAAAAATTTCCGATATTGAGCCCATTTTAATTAAATTAACATCTAGGAATGAAGATTAACTAAATGTTTCAGAACTCTTGTAACTATAACGCTTAAAACCTCAGTAAATCAATTTGATGAGCTAGTCCTCATTATGTACAGTAGGCCTGATTCGGATTTAGAAAGTAAAGCCAAAAAAGCAAGTAAATTTGTATCTTGAACAAGCCATGTTCCTTTGTAAGGGCAACAAATGTGTAGGGTAAATACTGCTGCTTTTGGCACACACGTTAGCTTAATTTTACACTGCAATATAGGTGTCAGTTTGGACACACCCCACTCAAATCTAAATCTCCCTGCACATGTTGCATCTGCCCCACCTGCATTGCAACATGTATTGCCCAGGTGTACAGTCGCTTGTTTTTTTTTGCTCTACTTCCAAATAAGAATCAGGCATATTATAGTATATGTAAAGATATAATAATGCTCAGAAGTAAAATATATTACAGTCTGCATTATTATTGTTTATCATTGTCGAACATTTATAAACTTTAGAGTCAATATTGTAACATCACAAAAACAAATTTGTAGACCCAGTGCCTATTTGCACAAAGATATGCATGCAGTTGTGTGGTAAGCTTTAGGATTGTGAAAAAAGCAAACCTGAAATAATCTGATATATTTTATTTGAAAAATAAAAGACAAAGCAAAATTTATCTTGATGTTTTAACTTTTCATTATTAGAACTTTATTTATCACAATTCTCTAAAATAGGCTTTCTATGGAAAAATAAAGTACAAGGCACAAAAAGAGTTGAACAATAATGGTCTACATATATTAGTGTTATTATGTACTGAAGTAATACCACTTAGTATTTGTTCATATTCGGTCAGCCTCCAGTCCTGTATAGTTTTCCAGTTTCAGTACATGGCTATAAATAGATTTTTTTTTATTAATTATTTTTACTATATTTGTTTGTTTAACATTCATGTACCAAATGGAACATGTTGATGATGGTGGTGGGTATTAGGGGGTATAAAGCAAAACTGCACTTGATGGGCCTATACCATACTTCCCAACATAACCCATTCCATGAGAGACAAAATGCTTTGCATCTGAACTACCCTCTTAATTTATGATTGCCGCCACCTGTGTTGAACTAGTTAGGTGTTCCACCACAGGTGATGACAATCATAAATTAAGAGTGTAGTCCAAGAGCAGAGCATTTTGTCCCTACTGGAATGGGTTATGTTGGGTGGTATGCTACTGTACAACTGGGCAGACAGACAAGATAAAAGTAGCAAGTGGGGACAGGGGAGACAGGGGAACAATGGCACTTTATTGACCATGGTAGTGTTAGGAGGAGTGAATGCGGGAGGAGGGCTCTGTTTATGAGGGTTTATAGTATACATACAGTCTATAACAATACTTTGTGTTCAATTTCTCTCAAATCAAACTATTGAAAATATGAAGACCTCCTGAAAATGAAAATACAGTAAACAGTAAAGTTCATACAATATTCATGGCTGTTATTCATAACTACATTATTCTTTTTCTTTTGTTACATATCATTCCTTTTTTATTATTATTTATTCTAGAATAATTAAATATCATTTGTTTGTATTGGTTTATACTGTATTAAAGATGCTCAAGCTGTTTAACCAACTATTGATCAGCCCTGTTTGGCAAACGTGGTCTTTTAGCCAATAGTAAAATTAGCTTTGTATAACTGTTTAGCCATTAACTTGAAATCTATACTTAAATTTGATGTTCACATTTGTAGCTTTCTGTTAAGAAAGTTTGAGAAAAACGATACAGTAAAAACTATACAGTATAGACATTGTTTAAGCAGCTAAAACAGTGAAAATTAGTGTTTGATATTTTAATTTGCCATTCACGTGAAAAGCATTAGACATACAGTATTTTATAATTTAAAATTCACTATCAAACTAGCTCAAACTTATTTAGACACATTCATACTTTTTGCCTTGCTCAGATTCAACCAACAAGCTTGTGATCTATGTCCCTCATATTCTGGTGTTAGCAATAAATGCTTGATATACTGTAGTATTCTAAAATAACCAATGATAACTGAAACATATCACTTTCATTGGTAATGAATATGAGACTTAAATGTTGACCTACATTTTTCACAAATTTACAGGATGTATATATCATGTACAGGATGTATAAATGTATTCTGGATTTAAGAATATTAATGAGTCACTACTTCCCAAAGGGTTACTTTGTTCCTGATATGGTTGCAATCTTACGTACCCTGGAATTTTGAGCACCAGAACTCAACCTTCTGACTTTCAGAGGTTTGCAGTAAAGAGCCACATTGCATAAATTACATGTCAAATGTAGCAATCAGTCCCATACAAGGTGAACACTGAAATTGGAAATGCAATGGCACCTCTGGCATAATCAGTCTGGTGGAACCCATACACCATGTAGAGGTAATAAAAAAATAGAATGTTGAAACCACCTTGGCCTATATTTACTAATAATCTGAGTTTGTCCGATTAGTGTTTTTTTCTCTAAATCCCAACACGGGAATTCACTAAGCACAAATCTCGGCAGTGTTTGAGCTATTCATAATGGTTTGAATGACAAAGTTCAGAAATACGAATGAATTGACCATCGGTCAAACGCAGCTGTTATTTCATACAACACGGGTATTCACTATTCATTTGTATTTGGGTGTTAGTCTTTGAGTGACCAATTGCGGTCGGATTAATTTTTGAATCGTAAAAAAAACCAGCAAAAAAATAGACCTGCTTTTTTCAGGCGTGTTTACATGTGTTGGCACTTACAAATCATTCACACCTAAATAAGGATGCCTATAAAAGGTACACAAACTTGTCTCATCCAAAACAATTTATTGACTTATGTTTGCTGGAGTAAACTTGGAGATTTGTAAGTCAATACACATTTTTCAACATATATCCATTATTATACACATTAGTGTTAAACTTTCAAATATTTCACATTTTGTTGGTTCTGCCTCATGTTTTTTAAAATGATTACTCATTTTTTACACACACAAACATGCCACAACAATAATGTCATTCATTTTGGCCCTGAAATTTAAAAATTTTACCCCAACATATTAGGACACTTTTACCCAACTCTATTGTGTTTTTCTTGTAAAGTCATCTACAGAAGAAATGTAAAAAAGTTTTAATTCACATTCTAAGTTGCTTTGGTCATGGATGAATCTGGCTTCCTGCCAATTATTGTGTCTGCATGAGATGAGAATGATTGGAATCTAGAAAGAGTAATGATTAGAAAAAAATCAAGTGGTCTTGTTACTGCATGCTAAAGACATTCTGCCTGGCTGCCAATTATTGTGTCTGCATGAGATGAGAATGATTGGAATCTAGAAAGAGTAATGATTAGAAAAAAATCAAGTGGTCTGGTTACTGCATGCTAAAGACATTCTGCCTGGCTGCCAATTATTGTTTCTGCATGAGATGAGAATGATTGGAATCTAGAAAGAGTAATGATTAGAAAAAAAATCAAGTGGTCTGGTTACTGCATGCTAAAGACATTCTGCCTGGCTGCCAATTATTGTGTCTGCATGAGATGAGAATGATTGGAATCTAGAAAGAGTAATGATTAGAAAAAAATCAAGTGGTCTGGTTACTGCATGCTAAAGACATTCTGCCTGGCTGCCAATTATTGTGTCTGCATGAGATGAGAATGATTGGAATCTAGAAAGAGCAATGATTAGAAAAAAATCAAGTGGTCTGGTTTCTTCATGCTAAAATCTATGTTCAGCTCAAACAACATTTTCCTCCTCCAAAAAATACAAAGATGGTAAAGAATAAATGTGCATACAAATTTCCTGTTGTTGTTTGTACCAGTTATAAGTAATGACGTTGTACAAATTGTCAAGGAGCTAAGTGTTATATCTATTCTGACAAACATACACTTACTAATTTTTTTATTTTACTTCTCTTTCAAGAAATCGTTGAGGTTTATATTATAACTTTTTTTGGGTGGCTGCTTGTCCTGGCCTTTGCCTTTACCACTGTCATGTTGGCGTGCTCTGGTGGAGCGCCTTGGTGGTGATGACACTGACGTTATAATTGGAGTAGTCGAACCAGAACTGCTGCTTGGTTGCTGTTGGTGCAGGGATCTGAGTGTTTCATTGAGGTTAGTGAGGGTGGCATTGAGTTCATGTGTTGCACCATTTTGATTGTCTACAATTCTGGAGATAGATTCACTGATCTTTTGATTGTTTTATAAAATGTTGATATAGCTTTGCTGTTGTCTGTGCTGTTCTTCCATTATGCGCTGTAAGTTGCCTATGACATGTGTAATGTCTGCACGCATGATTTCCATGGTATTGCCAATTCTCGTGGTTTGTTCATTTTGTCTACTCATATTTCTGATGATTCTTCTGATGTGAGATGGTAGGCTTGCAAACATTTGTGTCTGCCTACGCAGGCAATCTTCATTAGTGGCCTGCTGTCTAGCCCAAATGTTCCAAAACACTTGATCAGGGCCTTGTGTTACTGGTGTTGTTGGGCTGTGTTGTGGTGGTGGTGGTGGTGTGCTTTGCTGTGGTGGTGTACTCACAGGTGCTGGGGGGCTGATTCCTTGGCTTAATGGCTGCATTTCTAACATGATTGTCTCATCCATGTCACTGTGTTGCTGGTGTTGCGTAGGGATGCTGGTACCAGGACTAGAAGCTGAAATTATAAACATTTATCCGTTAGTTATTCATATGTTTGAGAAATTATAACAAAGCACTAAAGATGGAACACATGTCATTGACTGGTGCTTTCAGATATCCTGCCTAGCAACATCATCACTCATAACTTAAATACATACATATGCCTGTTTGTGGCAAATGTGTCTGGTTACTTTATTCTGAAAGCAAACGCATGAGTTGTATGGTAGATCAGACATACTCCACCATAAAAACACATTGTAATCCATAATGTATTGCCTTATAGTGTCTCAAACAAAAACATAGTAATGTTCTTGTATGTATTTGGCAATGTTAGGTCAAACACACATGTGAAAATGATGAAAACAACCTTACTATTTGCCAAGCTTACACATGAGTTTCTGTTGCAGCATCTTCCACACAATGTGCTTCTCTATGGCTGAAGTGGACATACATATCTTTACTGGATGTGGACAAGGCCATTTTGCTAGGATTCCATTTCATGTTTTACTGACTTCGGTATTTTGATGGGTTTTGACTTAATGCGTTTAAGTAATCGGATTATTAAGATCTGACATTTATTTAATTAATTTCAGTTTGTTACTCACAATCAAGATGAGGGGAGTGTGGTTGGCGTCTTGGAGGTGTGTCCAAAATTTGGAGTGGGGGGACCGAACATACTGTCGATAATCTTCGTGGCGGGGTAGCCTGCTGTGGTTGGCCCTGGACATCAGACCTTGCTTTTTTTGCTGCAACATGTTTTATTTTGTGGTTTGTTACAGAAGTCTGCCTTCTGCTGCTCAAGACTTCTTTTGATGGACCTAGTATTGAAAGTGACATTTTGTTATGGTCATTCCTTTACAAACATAACCTATACTACAATGGACACTTTACCTGCTTCAGGTGCGTCATCATCATCAGATGTCATGGGAGTGACTGTAGAACGACCAGTACTGCTTATTTCCAACACTGTAAATCAAGAAACAAATAACAAAACTCATGTATTCATGCTATTGTTGATACATCCAACCATTATGCTTATAAACATTAAATCTTTAAAAAATGTTTTTTTTTATGACTCAAAACATAAGGACCTTAAACCAAAAAAGCACAACATAAAACAAAAAACATTGTCCAATAGCCATATGCACTATGGAGAGTGCAACGCAGGGAATCATGTACAGGACACAGACATAGGACACAATTACAAATACATACACTAACAATCCAAAACACACACATCTTAATTTTGTAATGAAAGGGAAAAAATTACAGATGCAATACAGAAATTGCTCTGTGATGTGGCACTCCAAACACACATTACCACAATATGAGCCAACCAAAAAATAAAAAAATAAAATAAAACAAATAGTAAGGTAACTAAGTCTGCAGTGTTGTGTCAGGGTACAAATACAGACTCAAACTGAACAAACAAATAGTGGGTTTGTGTAAAACAATATTACATTCAGTACTAATGAAATTATACATGTAACTGGCTTCAAAGCCACTTTGCACTACTCCAGCCTCTAACATGACAACCACTGTTTTGGCAACATGCACATGGATAACTGAAATAAAAAACATAGTCAAACTTTAAAACTGTAAAATGTGCAAAAGTAAAACATTATTGCTGGACAATTCAATGACACACCAAGTCCAAACTACACATGGAAAATGTACTGAAAAAAACCCCACATGACAAACAAAGTAATATGTTACATTGGCTTTTGTAGAAAACATTACCCAAAACAATGTATTTGCTTACGCACACTTGAAGATGGGAGAAATATGTAACGTCACATGACACACATTTTTTTTTTAAAAAGCCAGAAGTAATGTCATAAAATGTTAAGGCAAATACACATGCTCACCATTCTTCCTGGGCCGATCGGAATCCCGGACATGGGTTGCAGACACTACTTCTGGAGGTATTAAACTCTGCATGGGCTCCTCATAGTCCAGATATCTTGCAATAAAGGGCAGGCCTCCACCGGTTTTTCGAGCCGACATCGCCTCCTTGGCTATTTTGGACTTGACACATCGCTTTATGTCATAGTACCGTTTGCAGCACGTGTCCTCCGTCCACTTGACCACCCCCTCACTATTGACAGCAGCAACAACTTTCACCCACAACACCATCTTCTTCCGTGTTGGCACCTTGGCGGACTCAGGCCCAAATAGCTGCTGCTTATACTTCATCAGCTCCTGCACCAATGCCACATTTTCTGCATAACTAAACTTGACACACTGTCCAGTCTTAGTAGTGGTGCGTGGCTGCGGAGCTGTCTGACTGTCACTATCACTGTCACTTGAGGCTGCTGCAGCAACCTCACCCATCTCCTCCACCTCACTAATATCACTCTCACTCACCTCCTCCACCTGACCAACCTCCTCCCCTTCACTCACACCCTCCACCTCACTCACCTCAGCCACCTCACCCACCTCTGAGTCACACATAATTGTGTGTCTAAACACTTACCACAGAAAAAAGAAAAAACAAACAACACACTCCTCCACTACCACTGCACAACTCACACACACACACACACACACACACACACACACACACACACACACACAAACACTGACAAGGGACTATAAAGAAAAAAAACTTGGACAAAAAATGAGACAAAACCAAAAAAAACAAGACTACAAGAATGACAAGACTACTTTCAAACACAATACTACACTCAGAAATCGCAAACAACAATCCTCACCAAACCAACAACTTACCAACCTCCACAGCACAACCTCCCTCCTCACCACTAACTAAACCCACGAGGTGTGGACGGTTTGGGGCGTATTTATATGGTTGCGCACAGACACTCCTACATCTGAAACACAACCAATCACGAACGGGGATGAAAAACGAAACTAAAAGTCAAAATGCGGCCGTGGTTGAAAAATAACCCTGCCGCGTTTAACATAGAAAAAAAACCTGAAAATACTACAAAAACACGTACGCAAACGACAATGACGGCCGTGAATGTGGCACAAAAAAAACGACTGGCATCGACATCGGAAAACACGAAAACCATAAAGTCGACTGCTTAGTAACTTGGCGTATATAGTTTCAAAAAGTTGCATGAAAATGCACCCGATACAAAATGAGTTTAAACACTTCACAAACCGACTCAAACACGAATATTAGTAAATATAGGCCCTTGGGTGCTACCAATATAAAGTATGCTAAAATCAATGAAAATAAACTGAAAATATTTATTTTAGGAATATACCACAACTTAAACAAATCCAATGGGTATAACTTATTGGATCAGGGCAGTGATACTTCCTAAAATATGTCTATTCGCCTCCAAAAGTCCTGACGTAGTCAAAAAACACATTGGTAATAAAGTAGATAATTGAACCATTTTTATTTTGAATTTTTCACAGTTGCATGTATTTGGTGTTAACTAGACCTAATGTAGTTCTCATTGAGTTTTTAGACTCTGGTTAGTGTGTACAGAGGTCCCCTATAAAATGTAGAACACAATCAATGTGGCATATATTGACAGGATCACCATCATGTGCTGTTTTATTTATATGTTACATAGTACTGCATACCCAAGACTATGGTGTATTCATCTCAGTACATGATCTGGTAGATTATACTGCCCAGATTGTCAGTATATGTATATATATATATATATATATATATACACAACAGTCCTCACCATGAGGCTCCAGCCGGGGCTATGGTTAGGAAGAACCAGCACTCCATGCAGCAAATTGAGTTAGCTTTTAATGTCCTTATTCTTTAGACAAGTCACATATGAGCAAACATGAACTATATACAACTACTTATCAGCCTTGAAGCTCGACATAACCTGGGGAATGCAATCCTGACCAGGGGTGACTCCCAACAGCCGTTTCGGGCAGCGCCCTGATGACGGCTTCAAGGCTGATAAGTAGTTGTATATAGTTCACGTTTGCTCATATGTGACTTGTCTAAAGAATAAGGACATTAAAAGCTACCTCAATTTGCTGCATGGAGTGCTGGTTCTTCCTAACCATAGTCCCGGCTGGAGCCTCATGGTGAGGACTGTTGTGTATTCAATTGTGCTAACCGAGCACCCACGGACTAATAGAAAATACTTGGTGTTTGTGCGGTTCATTCACAAATATATATATATATATACATATATATACTGTATATATGTATTTACTATATATAATGCATTCACTCTAGTATACACATAGTAGCCTGTAGTCTATATCCTCTCTAATGGTTGACCACACCATCTGCGGTATCATTCCCCTGGTAGGCCTTCCTTGCTCCAGCCCAACATCATTGATGCAGCATGCATGAATGGTAAAAAAAAAATGCATGTAAGCATTTGATTTCATTCCAGTTTATTAAGGCAGCATTAAGGCAGCTGTGCATTAAATATATGCCAGTGAAATGATGAGTTGCTGTATTTGGCTCATATTTTGATCAGAACATTTAAAATCACAGTTTTTGTAAATTTTTGTACTCACATCTATGCTTCAGATACCACATAATACAGTTACAATCATATACACTCACCTCTCAGTTAAAGAGGCTGATATGTTACAAATATTTTTTAAACACCCAAGTAAACTTGCTATAATAGTCTTGGTGGACACCATATAAAAGAGAAGTGTGCAAGATTTGAAGTTGGTTCAATCTGAATTTAAATTTATGTTACAAGCTGCATATCATGATATAGAGTATGCCATATGATTACACAACAAAAATATATTTCTAGTCTGTGCTAGTCCTTACTATTGGAAATCTATAATCTATTTAGGGTAACTAAAGCCAAAAAGATTGTCACATTTCAGCCACCTTATTCACAAGCAGTGGTGGCTATTGTCCCTGGGGTGCAGAGCCAACCACACAATGCAGGAGGGAGCTTGTTAGCACATATAAACATACATATGATGCTATATGTAATATATGTGCTGGCTGCTTTACCTGGGGATCCGCAGCGCTGCTGTGCTTCACTGACCTGCCGCAGCATGGGACACAGCACTCCGCTTGTCTATTGTCTAAAAGCCTACTTCTAGACTCATGTTAAACTAGAGAATGAGAGTCTGGGTGCAGCCTTATAAAAAACTGAGTACTGTGCTGCGACAGGTCAGTAAAACATGACGGCTGCTGATACTCGGGTAAGGCAGCCATCTCTTATATTACATACAACATTGAATTTATGTTTATATGTGCTGACTGGCTCTGGCCTTCAGTGTGTGGTCGGCGCTGCAGACCAGAGGCAGCAGCAGCCACTGTTTCGCAAGGTTAGTGAAAATGATTTTAGCTATGTTTCAGGCATGTTGGAAGCACAGATGTACATGTGGGAACCAGGGTAATTTGAGACAACCAGTGGGCCTTGTTTCTCTCTGCTCTGCACGAGATCTGCGTCTCTCATCCACATGTATTACCTGTTACCACTCAAAATAACAGGACTTTACCCGGGCTTCACCCACTTTGTGGAATGCCCTCCCATGCACAATAAGACTCTCCTCTAGTCTCCAAACCTTTAAACATTCCCTGAAAACTCACCTCTTCAGACAAGTCTACCAAATTCCAGACCCACCCGCATAGCCTTCAATGCTTCCCTATTCATTTACAACCTCTCTGTACAGTACACATAACCTCACATTTTGTCTTCCAACATTGCTAATGATCATATCATACAACCCATTAAGTACCTAGCAATCTGGTGGACCATTGTGTAACGGTAGCATCTATCCTTGTGTATCAATGCCTATTTTCCTATAGATTGTAAGCTTGCGAGCAGGGCCTTCCTACCTCTATGTCTGTCTGTCTTTGCCCATTTTTGTTCTATAACTGTTGTTCTAATTGTAGAGCACAACGGAATATGCTGCTCTATATATGAGACTGCTAATAAATAAATAAATAAAATAGAGGGATGAATAGCCAGACATAGGGGCTTTACCGCATCGTCTCATAAAATGACTCTAGAAAATTGTGCATGACAGAGGAGGAAGACTGAGATCTTAATAAAGTCACCTGGACATGGATATCCTAAAAACCTGAACTATTAAGATTCCTTGAGGACCAAGTTTGGCTACACCTGTGTTCAAGGCCTTACTAAATAAATGCATTCTGTTTATACAGCAATAAATGTCAGACTACTGTAACTATAACACATCTGGATTAAAAGCAGAAACTGTCAAACAATAAAACAGAAGACAAAAGCGATACATTTCATAGCATGAAATACTGTGAATAATATAGATAAGTTGTCTATATAGAGGAGCTCACTAATCTAACATAGAAATGAGAATTTGCTGTGCTAACAGAAAAAAATACATTTATCATCTATTCAATTCTGCCATAGAATACTCACTAGAGGGAAGTGTTGCTCTACTCAGCTATTTGTCTTTGCAGTTCTATATTTTTTCATGCAAATAAAAGAAAAATAAACGTAGAAAGAAAATGTGATATGAAGAGACTTGATAAAAATGTCTCATACTGCCTGGTTCTGGCAAGGCGAAGCAGAAAGTGCCATGCTCCAGATGGAGCGTCTTTATAAATGCAGGTGACACGAATAACCTAGAGCCAACCCATAATCCAAATACATTTCACAAGGATTTGCATGCATCAATACAACACTATTTCTTATGACACTGATGAGTTTAAAGAAATGAAAAAAAAATCTAACATGTCACAATACAGACAATATCAAATAAAGTGTATTTGGGTCTAATGGAATGAAAATAATAATTAAAGAATTTGTTCTGAAAGCAAATTGTCTAAAAGAAACACAAGCATACAATAATTATATGATGATGTACCAATGTGAGCAACCTATATTTTGTAAAAAAAAATTGACATTTTCGATATTAATAACATGTACTAGGCAACATTTATTTGCTGAATAATATTAAATGCTTACAAGAGGTTATTGTTAGCTTAATATTTTAAAAATGTTTACTGTATAATAATACTTTTACTTAACATTTTATTTCCTTCTACATTAACTTATAAATTATAATACCATTTAGCAAGCTTCTGAAATTTTGAGCAGTATACTATATACAGTAGTTTGCTGATAATTAAAAAAAAAATGTACATGGATTGTAAATGATAAATAGCTTTCACTGGAGATATCTAATGCCATTTAAAAACTGGATTTGCCCAACATTTCTACAACAAATTGTGGGTGAGGTCAAAGAGCCTTAATTTGCTTTTTATGTCTAGTAATACCTAGGGCTTAAAGTGGTCCCAGAGAGGTGGTGTAACCCATTTCCGCTGCCACCTACCCTCCTCCCCCATTAGGAGGATCCAGGCCAGTGCTAGGGTTTTTGGCATCTTCCTCCAAACTATAAATGTGAGTCCTACCTTCCATACTTTGTAAAGGCACAGTGTTCTCACAAGGAAGGGGCATGAAGGAAGGGGCGTGGTCACACAATAGTACTCCCAATTCACATTATGCTGCATAGTAGTACAATCTTATTCACAATAAGCTGGAAAAAGTGCCCTGATTCATATTACACCACATAGTAATGCCCCTTATTGATGTTACAACACACAATAGAGCCCATTATTCACATTACATCACTTAGTAGTTCCCCTTATTCACATTACATCACTCAATAGTCCCCCTTATTCATGTTATGCTACAAAGTAGCACCCCTTATACATGTTATGGCATACAGTAGTGCCCCTCATACATAATATTCACTATATGGCCCTTAATACACAATTCCCACAGCAGTAGAGCACCTTACACATAATGGTCACAGTAGGAGTGCTGCTTACACTTAATGCCCACAATATTAGTACCCCTTACACATAATGACCACAGTAGTGCCCCTTATACACATAATGCACAATAGTGCCCTTTACACAGTAGTGCCCCTTAAACACATCTCTGCCTCTGTCCCTTTAGCAGCCCCATGTCCAGTGTTCCTCCAGCAACGTCCCCACCTCTCTATTGCCCTCTATCCCCCTCTCACCTTGTCTTCAGCATGCACAGAGACTGCTCCTCCTCATGGCTCTATTTCATTTCAGCGGTGGTGACAAAATGACATCACATATGCCATACCCAAAAAGGAAGCTGCTAGGACCTGAGGAGGGGATTAATGCCATCCAACAGACACAGCATTTGTGAGTACAAGTCGTGGTGGGCCACAGGTGAAGGAGAGCAATTGAGCCACCAGGACCTCATGAAGGAGACGGTTGCTGGAGCTGGCAATGACACTAGTGCTGCCTTTATCATCTATTGATGTGGTTGGTGGGGGTGGCCTTTTCTGTTGGAATTACTGTGCAGGGCCATGGTGGAGGTGCAATTAGTTCCAATTAGTTCCACCTACCATTACATGTGATGGACTACAGTTCTGCACCCCCCTATACACACTTTAACCCATGGCTACAGCCTATCAGAACAAAATGTTCTCATTATCAATAAAGCATTATGTAAGTGAAATCTAGACATATTAGGAGATATTTCTAACAACTAGAAATGAGTAACTTAGTTTTTGCTAGGCTCTTCCAGTCAAATACGGATCAAGAATGAGAGCACACATAATATTTAAGTACCCACACATTATCTTTATGGAAATCATGACTTTTTATTTTATACATTACAAGTGTTCCAAAACATGCAAGAGACAAGGTTTTCCATAAATATAAACTGTGGTCTCTGACAGTTGACACGAGATCTCAGTGAGGGAGAGGGGAGTCTGACCAGATGGGATACCCTCAGGTCCTCTTGTTCCTCCCAGCTGTACAGCTCATCCTCTTACTAGCTAGGGTCTCAGCTGGTGGTGATGGTGGCTGACACTGGGGATTTAGGGAAGGGAGAATGTCACTCTGCGTGTGATGTCATGCATAGTGTCTCCCTGCCATTACAAATAAGAGAGGAACCAACATCCTGCCTTTCTAGGTTGAATCTTCAAGCTTATGCACTGCCCAAGCAGCTGTCAGACCAGGCCCTGAGTACGCAAGTGTCATTTTAGCTTAGATTTTGGAATTAGGTCGGCGATGCCAGGGACACAGAGGTGGACAGGACAGGGGACACCCAGTGAGTGAGTCACACTGTGGACTGGGGCTTGCTGGAGAGAAACACTGTGTGGGGATTTAGACTTGGGTGAGATGTGCTTAACCTGAAATCTAAATTGCAGTGTAAAATTAAAGCTGTCTAGTATTTGTGGACTAAAAGCAAATGCAGCCAGTGTTTACCCTGCAGAGAAGAAAATATATCCCACTAAACTGAATCTCTCTGCACATGTTACATCAGTCCCACCTGCAGTGAAACATGGATTTGCTCAGTTGCTTGCTTTTTTGCTTAACTTACAAACATGAATCAGGCCTTTGTATGTTTCTTTTTATTTAATAGATATCTCCTCCTGTACTAGATCCCATGTTACATTATTCTGATTTAGCAACTTCAGCCTAACAGTATGGGGGTAATTCAGAGTTGATTGCAGCAGCAAATTTGTTAGCAGTTGGGCAAAACCATGTGTACTGCAGGGAGGGCAGATATAACATTTGCAGAGAGGATTAGATTTAAGTGGGTTATTTTGTTTCTGTGCAGGGTAAATACTGGCTGCTTTATTTTTACACTGCAATTTTAGATTTCAGTTTGAACGCACTCCACCCAAATCTAACTCTCTGTGCACATGTTATATCTGCCCCCGCTGCAATGCACATGGGGGGTAATTCCAAGTTGATCGCAGCAGGAAATTTTTTAGCAGTTGGGCAAAACCATGTGCACTGCAGGGGAGGCAGATTTAACATGTGCAGAGAGAGTTAGATTTGGGTGTGGTGTGTTTAATCTGCAATCTAGATTGCAGTGTAAAAATAAAGAGCCAGTATTTACCCTGCACAGAAACAAAATAACCCACCCAAATCTAACTCTCTATGCAAATGTTATATCTGCCCCCCCTGCAGTGCACATGGTTTTGCCCAACTGCTAAAAAATGTCCTGCTGCGATCAACTTGGAATTACCCCCATGGTTTTGCCCAATTGCTAACAAATTTGCTGCTGCAATCAACTCTGAATTAGGCCCTATGTTTCTTATGCTTTTATAAAATATCAGTTGAATCTTTATTCAAGTACAGTTTTCAATTCTGTGTTACTTATGTGTGGTGCATTTTTTCTATATTGCAATCTGTGAGAGCCAGCACTGGATTGGGGCTTTCTGTCTGGTCTGCATTTTAGTTTAAGCTGTACTAAAATTGATGTGCATGGATTTTGGACTTTATACCTGCAATCATTAACTCTTTAATGTGTTATCTTGAGCTGATAAAACCATAAAAGTATTCATGTTAGTATCAGTGAGTTTTGATAATTTATTATTTCTGCTAATTTGTATCAATCCACCAATATTTGTAAAACAGAGTCACATACCTTTGAATTCATTTTACTTTTGTACCTATGCTCATTTGCCTCTTATTCTCTAAAGTGTAGAAATGTACCCGTCCTGGGTTCCTAATACTTAACTTCTCAGTATGCACACACTGCTAGAAGTCTTCATACGTAGAGAAATCATAACAACTTGTGCTAGTGTATGTTAGTGTGGTTTGGTTCTCCAGAAATACGAATTCACCTAAATTTGTAGATTTGAACTAAACAAAATCGGTCCGGATCTCCCGAGGAGATCCGATCTGAACCAAGTCCCAGTTCGTATTTTCCTATGGTTCGGAATTTGGATTTTAAATCTTAATGTCGGATTTTGTATTGCCAAAATTACTTGATTTTAGCTGTTTTTATTGATTTTCAGATTTGTTTTTTTATCAACAATTATCAATTGTATGTATTCTACATATAAAATCATTGCTACAGTAAATCAAGATATTACATACAGTAATGTAAATTTGAAATCTTGCTTATGAAAATCCTAAATTTAATTTTTTTCCCTGTGATAGTTTCCATTTATTACACATATTCAGATATGTTCCTTTTATATTTCTATCCCTCCTCAGAAATCTTGACTGTCCTGCCTACAGTACCCTATCATTATTTCGTTTAGTAACATTAACATTATCTTACCACCCCCTGACATTTATACTGTATATGTGTCACTGCCAGCATGTTTCTCTTTTTGTACTTTAAGTACAAGTAAGAAACCTTTGTCCAAACATTTAATTTCATGCTCAGTTAACCAAAAATTGCAATAACTTTACAAAAATACATAATATTTTTATAAAGGTTAGAAAATAAATAACTCGCCACTGTGGCAGAAAAAATCTCATAATATATTATGTGAAATGTTCTACAATAGCATGGAAGCCAACCAGATACTCCAAAGTTATGACTAGAAGTGAATCATGTAATAGAAGTCAAAGATTTACTGCATAGTTACATTGTGACTGGCGACTTACTGAATAAATGTATTACTTATGCTATACACATTCTCTAGAATAATAGATAATCAATACACTTTACAGCAAATAAAATAGTTTATGTTTGAAGGAAAATCATCAATATTTAAATATTCTGTGCATTTAAAAATAGAGAAGTGTTCATTAATCAGAGTTTCAAAAGCAATTTAAGATTCAGTTTATTGTGTCTGTTTTTGTGTTTTGAAATCTCTGTAGGGTAAGTTTTATTGCTGATAAGATAATGAACAGCAACTAAAGCTGGCCATACATTAGAATGACTCGCAAATGAGTGATGTAGCTAACGATTTCCCTTAAACTCCCCGGCAATCTCTGGACTCACAATATAGTGCATACACATAAGTTACTGTAGATCTTTAAGATCTTGCTAAAGATCTGAGGATTGTCCACATCCAGGAGCATACTATTGTTAATGATAGCTTCAGATTTTATGTGCAGCAGGAAAGATCTGAAGAAACAACAAATGAGCTATGGGACCGCACATCAGATCGTTATTGTTTATGAAAACAGCATGAATTGTACAATTTCAAATTATTTATTGTTCTGATGCATCACAATCATGCAATTGTCCCTAAAACTGTAATTGGTGATATTGTTTTCATAGATTAGTAGGCAGGTGTTTGCACCAAGGGTTGGTGTTGTTTGGGAGTACTGTAGCGAAGAATGGCTATATCTGGAGCTGACACAGATTCAATATAGTACAATACAATAGATTGTTGTGCTCTGTCCTGGTGCTGGGTCTGTTAGTAATGATTGTGACTGAGATGTCAGTGGTGTTAATCACGTTACTTAAATATTTCCAGTTCACAAGTATACAGTGCATAAGACAATATATGGTACAGTGTGTCAAACAATATATACTGTACAGTGTGGTTAATACCCTTAATATTCTATCCGCAAAGAAGTATGCATATGCAATTAGTCAAGAACTTTAATACAGATATAAACAGCAAAAAGGTAGGAGATTGGTGTTACAATTAGTCTCTCCAGGTGCCGTACGTGATGGTCTGGTGTTTACTGTGATGGTGTAAAGGTGATAGTTTCCAAATGCAAAAAGTATTTGTCTTTGGTAGGGGGGACGAATGTACAATAGTTTATATCCTAAATGGTGGGGCTGAGATGCCGCTCTGGAGTAGAAATAACAACTGTGCTCTCTTTAGCTAAGTTTTTATAAAAAAAATATATATAAATGACACATCTACTGGATAGTAGAACACAAAAAGATAACAATATTTTAGTTGGAACCAGTGTCGGCTCTAGAGGTGGGGCTGCAGAACAGTTCAAAATTCAAATAGGGGATCCATATTAACTACCATTCCAAACACTGCCAAACATCAAAGGCCTGGACTTATTAACAGTTGGGGTGGCTCCCCTATTTGAATTTTTTGACTATACAGCCCCACCTCTGGAGCCACCACTGGTTGGAACATGTTTCTAAAACATTCACTTGTATTGTTAAATATGCAGGTATAAATGCATGCAGATTGGAAGACAAGACACCTACCAGGTGTAGTATTAGAAATCAACTTGATAAAACTAATAGTGTTTAAGTCAATAAACTGGGATCGTATCAGAAATCAAGCAATCCATGCTGATCTGTAGACTTCAAATAGTCACCTGCATGGTCCCAAGTATGTGGACATCTCAACTAGTTCATAACAGCAAATAAGAAATTGACCATATATATAGTATAAGGGGTAAAATAATATATTGTCAAATAAATGGATAAAATATTTAAAAAGAAAGCAACACATCCTATTTGAAAAATAACACAGTTGGGAGATATTTTGGAATCACTTTGTAGGAGGTTTCCAGCAACATGTGAAAGTGTTTCATCTCAAGCCGACTTAATCAGGGGGATGAAGCCTGTCTTGAAATAAAATGCATTGTACATATTCTGAATACTGTTGGATGGATTTAAAAAGGCAATTTTATTACAATTCTAACTAGCTTTAATATTTACCTATTATGCTGGGTATTTTTTACTTTAATAAAAGTACATTATAAATTCTACAAATTCTGTAAAAAAATAGCAATCTAGATATAAAAATATAAAAAACTCCATCACATATTTATTAAGTTTATAATATGCTTGCCTATTTTCCTTAAATGCACAGAAAACTCCAAGCAGGGTATGCACTCCCCAGTGGATCCCATTTCTCTTTCTTGTAGAGGAGAGGGGCCTTAGAGACACAATCTGACTACTCAAGCCTACTTCCACTGCACATGTTCCTCTACATTGCTCTATGAAATGGTCCAAAACGTAAGCAAGTATTTTTACAAAGATATACAGTAGCTACAACATATTCATATGTCAATAAACAATCATTCATTGTGGATATAGAATTTCTTCGAAATATTAGCACGTTTCCCACTTACAACTTGATGGAGATGAATTTGTTAAGATGCATTTACTTTCAAAGCAATTCATTTACAAAGTCATGGGAATTAATAATAAAAAAGACTTTTAAACAAACACTGAACACCACCAACTGTACCCTACTCTAAGTGTAAATCACACTTATAAATGTGTGTCTTTTCTCTTTGCCTCCAAACTTCTTAGTAATTCCTAGAAAACATGCCAATTCATGCTAATATTTTCCAGCCACCTGTCTAACCCCCCTTGACCATACCGCTTGATTATTTATTATTTATTACCAGTTATTTATATAGCGCACACATATTCCACAGTACTTTCCAGATAATATTTGCTCATTCACATCAGTCCCTGCCCCAGTGGAGCTTACAATCTATATTTCCTATCACATGTACACGCACACACATTTACGCTAGGGTTAATTTTGTTTGAAGTCAATTAACCTACCAGTATATTTTTGGATTGCGAGAGGAAACCGGAGTTCCCGGAGGAAACCCACGCAAGTACGGGGAGAATATACAAACTCCACACAGTTAGAGCCATGGTGGGAATCGATCCCATGACCTCAGCGCTGTGAGGCAGTAATGCTAACCATTACACCATCCGTACTGCCCATGATTACCACCATGCTGTAGAATTTATGAAAAATGTATCATATAGCCTCATTGCACATACTGTATTTTCCCCTTGCACTGTATACCTATATGTTATCTGTGGCATTTATTCTCATATATTAATCTATTTTTTTCCTTCAAATTGTAAGTTTGCGTGCAGTATTGTCTTACTGCTTTGTACTAGAACAGTAGTTTGTTTGGTATTACATTTGTATTGTTCTTGTGATCTAAAGCATTGCAGACTACTCTGACACTGCAATTTAATAAAAAATTTTTTTTAAAAAGGGACAATGGACAGAAATAACCAAATCCTTGAACCAGAAATTCAACACAGTCACAAAAAGACAATTATATACTGTATTAAGAAACAAGAAAATAAAGTTACTTATCCCAAAGATTTTTAGAACAAGGAAATACACTTTAATTGAAGGTACTGTAGGAGGACTGTAAGGTAGCATAAGGAAGACTTTCTTTGCAGAAAAGTATCACGTAGCAGTCTTCCAGTTGTGGTGGTGGTGCATTATGATTTCATCAATGTTAATGTACTATTTTTTAAAGGAAACTTAACAACAGGCTGATAAAATATATTTTGAAGGAAACAGACATAATTATATTAATTTGTTTTCTTATTCTATAGTAACAACAAAAACAAAATAAATATTTGACTGTTCAAATTCATGAGCAGAACAGTCACTGATAACAACTATTGCTCTATTTCTGAAAACCTCTTAAATGATTTTTTTACTGTAGATTTCAATGCACAAATGATATGGCAAAGGTGGCAGGTTGCCAGATGTATATGGTACACGTGTAATTATGTGAATCATTAATGTTTTTTGTGTCAGACTAATATACAAATGTGTCCTCAAGCATCTAGCCTCCATACACCCTGAAGCACGAGATGAGTAACCATGTCCTGTGCAACTCTGCTAGCATAATTAGCACAGACTCCTGCATCCTAGTAGCCACATCACATTGCAACAGAGATGCATTGCTTGAATCAACATGAAATGCCATTATCAGTATTAGTTGCATTTGTGGTGTAAATTGGCAGAATGTATGGTGTGGCTAAGGGGCTGATTCAGACCTGATTATAAATGTGAGAGAAATCGCACATATATGATCAATTTCTTTGACATGTAGAGGGACGCCCAGCACAGGGAAAGTCTGCCCCGCATGCCAGATCCTGCCCCCCACACACACACATGCGAAAGCTTTGAACGGCGATGATGCTTTTGCATGTGCAGGGTAGCCCTCTGCCTACGCAGCTTAGCTGCGAAGGCAGATGGCTACCTGCCATGTTAAGGATCACAGCGGCTGCATGTGATGTCATGTCCCCGCCATAACCCACCCCTACAGACATCTCCAGACCCTGCTCCTAAAATGTTGACGCCCGCTTCCCACCTCTATCCAGGTCTAAAACTGCATTCTGAAGAGAACGTAGTTTAGGACCTTGCACATTTGTGTAACGGCGTATACACATGTGTAGATTAGAGATTTTTTGTGTTTTGGTTTTGGTTCTAATTCCCCGCTCATGTTTTGGTTTTGCTTTGGTTTTGCCAAAACCACCCTTTTATGTTTTGGTTTTGGATCTGGATGATTTTTGAAAAAAACATAAAAACAGCTAAAATCACAGAATTTGGGGGTAATTTTGATCCTATGGTATTATTAACCTCAATGACATTAATTTCCACTCATTTACAGTCTATTCTGAACACCTCACACTATTGTTTTTAGGCCAAAAGGTTGCACCAAAATGGCTGTATGACTAAGCTAAGCGACACAAGCCCACCTAGGAGTGGCACTGCAGTGGCAGACAGGATGGCACTTTTAAAAACTAGGCCCCAAACAGCTCATCATGCAAGGAAGATAAAGAGGTGCAATGAGGTAGCTGGATGACTTTGTGTCAGACTAATATACAAATGTGTCCTCAAGCATCTAGCCTCCATACACCCTGAAGCACGAGATGCCTAACACAAATGAGTAACCATGTCCTGTGCAACTCTGCTAGCATAATTAGCACAGACTCCTGCATCCTAGCCACATCACATTGCAACAGAAATGTATTTTCAGAAAACAATGCAAAAAAGACGCCCAACACTAGCAGAGTCTCAAGTGACCAGATGCACCAAGAGGATCTGTTTTATCGCAACTGCAGCAATGATGTATAAAGACACATCTGTAATTTGCTTTTCTATAGACATTCATAATAAGAAAATAAAATAACGTGACTATATTCTACATGTGCATATAATGTAGAAATTACTATTTGCTCTCTACATGACTGACACAGATCTGAACATAAGTCAGCTGTTAAGACACACATCTTGCATGCATGGAGAAAAATGTGGATATCTACCCATATAGTGTGCTGAGTTTTATACATCTAGGCAACTATACCACTCCTATACATATGGCTTCATAGCTGTCATCTTTTTCAGATCACTAGCCCTATCCTTTGTAAAAGAGTTCCCCACAAGAAAAGGCATGTTCACATATGTATGACAATAGGAGAATCAGCGCCAAGGGGTCGTAACAACACCTCATTTTTAACCCTTGAATGGTTACAATGTTTGAAACATAATGATAACATGTTCCATCCTAAAAAAAAAATTATTAAAACATAACAACAGATTCAATGTTGGAAGTAATACAGAGGAGATGTGTTATTCCACACTTTTAGCAGTATGACTTACAATTATAGATGTACCCCTGATGAAGTCTTTGTATAAGATGAAACACGTTGGGTTATCTTTATTGTGATGTTATCTCCGAACCAACTTTAAGGAGAAGGAGGAGACTATTGTGAATCACCTACAATTGTATTCAACGCTAAAAGTCATACTGCTAAAAGTGTGGAATAACACATCTCCTCTGTATTAATTCCAACATTGAATCTGTTGTTATGTTTTAATATTTTTTTTAATGATGGAACATGTTATCATTATGTTTTAAACATTGTAACCATTTAAGGGTTAAAAATTAGGTGTTGATATGACCCCTTGGCGCCGATTCGCCTATTGTCATATATTTCTACCTTTAGTTCCTCCTAACAGGGAACTTAGTTGAATTAGGCTGCCTTCATCAAATTTCCCTTGTATCAATTAAGGTGACGGTCTTAATTGAGTTAATTTTTTAGCGCAGAGGGAGAGTATTTTTCTGATGTTCACATATGTGCTCGTAATTCTGTGGACACAACCTTGACCAGGTTTCACTAAACAAAACCTCCTTATGAATGCGCTGTTACCAGTGATGCCCTATAAGTGGAGATGCAACTCAGGGCCTAATTCAGACCTGATCAAAACAGCAACAGTTTTCTCTAATGGGCAAAACCATGTGCTCTGCAGGTGGGGGCAGATATAACATGTGCAGAGAGAGTCAGATTTGGATGGGTTGTGTTCAAACAGAAATCAAAATTGCAGTGTAAAAAAAGCAGCCTGTATTTACCCTGCAAAGAAACAAAATAATCAACCCAAATCTCTCTCTGTACATGTTATATCTGCCCCACTTGTAGTGCACATGGTTTTGCCCATTAGAGAAAGATTTTGCTTTTGTGATCAGGTCTGAATTAGGCCCTCAGTTGCATACATTTTAGCCTTGCCTCACTCCATTGCAAGTACAATGTGAAAATACATGACGTCCATCTTCAAAAATGACTTACATTAAATTCCTCATCAGCCTCTTTGACTTGTATGCTGTGATTCTGATATTTTTTTTGATCAATAATAAAATGTATATCTTATTCTTTATTCCAATCAAAGTACAGTTCACTGTAGCATCTCCATACCCTTTGAATACAAGGCAATTTTTGTCTTATCTACAGTACATCAAATGTTCCATTTAAGGGAAACTGTTATTTAGGATTGTGTTTAATTTTGGATTTATAGTGTTCTAATTAATACCATCTGCTAATATTTCTATACTGTACATACTCAAATGAGGCTTCGGTTTCTGTTACTGGTCATGGCACAAGTTTCTGATTTCCATTCTCAATATTTCTTTGTATCATCTTACACAGGCCAAACTCACACATGACAAATTGTATTGAGGTGTACACACAAGAAAAGGGACAACTTACTGAATTGTGACAATATTTTAGGCTAAAGCTGTGTTTCCAAAGGCACACAGTACTGTAGGAAGAGAGGATGACTTTTTAAACACCTTCAAGTAGATTCTATAGGGATATGATAAGAAAGCTCCTATACATTACTATATATTATAGTATTACAGTATATCAGCTATTGCATAGAATTTACACTCCTCAATCCTATTTTATTCACATCTTATTTAACCAAGATTGGGGCAGTGGGTACACTGACACACTCACTCATGTACTTATGTGCCCTTGTGAGATGGATTTACTCACATTACCTTGACCTTGGCGTAAATGCACATGAGCTACGATCTTCTATTCTGATCACACAATCATAAACAACTGGGCTGGAAGACTCACTCAGTTGCCTGGGGAAACATTCAATGGTATCACCTGTTTCCCAATAATATGTTCTATTCTTTTCTTATGCAAACAAACAAACAAACAAACAAACAAACAAGCAAACAAACAAACAAACAAACAAACAAACAGTATACTCACATTCTGAATAAGGTTAAAAACAAATGACTAATAAGCATTCAATCATACCAAAGATGTCTGACCCATTAGGATAAGTCATCACATGCTGTATGCTATTATAAATGTAAAATGCAATGGTTATATAGTAGTAGCGACCCTAGCTATCATACTATTGCTGAATATCTGTATCACTGCTGCACACATATTTTCTTGCTGGACCTGATGCAGAGGTGGACACAGTTCCAATAGTGGCAGCACCTGCCACTACTGCAACTTTAAGGAAATGCTGTTTTCAAAGGAGCATCCTATTGAGACTCCCATCAGTTATGTTGCTATTCCGCTGATGTGTGTATAAAGATGCACTATTAGTGAACCATTGGGCTGTCCGTTGGATATTGCAGGTGCAGAATGTCAAACTCACATGGCTACTGACGTCAGTGCAGTTGCATCTTTAGATGCAGTCTCTGACACCAATACATCCATGACATGCTGGCGACTACTAGATACCACCCAAAAACACCTATCAAAATTGTGACAGATGCTGTATCTGGGTCTATTTCACACCCATTGTGTCCTAGGCACTTGAGATTTGATTTGTATTTTTGTTAAAAACTAATTGGTACAAACTTATAGATTTAGCGTAACGATGCATTGCTTGAAGCAACATGAAATGCCATTATCAGTATTAGTTGCATTTGTGGTGTAAATTGGCAGAACGTATGGTGTGGCTAAGGGGCTGATTCAGACCTGATTATAAATGTGAGAGAAAACGCACATATATGATCAATTTCTTTGACATGTGGAGGGACGCCCAGCACAGGGAAAGTCCGCCCCGCATGCCAGATCCTGCCCCCCCCCACACACACATGCGAAAGCTTTGAATGGCGATGATGCTTTTGCATGTGTAGGGTAGCCCTCTGCCTACGCAGCTTAGCTGCGAAGGCAGATGGCTACCTGCCATGTTAAGGATCACAGCGGCTGCATGTTATGTCATGTCCCCGCCATAACCCACCCCTACAGGCATCTCCAGACCCTGCTCCTAAAATGTTGACGCCCGCTTCCCACCTCTATCCAGGTCTAAAACTGCATTCTGAAGAGAACGTAGTTTAGGACCTTGCACATTTGTGTAACGGCGTATACACATGTGTAGATTAGAGATTTTTTGTGTTTTGTGTTTTGGCTTTGGTTCTAATTCCCCGCTCATGTTTTGGTTTTGCTTTGGTTTTGCCAAAACCACCCTTTTATGTTTTGGTTTTGGATCTGGATGATTTTTGGGAAAAAAATAAAAACAGCTAAAATCACAGAATTTGGGGGTAATTTTGATCCTACGGTATTATTAACCTCAATGACATTAATTTCCACTCATTTACAGTCTATTCTGAACACCTCACACTATTGTTTTTAGGCCAAAAGGTTGCACCAAGGTGGCTGTATGACTAAGCTAAGCGACACAAGCCCACCTAGGAGTGGCACTGCAGTGGCAGACAGGATGGCACTTTTAAAAACTAGGCCCCAAACAGCTCATCATGCAAAGTAGATAAAGAGGTGCAATGAGGTAGCTGGATGACTTTGCTAAGCGACCCAAGTGTGTGGCACAAACACCTGGCCCATCTAGGAGTGGCACTGCAGTGGCAGACAGGATAACACTTAAAAAAACTAGTCCCCAAACAGCACATGATGCAAAGAAGAAAAAGAAGTGCAAGATGGAATTGTCCTTGGGCCCTCCCACCCACCCTTATGTTGTATAAACAGGACATGCACACTTTAACAAACCAATCATTTCAGCGAGAGTGTCTGCCACACGACTGTGGCTGAAATGACTGGTTTGTTTGGGCCCCCACCGAAAAAGAAGCAATCAATCTCTTCTTGCATAAATTGGCTCTACAGAGGCAAGATGTCGACCTCATCCTCATCCTCCAATTCCTCACCCCTTTCACTGTGTACCTCCTCCTACTCCTCACAGAGTATTAATTCGTCCCCACTGGAATCCACCATCACAGGTCCCTGTGTACTTTCTGGAGGTAATTGCTGGTCAAGGTCTTCCCGGAGGAATTTATAATTCATTTTCTCCACATTTTGTGGAAGTAACCTCCTATGTTGATTGCTGACAAGGTTACCGGTAGCACTAAACACTCTTTTGGAGTACATACTAGGGTGGGGGGGGGGGGACAACATAGGTAAAATAAAGCCAGTTTGTGCAAGGGCATCCAAATTGCATTCTTTTTCCTGCCAGTATATGTACGGACTGTCTAACATGCCTACTTGGATGCTGTCACCCATATAATCATCCACCATTCTTTTAATGGTGAAAGAATCATATGCAGTGACAGTAGATATGTCAGTAATCATTGACAGGTCCTTCAGTCTGGACCAGATGTCAGCGGTCGCTCCTGACTGCCCTGCATCACCGCCAGCGGGTGGGTTAGGAAATCTTATCCTTTTCCACGCAGCCCCAGTTGCGGGAGAAAATTAAGGAGGAGCTGTTGATGGGTCATGTTCCACTTGTGTTGACAATTTTCTCACCAGCAGGTCTTTGAACCTCTGCAGACTTGTGTCTGCCGGAAAAAGAGATACAATGTAGGCTTTAAACCTAGGATCGAGCACGGTGGCCAAAATGTAGTGCTCTGATTTCAACAGATTGACCACCCGTGAATCCTGGCAAAACAAATGAAGGGCTCCATTCACAAGTCCCACATACTTTGCTGAATTGCTCCGTCTAAGCTCCTCCTTCAATTTCTCAAGCGGCTTCTGCATAACCCTTATGAGGGCAATGACCTGACTCAAGCTGGCAGTGTTTGAACTGACTTCACGTGTGGCAAGTTCGAAGGGTTGGAGAACCTTGCACAAGATGGAAATCATTCTCCACTGTGCTTGAGTTAGGTGATGGTGCTCCAGTCTTCGGCACGTGGTGGCTGAATGCTGAAAGTGGCCGCAATTTTTCAGGCCACTGACAGCATCTCCTGCATGCCGCTGTCATTTTTCAAAAAATTTGCACCACCAAATTAATTGTATGTGCAAAACATGGAATGTGCTGGAATTTGCCCAGATGTAATGCATGCACAATATTGGTGGTGTTGCCCGATATCACAAATCCACAGGAGAGTCTAATTGGGGTATGCCATTGTGCAATAATGTCCCTCAGCTTCCATAAGAGGCTGTCAGCGGTGTGCCTCTTACAGAAAGCGGTGATACATAGCATAGCCTGCCTAGGAACAAGTTGGCATTTGTGAGATGCTGCTACTGATGCCACTGCTGTTGTTGCTGCGGGAGGCCATACATCTACCCAGCAGGCTGTCACAGTCATATAATCCTTAGTCTGCTCTGTTCCACTTGTCCATATGTCCGTGGTTAAGTGTACAGTGGGTACAACTGCATTTTGTAGGACACTGAGGACACTTTTTCTGACGTCTCTGTACATTCTTGGTATCGCCTGTCTAGTGAAGTGGAACCTAGATGGGATTTGAAACCTGGGACACAGTACCTCAAACAATTCTCTAAGTCCCACTGTACTAATGGCGGATACCAGACGCACATCTAACACCAACAAGCTGTCAAGGCCTCAGTCATCCATTTTGCAAAAGGATAACTGCTGTCATATTTCATCTTCCTCACAAAGGACTGTTGGACAGTCAATTGCTTAGTTGAAGTAGTGCAAATGGTATTCTGACCTCCCCTCTGGGATGACAATTGACTCTCAGCAGCAACTACAGCAGCGGCAGCAACAGCAGGCGTACCACTCAAGAATCCCTACCAGAGGAATGTCGGTTAGGAGAGGACTCCTCAGTCTTGCCAGTGACTTGGCCTGCAGAGCTACTGACATTCATGATTGAGGAGGAAGTTGACGTTGAGGGAGTTGGTGGTGTGGCTTGCAGGACCTTGGGTACAGGATGAAGAAGGGATTTAGGTGTCAGTGGATTGCTTACACTCTTATCTAAAGTTTCACTACTTGACATTGACTTCTGATGAATGCACAGCAGGTGATGTATAAGGGAGGATGTTCCTAGGTGGTTAACATCATTACCCCTACTTATTACAGATTTACAGAGGCAACACATGGCTTGACACCTGTTGTCCGGATTTGTGGAGAAATAATTCCACACCAAAGAGGTGGCTTTTTTGGTATTTTGCCCAGGCATCACAATTGGCTTCTTCATCCCACGGACAACAGGTGTCTCCCCCGGTGCCTGATTTAAACAAACCACATCACCATCTGAATCCTCATCGTCAACTTCCTCCTCAGTGCCAGCAACACCCATATCCTCATCCTGGTGTACTTCAAAAGTGACATCTTCAATTTAAATATCAGAAACTGGACTGTGCGTGCTCCTTCCAGCACTTGCGGGGGGGCGTGCAAATGGTGAAAGGAGCCACCTCTTCCCGTCCCATGTTGGGAAGGTCAGGCATCGCAACTGCCGACACACTTGGACTCTCCTTGGGGATTTGTGATACCATCTTAGAACACACAGTTCTTTTCTGTGCTTTTTCCAGCTTAACTCTTATCATTTTTCTAGTGCGAGTATGAGAGCTTCCATCGTCATGTGAAGCTGAACCACTAGTCATGAATATAGGCCAAGGCCTTAGCCGTTCCTTGCCACTCCGTGTCATAAATGGCATATTGGCAAGTTTACGTTTCTCCTCAGACCATTTAAATTTATTTTTTTGTGTCTTTCTACTTAACGTTGGCTTTTTGGATTTTACATGTCCTCTACTATCACATTGGGCATCGGCCTTGGCAGACAACGTTGCTGGGATTTCATCATCTATGTCATGACTAGTGGCAGCAGCTTCAGCACTAGGAGGAAGTGGTTCTTGATCTTTCCCTATTTTTTCCTCCAAATTTTTGTTCTCCATTATTTTTCTGGAGTTATATAAGACAATATGCGGTACAGGAGAGCATACCTCTACAACACACAAGGCAAACCCTATGAAAATTATTTGGATTAAATATTAATAACCCCTTTATTTGGAGTAAATAATATACAGCACAGGACAGTACCACTGAACTTATATGGCAGCACCACTGGACTGGATTTATACGGAATTATATGGAGTTTTATGGAATTATACGGCAGGATCACTGGCATTATACGGCCAGATCACTGGATTTATATGCCAGTACCACTGGACTTATACGGCAATACCACTGGACATATACAGCAGTATCACTGGACTGGACTTATACACCAGTACCACTGGAATTATAAAGCAGGATCACTGGATTTATATGCCAATACCACTGGAATTATATGTCAGGATCACTGGAATTATATGGCTGGATCACTGGATTTATGTGGCAGGATCACTGTAATTATACGGTAGGATCACTGTAATTATACGCAGGATCATTGGACTTATACATAAGTATCACTGGAATTATACTGCAGGATCACTGGATTTATATGGCACGATCACTGGATTCATACGCCAGTACCACTGGATTTATATGGCAGTACACTGGACATATATGGCAGTATAACTGGACTGGATTTATACGCCAGTACCACTGTAATTATACAGCAGGATCACTGGACTTATCTGCCTGTACCAATTGAATTATACGGCAGGGTTACTGGAATTATACGGCAGGATCACTACAATTATACTGCAGGATCACTGGATTTATATGGTAGTACCGCTGGACATATACGGCAGTACCGCTGGATATATATGGCAGTATCAATGGACATATATGGCAGTATCAATGGACATATATGGCAGTATCAATGGACATATATGGCAGTATCACTGGACATATATGGCAGTATCACTGGACTGGACTTATACGCCAGTACTACTGTAATTATACAGCAGAATCACTGGACTTGTATGGTAGGGTCACTGGATTATACGGCAGTACCGCTGGACATATAAGTAAGTACCGCGGGACATATACGGCAGTATCAATGGACATATACGATAGTCCCGCTGGACATATATGGCAGTATCAATGGACATGTACAGTACTATCACTGGACATATACGCAGTATCACTGAACTGGATTTATATGCAAGTACCACTGTAATTATACTGCAGGATCACTGGACTTATACGGCAGGATCATTGGAATTATATGGCAGGATCACTGGAATTATACGGCAGGATCACTGGAATTATACGGCAGGATCACTGGACTTATACGCCAGTACCACTGGAATTATACGGCAAGATCACTGGACATATACGGCAGTACTGCTGGACATATACGGTACTACCGCTGGACATATACGGCAGTATCTTTGGACATATAGGGCAGTATCACTGGACATATACGGTAGTATCACTGGACTGGACTTATACGCCAATACCACTGTAATTATACGGCAGGATCACTGGATTTATACAGCAGGATCACTGAAATTATACGGTAGGATCACTGGAATTATATGGCAGGATCACTGGACTTATACGACAGGATCACTGGAATTATACGGCAGGATCACTGGATTTATATGGCAGTACCGCTTGACATATACGGCAGTATCAATGGACATATACAGCAGTATCACTGGACATATACGGCAGTATCACTGGACATATACAGCAGTATCACTGGACATATACAGCAGTATTACTGGACTGGACTTATACGCCAGTACCACTGTAATTATACGGCTGGATCACTGGACTTATACAGCACTACCGCTGGACATATACGGCAGTATCATTGGACATATACGGCAGTATCACTGGACATATACGGCAGTATCACTGGACTGGACTTATACGCCAGTACCACTGTAATTGTATGGCAGGATCACTGGACTTATACGACAGGATCACTTGAATTATATGGCAGGATCACTGGAATTGTACGGCAGGATCACTGGAATTATATGGCAGGATCACTGGATTTATATGGCAGTACCGCTGGATATATACAGCAGTATCAATGGACGTATACGGCAAGATCACTGGACATATATGGCAGTACCACTAGACATATACGGCATCACAGGGACACCACCACTGGACTGGTGCAGGACAACACAGCACCACTGCAATGGACTGAACTTATACAGCAGCACTGGACATATGGCTGCAGAGGACACCAGCACTGTGACTGGAGTGATGCAGCACAACACAGCACCATTGGACTGGACTTATACAGCAGTACTGGACATATGGTTGCAGAGGACACCACCTCTGTGACTGGACTGATTCAGCACAAGACACCACCACTGGACTGATGCAGCACAACACAGCACCACTGGACTGTACTTATACAGCAGCACTGGACATATGGCAGCAGAAGACACAGCCACTGTGAATAGACAGATGCAGCACAAGACACGGACACAGAGGACACTGAGGGCGGAGACACGTCCTTTCTCTACACTCCAATTTCGGAGTGAAAATGGCAGCAACGCACGGCTGTTTATATGGAATCCAAACCCTGCGAGAATCCAACAGCAGGATGATGATGTTTTGCCTCGTTCTGGCTTCCAAGTCAGGTGGGAAACCTGAGCCTGACTCAGATCTGGGCTCGTGATGTGAAGTCCGGGGTGGTTTGGTTCTCTGAGAACCGAACCCGCTCATCTCTAATATTTGCACATCTGCGACAGGGTCTGAATCAGCCCCTAAGTTACAAAATCTGTGGTACACCAAGTATAGGTGTATGTGGACTAATCTGTAGATAGTGGGCCATTGATAGTTGATAACAGCAGTGCATACCCTATGCTAAAATATATTTAAAAAAACTCAAATTGGGTTTGTCAACTATAAACTTTGCATTTTCATGTTGTCAGATTGTACTACAGATAATAATTTATCCTAATTGGTCAGACATCATTCATTTTAAAATCTTTTTTGGATATAATTTATTCTACTAGTTAATGAACCTCTGACATGTGAATTCATGATTTTGACACATTCCATAAGTGTCCTGCAAAAGTTCAGAGTCAGCTCATCAATTATGTTAGTCAACAAACTGGAAAGCAACAGGTTGTACATAAGATAGTCTCATACTTTAAGTCTTCCCGTTACAATCTCACAAGAGATTAGTTCAATATTATATTAGAGATTGATATCATACTTATCTGAGCAACAAGAAGTACATCTGGCAATTTCAATCTAGTTTCTGCATACATTATAGCAAGCTTATTTTTAAAATGCTATTTTGTTTCTGTATACGATCTAATGCCTGGATAGTCAGGGCCAAGGAACTCATGTTAGACTCATTTAGATGTCCTGTTCCATATGACCAGTAAAGTAGTAAAGTGGGGAGTCTCTGGTACTAAATTCAGTAAGTGCGATACTAAATCTAGGGAAAACATACAGTATTCAAGCAACTTTTTACCATTAATTGTAGTGATATCTGTCTTTGCATATGGGAAAGGTTTAGCCCATCTTACGTACATACTGACAAATACAATTATATTAAAAATATGACATTTTTAATTTCAATAAAATCACAATCAATATTTTTAAAAGAAAGCAAAAATGTTGGGTAAAAAAACTATTTGTTTTAAAAGATTTTCCAATATACTACGGGATATAATGGAGTCCAAGACTGCCAGAGGTACAGGATGCCAGTATCCTTTACCTCTGGAAATCTTGGACTCCGTTACTTCCCACTGATTGTGGACCAGACAAATGGGAAAGTTTTACAATAGCTCTGTAATTTGGGTGTAAGATTTGCTCACTGCTGAAATCATACCTACTTTGCCCACATGTACCATGCTAAAATCCACATACTGTAAGCTAAAAATGTGAATACTATTGGGTTTATTTACAGTATAAAAGACAGTAAATCTTAAAATCAAGCAAAAATAGTAGTTTTTGATGGATATAGTGTTTCTGCTTACATCTCACTGACAAAAGCCTTTATTTAAGCATTCTGCATTACTTCAAGTTCCAATGTTGTCCTGTGATTGCTAGCACCTGGATGGCATTACCAAGGGTACAGTAACTAAAGGAAACAAATGTAAAATATATATATATATATATATATATATATATATATATATATCTATCTATCTATCCAAAAAGCAGTGTGTTCAGGTGCGCTGGTAATTAAAAGGTAATAGTTCTCAGTCCACAGGTAATCCACTCTGGGCTGTAGCACAGGTGTACATCAACACCGCAACAACTCTCCTTAGAAGGCTCAGGACTCTTATGAGCATTAAATAGCTAGAATAGAGAGTGGAGAGAGTGCGCTCATAGTGCAGATCAATTTTTATTTAAAAACACAAATGAAATAAAAACATCAAGTAATTCTACAGGACTCGTACTCTGAACAACCCACACCATGGGCAGGTTAGCAGATGGTATAATACATTCCACAATGGCAAAACTGCATACCACTGACTAGAAATTAGCGGGTTCGGTTCGTCGAGATCCGAACCCCCCCGAACTTCACCTATTTTACACGGGTCCGAGGCAGCCTCGGATCTTCCTGCCTTGCTCGGTTAACCCGAACGCAGCCGAACGTCATCATCCCGCTGTCGGATTCTCGCGAGATTCGTATTCTATATAAAGAGCCACGCATCGCTGCCATTTTTACTCGTGCATTGGAGATTGAATGGAGAGGAAGTGGCTACATTCTCTGCCTGAAAAGCTCCATATCTGTGCTCAGTGTACTGCAAATATCTGTGCTCAGTGTGCTTCAAATATCTGTGCTCAGTGTGCTGCAAATATCTACGTTCTTTGCCTGAAAAGCTCCATATCTGTGCTCAGTGTGCTGCAAATATCTGTGCTCAGGCCCTCATTCCGAGTTGTTCGCTCGCAAGGCGAATGTAGCAGAGTTACACACGCTAAGCCGCCGCCTACTGGGAGTGTATCTTAGCTTCTTAAATGTGCGACCGATGTATTCGCAATATTGCGATCACAAACGAGTTAGCAGTTTTAGAGTAGCTTCAGACTTACTCTGCCTGTGCGATCAGTTCTGTGCTTTTCGGTCCTGGCTGACGTCACAAACACACCCAGCGTTCGTCCAGGCACTCCCACCGTTTCTCCAGCCACTCCTGCGTTTTTTCCGGAAACGGTAGCGTTTTCAGCCACACGCCCATAAAACGCCGTGTTTCCGCCCAGTAACACCCATTTCCTGTCAATCATACTACGATCGCCGGAGCGAAGAAAAAGCCGTGAGTAAAAATACTTTCTTCTTAGTAAAGTTACTTGGCGCATGCGCAGTGCGAACATTGCGCATGCGCACTAAGAGAATTCTCACTGCGATGCGATGAAAATCTCCGAGCGAACAACTCGGAATGAGGGCCTCAGTGTGCTGCATTTTGGTGACCAACAGTATATAGTTGTACAGTACAGTAGGCCATTGCTGTATCTTGCAGCTCTGTGTCACTTCAAGTATTCATTCCATATCTGCGCTGCATTTTTGTGAGCAGTATACATAGTAGTACAGTGCAGCATTTTGGTGACCAACAGTATATAGTTGTACAATACAGTAGGCCATTGCTGTCTCTTGCAGCTCTGTGTCACTGCAAGTATCCATTCCATATCTGTGCTGCATTTTTGTGAGCAGTATTTATAGTAGTACAGTGCAGCATTTTGGTGACCAACAGTATATAGTTGTACAGTACAGTAGGCCATTGCTGTATCTTGCAGCTCTGTGTCACTGCAAGTATCCATTCCATATCTGTGCTGCATTTTTGTGAGCAGTATATATAGTAGTACAGTGCAGCATTTTGGTGACCAACAGTATATAGTTGTACAGTACAGTAGGCCATTGCTGTATCTTGCAGCTCTGTGTCACTGCAAGTATCCATTCCATATCTGTGCTGCATTTTTGTTAGCAGTATATATAGTAGTACAGTGCAGCATTTTGGTGACCAACAGTATATAGTTGTAAGTACAGTAGGCCATTGCTATTGATATAATAATATTACTGGCATATAATTCCACACATTAAAAAATGGAGAACAAAAAGGTGGAAGGTGAAATAGGGAAAGATCAAGATCCACTTCCACCTAGTGCTGAAGCTGCTGCCACTAGTCATGGCAGAGACGATTCAATGCCATCAACGTCATCTGCCAAGGCCGATGCCCAATGTCATAGTAGAGAGCATGTAAAATCAAAAAAACTAAAGTTCAGTAAAATGACCCAAAAATCTAAATTAAAAGCATCTGAGGAGAAGCGTAAACTTGCCAATATGCCATTTACGACACGGAGTTGCAAGGAATGGCTGAGGCCCTGGCCTTAGTTCATGGCTAGTGGTTCAGCTTCACATGAGGATGGAAGCACTTATCCTTCCGCTAGAAAACTGAAAAGAGTTAAGATGGCAAAAGCACAGCAAAGGACTGTGCGTTCTTCTAAATCACAAATCCCCAAGGAGAGTCCAATTGTGTCGGTTGCGATGCCTGACCTTCCCAACACTGGACAGGAAGAGGTGGCTCCTTCCACCATTTGCATGCCCCCTGGAAGTGCTGGAAGGAGCACCCACAGCCCAGATTCTGATAGTCAAATTGAATACTGTATGTCACTGTTGAAGTACACCAAGGTGAGGATATGGGTGTTGCTGGCACTGAGGAGGAAATTGACAAGGAGGATTCTGATGGTGAGGTGGTTTGTTTAAGTCAGGCACCCGGGGAGATACTTGTTGTCTGTGGGATGAATATGGCCATTTACATGCATGGTCAAATTACAAAAAAAATCACATCTTCAGTGTGGAATTATTTTAACAGAAATGCGGACAACAGGTGTCAAGCCATGTGTTGCCTTTGTCAAGCTGTAATAAGTAGGGGTAAGGACGTTAACCACCTAGGAACATCCTCCCTTATACGTCACCTGGAGCGCATTCATCAGAAATCATTGACAAGTTCAAAAACTTTGGGTGACAGCGGAAGCAGTCCACTGACAACTAAATCCCTTCCTATTGTACCCAAGCTCCTGCAATCCACAACACCAACTCCCTCAATGTCGATTTCCTCCTTAGAGAGGAATTCCAATAGTCCTGCAGGCCATGTCACTGGCAAGTCTGACGAGTCCTCTCCTGACTGGGATTCCTCCAATGGATCCTTGAGTGTAATGCCTACTGCTGCTGGCGCTGCTGTTGTTGCTGCTGGGAGTCGATCATCATCCCAGAACGGAAGTCGGAAGAACACTTGTACTACTTCCAGTAAGCAATTCACTGTCTAACAGTCCTTTGCGAGGAAGATGAAATATCACAGCAGTTATACTGTTGCAAAGCGGATAACTCAGGCCTTGGCAGCTGTGTTGGTGTTAGATGTGCGTCCGGTATCCGGCGTTAGTTCACAGGGACTTAGAGAATTTCTTGAGGTAGTGTGTCCCCAGTACCAAATACCATCTAGGTTCCACTTCTCTATGCAGGCGATACCGAGAATGTACAGAGACGTCAGAAAAAGACTCACCAGTGTCCTAAAAAATGCAGTTGTACCCAATGTCCACTTAACCACTGACATGTGGACAAGTGAAGCAGGGCAGATTTAGGACTATATGACTGTGACAGCCCACTGGGTAGATGTATTGCCTAGCGCAGCAACAACAGCAGCGGCGGCACCAGTAGTAGCATCTCACAATGCCAACTTGTTCCTAGGCAGGCTACGCTTTGTATCACCGCTTTCCATAAGAGGCACACAGCTGACAACCTCTTACGGAAACTGAGGAACATCATCACAGTATGGCTTACCCCAATTGGACTCTCCTGGGGATTTGTGACATCGGACAACGCCACCAATATTGTGCGTGCATTACATGTGGGCAAATCCCAGCACGTCCCATGTTTTGCACGTACATTGAATTTGGTGGTGCAGAATTTTTGTAAAAACGACAGGGGCGTGCAAGAGATGCTGTCGGTGGCCCGAAGAATTGCGGGCCAGTTTCGACATTCAGCCACCGCATGCCAAAGACTGGAGCACCAGCAAACACTCCTGAACCTGCCCCGCCATAATCTGAAGCAAGAGGTGGTAACGAGGTGGAATTCAACCCTCTATATGCTTCAGCGGATGGAGGAGCAGCAAAAGGCCATTCAAGCCTATACATCTGCCCACGATATAGGCAAAGGAGGGGGAATGCACCTGACTCAAGTGCAGTGGAGAGTGATTTCAACGTTGTGTAAGGTTCTGCAACCCTTTGAACTTGTTACACGTGAAGTCAGTTCAGACACTGCCAGCCTGAGTCAGGTCATTCCCCTCATTAGGCTTTTGCAGAAGCAGCTGGAGAGATTGAAGGAGGAGCTAAAACGGAGCGATTCCACTAGGCATGTGAGACTTGTGGATGGAGCCCTTCATTCGCTTATCCAGGATTCATGGGTGGTCAATCTGTTCAAATCAGAGCACTACATTTTGGCCACCGTGCTCGATCCTAGGTTTAAAGCCTATGTTGTATCTCTCTTTCTGGCAGACACAAGTCTGCAGAGGTTCAAAGACCTGCTGGTGAGACACTTGTCAAGTCAAGCGGAACGTGACCCGTCAACAGCTCCTCCTTCACATTCTCCCGCTACTGGGGCTGCGAGGAAAAGGCTTAGAATTCTGAGCCCACCCGCTGGCAGTGATGCAGGGCAGTCTGGAACGAGTGCTGACATCTGGTCCGGACTGAAGGACCTGCCAACGATTACTGACATGTCGTCTACTGTCACTGCATATGATTCTGTCACCATTGAAAGAATGGTGGAGGATTATATGAGTGACAGCATCCAAGTAGGCATTTCAGACAGTCCGTACGTATACTGGCAGGAAAAAGAGGCAATTTGGAGGCCCTTGCAAAAACTGACTTTATTTTACCTAAGTTGCCCCCCCTCCAGTGTGTACTCCGAAAGAGTGTTTAGTGCAGCTGGTCACCTTGTCAGTGATCGGCGTACAAGGTTACTTCCAGAAAATGTGGAGAAGATGATGTTCATCAAAATGAATTATAATCAATTCCTCCGTGGAGACATTCACCATCAATTGCCTCCAGAAAGTACACAGGGACCTGAGATGGTGGAGTCCAGTGGGGACGAATTAATACTCTGTGAGGAGGGGGATGTACACAGTGAAAGGGGTGAGGAATCAGAGGATGATGATGAGGTGGACATCCTGCCTCTGTAGAGCCAGTTTGAGCAAGGAGAGATTGATTGCTTCTTTTTTTGGTGGGGGCCCAAACCAACCAGTCATTTCAGCCACAGTCGTGTGGCAGACCCTGTAGCTGAAATGATGGGTTTGTTAAAGTGTGCATGTCCTGTTTATACAACATAAGGTTGGGTGGGAAGGCCCAAGGACACCTCTTTTTTTTATTTATCTTTGCATCATGTGCTGTTTGGGGACTATTTTTGAAGTGCCATCCTGTCTGACACTGCAGTGCCACTCCTAGATGGGCCAGGTTTTTTTTTCCGCCCACTTGGGTTGCTTAGCTTAGTCATCCAGCGACCTTGGTGCAAATTTTAGGACTACAAATAATATTGTGAGGTGTGAGGTGTTCAGAATAGACTGGAAATGAGTTGAAATTATGGTTATTGAGGTTAATAATACTATAGGATCAAAATTACCCCCAAATTCTATGATTTAAGCTGTTTTTGAGGGTTTTTTGAAAAAAAACACCCGAATCCAAAACACACCCGAATCCGACAAAAAAATTTCAGGGAGGTTTTGCCAAAACGCGTCCGAATCCAAAACACGGGCGCGGAACCGAATTACAAAACCAAAAAGCAAAACCTGAAAAATTTCCGGTGCACATCTCTACCGCTGACACATGGACCCGGGACTTTACACCGAGCCGGCTGAATATTTTCCAGACCGTACCCGTCAGGACACCGTGTCACGAACTCAGGGAGCCTGTGCAGTGTGAGTGGAGAAGATCAAGTGTCTGGCAAGCACAGCATCAACATGTTTCGTAGATTACTTCGTCAGGAGGCTGGCTTGTCAGACATGGAATGAAGTTTATATAGAGACTCAATGTTCTCCACAGGTGCCGCTAATCAAAGGCTCGTCAGCTACTGCCAAACAGCAGCCCACATACACCAACGTTACAGCATTTTAAGCATTTTAAACATACTTTTTCTATATATAATTGTTTTTGACATGAGAAAGATCGATAAAAGCACATATATGAAACATTAAATTGTCACACATAAAACACACACTCATATTATTAATACCACATTTCAGGTGATCCTAAAAGAAAAAGAAACTACTGCATGCCCTGACACAGCTTTAGCAATCTCTGACAGCAAAACTGTGTCAGGGCATGCTGGGATATGTACTGTAGTTTTACAACAGCTGGAGGGCTGTAGTTTGGACTCCCTGAGTACGTGACGCGGTGTCCTGGGTCCATGTGTCAACGGTTTTCATTTGTGTTTTTAAATAAAAATTGATCTGTACTATGAGCGCACTCTCTTCATTCTCTCTCTCTCTCTCTCTCTCTATATATATATATATATGGATATATATATATATATATATATATATATATAGCAAAGGTAGCAGGCGGCACTCCAAGGACTTCAAGATGCAGAAACATAATATCAACGTTTCGATTTTTTTCAAATCGTCATCAGGATATAAACAACAGTAAAACGAACAAACATATATAGCTCACCATCACCAAGGACGCCAGACCCGCTTCCTCCCGCCCTTCCGCACAACAAGCGCCGGCGGCTAACAGTGACGTCACACGCCTCACCGTGCGTCTGACGCGTGTTGCCGTCCCACAGCGTCCTGTTGCTAGGTAACGGGGAAACTCGAGAACATATAATTATAACTTTAATAAATAAAACAAAAACAGGGCAATGTGGCTACTTGGTCAATTCTAGTCTTATCCACAAAGAGTAATACTCGCAATATACTGTAATGAACAGACATAAGCATACACGGAAATACCGGAATCATAATACACTATAAATAATAAACTGAGCAGTTATAGCAATGAATGTAGTACCCTACAATACTACAGAAAACTATTTAATCCCAGATTTTCATTAAGACCATAAGGAGAAACTGTATTAAGGCGATGTATCCATCTAGCCTCTTTCTGGAGAAGGATTCTATCCCTGTCACCTCCACGTATTCTTTTCTCAACATGTTCTATAATTTTGTACCTAAGGGTAGCTAGTCCATGATTAAACTCTCTAAAGTGATGAGCTACCGGTTGTTCTTGGGACACTATAGTGCCCTCCACAGCTTTTCTAATGGAGGATCTATGCATATTCATACGCTCTTTAAATTGCCTTGTGGTCTTCCCTATATAGAAAAGACCACAGGGACAACGTATAAAGTAAACCACATGGGTGGTAGTACAGGTAAGTACTTGCCGAATGGCAATACGTTTGCCTGTGTGGGGATGAGCAAATGAATCCCCAGTCTCTAGAAAACTACATGTAGTGCAACCAGTGCACTTGTAACACCCAGGTTTACGTCTTAAAAAAGTGCCCGGCATAACCGAGACTTTACTGCCGGTAATGTCATTCTTTACCAGCCAATCCTTTAGATTTCTGTTACGGGAGAAGCTAGGTAAAACAGACATATTCTGAAAAACTTTCAGATCAGGGTCAGTGGATAACAATGGCCATAACATTTTGGTGTGCTTAACCAAATGATCACTGCGTGAATTAAATCTTTGTACAAAAGGAATTTTTCTTGTTAACGCCACCGATTTACGGTTAGTTGAATGTAAAAGTTCGGAGCGTGGAATAGCCAGAGCCTTTTCCTTAGCTTTCAACAAATCTGAATATTTATAGCCTCTGGCCAAAAACTGAGTGATCATGATATCAATATCCCTTTTTGTGGATTCAATGTTGTCTGAAATCCTATGCACCCTCAAAAATTGAGAGAACGGAAGGCCTTTTTTAGTGGATAGTGGATGCTGGCTGGAGAAATGTAATACATTATTACTATCAGTAGTTTTTCTAAACAAGGCAGTATGTAACTGGCCATGGTCAAGAGTCAATTTAACATCTAGGTAATTAACCTCTAGATTACTGATACTATATGTAAATTTGATGAATTCGTTACAACTATTGGCATGTATCATTAATTGATGAAATTCTGCTTCATCTCCTAGCCAAATAACCAATAGGTCATCAATATACCTGACAAACAGTAAGATCTTAGAAGCAATATTAGGATCTAGAAAAAAGATGGTCCGTTCAATCTCAAACATATACCCATTGGCAAAAGCAGGGGCCACGCAGGACCCCATCGCACAACCCTGGCACTGAAGGTACCACTGCCCATCAAACAGAAAGTAGTTCCGTTTCAGCGTTAATTCTAACAACTGAATAAAAAAGTTTACATCAGGACCTGAATATACATCACTAGATGCCAATAATCGCCTGATCGCTAGCAACCCCCCATCCTGTGGAATGCTGGTATAAAGATTGACTACATCTAATGTACATAGAAAACATGGAGGTAAAGGTGATGGTAATGAATACAATTTACATAATAATGTCGTTGTATCTTTCAGATAAGTCCCCTGTACCTGTATCACAGGCTGGAGGAAACTATCTAAGTACTTTGATACTTTGTAAAAAACAGAATCTCGAGCTGCAATAATCGGCCTGCCCGGAGGTCGGACCGGATCTTTGTGAATTTTCGGGAGGGTGTAGAGCACAGGGGCAACAGGACTATCCTGTATCAATGCATTTTTAACCGCTGTGGTAATGATGTTCTCATTAACCGCCTGTGACAATACACCCTCCAATTCACAATTAAATAACCCAGTAGGGTCACTAGGCAATATGCGATATACATTAACATCACCCAATTGTCGGTAAACTTCAGAGCAATACTTGTCTAGATCCTGAATAACTATTCCGCCCCCCTTATCTGCGGGACGGATAACAATGCTCCGATCTTTGCTTAGCTGATCCAAAGTGTCCCATTCCTCCTTGGACATATTCGAAGCAACAGGAGACTGTATATTTATGGAATGTTGCTCCAACCGACGTTGAAAACATTTGAGAGATGCATTGGACGTATAGGGATCAAAAGTAGATCTAGATTTGATTGAAGCAGGAAGATTCTCATCACTAGGTGTAGTAATACGTGACTGAAAATATTCTTTTAAACGAAGATTTCTGTTGAACCGATAAGAATCCAGTTTCCACTGAAAATTATCGAGGTCACATGAAGGGACAAATGACAGTCCTTTTTTCAGAATGTCCAATTCTTTACTTGTCAGCGTTCTATTAGATAAGTTGAAAACTAGGTCTTCTTGGACTTGTTTTGCTTCCCTTTTACGGATCCGAAAGCACTGTTGCCCCCTCCTCGTTTTGCAACGTTTTTGACACCACGCTGGGCGCGTGTACTCATCCCTAAAGGGGGTTTACCTGTGGTAGCATCCTCAGATTCACTGTATGTTGAGGCGCCCCCACTTGATGTTTCCGTGTCACCTGGAAATTTGCGGAATTTCCTCTGTCTAGAACGAAACGAGTTTTTATTAACAGGAGTAGGGTTATAAGCCCATGTGTAGACTCTGTTCTCAGCATAATCCCGCTGTACTGTTGCCAATTTATCACGCTTAAATTTTACCAAATTTCGTTTATAAGTATCAATTTGTACTGTGAGTTTTTCCATCCAGCCATTGGGTACATCAGAGGTTAATTTAGCCAGATGTAAGTCCTCAAAGGTAGCAATCTTGGACTTTACAAGCTGTAATTCCCTTGCCGACTCCTCGACCACCAACAGGATTAGGTCAAGGCTGCATTTGTTGAGAATTGCAGCCCATTTGCGACAAAAATCGCTGCTGAATTTTCCAATTGTTGGGGAATTCTTGATACGGAACCCCCTAGGAATCTGACCGCTCCGGTGGTAATCTGACAATGTAATGCCGTGCAAGAGAAAATCAACCTCCTTCTTTTTTAAACGTAATAATTGAGTGAACAATTGTTCATTGCTTTCATCACCTCCAGTAAAAAGTAAATTCTCCTTAAATCTAATGGATTCCGCGTCTGCATCCGAGAAACTCCAGGTTTCTCTAACCGGTAAGGTAATATCTCTAATACCCATTGATTCAGCCATCCCAGACTGTAATGGATAGTCACTGAAAAGTACCAAAGTAGGGACAATCTCCACTGTATAATGGAACAAAGTCACTGAGTCCGATGAGTCATATATACAAACAATAGACGATAGGTGCCATGCCCAAGGTACAATACAGCAATGTTCCTAACTGGAAAAAATTACAGCCAGCAACTTCCATTTCAATAGTTCATTGTTTTATCACCATATAGTAAAGAGGATCAAAGACAACAATACCATATAGTGCAAAAAATAGTGCATAATATACAGGAGACCAATGTAAGAATATAGTAGCATATTAAAACTCCTCCACATTGTCACAAACGGAGAAACAAACTGGCCATCCTGTAAGTGTGTCCGGCTCAATGGCCATTTCAGTGTGCTACCCACACCTTAGTCATAAGCTATGGACACAATCCCAAACAGATGACTAAATACCCCAGCGCTGATCACAAACACCACTCACCTGCAAAAATTAAAATCACTGCTGCTGCTACGGGCGCCGCATACCCGGAAGTATCCTCCGTTGCCAGGGAGCCACACAGGATGCGGAAATTATGTCACCATCCTGTCCTGCTCCAATATTGCAAACCATACGTAGAAGAGCCATGCCAACCACCGGAAAACATATCCGGTCACATTGGACGGCTGGTTCACTCCAAAAAATATATTACCAGGACAAAAACATAAGTAATACTAATAAGTAGACACCATTATACTGGCATATTGTAGTGGTTATGCAAAAGCAAATGAGGTCTGCAGTAAACAGTGCAGGGGCAGAGAGCCATCTGATACAAAAAAAAAACACTCATATATACAAAACAAGACAAAGACAAATTCTATACATTCAATACAATGAAAGTATGTGCGGCTAGTCTTATGCTCTTATATATATATATATATATATATATATATATATACAGTATATGTATATATATATATATATATATATATATATATACAGTATACAGGACCATCAACTGTATATATATACTGTATATATATATATATATATATATATACATACATATATATTTGTATATTTGTTTTTAATAAACCCTTTTTTGTCTTGTCATGTTCTGAGTCTTAGTGCTGGCTGTCAATGTCGCAAGATAGATAAGCATTGCTTAGTTGCCTCAGTGACTATAAATAGCCCAAACAAAGACTTTCTGTTGCTGTGATGAGCAGAAACAGAAATATTCTTTGAAGATAGTTCTTGAAAAATAGAAATCTAAAGATCTCCGTATATACAGTAGGAGACAGCAGAAATATAAAGTCTAGCTACAGAATCACCTAAATAATATCCTTATTCTAATGAGGAATCGAATGTGCAATGCTTTTAATAAAAGCATATGATAAAGGTGTAATTTTCTGGGAGCATTAAGTAGAGCAACATAAAGATCACATTTTTTTTCATTTATGTTAATTCAGAGCTAAGAACTCCTCTTTGTTAATTCAATTGCCCACAACTATGAACCACATGAATGGGGAAATGTATTAATTTTTTTTAAAACTAAAATAAGGTGTAAATGGGTATTTTCACACCCTTTTCACATTATGGGGGGTGATTCCGAGTTGTTCGCTCGCTAGCTGATTTTAGCAGCATTGGACACGCTAAGCCGCCGCCTACTGGGAGTGTATCTTAGCATAGCAGAATTGCGAACGAAAGCTTCGCTAATTTTCTCGTAACGATTACCCCGCAGTTTCTGAGTAGCTCCAGACTTACTCAGCCATTGCGACCAGCTCAGTCCTTTTCGTTCCTGGTTTGATGTCACAAACACACCCAGCGTTCGTCCAGCCACTCCCCCGTTTCTCCAGACACTCCCGCATTTTGGAACTCGAACGCCTGCGTTTTTCTGCACACTCCCATAAAATGCCCACTTTCCGCCCAGAAACACCCACTTCCTGTCAATCACACTACGATCAGCAGAGCGATGAAAAAACTTCATAATGCCGGGAGTAAAATACCTAACTTTTGTGTAAAATAACTAAGTGCATGCGCTCTGCGAACATTGCGCATGCGCAGTTAGCGGATAATCGCGGTATAGCGAAAATCGGCAACGAGCAAACAACTCGGAATGACCACCTATATTAGTATCACAGAAAGGTGTCAAATGGCTTTTGGAGGAGTTTTCATAAAAATCTCCAAGCCCTTATATTTGTATTCTTTTAGTAAACAGATTGCATTTCCCATGTTTGTACTGGGAAATGCGACCTGTTTCAGATCTACTAAAATATACAGGTTGAGTATCCCATATCAAAATATTCCGAAATACGGAATATTCTGAAATACGGACTTTTTTGAGTGAGACTGAGATAGTGAAACCTTTGTTTTCTGATGGCTCTGTGTACACAAACTTTGTTTAATACTCAACGTTATTAAAAATATTGTATTAAATGACCTTCATACTGTGTGCATAAGGTGTATATGAAACATAAATGAATTGTGTGAATGTAGACACACTTTGTTTAATGCACAAAGTTATAAAAAAATATTGGCTATAATGACCTTCAGGCTGTGTGTATAAGGTGTATATGAAACATAAATGCATTCTGTGCTTAGATTTAGGTCCCATCACCAGAATATTTGATTATGGTATGCAATTATTCCAAAATACGGAAAATTCCCATATCCAAAATTCCTCTGGTCCCAAGCATTTTGGATAAGGGATACTCAACCTGTATATATTTTTTAAAATACCGGTGGTGAGCACTGAGATAATAACACCATCTGAAGATGTCCTTATTAGGGCTTCTGCCCATTTCACCTACTCCTTGTCTGCGCTTCCTGCCTGCTGAAAGACTGAAAAGAGCTTGGAGTAGGCCTCTGTGATCAGCCATGTGTAGTTGAAAAAAAAATTATATGAAAAAAAAAACATCTCTGTTCAGTGATCAGTGATTGTTGTGCTCCTTCTGTAAACCTGGCCATCTGATATGTACTGTGAATTGTGATTCTGTAAAATTCTGGGCGGCATGTCAGGTTACAACACAGAGCAGAGGACCGGGGTGACAGTGAGGTAGCACAGTGGTCAGCTGACTGGCTAACCAGATCACCGGTTCCCTGAACATAGGAAAAACTTAGCTTTTGTTGCAAGCTCTGTCCCAGCATGCACCTTAAGATCTATAAGCAAAACAGCTACTACTATCATTATTTCCCACAATAACACCAAAGGCCACCTAACGCTAATGTTAACATTTTGTTCATGTCAACATTTTACATATATCAAAATGTTAGCTGTAGACAGTTTAAAAATGTTGACATATTAACTATCAACATCCTTGTGTTGACATTAGATATTTTAAACATGTTAACATTACAACTTTTGACATTATGAATGTCAATATAGTAAAGCCATCATAAGGGGCAGGATGTAATGATGTCCAAGTTTTTTTAAAGGGGCAATCATTTACAAGGCTAAACCATGCCTTGTAAATGATTGCCCCTTTAAAAAAATGGCCAGGTTTAGCCGGCATCCCGCACAGCCGCCAAACTCTGACTTCATTACATCCCACCCACTGTGTCTGATTTTGAGCCACATGCAAAGTTGACACATCTGATTTACCACCTTATGCTAATACCAGGATCTGTTGGGCCAATACAGGGATTGATGCATTTGTGCAGCCCATTGATTTTACACAAACCTCCGCAACAGTCATCATCTGCACTTGCCTCAGTCCTTTATTGTATATGTGTAAGAGATCTATCAAATCCAGGCATCCCTTGCCAACACGCATGACTCGCACGGTGCATAATACACACCTACAACACTAACATGACACTTCTACAAAATAGAGTGGTTATGTGCGATCACATTGTTACCACCCATTTACTACCCTAAAACTGATCTAGCCAAGCTACGTCTGAGTCAAAATAGAATAGAGACTAGAGATGTGCACCAGACTTTTTTCGGGTTTTGTGTTTTGGTTTTGGATTCGGTTCCGCGGTCATGTTTTGGATTCGGACGCGTTTTGGCAAAACCTCACTTAAGAATTTTTGTCGGATTCGGGTGCGTTTTGGATTCGGGTGTTTTTTTTAAAAAAAAACCCCTCAAAAACAGCTTAAATCATAGAATTTTGGGGGTAATTTGGATCCTATAGTATTATTAACCTCAATAACCATAATTTCCACTCATTTTCAGTCTATTCTGAACACCTCACACCTCACAATATTGTTTTTAGGCCAAAAGGTTGCACCAAGGTCACTGGATGACTAAGCTAAGCGACCCAAGTGGTCAGCACAAACACCTGGCCCATCTAGGAGTGGCACTCCAGTGTCAGACAGGAGGGCAGATATCAAAAAAAGGCCCCTAACAGCACATGATGCAAAGACAAAAAAAGGTGCACCGAGGTTGCTGTAGGCCTAAGTTAAGCGACACAACCACCTGGCCCATCTAGTAGTCTCACGCAGTTGCTGAATGTCAAGAGTGGGCCGCAATTGTTCGGTCCACTGTCAGCATCTCCAGCACGCTCCCGTCACTTTTAAAAAAATATGCAATTGGTGGACTTGTATGGCAGTACCCCAGGACTAATACAGCAGTACCCCTGGACTCATACGGTAGTGTCACACAGGATGGCACTCTTCAAAGGCTAGGCCCCAAACAGCACCTCATGCAAAGATGTTGAAGAGGTGCAATGAAGTAGCTGTATGACTAAGCCAAGCGACACAAACAATTCCAACTGGAATTATATGTCCAAATCACTGGAATTATTTGGAAAGATCACTGTAATTAATAATTATAAATCACTGATATTAATTGGTAAAATCACTGTAATGCTACGTCCAAATCACTGGAATTAATTGGCAAAATCTCGCCATCGCCTGCCTAGTGAAGTGGAATCTAGATGGGATTTGGTACCGGGGACACAATAACTTCATCAATTGTCTAAATCCCACTGCACTAATGCTGGATAACGGGCGCACGTCTAACAGCGCACTGATTATACTGAGCACTGATTATACTGAGCACTGATTATACTGATCACTGATTTTACTGAGCACTGATTATACTGATCACTGATTATACTGAGCACTGATTATACTGATCATTGATTATACTGATCACTGATTACAATGAGCACTGATTATACTGAGCACTGATTATACTGAGCTTTGATTATACTGATCACTGATTTTGCTGAGCACTGATTATACTGATTACTGTTTATACTGAGCACTGATTATACTGATCACTGATTATACTGAGCACTGATTATACTGAGCACTAATGATACTATGGAGAACTGACACTGAGCAGCACGATGCAGCACTAGTATTAGTGAGCAGCACAAAAGCCCTCTGGAAATGTCACCCCCCAGATATTACTGTGACTGGAATGATGATGACCTATGCACAGTGACAGGACACTACCACAGCACCCTACAGCAGCAAGATGCAGCACAAAACACTGGACTATTAGTAATGTACTGTAGTATACTGAGCACCACACAATGCAGCACAAGACAATGAGCAGTGATACTGAGCACTGATGAGGATGCTAGAACTGACACTGGGCAGCGAGAACAGCACTGGACTATTGTACTGTAATATACCAGTCACCACAATGCAGCAGCAAGACAATGAGCACTGATGAAGATACTAGAACTGACACTGAGCAGTGAGAACAGCACTGGACTATTGTACTGTAATATACTGGTCACCACAATGCAGTGGCAAGACAATGAGCACTGATGAGGATACTAGAACTGACACTGGGCAGCGAGAACAGCACTGGACTATTGTACTGTAGTAGTATACTGGTTACCACAATGCAGAACAGATAATGAGCACTGATGAGGATACTAGAACTGACACTGGGCAGCGAGAACAGCACTGGACTGTTGTACTGCAGTATACTGGTCACCACAATGCAGCACAGATAATGATCACTGATACTGAGCTGATATTGAGCTTTCCACTCAGAGAACATAGCCACATCCTCTCGTTATCTCGACAATGCACGAGTGAAAATGGCGGCGATGCGTGGTTCTTTATATGGAATTTGAATCTCGCAAGAATCCGACAGCGGGATGATGACGTTTTCCCCCGTTCGGGCTTACCGAGTAAGACGGGAAGAACCGAGGCTGCCTTGGACCCGTATAAACTACGTGAAGTTCGGGGGGGTTCGGATCTCGGAGATCCGAAACCCGCTCATCTCTAATAGAAACACAAAAAAAGTGTAAATTTGCATCTGCATATGTGCTATATTCAAAAACTTGTCATCTGTGCCCATGATCAGAGACCCTTACAACTCAGAATCAGGCACTATGACTGCATACCTTTATATTTGCTTATAGATTGTGAAGAATCAGGGATTCAGTTGCAGTTACAGAACACTGTGATCAAGTATTGCTTACACATTCAGCCTCACTTCTATTTATTTTAAACTTAAAAGTGGTTAAAAGTTGATATATTGGCCTATGGGGCAAAAAGTGTAAATTTTTGGTTTATGTACTGTACTTCATAGTGATTATCATTGGGGTTGTTAAGGGATTAGTGAGAGAAGGGCAAATAAGTAATTTGTTTAATATGGTAATCTATTAAAGTCTACTGTCCCTCTATATATTGATTATTATTTGTAATTGCATACATTTAGTTTATGTCTAGTCATTATTTTTAAGATGAGAAGTTGAGCAGTGATTAGTATGTTACCCTGTTCATGTAAATTAATTTTATATTACCAGCCTACAGTAAGTGAATGGTTATAAGTAATGCTACTTTGGAAGCTTGGGATAATCCCGCAATTGCAACTGCCTGAGGGGCATTGTTAGTAGCATCCGGGGTTCTTGAATGTAGAATGAAATAAAGTTGTAGTTTATCCAAATAATTACAGATGTGTCCACATACAGCTTTTCTTGTATGGCAGGTAAGTCCATTATTTTGTTTGCACTTGTGTATTTTTCACAAATGAGATTTAAATAGTCAAAACAGTAATATGTTGTAATATAATTTTCCTTGCTAACTGCTTAATTCATTATTATTATTTTCAAAAAAGGTTGTTAATTTTTTTGTGAAGAACATCTTTTTAGATACATATTTAAATATTTATGGTTAAGAAAATACTCATGGGTGTCTTAAACTCAATCATGTCAAAATGTCCCCACTCTAGCATCATTACCCCCCATTTCCCAGTGGCAATAGATACCCAGGGGCATTACCTTCATCCACTAGTGGCCATAGGTCCCCATTGTACCACCAATTACTCCCCAAATGTATCACAATGAAATTACTGACAACCCCAGTAACAGTACAACTTTATGCAGCATTATACCCCAGCACCCTTGCCATAAAATCCCCCCTAGTGGCATTACCAGCCCATCATAAATGCAGAGTGCAGTAGTGCTTCTCTCAGAGAAAATAATCAAGAAAATATTAGTTTGTCAAGTCTTCATAGCAAAAAAAAAAGGTGCAATAAAGGGTCGATCAAATTGAAACCAGAAGGGCAGCAAAAACAGTTTCCTGTGAAAATACTAAGGCCCAGATTTATCAAGACTTGGAGAGTGATAAATTGCACAGCGATAAAGTACCAACCAATCAGCTCCTAACTGTCATTTTTCAAACACAGCCTGTAATACGGCAGTTACGAGCTGATTGGCTGGCACTTTACCACCGTGCAATTTATCATCTCCAAGGCTTGCTAAATCTGGGCTTAATATTGATATAGTCCCATTTCCAGTACTTTTACAACTTTTAATAACTCAAAATTTTAACAAAATTGAAACTATGCTCAAAAAATTTTTATAAAAAAATCAGATGCAACTGAACTTAAACACAGTACTTTGGGGCATTACCTCGGAGGATAAGGCCAGTTCACTTAGGGCTGAGAAACTGGTTAGGTGTCCTCACTTCTAATTGTTTCACGAGTGGGACCTTAAAGCACTATCCTCCAGATTAGCTTAGTCATCTTCCAGCTTCAATTAAAACTTTGCTGATGCATCAGCACTGTTATAGAATTCAGCAGCTCTGACCCATCAGCTAAACGGCTAACAAACCAACACTGCTATCATTGCCATAGCACGGATGTAGCATCCTTACAGCCTGTACCACCTTCCACCTAGCAGGCATCTCAACAACACACAGTGATACCGCAGGTCTGCTCTAATGCTCACAAAAGTCCTGTCCAGTAAGAGCTCTTTAACCCCCAGCACAAGCTTTCACAGAGTGGTCAAACTTCTGGCTTTCTGACTTGCAGTGATATATTATTCTGGTGTGATTTCTTGGGTCTAGGAAGACTGTCTCATTACCGTTGTTATCTTTATTTATATGTAAATGTAATTGCTCATCATTTTATTTACCATGCTGGATATTTATGCACCTGGCGAACTTGCATTGCATGCAGCCATCTGCGAATCAGTAAAGACAATTATTACATTGATGGTCTGCAATCGCCATGGGCATTATTCAAAATTAAGAAAAAAATTATAAATTTTTAAAGACGTTGAGCCTAGGCAGGCTTCTCTTCATGACTAGCCATTTACATTGCATATACAAGGCAAATGGATGTTTTCACAAGCTATGTTATATTGATTTTTTTACTAAGCTTCTTGTTAATATCTAGTTATGCAACTACATTGTTGCCACATATGTTTTCACTGTTACAATACACATTAGTGTTATCAAGTCTAACAGAATATTCCTGCTGAGGGAGCAGTAATAAGTACGTGGTAGCTGTAGGTTTCCATCTATTATTATTCTGTTTCTATTGTGAATATTATTTATTTTTTATTCTTTGTACTTTAGGTACCGACCATTTTACATTATTGTTTTTATTGCTGCATTAAATATACAAAATCTGTCAGCGCTCCCAGTTTTCATTTTCTGCTTGTAGCTATTAGTGGTTAGCCACCCCTTTCTAGTGAGTTGCTTCCAGATTCCTATTTATCAGACTACTAACTGAATTTAATTTCTCCACTTAAAACCAGAAGGGCAGCAGGAGCAGTTTCCTGTGAAAATACTAACACAGATATATTCCCATTTCCAGTACTTTTTCATCTAAACATCTGTTTTAATTTAATAACTCAACATTTTAACAGAATTAAAACTAAACTCAAAGATATGTTATAAATATTCAGTTATCTTTATTTTAACACATTAATTTGGGGCATATATTATAACTGACACCCAAAGAGTTCTCTCTCCTTTTACATCAATTATTTAATTTAATTTACTGGTAATATAAGGATATGTTAACAAGCAGGGCCGTAACTAAGCGCACAGCACATTTGTCCTGTGGGCGCACCATCCACATCCACCTTTATTGACCAGCTCTCTATATGTGGAATGAGCTACAGCGCAGTCTGTTGTATATATGACAGCAGGCAGCACTGGGGACTGGGGAAGCAGACAGTGAATTTCTGTGTTGTGTGATCAGATCTCCTCCTTGCTGTTCCAGCACTGCAGACATGACATGAGGCAGTGCTGGGCAGGTTTCTCTGTGTGTGTGTGTGTGTGTGTGTGTGTGTGTGTGTGTGTGCAGATGGCCCCCATCCTGATGTTCTGGTGCTATAAATCTTATGGATGTGAGCGCTGGGCATCTCACGTGCATGCAGCCCCCCCCCCTGTGTTGAAGTGAGTGAAGTTGGAGCCGGCCGGGAGCCATTGCTGAGGAGGAGGGGGAACAAGACCAACATTTTTGCACAATGATGGACCCCTTCACTCGCATCCTCTGGAGCCTGGAGATGTGAGAGGAGCTCTGAGCTAGCCTGAAATGCTGTGTGACACGTAAATGTAATTGTGGACTCGGAAAACACACACACACACACACACACACACACACACACACACACACACACATATATATATATTTATATATATATATATATATATATATAAAATAACAATGCAAAAACATTTATTTCAGTTTATTAACTTTATGTACTTTTCCTAGCTATTCCTCATATACTTTCATTCTAAACCAATCTTCTGATAAACTGCAGGCATCCAACCCCACTGTAGCCCATTCCAGGAACTCTGCTGCTGTAATGTGTAAAAAGGGGACTTTGCCTGCCGTACTGTGTAAAAAGGGGGACTCTGCCTGCCTAATGTGTAAAAAGGCGATTCTGCCACCGTAATGTGTAAAAAGGGGACCTCTGTTTGCCTTAATGTGTAAAAGGGGAACTCTGCCTGACATAATTTGTAAAAGGGGACTCTGCCTGCCTAATGTGTAAAAAGGGGGACTCTGCTGCTGTAATGTGTAAAAAGGGGACTCTGCTGCCATAATATGCAAAGGGGACTCTGTCTGCCGTAATGTGTAAAAAAGGGGACTCTACCTGCCATAATGTGTAAAGGAGAGCTCTGTGTGCCGTAATGTGTAAAATTGAGCTATGTGGCCATGCCCCTTCCCCATGAAACCACGTCCCTACAATGCGCACTAGCCTTGTTTTATATAGGGGACGCTGATGCTCTTTCTTGCACACAGCGCTGAAATGTCTAGTTACGGCACTGTTAACAAGACAATGATTGCACAAGGAACAACGGATCATTGCAGGTATTTAGTTTCTCTCAAAGACTAGGAAATTTGACATTTTTACTTCTCAAATAAATAAAAAGAGGAACAAATTGCAAACATGTAACTACACATTTTCAACCTAACTTAAAAAACAAATTCAAGCATTAAATAATTAATATTTACAGTATGTCACTGGATGCATTTTTAGTAGCCATTTGTGTTCAAGTAAACATGGGTTTAAAGATTCTATATTTCATCAATAGTCAACTGTCAGTTGACATTTAGTTACCTCTTCTCAGATGTGCCATTTAAATCATATTCAGATATGATGATCCTGTTAGCTTACTAAAGCTTGCACGGGTGTGATACAGTATACCAGTGGTCAAGATACCAGTAGTCACATGACTGACACCAGTATCCCGACAATGAGAATGCTGACAGGAGACAGGGTCATTATTTAATCCCTTCCCTGTCCCCTACCCTATCCCTAAACCACCTGGGGTGGTGGTTAGGGCTATGATGCCGGAATGGCAGTTAGGGCTAAGACTCGAGAGGAGGGTAGCAGCTATGGCTAACCCCCTCTAGTGCCTAACCCACTGAGGGTCCTAACCCTAACAGTGACCCCAATATTTACCTCCAGGATGTCGGTGGTCAGTGCTCCGGCGCTGGGATTTCTGAATGCTGTTGGGATTCTCGTGTCATGACCACCAGCATCCCAACTTCTAGGATGCTAATTGCATCTCCCGCTTGCACATGTGGATTAGTTGCAAATGTGGAAATATGACAGAACACAGAACAAGCAATGAGCTGAAAGAGACAATCTTACATCTTCTACATACATAACATACTCATTTAAGCTAAACACAATTAAGAAAATGCAATCTCATTAAATTCTCAATAAATGATACTTTCATCTGTATATATTTATGTTTTATAAAATGCAGCGTGCTACAATCAAAGCTGTTGCAAAATTAGTAAATTTGGTAAAGCTTTAATAGATTTGCTTTATCCTCAAATATAGTCGTATATACAGTAGTTGTTTTAATAAACAATTACTGTACATAGCATAACAACAACAACAACAACAGCAAAAATTGTTCAGTTGCAAAGGATATTTCAGTTCATATTCATATTCATCTATTGTATTTGGGGGTTGCTGATTCAAAAATTAAAGTATTTTTTTTTAAATGGCTCTAGTTCTTGAGATAATGGATATCCTCGATTAATAGGGAACTAAGCCATAATGTGTACACATGGGAATCAGAATATTCTAGAAAGTATGACAGTTGAAGATTGTAGGTGTTCTCTCTGAGATCTTTCTAAAATATTCCTCCTCCATATATAAGCCACTGTCAACTGAAAGTTGGCAGTTGAGCGGTTCACATAGTCTGTCCTGTTTTTCTTGTTTCTCATATAAAAAATTAGAGCCAATCTTGCAAAACTGATGTAAAATTCAGAATCAGCACCACAAAGTTACCCTAAAACTGCTCTAATATGATTGGCAATAAAATTAGTGTTGTTCAGTGTTATTTTACATTTTTAAACTTTTCATATTTTCACTTAATTATTTTTCACTATATGGGATAAAGAATTTCTTCAGCAATCAAATATAATGAAACCCTTCTTCCAAAAACATTACAAGAAATTATGTTTCAGCATGATATGAATGTTAAATGTATACCTACATGTCAGTGTGGATGTGGCCTTAAGGAGAAAGGCTGCAGAAAATAAAATATTTGCTACTGTGTTTATGTATAATAACACAAGGCAGGGGTTATAGGTATTGTACTGTACATTTAAAAAGTATGTAGAACTATGTAATGCCCCTTGGCCGCCTATAAGGTTACATTCCAAGTTACATGGTTTTCATACAGTTCCATGTGGTTTGACTCATGTAAACCAGATGAGTAATATGGATGCATGTTCTCTTTTGCATGTAAACGTACAGAAAAGTGATCTGTACACCCATTTGACAGAAGCTTGACATGCCTGCTCAAAAACTAATTGGTGAATACTGTGAAAACTACAGTATCTGAGTTCCTGTAAACTACTGTGACATCTGAAGCAATCTGGAGACACATTTACTAGCACCCATAATAATAAATGCCTCTTTCTTCATACCATACATACTGCTAAAAAATCTACACAGCACCAACTCTACGAAAGCTACATATCATAAGTAAATAATGGTAAAAATAATATTTACAATTTTAGTGTGGAATAGGAACACAAACCAGCAGAATAGCTTAAAAGCAATTTACCATAGACTCAGGAAACTTCTGGTACACCATTTGAAAGTTGCACCACAATAGTTCTATGAAGTGAGTCTGGCATATGGTTTGCCCATCAATGCATTCAGTGGCCATTCTTTAGTGATTATTCCATTTAAAAGAATGAATGGACAGAAATTGTCTAATAAATGGACCCTTATGATGGAGCTACTATGTAAAGCAAGGGTTCCAATGTATAGATAGACATTGTCTAGCTAGACAGCTAATAGGTCAACCCATATGGTCAAAATGCAAAAGGTTAACAGGTACAAAAGGTCGACATAACCATGGTTGACACACAAAGGTTTGACTTTTTTTAACCTTTTGCTTAATTTACCATCCATATGGACTATAATTGGGAATAGTAACCTGTTGCGAGCACAGTGGTAGTGTAGTGAGCCACCTTGCCCAAAGCATGGCAAGCCTATGAGGGTATACAGTACATTTGCACTAATCAAAACATCCAAAAACTTGTGTCAACCCTTTTTTGTGTCAACCATTGACGTTTTAACCATGTTGACCCTTTGTACTTGTAAACCTTAAACACAGTCAACCTTTCACCTGTTGACCTTTTGAACCTGTTGACGTATTGCATGTTGACCATATAGGTTTGACCTATTGACTGTCTAGCTTTTTTCAGTAGATTGATTATACTACACCCAGAAAGCAAGCACTGTTGGTGACCATCACAGAGAAGGATGGTCCCGCTGATTAAATGTTTGCCACTGATCTGTAGACAACCACCTGTGTACTACTGATCACCACTTTACTCACATAAATAAGACTGTAGTGTAGGCACACTAAGGAGTTTATGCATTGTATATAGCTTGGAATGTCGCTATGTTAAATTCTCAGTGAGAAATATTTGAAAGCACTACCTCTTCATCAGGGGTGTAACTCCAAGAGGCAATGGATATACCTGCCTCTGGGCTCCAAGCACTGAAGGGCAGAGCCATAACTAGACTTTTTGGTGCCTTGTGCCAGAGAGAGAATTGGTGCACCCCGTTCCCCCCATTTTTCCAATAGGGACATAGGCCACATGCCTCATGGGGAAGCGTCATGACAAGATTGATCCCAGAGAAAGCCCATGCTATGATGCCCTATCCCACATTATTTATCTCTCTCTCTCTATATATATTTATTTACATTATATATATATATATATATATATATATATAATAGTGGGATGGGCATCATAGCATGGATATATATATATATATATATATATATATTTTATGCCCACACATTTATAGACTACTGCAAGAAAATAGATTTGGACACAAACCTATACCACATTCAGACTTCCGGTTCCGGCGCGGCTGATGTGAGGTGGCTCTCTCCTCAGCTCTGGTGCAGTCCACCCATTATACCCTGCTAGTTCCTCCCAGGCCTGCCCAAGTGAACCAGAGACCCCCCGTTAAGCCGCAGCAGCTCCCAGACACCGTGTGGGCAACTTCACCGCCTCCTACGGACCCAGGTGCCTGGTTCACTGCACGGCCCTGACGTCAGCCAGTCCACAAGCCGTACCACCTGCCACACCCGGAGCCTGCCAGATGCCTGTCAGGGGACACCTTGCCGCTCACCAACCCGCTGGCTGCAGAGGGATCTAAAGTGCTGCCAGCCCTACCATCGGCTACAAACAGCAAGAGCAGGATGCTGTGATTAGACACACACCTGTGGCTCCTGCTAGCCATGAAACAGGAACAGGTGATGCTGTCTAATTAAATAATTTGATGCCCTCTGGTACTGGTACCTTATGGACAAATTTCTGACCGGCCTGATGTCCGGAAAAAACACACGCCCATGCCTAGACACAGATCACAGCACTGCCCACAAGATGGTCACTGGAACAGATGCAGACACAGAGGCATCCACCATTTTCCTCCCTCAGGTACAACTGCCTCCTACTGCTTCCTCTAAAGTCCAGCCACCTTCCACAGCCCCTGTTAAATCACACCACCCTTCTGCTGCTTCCCACACTTCCTCCCTTACCTATGCTGATGTAGTGCAAGCTGTGAGGGAGACAGTGCAGCCTGTGCTAAAGGAACAAGCTGCTGTTAATGCAGCTGCACTCTGTTACAGACATTAAGAGCCAGCGCAAGCAACTGGCCAAGTGGGTCTTAGCAATGGAACACACTGCTGGGGAAAACTTCCAAGCCATTTCCTCTATGCAAGATTTGACTGCGCAGCTGAAACAATCTGACACGCAGGAATAGGCTAAATTGGACAACTTGGAAAATCGATCATGCTGAAACAACTTAAGGGTAGTGGGGCTGCCAGAATCCCTTAAAGGGCAAGTCCTATATCATTTTCTGAAGCAGACCCTGCCTGAATTACTTGATATCCAGGATGATTGTTTGGATCTTGTGATAGAACGAGCCCACCGGACGGGACAGCTGAGTGAATCTTCTTCATCTAGACCCTGGGTCATATTGTTCAAATGCCTGAACTATATACACAAGGAAACCATCTGGTCCACCTCTCAATGAAAAAGAGATGTCACGTGGAATGGCTCCAAGATTCTTGTTTTCCAGGATTACTCCCCTAAATTGACAAGGCTTTGCAAAACCTTCCCCCCGGTATGCTCACAATTAGCACAAGAGGGGAGGAAGTTTGCCCTCCTTTACCCGGCTCATCTGAGGATTTTCAATGGTACGTGCTTCAAGGATTTTACCTTGGCTGATGATGAAGCAATGTTTCTATGGGAACAAGCACATCCAATGGTGGATGACACCGCCTGAGGTTATCTCCTGTTCCTAGTATCTCATCTTATTTGTCATTCCCTATAGCAGTCTGCAGCATTTAATCAAGAACTCCCTACTCCTTATGCGCTTGGACTTGGTTGCTCCCTGATTCATCACCGCCATATTGCCGCTGATAACATTGGTAACATTATCCATCGTGGTGAAGTGTCGGCCACACATTTATTTCTACCTTTTATTTGATTGTTTGCTATTGCTACATATACCTACGTTGTTCTTTTTGCTAACTATTATGCAGTATGTTTTCTGCTCTCCTCATGTCAGGAACATTGTATTATGGTATTGCATTGCCTCCGTTCTTTTTCAGGTGTTGTGGCTACATTATCTTTTTCTATTCTTTACATAATGGTCACTGGTTTGGTTTTATGAGGGTTTATTGCTCCCTATACCATATTTTTAGATAGGGCGGATTCGGCTGGGAGCTCCGCCTTCCAGGAAATTGCAACCTGCCTTATTTTGGTTATGTGAATTGTGAAGTTCTTTTTCTTAGAATTGTTGTTGGAGTATACTCCATGCTCCGTCCCACTTATCTTTTTCTCTCCCCCTCTCTCTTCTCCCCCCCTGTGTTTTCTTGCCTTGCTTGCTACGGTGTCTGGGTCACTTATTCATTACATGTATTTTGGTTTATATGGCATTGATTAGGGTGGGCTCTTGGAATGTGGGGGGATCCACTCCCCAATTAAATGTAAGAAGCTACTCCTCTATCTAAATAAGATGCACTTAGATTTAGTACTTCTGCAGGAGACACATTTATTACTTCCAGAAACATTGAAGTTATCCACCCTTGAATGGACAGTCCTTGCGGCCGCCTCCTATATTTCCAAGGCTAGAGGGGTTGTTCTTTTGGCAAGGAAGTGACTTCACATAGTGGTATTACACACTGATATTGACACTGATGGTAGATATGTACTGGTAGACTTTACCCTTTTTACCTCTCAATATACTTTCTGTAATATTTATTCCCCTTATTCCCATTATGCTCCATTTTTTTGCATGATATTATGTAAACTGACCCCCTTTATGTCTAATTGTTTACTCTTGGGAGATGACTTTAATGTTGTTTCCTCCCTGTTTATGGACTCCAATTCTTCTGCCCGCAGGAGACCGCCCTCTAGGGTCGGCATCCCTTTTATCACTCAACAACTAATGCATGGAGAGCCTTGCACCCCATTGAGAGAGATTTCACATGTCTATCTGCCGCTCATGGATCCCTCTCGTGAATTGATTATATTCTCTTGTCAGATTCTTTTTCTAATATTATTGGTGCACGCAATGAGGGGTGTAGTAGGGTATGCCGGCGGCTGGGCTCCCGGCGACCCGCATACCTGCGCCAGAATCCAAACCGCCGACATATGACAGCGTGGCGAGCGCAAATGAGCCCCTTGTGGGCTTAATGCGCTCACCACGCTGTGGGCACGGTGGCACGCTACGCATGCCACGCTATCTATTCTCCCTCCAGGGAGGTCGTAGACCCCCAAGAGGGAGAAAAGATGTCAGTATGCCAGCAGTCGGGATTCTGGCGCCTTTTTTGGCAGACATCCAAGGCCGTGATTAGGGGCCATATAATTCAATACGTCTCCCAGGCTAAAAAAGACCGTGCTTCCTCATATAAAATACTGCAGTCTCAACTAACAGTGGCCTACCAAACTTTTAAGACCACCCCGACTTCCAATAATAAATCTAGTTTTGTTTGAGCTAAACACAAATTTGATGGCCTTCTTGCCTCTATGGGTGATAAACATACATTTTATAAAGATCACAAGTTTTATAGATTCGGCAACAAAACTTGCCGCTTACTCTCCAATTTAGTGAAATCTTCTGCTCTCCCATCCCTCATCCACTCCATACAATGTCCTGATGACACTTATGCCTCAACTGGCAAGGATATTTTTTCTTTAGTTCAAGATTTTTATGAAGACATATACACCCAACTACCCAGGGATATCTCCGCTGAGTCTTCCTTTTGGGAGTCTATTGACGCCTCTTCCATTCCGGCTGACTCACAGGAAACCATTTGCACCCTGTTCACATCCCAGGAGATAGAGGCCAATATAAAACATCTTAAGCCTGTGAAGTCCCCTGTTCCGGATGGATTCTCAGGGGAGTATTATAAAATACTCCTACCAAAACTTATAGACACGTTGGTCTTGGTTTTAAATGCTCTACTTGTCACCTTCTCTATGTCAAAATATTTTACAGATGCTGTTATCCACCTGCTGCCAAAACTGGGCAGGAACCCCCACCTACTTGGCTCTTATAGGACCATATCTCTACTCAATGTAGACTATAAATTGTTCACGAAGCTTCTGGCGGATAGGATAAAATATCTACTTCCTGGAGTTGTTCATTCAGGACAAACGGGCTTCATAGTCGGTAGACATTCCTCAGCTAATATTCATAAGGTCATTGCAGCTTCCCATTACCTGGGCTCCTCTTTAAACTCTAGCGCTTCTTATTTGCTATCGCTCGATGCTGAAAAAGCATTCTATCTGGTTTCCTGGGACTACTTATTTACCACCCTTAATAAATTTGGCTTCCCTGATCAATTGATCTCTCTCCTACGTATATTATATAATAACTCCAACTCTCAAATTATTTGTAATGGATATCTGTTGGCCCCTATTCACTTGGGCACAGGCACCAGACAAGGTCCTCTCTCCCCACTTTTATTCGCATTGGCCATTAAACCCCTAGCGATTGCTCTTCGCACCTTACCTAAATTCCGCTGTATACAAATTGAGAATCATTACCTCAAGGTCGCGCTGTTTGCAGATGATATGTTGCTGTTCCTTTATGAACCCCTTACCTCCATTCCAGCCATTTTACATTCCATTAATTCGTTTGGCCTCTCTTCTGGGCTTAAAATTAATTATGACAAGTCAGAACTCCTCCCACTGACCTCTTCTGTGTCTGCTCTTCTGTCTTCTTCTTCCTCCTCCTCTATCCTGTCTATATTTAAACACACTACGCCCAGGTTGAAATATATGGGCATTTATATCCCGCCCTCTGTCCAATATCTATGCCCTTAATTTCACTCCCATTCTACAAAATATTGCTACACAACTAGATGCCTGGTCATCTTTGCCCTTATCCCTTATGGTGAGGGTTGCTGTGCTGAAAAGCATTATTTTTCCTAAACTTTCTTATCTTATCCAGATGTTACCATATGCTCTGACAAAGCCAGATCTCCGATACTGTGAAAAACTTTTTACCAAAATTCTATGGTCTGGTAAGAGACCCCACGTAGCTCTGGCTAAACTCAAGTTACGCAAAAGTGCGGGTGGTCTGGCTGTGCAAGATATATCTGCTTTTACCAAAGCAGTGGCATTTCGATATATCTTTGACTGTCTTGCTCTATCTTCTCTAATTATGATTTAGAGCAAACACTTTGTGCTCCGTATGATCTCCGTGATTTACTTCACACCCCTAAAGCTATCCTTCCTTCCTTAGCTCGTACTAACCCTCTCTTTTGGGATCCTTATTTGGCATGGTGGTCTGTCAACAAGTCACTTAAAAGGAACCTAGCTCACTCCAAATGTATTCCTTTTTGTGGCAATCCATGTTTTCCAGCGGCTCTAGATAATGTGAGGTTCTTTCACTGGCAGCAAAAGGGCATTGCCTTAACTAAGGATATCTTCGACCCAGGGGGTGTCTTACTGTCCTTTTCTGATTTAATCTATAAATACCAGGTCCCACATGTAGACTTCTTTATGTACCTGCAACTAAGACATTATGTCCTTTCCCTACCTCATATGACCCAATCCTTGACATTGACCTTCTCACACATATTGTTGCTTTAGTATCGCTTTCACCTTATAGAACATCTTATCTTTATTCTAACATTTTGTATGGGTTTGAAACAAAACTGTGGTCTTCGACAGTCAGGAGTTGGGAAGCTGATTACCTCTTTCCCATACCACACAAAGAGTTGACAGATAATCTTACTAATATTCTTAAAGCGCTCCACTCTACACAGCTACAGGAGACACATATTACATTTCTGCACGGAGCCTATATCACACGTGGCCAGAGGAAACATATGGTCCCTTCTGAATCTGGGAAATGGCAGAAGTGCTGGACTCCCAATGCTTTATTCCTACACTGTTTTTGGAGCTGCCCCAAAATAAAGAAATTCTGGTACAAGTTTTTATGGTTCATCAATTCCACATTTCATCTCAGGTTGAAGCTAGACTGCAAAGCAATGCTTGGTCTGCTCTTTTTTGATTGGGGCATCCCACCACAAAAGAGTCACCTTATTCCACTGTTATATGTTATTCTAACATTAGGGAAAAAGTGGATTCTTACTAATTGGATTATTACTGTAAATCCCCTCCAAGACTTGATACTTTGTGTTCATGCCTTATCTGAACCTTATACTTAGATTGCCAGTACACTTTGCCTAATGTTGAATGTAATGTTATACGTTTTTACAAAAAGTGGGGCCCATTTATAGAATCCTTGGACTCCTCTCACCAACAACATGTGTTGTCTCTGTTTGATTCAACGAAATGGTCCTTATTATGCCAACTTGCCAATGAACCTTAACGATACTTGCCTGATCAATTAACGTTCATCTTTCTGTACGTATTGTGAGACCTGTGATATTTTTGGTCTCATTCTGTCATATGCCTACCAGAGAAACGTTCTTATATGTATCTACCAACTCTGCCTCCATACCCTATGTCCCTCCCTCCCTTCCCTTTCTAGTTTTGTCCCTCTTGCTCTTTCTCTGTTTGTCTTCTCTATTTTATTAATCTGTTTTATGTACGGGATGCAGTCAATTTACCAACAATCAAAATACCGACAGTCGAAATCCCAACAGCAATTGACCGACGGTCCAAATCCCAACAAGGTCCAAATCCCGACATGGACAAAATACCGACATTTAAAATACCGACAAGGTTAAAATACCGACATGCAAAATTTCAACAGGTCAAAATGCTGACATGAGTTTTTCATGATTTTTTCATTGAAACCGACTTGTTCATACTTTACCATCCCAGTGGACCTGGAGGGGGAAAATAATAAGGTGCCTGAAGCGCCATGCGAGGGGATGCAGTGCACTTATATGTTGTCCATGTCTACCTATGTCGACATACACACCCAAAAACAATGAAAAACTCATGTCGGCATTTTGACCTGTTGACATTTTACATGTCGGTATTTTGACCTTGTCTGTATTTTAAATGTCGGTATTTTGTCCATGTCGGTATTTTGACCGTTGGTCAATTGCTGTCGGGATTTTGACCGTTGGGATTTTGATAGTAGGTATTTCATACTGATCCCTTATGTACTATTTGGGCTTGTCTACTATATTACTTGATTGAATGTCTAATCCTTGGCTATATCTTGTGCTTCTTACTACAAGCCTAATCTGATACTGGATATTTGAGCCCATTGTACTGTATTATAACTCTTACGGGGCATCATGGTATATATATATATATATTCCTATTGTATTGCTTGTATGTACCCCTTATTCCGTTTCGGAGACTGCACAAATGTTTGTATTTTTCCTCTGCTTTATTGTGAAAACTCAATAAATATATTAAAACCCTATACCACATTCATGCACTTAATTTGAGAGCTCATTGTTATTCAGTTACAATACCCTTTATTAAATACAGTAACACATTTCAATATACTGCCAAAGCCAGGATTCAAACCTATAAACTGTTGAATTCTAACCAAACACCCTACTCATTGAGCTATTTCATCCTGCATAAAAACTATTAACACTATATAAAGCTACTGGTACTCTGTAAAAAAAATAATTAGCATTGCAATTGAGCAGGTCTATGTATTGTGTAGCCACGTATCCGATCTCTTACAGGCACACACTACATAAATCTGCTCAGCTGCAATGCTGATAATTTTTTCACAAAGTACAAGGTAAGCTTCAAATAGCTTGTACAGTATTCTCTAGTTTAGAATTATCTACCTTTCTATGCAAGGGCAGATAACTCAATGATTAGATTGTCTGACTGCAATGTCACGGGCAATGGGCTCGAAACCCAGGTATGTCAGCATCTTGAAATGTAATAAAGGACAGTGTAACTGAATAAAAAAGAAATCTCAAGTTGAGTTCATGAATGTTGTATAGGTACTAGCGACAGAAGGGATTAGTGTAGGAGACAGGAGTGATCAGCAGATGCTGGGCTTCAGAAAGGGGGAAAGTTGCAAGTGAAAGTAATTAAAACAGACAATTGGCAAGTGCCACTAACAGCACCCCCTACATTGTAGAGCTATGTGCGGTGCTCCCTACGCGTCTAGTTGTGGCCCTGCTGAAGGGAGACTGGTATGTACAGAACAAGAGCTCAAGTGTGGTACACAGTAGGCTCTAAGTGTGAACGCTGCTCTTCCAACACAGCTCTGCAGCGCATCCACTGCTGCTGCAGAGTTTATTGGCCCTGTCCCAGGAGCTCTGCGAACAACTGTAATAGGGGACAGGACAGCTCCCGCCTCTTACTACTCTGTGCTGCAGGGAACAACAGTGTACCCACCGCTGCTGTCATACTGTGTGATGGGACCTGATGGTGAATGCTGCAGATGACTGAATCTTGTGAGTCTGACCCTGACCCACTGGCCACTGTCACACAGCGTAGGTGGAGCCCTGCCACTGCTGGATCTAGTCCCTGTAGACTGTGTGAGAGTGCTATTTATATAATTCTGTAAATTGTGTTTTATATATATATATATATATATATATATATATATATATGGAAGGGGGGAATAGGGGTACCAGCGACTTACAATGTCTAATTAGAATTAACTATGAAGAATATAGCTGGATACGGTTTTCAAAAAAAGTGGTAACAAATTTATTTATACAAAGTATGATAATGGGATAAAAAAGTAGATAAAAGGCTGGATAATAAGAGCAATAAAAAATGATAGAAATACAGAGATAAAATACTGCAGTTTAAGCTAGAACCCTAAATCACATAAAATCAGTAAAAACAAATTTCTACTGATAAAAAATGCTTAAGGTTAAAAAAGTGATGCTTATCTTTGAAAATGGAGGGTCAATGGAGGTGTACCCAACGCGTTTCGTCCTCAGACTTCATCAAGGGGTGGAGGACTAGTGTGTGAACACTCTTATTTATAGCAGTAGTGATTAGGGAAGAATGTCTATGACATCACTTCCTGTTAGTATTGACATTAAAGATTCTGTAAAGATTTTTTTTGTTATAAATATACAAGATGGATTAAGCTATTTATAATAAGTTTAACTGTAGTTTCTAAAGTATAAAACGAAGACTGTATATGGAGAAAAATAATAAAACTCGTAGAAGACGCTTTCCGCGTCACTTCCGCCCCACTTCCTGTGTCCTTATTGTCGCAATGCGCATGCGCATCGAGCGCTGCTTCCGGAAAAAGAGTCCACAGGTTAGATGGTTCTTGCCCTTCTTCCTGTTGGGCGTGGGACTTCTTTTGCCCTTCTTCCGGCTGGGCGGGCGTGTGAGGTCTTAGCGTGGCTGCATCTCCATAGTGATTTGTAGTTATAAACTACAATGATGCGGTGGCCATCTTTGGAGTGGTTTTGTGTATCTTTTTCAGCTAATACGGCCGCCATCTTTACGAAGTCCTTGGATATCAGACACATCCTTGCATTTGAGATGCAAAAGCAGCTCAGATGAATAAAAACAAACGAAAGCGCATATATTAGTATTTGTACGTGTACTGAGCTAAAATGACTATTCTTAGAAGAAATATGTTAGTTACGTGGTGGACTAAAAAGAACATATTAAAAATGATTAAATATATTTGTACCCGGATTTGATTTAATGCTATTACTAATTTCTGGATATTTGTAGAACTTGGTACTATTTATACAGAGAGTATTACATATTATTTAAACCTGTCATTTGATCGCAGATGTATATTAGGGATGTTTTAGGTGGATAGTGAAATATATTACGTGATATTACATAAATATATGCAAATTACAGGAAATTACATGGATATAATAAACATGGAAAAGCTACTGCTGAATAGATAGGAATGTGATAAGTGAGAGGGGGGGTTTCTGTTGGGACAAGGTCTTTTAGGAACTCGTGGAATAGTGGGTAAGGGATGTGATTAAGCGGTGTATTAATTAAAAGGGAGATGAAGGAGTATTACACATTAGAGAAACTGGTATAAATCATTATAGTGACATACGGTATTGTGAAATGTGAATATACATTTGTCAATATTCCCCTATGGTATTACTGTTACGAGTTTTTCTGGTCTATCCATTATACAGTACCCAATCTTCTCGAGTGGTTACCCACTTGGTACTGATTGGGCCCAACACTGCTTAGCTTCCAAGATCGGACGAGATTGGGCGTGTGCCAGTGCGGTGTGACTGTATTCATTGGCGAAATGACTTATTCACACGGTAACAGTTTTTTATTGGGAATACAGGTTGAGTATCCCTTATCCAAAATGCTTGGGACCAGAGGTATTTTGGATATGGGATTTTTCCGTATTTTGGAATAATTGCATACCATAATGAGATATCATGGTGATGGGACCCAAGTCTAAGCACATAATGTATTTATGTTTCATATACACCTTATACACACAGCCTGAAGGTCATTTTAGCCAATTTTTTTTATAACTTTGTGCATCAAACAAAGTGTGTGTACATTCACACAATTCATTTATGTTTCTTATACACCTTATACACACAGCCTGAAGGTAATTTAATACAATATTTTTAATAACTTTGTGTATTAAACAAAGTTTGTGTACATTGAGACATCAAAAAACAAAAGTTTCACTATCCCACTCTCACTCAAAAAAGTCCGTATTTCGGAATATTCCGTATTTCGAATATTTGGATATGGGATACTCAACCTGTATATGACATTCTATCTTAACAAAAAGTGCAGGGTGCCGAGTGAAATAAAATAAAATGTACTATACACTTCCATAATTGATAGCTTGTCGGATGCCTTCATCACAGAAAGGGTGCAATTTCGTATCCTTCATTGAAGCCGAGAGGATGTGTGGTTTTTAGTTGGAAAATCCAGAACATTTCTCTTTGGGAGAGTTTCTTAGCCAAGTCTCCACCTCTGTCACCACTGGTCACATGTTCGATGGCTTTGAAGGACATCTCTTCCGGATTCGAGTTGTGTTCAAGTTTGAAATGTCTATATAGTAGATGAGTTTCCAGTTTATTCTTGATACTCCTCACGTGTTCTTGTATTCTAATCTTAAGAGTTCTTTTTGTCTTTCCCACATATTTTTTGTGGCATGTGCATTCTATTAAGTATATTACCGATGTAATATTGCAATTCATAAACTGTTTGATTTTGAACTCCTGGGTGCCGTCTGTGGTACTGAAGGTTTTTCTGTTAGGGTTGAGATATTTGCAAATATTGCAGTGGACACTGCAATATTTGCAAATATCTCAACCCTAACAGAAAAACCTTCAGTACCACAGACGGCACCCAGGAGTTCAAAATCAAACAGTTTATGAATTGCAATATTACATCGGTAATATACTTAATAGAATGCACATGCCACAAAAAATATGTGGGAAAGACAAAAAGAACTCTTAAGATTAGAATACAAGAACACGTGAGGAGTATCAAGAATAAACTGGAAACTCATCTACTATATAGACATTTCAAACTTGAACACAACTCGAATCCGGAAGAGATGTCCTTCAAAGCCATCGAACATGTGACCAGTGGTGACAGAGGTGGAGACTTGGCTAAGAAACTCTCCCAAAGAGAAATGTTCTGGATTTTCCAACTAAAAACCACACATCCTCTCGGCTTCAATGAAGGATACGAAATTGCACCCTTTCTGTGATGAAGGCATCCGACAAGCTATCAATTATGGAAGTGTATAGTACATTTTATTTTATTTCACTCGGCACCCTGCACTTTTTGTTAAGATAGAATGTCATATATTCCCAATAAAAAACTGTTACCGTGTGAATAAGTAATTTCGCCAATGAATACAGTCACACCGCACTGGCACACGCCCAATCTCGTCCGATCTTGGAAGCTAAGCAGTGTTGGGCCCAATCAGTACCAAGTGGGTAACCACTCGAGAAGATTGGGTACTGTATAATGGATAGACCAGAAAAACTCGTAACAGTAATACCATAGGGGAATATTGACAAATGTATATTCACATTTCACAATACCGTATGTCACTATAATGATTTATACCAGTTTCTCTAATGTGTAATACTCCTTCATCTCCCTTTTAATTAATACACCGCTTAATCACATCCCTTACCCACTATTCCACGAGTTCCTAAAAGACCTTGTCCCAACAGAAACCCCCCCTCTCACTTATCACATTCCTATCTATTCAGCAGTAGCTTTTCCATGTTTATTATATCCATGTAATTTCCTGTAATTTGCATATACAGGTTGAGTATCCCTTATCCAAAATGCTTGGGACCAGAGGTATTTTGGATATGGGATTTTTCCATATTTTGGAATAATTGCATACCATAATGAGATATCATGGTGATGGGACCTAAATCTAAGCACAGAATGCATTTATGTTACATATACACCTTGTACACACAGCCTGAAGGTAATTTTAGCCAATATTTTTTATAACTTTGTGCATTAAACAAAGTGTGTCTACATTCACACAATTCATTTATGTTTCATATACACCTTATACACACAGCCTGCAGGTCATTTAATACAATATTTTTAATAACTTTGTGTATTAAACAAAGTTTGTGTACATTGAGCAATCAAAAAAAAAAGGTTTAATTATCTCACTCTCACTCAAAAAAGTCCATATTTCGGAATATTCCGTATTTCGGAATATTTGGATATGGGATACTCAACCTGTATTTATGTAATATCACGTAATATATTTCACTATCCACCTAAAACATCCCTAATATACATATGCGATCAAATGACAGGTTTAAATAATATGTAATACTCTCTGTATAAATAGTACCAAGTTCTACAAATATATCCAGAAATTAGTAATAGCATTAAATCAAATCCGGGTACAAATATATTTAATCATTTTTAATATGTTCTTTTTAGTCCACCACGTAACTAACATATTTCTTCTAAGAATAGTCATTTTAGCTCAGTACACGTACAAATACTAATATATGCGCTTTCGTTTGTTTTTATTCATCTGAGCTGCTTTTGCATCTCAAATGCAAGGATGTGTCTGATATCCAAGGACTTCGTAAAGATGGCGGCCGTATTAGCTGAAAAAGATACACAAAACCACTCCAAAGATGGCCACCGCATCATTGTAGTTTATAACTACAAATCACTATGGAGATGCAGCCACGCTAAGACCTCACACGCCCGCCCAGCCGGAAGAAGGGCAAAAGAAGTCCCACGCCCAACAGGAAGAAGGGCAAGAACCATCTAACCTGTGGACTCTTTTTCCGGAAGCAGCGCTCGATGCGCATGCGCATTGCGACAATAAGGACACAGAAAGTGGGGCGGAAGTGACGCGGAAAGCGTCTTCTACGAGTTTTATTATTTTTCTCCATATACAGTCTTCGTTTTATACTTTAGAAACTACAGTTAAACTTATTATAAATAGCTTAATCCATCTTGTATATTTATAACAAAAAAAATCTTTACAGAATCTTTAATGTCAATACTAACAGGAAGTGATGTCATAGACATTCTTCCCTAATCACTACTGCTATAAATAAGAGTGTTCACACACTAGTCCTCCACCCCTTGATGAAGTCTGAGGATGAAACGCGTTGGGTACACCTCCATTGACCCTCCATTTTCAAAGATAAGCATCACTTTTTTAATCTTAAGCATTTTTTTATCAGTAGAAATTTGTTTTTACTGATTTTATGTGATTTAGGGTTCTAGCTTAAACTGCAGTATTTTATCTCTGTATTTCTATCATTTTTTATTGCTCTTATTATCCAGCCTTTTATCTACTTTTTTATCCCATTATCATACTTTGTATAAATAAATTTGTTACCACTTTTTTTGAAAACCGTATCCAGCTATATTCTTCATAGTTAATTCTAATTAGACATTGTAAGTCGCTGGTACCCCTATTCCCCCCTTCCACATCTTAATCTCAAAGGCAGCTTATCACTGCCGAATATTTAGGGGTTAGCTGACACCTTACATTTTTAAAGGAGTGTCTTTAATCACTGTATTATCTTTTTATAAATATCTGTTCACACACACCTGTGGCGCCATACCCCCACTACCCAATATATATATATATATATATACTGTATCTATAAATGTATATTTATGTACTGGATATAGAAACACACAATATTTGTTTTCCATTTTTTATTTAGGTGGGACACCAAACTCCAACTTACCTCCAGGTGACTGGGATGAACTTACGCCCCTGTTGTTCTTGACCTATATTGCTATTTGTAGTAATGCAAGTCTGATCTCCTAGTTTGTTTAGTCTTGCCCCTGGTTTTAGTGTCATTTTTTCAGATAAGAGTTTTATTTATAATTGTAAAGTTTATTGTATTCATTCTATAACCAAAGGGTATTTGATGTACAGTATCCATAACATTCTTCAAAATGAGAGATGACTCTAAATCAATTTCTGCTTGCCTAAATGTGCTTTCAGAAACCTACAAGAATCAGATATTTTCCTTACATAACTAAAAATGGAAGCCACTATTAGATTCATAGAAACATTGGGGGTCATTCCGAGTTAATCGCACGCTGCCGATTTTCGCAGGTCAGGTAAAAAAATGTCAAAACTGCGCATGTGTATGCACCACAATGAGCATGCATGTCGTATGGGTACAAACAGCATTGGTGCTGTGCAATGCTTCTAGCGATGATTCCATTCGCACAGCCGATCGCAAGGAGATTGACGGGAAAAGGGCATTTTTGGGTGTCAACTGACCATTTTCTGGGAGTGGTAGGGAAAACGCAGGCGTGACCAGGCATTTGCAGGGCAGGTATCTGACGTCAATTCCAGGACCTCCGTCGCTGGAATCATTGCACAGGATAAGTAACTACAGGGCTGGTCTTGTTTTGCACAAAATGTTTTTGTACCGTTCGACTGCACATGCGATCGCACACTTGCAAAGTGAAAATACACTCCCCCGTGGGCAGCGACAATGTGTTTGCATGGTTGCTAAATGTATCTAGTGAGCGATCAACTCACAATGAGGGCCATTGTCATGATGAAGAACAACATAGCTTTCAATAATTTTAACAAAATTAATTATTAAGGAATCTTAGATCAAGAAATATTGAGTCAAAACAAACAGCAAATTGACAGCAAATATTCATTATCAGAGCACAAAAAAACAAAAGAATACAGGAGCCAGTATACACTGTAGTTAAGGAAATGTCAAAGTCAAACGAAAAAGTCAGTCTATAAACACAGCAGGAGTAAGCTATCTCCAAACAATGAAAGCTTGTTTTGTTATGACTGTGTATGTGCAGCCCTGCTGTGCACTTGCTAAAGCATGGTCTTGCATCAAAGTACATGCAGACTCACTCATGTATGCATTGGAAAACCCATACAATTACTTTCAATAGATAATACTTTTTATGTTGTCCATTAAATGCTCAGTAGGCCCTTACTGTGTCTTAGCATAATACATTATTTGATGTTAAAAAATATTGTTTCCACAGCACAAGAAACAGGTTCAGTGCAAAAATACACTAAAGCTTTAGTCTTTGGCCAAATTACATGTCATGTAAGTATAACCAGTTGAGCTATTTATTTCCTTTCAGTCACACTGCAGCCAGTTTAGCTAAAAATAAACCTGCAGTAGCGTGGAACATGAAAAAAAGAATTCATTCAGAAGTCATTGGTAAATAAAATGTGTTTTTTTCTGCAGTTGGCACACTCACTCAGATAAACAATCATTACAGATTTGAATGATGAATTGTACCCATGGGGTATATTCTGAATGACCTACCTTAAGATGCAAACAATATGAACAAGGTTAGCCATCAAGTCTTTGAAAAGAAGTGATAATTTCTTAGATTCATATGCCAAGAGATAATGAGCCAATTTTGTACTGTATCAGCAGGTGAAAAATTCTGTCAAACAATATATGCACTAAATTGGTTTAGAAATCCATTTTCGGGAACCACCTGTTTTTGTTGATATAATAGAATAGGCTTTTGAGAGTTATTTAAGCAAAGAAATAAAGAACAAATAATAAAAGAAACAACAGTACAATAAAACTTAAACTAAGTAAAATAAACTTAGATTATTAATAAAGGTCATATACTGTACATGCTGGTAAGATTATGACGCCAACATATCCTGTAATTTTCCAAATGACCCCTGTGTGCAAATAAAACTGCATGTTGACTTTCCCTTTTTGCCTCAATGCAATTGAAGATGGGAACGGACATACATGTAAAATTACAAACGTTACTTCAAAGTACAATTCAGTATTACTTTTGAAGTTTACTTTTGATTATTTAAAATTTTTCCATTTTACTCCTAAAATATGGTTTATAAGGGGTGTGTAATAAGTTTCTGGATGCACAAAATGTATTATATTTACAAAGTGAACATTACACTTTTCAAAGTATTCACCATAGGATCCTATGCAAAGTTGCATATACTCAATCCACTTGGTGACGTATCTTGAACAGCCTGAAGCAGGTATGTCTCCTAGATGCTGGCTGAAGGTCTCCATGGCAGCTTCTGGTGACTCAAAATGAATGCCATGCATCTTTCACTTAATTTGTGGGAACACAAAGATGTTGCAGTTGGACACTTCTGGAATGAACAGCAGATGACCAAGCTCCTGGATGCATTCATGGGCCAGAAGATCTACCACTTTCCTGGACTTATGGGCAGGTGCATCATCATGATGGAGAAGTGCACCATGAACATGATTTCTTGGATGGTGCCTTGAAATGGCTTCCAGCACTTGAGGCAGGCATTGGTTGGCATACCAGTCCAGTGATGGTGTGCTACTGCATGAGTGGTGTCGTAGCTACATGACCAGTCTTGTCCACAAAAACACCCACCATCTGCTGGGTGTCCCACGTCTGTGGTGGTGCACCTTCAACTGGCTACCACTGGGTCGAATGTTGTTTGGGCTCTGGGCCAAAACTGTCGATCCAGGATTCATTGCCACTGATTATCTCCCAGACAAAGTTTGAGTGACCACCATAAAACCTGGGGTAAAATTTACTAAAGTTAGATTTTGGTGAATCAAGGGATTTGGCATTCTGTTTCAATTAGTTTTCCATTAAATTTTAGGTTGAAAAGATGTACTAAAGCCCAAAAGAAGGACAGATTCAAGTCATATCCCAATAGAAATCGAATTTCTTAAAAATATCAATGTTTTCCCATAGAACAACATGAAATCCTCAAATTTACTAAAGTTTGCTTTGAAATTGACCTCAAAATCAAACCTCAGATTGAACCTCAAATCTCCAAATGTATAGAATTATGTTAGACATTCGATTTTGGCTTCTAACCCCATTTTAAAGATAGGAAATTGATAGTGATTCATTTTCAAGTACCCAAAAACACATAGGGCAGTGTGGAAGTAGTAAAAATGGATGTCCAAAGATATGGTATGTTGTGCACCTACCTACACAATTCAAAACACCATCTGATTGAGAAAACCCTGGAAGATGAATCTAAGCACCATCAGCAGCTTTTATGAGTGATTTATTAAGTAATAGATTGCACCAAACCACAATTTTGGACAATTTTGGTGAAAAATACATTAAAATGTACCAAAAACATGAATGAAGTAAGTTCCTGTCCTGATTCATCCCATGATGCCTACATCCACAGCAATTCTTCCCTGTCTGTCAAAAATATTGTTGGACAAATGTCAGAGGGATGGTTGTTGTGTAAGATACCAGAATGTGTTAATAAAGCATCTAATAAAGAGGCACATATTGCCATCAAATCCATGACAGAATGCATCTTTTTTAAATTCTAAAATGATTAAAATTGCATATTTTGAAATAATTTTTCAGAAAAATTTCGACATTCTGCTCTGCTGCTGTCAATTGCATAATCGCGCAAAAAATAGTTTTCACTGAAATTCTGCAAACCACTTAAACACAGTAGTTTGGGATGGTGCTTCTTTCTCAGAAACTGATTGAAGTTGATCAAATCTCTCCTGCTGTTACACACCACTCTTGTTGTTGTAGAAGATCTTGGCTCTTCAGTGGCCTATCTGGAGGATTTCATGAAGGAAGTGAACATGCTGACTTCTTTGGTGTGCAATGCTCCTTATATAAGGTTATGTACCTTGATATTTCACAAGATCATTAGCCAGTGATTACAGTTCACATTTAGACAGTTAGATTGTATCTACTCTACCTATGTAATGCACACCCAGAAACTTGTAAACTAGTAAATATGATTTAGACTCTGAAACACAAAATTGGTTAAAAATAGACCAAACATCGACCAAAATCAACTTTTAGTTAATAAACCCTCATGAGACTAATGGAAAACATTTAGATCAGTATGAAGGAATGGATGAAATACAAATATACACACAGCAGAATTACTAATTGTGGAGTTTTGATAAAAAACATTTTCAAAACAGCAATTACCCAAACAGTTTATCAGTCCAATATGCAGATGTTTGGTTTTGTGCATCAAATTTAAACAAGACGATAGTTGAAGCTTTAAAAATAATTCTAAAGTCAGACATTTGTGGACTTGACCATAGCAAATATGTAGCTTAGCACAATAATTTCTCAAAAAGACTATAAAAAATGTTCTTTACATGTAGAATCTTGCCTATGGAAAACTTCTCCAGTGTGCATCTTTTTCACTTTTAAATTTACTTCAAACATGAAACCCTAAATTAAACATTTCCAAGGTGCTTAAAAAGACATTTGTCTAAAGAGGTGTCTGCAGATGTTCAGCTTGTTGCTTTTCCCTACTCCTCAGACATGGCGGTGACTGTCTTAAAGAAATTAAGCATGTGTAAATTGCAAACCAACAATGTGTTTTGTCAGTTACCAAAGCACAATCCTGCAAATGTTTTTCCCTGGATAATCCTCACCCTGGCTCAGGGGTGCCCATGATGTTTTACTCTTCCCACCAATGCTTGTGATGAGAGAGAAAAATATAATTAGCACAAATGTATCTTTTACAACCAAAAAAAGAAAATCCTGGTGACACCTGCATGGACATTTGTACAAACCAACAAAAAGGATCCAGTGTATACTGGCCTGACAGTCAAGAAGTCAAGAAACTGTACTGTACTTAGTATACTGTAGACCTAATATGTATCATTTTGCATATGAAAGCAAAGTTGTAATGCATTTATTCATGGCACAAACAAAGCTGACTTTTTCTTTCTCAAAATTAAAGTTCATATTTTGTGTTATTTCCAAACCAGATACAACATGGCTATCAAAAAGATAATGGTTATGTAGACACATATATTTCCTTACATAACTAATTCATATTTCCATGTCTGCACAAAACACAGGACATTCATTGAAAAGTACTAAGGAGATTTGGATAAAAGTACAGTTTTTGAAAAAAACATACATTATGGGGTATATGCAATTGCGGGCGAATTGCGAAAATTTCTCGCCTGCTTTTTAATTTGACACAATTCGACCGTCGAATTCTGGCAGGTGGGTGCCGGAATTCGACATATTCAATAAAAAACGGATTCGACAGTCCCGCTGTCGAAAAAACGTCAGAATTGACGGATTTTGATCCGATTTTTAAAAATGGTCAAAAAACGGTAAAAAACCCGAAAAAAAAATGCGTGGGGTCCCCCCTCCTAAGCATAACCAGCCTCGGGCTCTTTGAGGCGGTCCTGGTTGCCAAAATATGGGGAAAAAATGACAGGGGATCCCCCATATTTTAACAACCTGCACCGGGCTCTGCGCCTGGTCCTGGTGCAAAAAATACGGGGGACAAAAAGAGTAGGGGTCCCCCGTATTTTTTGTACCAGCACCGGGCTCCACTAGCTGGACAGATAATGCCACAGTCGGGGGTCACTTTTATACAGCGCCCTGCGGCCGTGGCATTAAATATCCAACTATTCACCCCTGGCCGGGGTACCCTGGAGGAGTGGGGACCCATTCAATCAAGGGGTGTCCCCCCAAGCCACCCAAGGGCCAGGGGTGAAGCCCGAGGCTGTCCCCCCCATCCAAGGGCTGCAGATGGGGGGCTGATAGCCTTGAGTAAAATGTAAGAATATTGTTTTTTTTGCAGAAGAACTACAAGTCCCAGCAAGCCTCCCCCGCAAGCTGGTACATGGAGAATCACAAGTACCAGCATGCGGGGGAAAAACGGGCCTGCTGGTACCTGTAGTTCTACTGCAAAAAAAAAATACCCAAATAAAAACAGGACACAGACACTTTATAAATACAACTTTATTTCATACATGCAGACACACATACTTACCTATGTTGACACGCCGAATCTGGCCTCGTCTCCAATGTCGACGTCCGGGGTACCTGAAAATAAAATTATACTCACCTGATCCAGTGTCCTGGTCTTTTATTATAATCCACGTACTTGGCAAAAAAACAAACCGCATTAACCCGAACCAGACGGACTGAAAGGGGTCCCATGTTTACACATGGGACCCCTTTCCCCGAATGCAGACCCCCCGTGACTCCTGTCACAGAGAGTCTCTTCAGCCAATCAGGTAACGCCACGTCGTGGCACTCTCCTGATTGGCTTTGCGCGTCTGAGCTGGCAGACAGCGCATCGCACAGCCCCCTCCATTATCTTCAATGGTGGGAACTTTGCGGTCAGCGGTGAGGTCACCCGCGGTCAGCGGCTGACCGCGGGTAACCCCACCGCTGACCGCAAAGTTCCCACCATTGAAACTAATGGAGGGAGCTGTGCGATGCGCTGTCTGCCAGCTCAGACGCGCAAAGCCAATCAGGAGAGTGCCACGAAGTGGCGCTTCCTGATTGGCTGAAGGGACCTTTCTGTGATAGGAGTCACGGGGGGTCTCTGCATTCGGGGAAAGGGGTACCATGTGTAAACATGGGACCCCTTTCAGTCCGTCTGGTTTGGGTTAATGCGGTTTGTTTTTTTGCCAAGTACGTGGATTATAATAAAAGACGAGGACACTGGATCAGGTGAGTATAATTTTCAGGTACCCCGGACGTCGACATTGGAGATGAGGCCAGAGTCGGCGTGTCAACATAGGTAAGTATGTGTGTCTGCATGTATGAATTAAAGTTGTATTTTCACGGTGTCTGTGTCCTGTTTTTATTTGGGTATTTTTTTTTGCAGTAGAACTACAGGTACCAGTGGGCCCGTTTCCCCCCCGCATGCTGGTACTTGTGGTTCTCCAAGTACCGGCTTGCGGGGGAGGTTTGCTGGGACTAGTAGTTCTTCTGCAAAAAACAATATTCTTACATTTTACTCAAGACTATCAGCCCCCCATCCACAGCCCTTGGATGGGGGGGACAGCCTCGGGCTTCACCCCTGGCCCTTGGGTGGCTGGGGGGGGACCCCTTGATTGAAGGGGTCCCCACTCCTCCAGGGTATCCCGGCCAGGGGTGACTAGTTGGATATTTAATGCCACGGCCACAGGGCGCTGTATAAAAGTGACCCCCGGCTGTGGCATTATCTGTCCAGCTAGTGGAGCCCAGTGCTGGTACAAAAAATACGGGGGACCCCTACTCTTTTTGTCCCCCGTATTTTTTGCACCAGGACCCGGCGCAGAGCCCGGTGCTCATTCTAAAAATACGAGGGATCCCCTGTCTGTTTTTCCCCCATATTTTTACAACCAGGGCTGGCTCGAAGAGCCCGAGGCTGGTTATGCTTAGGAGGGGGGACCCCACACATTTTTTTTTCTGAATTTTACCCCATTACATAAAAAAAAAAAATATTTTTAAAAATATATAAATAATACTTGTGCCTCCTAACTAGACAAACCAAGTACCTAATCCCTTCTAATATAAATAGATATGCTATTACCAATAAAAAACACACAAAAAAAACATGTTTTTAAACATTTTTATAAGATTTCGCCAGCAAAGTGTGGCGGATTGAAAATGACGAATTTACTGTCTAAAAGCACTGTTGTCGAATTTACAATCTTCAATTGAATATATACTTTTGTTGAATTGCCACATTTGTACCATTGCAGAAATGTCGAATTTGACAAATGTCGAATTTCAAAAAGTCGAATTTGGAATGGCCGTTTTTTGGGCGAAAAGTACTGTATTTCATTGTCAAATATTTTTTTTTTGCCGAAAATGTCCCGTTTTTCGTCATTTTTGGGAATTCGACCACAATTGCATATACCCCTATGTCTCACTGAGCATATTAAACTCACATGACAAAGGTTAGCAATAGGATATTTAACACCTTGTTTGAGTTGGGCATCCTTGTACTGCAGTGTGGAGTGCTTGCACCACTTCTGGTGGCATGATGGCGCTCATTGGGGCTGATTAAGACCTTATTACAAAGTCCTAAGCATTACATTGCATTAAAGAATAAACACAGATCTTCAGCCATAGATTTAATTTTAACTTAACCACCATGTTGAAGTAGCTACTGTACTTACTACCAGTTGTCAAATGTGAAAAAGAACAAGTTCTAACAGTCAGTTTTGATGTAATGTTTTAAGCTTATTGCTGTTATTTTTTTTTATGGATAACATTCATTAGCATTTGGAATCAAATATGTGCCGTCAGTTACCAACAATCAGCAACTAAATAAATGTATATTCTGGTTAGTAATCATTGTCATTAAAGGGATTAATGGCCATGGATTTAAATGTGTTCATATTGCATTGTAGTGACTTTCCTTTCTTATGTAAATTTGCTTTTACATATGAAGAATTCCTTAAAATCCAATAAATCATTTGCAAGAAAAGAGATATATATGAGACATCAGAATGTAATTGTCTTATGTTACTGTATGTATAACACCAGCAATTACTTCACAAGACTATGTTAATGATCAGTTGGGACTTGAGCCTGAATCATGACCTATTTAATATAATGTTAAGATTTGATGGTGATTACATTTTTTTTAAATAAACAGGCATAATATTTACTGAACAATGAAACAGGTTCGAACAAAAACATGCACAGTATGTTTGTATGTATGCTTGACTAATGGAGATAAACTCCAAACCCCTGAACAGATTGCTATGGTGTTTTCACCATTGTGAAAGTAATTTTCCCAGAAGGGGTTTAGGCTAAGTATAATCACAATCGGTCGCCAGGGGTCTCTGGGTTGGGATTATATATAAATGTCTGTAATAATGACAGAAATCATACTAAAATGTTTTATTGATGACATTTTATTTATTCGGAGTGGGAGTAAAGATAAACTTAAAGACTTCTGCTCCAATTTGGATAATAATGACTTAAACATTAACTTATCCTTTTCAATAAGTAAGACTAATATAGTGTTTCCTTCTTTAAATATATATATATATATATATATATGGAATATATATAGATATGGAAAACAATGGATAAGATAATTCTAAGCGACCACTGGTGACATATGTGTATAAGTAGGCTGCATACTCATTGATAAAAAAGATATAATTGTATTACAATGATAAAACTACAATTATACCGAGTAATAAAATGGCAGAGATAACATATGGGGAGAAATGATATATGTGAGGAGATTAAAGAGAGGCTAATATTGCTAAGACATTTTGGCCATCATATGTAAAGTGCACCTCTGCTGGATAAAGAATAAAAATAAAAAATTTAGAAAAGCTTAACTAAGGAAGATGAATTCATCAGGTGTTACCCAACACATTTTGTTTATCATTGTAATAAAATTATATCTTTTTTTATTAATGAGTATGCAGTCTACTTATACACATATGTCACCAGTGGTCGCTTAGAATTACGTTATCCATTGTTTTCCATTTTACATTATACATAGCACACATACCAGAGCTAATCTTATTTAATATATAGCTGACACCCTCTATAGCTAAGGGAGTTTAAAATAGAGACTGCGCACAGTGATATAATTTTATATAAAAAATGTGTTTGATATTTGTGATAATACTGAGGAATGCTCAGTGGTCCTGGGAAGCCGCACTGACACTCTCAAATAAACAGATGCAGGTGTCCAGTTGAAGCAGGTAATATACAGTCACATGTCCATCAAGTAACTCCAGGGTTAAAGCATAGACAAAACCAGTACACTGTCAGGTTTATATACATTTTATTCCAAGTGCAATAGACATATGAAAAAACACTAGGTCAAGCAGGTACTCATCATTCTGTAATGGTAGATAGCCACTGGTTAACTCCCAAACAGCTGTTTTTGGTACTTATCCTTCATCAGGGTAACAGGCGACTATAAAGTGCCATAGATCCAGCAAAAGAAAGTGTCTGACTTTCTTTAAACTGATGCGTAGTTTTCCCCATGTAGATCATGCCACACAGGCATCAACGATAATAAACTATGTGGGTGCTACAGGGATGCATCTACTAATTTAGACAGGTTTTAACGTGCACTAGCACACACGTAGTAGGGGGGAAGATCTGGTAAAATTGTTGCTACAAAGGGAAGCCAGATAGATTAATCAATTGAAATCAATTGCACCTCATGGCTTGAATGGTGATCGCATCATCTGTGTGACTAGTTTCACCACTTCTAGTCATAAGCTCACCACTACTGCTAAATGTATTTGGCCAGTCATACAGTCTGATCCTGATTTATCCAGCCTTTCTTCATGTCGTTATTTACCATGTTATAAAAGAGGTAGGAACATCCGTGATATGGTGGTACACACGGATATCTCAAATTCACATTTCACAATTTCTTAAGATACATCGTATCTGTAGTGATGCAGATGATGAAATGACCCAGATGAATCTTATGAAACAAAAACTTTTACAAAGAGGCTACAGTAATAAATTATTACATGTTACTAAAACACAAGAATAAAATGGATCATGGCATCATCCGTTTTATTCTTAAGTGTTTTAGTAACAGGAGCTTTAGGTTCTGATAGTGCTCGTGACTTAGCTTTCTCTATTAATTTATTACTGTAGCCTCTTTGTAAAAGTTTTTGTGTCATAAGATTCATCTGGGTCATTTCATCATCTGCATCACTACAGATACGATCTACCCTAAGAAATTGTGAATAAGGTAGACAATTTTTCAAAGGGAGAGGCTGATGGATGGAAGAAAGTATTAAACTATTCACATCAGTGGGTTTATTATAGATGGAAGTGACTAACTTTCCTTGAGATTTAGTTATCCTTACGTCTAAAAAATGTATAGTTTCTGCTTGTACAGTATATCGAAAGTAAATTTTATAGACTCATCCACCAAATTTGCCTGATTCATCATTTGTATAAAATCCTCTTTAGGACCTGTCCAGAGCATAAACACATTGTCAATATAACGTGTGTACATTGCTAAATGAGACATGTGCTGTGCGTTAGTGCAAAACAATTTATGTTCTACTCCAAACATAAACGCATTGGCATACGCAGGGGCAGCGCAAGAGCCCATTGCACACCCTTGGGACTGCTGAAAGAACTCATTGTTAAAGAGAAAGTAATTTCTATGCAATGTCAAAGAAATTAAGGACATAAAAAAATTAATTTCAGGACCCGCATAATCAGGGCCGTAACTACGTGTGTGCCAAGGGGGCTTGGCACACAGCGCAGTTGCCCTGGGGGCGCAACGGCCAGCGGCATGTAATGAGTCAAATTGACTCATTACATGCCGCCTCTGTGTGCGCCGCGCTGTGTAGAAGAGACCAGCGCCGAGCAGCGGAGAGAAGGAGGAGGAGGGAGGGGGAGCAGGGAGCTGCAGCAGCGCTATTTGATTGGTAGTAAGCGCCGCTGCAGCATCCCCCTCTCCTTCTGTATTGGCTGCCCGGCGCTGCTATGGATGCTGGGATGCGGTTCCTCCATCCCAGCATCCAAAGCAGCGCCAGGCAGCCAATACAGAAGGAGAGGGGGATGCTGCAGCGGCGCTTACTACCAATCAAATAGCGCTGCTGCGGCTCCAATCCCCCTCCCTCCTCCTTCTTCTCAACTGCCTGCACACGCCACACTGCACAGAGAGGGAGATGCCTGCCAGCACGAGGAGCCTGTCAGCGGGAGAAGGTAAGTATCTCTCTCTCTCTCTCTAAAATAGGGGGGTCCTGGCTGCCGCAATGTGTAAAATAGGGGGGGTCCTGGCTGCCGCAATGTGTAAAATAGGGGGGGTCCTGGCTGCCGCAATGTGTAAAATAGGGGGGGTCCTGACTGCCGCAATGTGTAAAATAGGGGGACGCCCTGGCTGCCGCAATGTGTAAAATAGGGGGACGCCCTGGCTGCCGCAATGTGTAAAATAGGGGGACGCCCTGGCTGCCGCAATGTGTAAAATAGGGGGACGCCCTGGCTGCCGCAATGTGTAAAATAGGGGGACGCCCTGGCTGCCACAATGTGTAAAAAAGGGGGACGCCCTGGCTGCCGCAATGTGTAAAATAGGGGGACGCCCTGGCTGCCACAATGTGTAAAAAAGGGGGACGCCCTGGCTGCCGTAATGTGTAAAAAAGGGGGACGCCCTGGCTGCCGTAATGTGTAAAAAAGGGGGACGCCCTGGCTGCCGTAATGTGTAAAAAGGGGCTCTACCTGGTGTAGTGGCGCTACTGTGCAGCGTAATTTGAATAATGTAGACTACTGTGCACCGTAGTATGAATTGCTATTATTTTGTGGTCACGCCCCTTCCCCGTGAAGCCACGCCCCTATAAATTTTGCGCGCGTCTGCGGCGCGCACTGCCCCTGCCTTACATGGGGGGGCGCCACTGTCGTTTCTTGCACACAGCGCTAAAATGGCTAGTTACGGCACTGCGCATAATGAATGTTATCGTGAATAAGAGATTCTACTGCCTGCATACCGTGATCATGTGGAATGCTGGTGCACAGGCTGACTACGTCAGTTGTGCACAACCAGCATTGCTCAGGAACCTCATAAAGTCCACGCAATTTTTCTAAAAAAGTGGTGGTATCCTTGAGATACGTGGCCTTATTTTGAATAGTGAATATAAGATTCACCGCAGAAGATTGTGTTAACACACAGAATCCAACTGGAAGTCAGAGAAAGATACCTTGATAGGAGTCCACATATGACATTCTGTGTGAGTTGGGGTATGCCTTTCATTTATTGTTCCAACCCTAAAGATACCTTTATAGGTGTTTTCTACCATATCCTGTGTGAGTTCAGGATATGCCCATTCTAATCAAGTTCTGTTTAACCATATGTGTTCACTGGAATGAAAGAGTCGTAATGAAGGACATCCACCATTAAAAGATACCTTTATATGTTTATTTACCTTATACAGTGTGAGTGGGGTATGCCACCTTTATTCTAGCGAGGAAGTACACCAGTGATCAAGTGTTTTATTTATGTCAACTTCTGATAGACTATACTACACTATTCTCTTTTTTTTCTTGTTATTTTTTTTGGAGCATGATAGCCACCTGTAGACAACATCGGGATTTCTCTGAGTGATTGACAGCTGGAGAAATCATTCTGATTGATCCATAGACTTTCCTTTGGATCTACTCAAGGAACACATTGTATTAATATTTTATTGTGATGCACCCTGGACATTAATAGATGTCAACTTGTTTGTTTCTGACTGTTATTGTAAATGTGGTGATGTTTACTTAGACACCTAAAGGTGTACAGGCAGCTTTTGCGCCATCAAGGTTCACTTCACTTTTGTTTGTTCCATCTAGCTACAAAGACTGTTACAAGCTAAAAGAATGATTTTAAATGGGGAATCCAATCATAGGGAGCAAAATACCCAAGGATCCATGCTTTATATAAAAAAATATTTTTATATATCTGTATTATACTGTATGTATAATGTATATATCTGTATTATTGCCACACAAATATGTAATATATTTAGATATTTGTAATATATTTCCATTTCCTTTAACATTTTATAGTTTATCATGATACGAGTACATACTGATGCCTGTTTTTATTTATTTTTAATTTTTTTACCTGTGCTATACAGATGGAACCATGCTAATCATGGCTCCATCTGTGCCTGGGCGCATCTATCGCAGAGAGTGTGTCTGTCTGGGGTGCGTGCGTGTCTGTGACGTGCATGCGCCCCATTCACTAGAATGGGAGAGTGCCTCTGTGCACTCCGGTGGGGCTAGGCAGATGGATCACCTAGTCATGCCGGGAGTGCATGTATGCGATAAAGCAGCATTATATGAGTGCGGATCCATCTGTATCTTAATGTGTATTTATTGAAACTGCAGAATGGCTATTATTTACTAAAGGTCTGTATGTACATATATAGTGTCCAGGGCTGTTTCTAGACAATTTGGCTCCAAGTGCGAACAGCAAAAAAATGCGCACACCCTCCCCCTTCAGAAAAAAATACTATTTTGCACGTGCCAAGGGCATGCGTGCTCCTGGCGAGGTGGCATTTCCTCTATAAAATGGGCGTGGTCATGCTAAAATGGGGGTGTACTCACAGGAAAAGACTACCTTACAGCCCAGTTTTTGACCCTGCACCAACAAAACTCGGCCTCCACAGAAAAGAAAACAATTCCACCATATTAAGCCCCACACAGTAATGACCCTGGCACCATATTATGCCACACTCTGCAAGGCCTGTGATATATTATGCCCTACAGTAAGGCTTTTAATTACTTTTAAATTACCTGTTCATTGCCAGGGGTTTCATGCTTTGGGTGTCATGCTCATTGCCAGGGGTGTTTAATGCTTGATGCCAGAGGTTTCATACTCTGGGTGTCATGCTCATTGCCAGGGGAGTTTAATGCTCACTGCCAGGGATTTCATGCTCTGGGCATCATGCTCATTGCCAGGGGTGTTTAATGCTCATTGCCAGGGGTGTTTAAAGCTCTGTTAGGGTCTCCTGCTCTGTGCTGCCACGTCGTCATGGCAACCGTGAGACAAGTGCTAGCGGAGTAACCTGAGCGTAGCTGATACTCCGGTTCGGGTCTTTTGCTGTGCAGTGGTTACAGGCTCTGTGCACGGCAGGGGATCCGGTGCTGGTTTTTGTGCTCACAGTCTGTGAGGTCTGAGTGGGGCGTGGACAGCACCTGCTATATAAACCCTCTTCTCAGGTTAGGCAGATGCTGCTGAATCTTTGTTGGTTAGTCAGTTCCTGAAAGCTAGCTAGTACTGTGTAAACTTTGTATTTGTTTGTTGCTTACTGCAAATAGGCCTTGGGATTTGGTATTACACTCTGCCAATCCAGACCTAGCAGTAAGACTGGAGTCAGTCATTTAACCTGCTGGGGTTCTTTTGCTACTCTGTAAACCTAGCAAGTTTGCGGCTGTATTCTCAGACTTGCCTGCCAAAATCCTTTCTCACTGTGCAAGGTGTTCAGGTGTCAGTTTAGTGGCAGTAAGCTGAACCAGTGCACTGCAAGTGAGGACTAGGATTGTGGAGACTCTCCTTGTGTCTATTATTCCATCTCTGACCAAGGAGTTTACTGCCACACCCGTTGGTAACCCTTTAGGGTTTTGCTGTTGCCCTTAGCAACAGCATTTGGGGTTCTCTACGTATTAAATCACTACATCTCGCTTCTTTCCATCTGAGCATTCCTAATACTAGGGAGACACCCAGTTTCTTAGCCTTTGGGCTTCTCTGTTCACTTTGTGTTTATTTTGTTACCCTATCACCTTCTGTGTATGTAATGTCATATTCCCCAGTCTGTCTGTGAGTTCATTTGTTTTGCATCCCTCACCGTTCAGACACCAGTACATTCCTGCTGGCACTGGTGTGCATAACAAGCTCATTGCCAGGGGTGCTTAATGCTCATTACCAGGAGTGTTTAGTGCTAGTTGCCAGGGGTGTTTAATGCTCATTAATAGGGGTGTTTATTGCTCGTTGCCAGTAGTTTCATGCTCTGGCTCATGCTCATTGCCGGGATATTTAATGCTCATTGCCAGGGGTGTTTAAAGCTCATTGCCAGGGGTGTTTAATGCTCATTACCAGGAGTGTTTAGTGCTAGTTGACAGGGGTGTTTAATGCTCATTAATAGGGGTGTTTATTGCTCGTTGCCAGTAGTTTCATGCTCTGGCTCATGCTCATTGCCGGGATATTTAATGCTCATTGTCAGGGGTGTTTAGTGCTTGTTGCCAGGGGTGTGTAATGCTCATTGCCTGGGGTGAAACCTGCTGGTGCCAAAGGTCAGCATTTGAAGCTCCCTGCTATTACCGGCTCCCCCTCCTCCCAGCCATAGTACTTTGATCATTGGGCAGAGTTTTATGAAATGACGCGGTTGCGTCGTGACATCACAATGTAACTGTGTCGTTTCTCGAAACTTCACCCAGTGAGTGGAGTACTATGGCTTGGAGGAGGGGTAATAACAGCATCATTCAAGTGCTGCGGCAAGCCACCTCACGTGATCACATGGCTCACATGCTGCTACTGTAAGTATGGCACTGATAGTGGACTACTAAATAATGGCCACTGCTGAATTCCAATGTAATCTATTGACTTGTAAATGCATAGTCCACAGCTATGGATAAAATGGGCACCACTTGAATTTCAATTTGCTAATTTGGAAGCGAGCGTGGGAGATGGCACTGTGACTGGTTACACTCCTACATTCCTACACATGACCAATGGCATAACATCATTCCATTCACGGGAGAAGCATTGTGCGGCATGATGTCATCCCAGTCACAGGTGCAATTACCAATATTGTACAGGGTTTAAATAGAGAAACCAGGCACACTCACGATGATGTCCAATAGAAATGTACTGTATGTAAGTTATTGTAAGAGAGCTTGTACAATATATTTGTTGGGATTTATGCAGACATTTTGTTGCAGTATAGCAAGTATATTTTGATGTTTCCATTTTTTCCAAATAGAATTATTAAATTACAGTAGTTTCAACATTTTCAATAGTACCTTGATAATTACTGCTACTTTTGAAGTGCTAGAGATACTAATACAAAGATTAATGAAAACACATTCTCTTGATGTGTATGCTTAAACTACCAACCTTATTTCCATGGTGATTAAAACACAAAGAGGAGCTTTCTCAGTGTGCCTCTCAGCCATCAGTCATGGTTATGCACTGTTCAGAGATTGTATAAACAGCTTGCCCCACAAGTGAAATTTGGACTAACCCAGTCCACCTCTTTACAGCAGAATGGTACACAAATTTAAAATAAGTTGTCTTTAAATTTCTTAATGTCTCGGTTGTGTGTTAGAAAAATTACATCTTTTGAAATGGATGGTCACATAAACACAACCCTTATTTATCCACAATTTGTTTCAAATTTCCCTTTAATTATTAATTGTCTGCCTTATTTTCTTTATATATCTTTTGTACCTTGTCCCTATGACTCACCTCTTTCACCCCTGTGTGGGGTTCCACTGCAATACTAGCTGCATATGACTATAAGCCATTACTTTTCAGTAATTCAATGTCAAATCAGTTATGATTAAGGGGCCTACAGTATTTACAGTATCAATTAATAATTGCAGTATATTCCATGAATATTCCCTTTTTTGCAGGGTAACTGCAACTATTAAGTATCCCCGAAATGTGTCTCTAATATCTGCTGTGATCCCTTTTTTTATTGCAACAGCAGCCCCTGTACAAACCTACCAAATTCCAGGGATGGGCTCCTATTGTAGTCCCTGTGCCTGCATGTGTTCATTAATAAATGCCGGCAGTAGATAATATCATATTGCTTTGAATGGCAGAGAATTATAATTATGCAGTCTTTTATGGTCCTCATCCATACCAATCCCAACCAATCTTTGCATGAGCAAAGATCATTTTGTTTCTCTGCTGGCTTTTTTAAAGACTTGTTTATTTGCCTGTTTATTGACTTTGGGGTCTATTTATGTAGCAGAGAAAAGCCCTGCTTTGCGGAAAACACTGCTTTTCTCTGCTTCATGCTATTCATGGAGAAGGTTACCATGGATAAGTCCCTGACTTCTCCAGCAGCCCCCCAGCTCCGTGCCTGGATCACATCACCATACTTTAGTATGGTGACTGTGATTCATGAAGCAACAGAAAGCCCAGCTTTCCGCTTCTCCATGGAGTTCAGGTTCACCATCTCAGGATGGTACAACCTGAACTGTGGTGCGGAGATGGCAGGGAAGCTCTATTCTTCCCTGCTCTCTGTCTAACACCTAGCGCTGTCTTCACCCTCTGATCTCCCAGAAGCCTCTGCAGCCTCCCGGCAGGTCTACTGGTGGCACATGCGCAGAGGAACCTGCCGGATGACTTCCACTGAGGGGCACCGCTGAAGAAGAGAGTGGTGCTGGAGCCTGGGATACCTCATCCCTTTGCGGGTGGGGTGAGTATACGTGAACTGCTACTTATCACAGCTATTTATCGCATCAATCTGATGCAATATATAGTGATAAGTAACAATTAATTTTTCATTTTATTTATGAACAGACCCCTTTATGTCCAATGTTTCCTAGTTTAATATCTGTCTAGCATTCCTATTATTCTTCCCACTTTTCTATCCCTATGCCTGTGATTTCTCTTGCACCAATCTGCCTCCATCATCCCAATGTCTTGGACTATCAGTAATGGGAGACTGTCTCAAAAGTTTTATCTTCTCCTTTACCACACTCCCCACTTGCAGAAACTGCACCCACTGCCTTCCTAATCTTCTTAATAAAGTCCTTCTTTTCTGCTCTTCCCTTTGTCTATATACTGAGTCTATTCATCACACTCTGTAGTGGCAATAGGAGATTTCTTATGCTTGGTTCAACTAGACATTATGTAGGATGAAGTCAGTTGTCCCTCTACTTATCACCTGCAATGACTAAGGCTGTGTTTTAGTTGCACAGTAGTTCAGAGAAGTACCCTCTACAACAAAAATTAGGCACCAATGAGCTAAAAGACATGGGATGGAGTAGAAGAATACCTTCCCAATTCTAAGATAGTTATATATTTTATTTTGTTTAAAGTGATATCCTCGACAAGATATATGGAATGCTCAATCTCAGCCTCCTGTGTATTCGGTGTCATGTAGAGCCACAACTGTATTGTTATCAAAACTCATAGAACAATGATGGTTGGTGACTGTTAGACATCATTAAAATGACCAGCAATTGCACTGGGTTTCAAACACTACAACCATTCTTATTATATCCAGCCACTGATTTATCAATACAATACTTAAGTATGTGGATCATTTATATTGAGAAAAATAATTTTACATCCAGAATATCTACCTTTTGTAAATTGAGCTAATACTGTTAAAGTGTTAAAGCAATATGGACAACATTTTACAAATTATACCATACAGCGTACAGGAGAGGAAAGCTAATGTGACATTTTTAAGGTCATTGCTGTAAACAAACACACCATAAGAAACAATAAAATATACCCTGCTCAAGATTGTTTTTAAAAGTTAGTGTATTTGACTGTCACTTCTCTTCCAAAGCATCTATTAACTCAGGTGGAAATAAAACTATTTTGCAAAATAAATAACTAAAGCACTAGAATAGCCACTTAAATGACATTGGGAAAACAAGAGAAACAACTTTGTTCACCTGAGAAGACTCCTGGAAATCAGTTCATAGACAAATATAACTTTTGGAAATGTCACTTAATAAAAAAAGAACATGATTTAGTAAGAAAATCATCAATATTTGACAAGATTGAGCTGTCCTACATGATGAATGCAAGGTCATATTACCATGGTTACTGGGAAGCTGTAATGGGAAGAGTAATGAAAGATGTAGAAAATGTTTGAAAACTTTATGATTACTTAAACTGAACATGTTAAAATACACTGGGAAAAAGGTAATACGCTGTTCAGAAAAAATATAAACCCTTTGCCTGGTATTTTATATGTAAATATCTTTGAGGTTAATTAGCATAAGCTGAAGCATTTCAGTGTGGTACAAAAATGTGGGTCTAAATCTGGGCACAAGGTTCTATACTATCCCCCATGCTTTTTGCAGTATACATGCTCCCATTGGGCGAAATAATCAGGCGCCATGGCCTGCTCTACCACTGCTATGCAGATGATACACAACTGTACTTGTCCTTTGCTCCGGGCACTGATAACCCAATAGCAACCCTAAATGGCTGTCTAGCTGAACTACAGGAGTGGATGAGCGCCAGTTGGCTGCGACTGAACCCGGATAAAACAGAGGTCCTTATGATACGACCGCAACATCAAAGGACAAGACTGCAGCATAGCCAACCAACTGGACTTACCCTCGGGGATTCAGAATTACAGACCAGTGATCGTGTGCGGAATCTTGGCGTTGTCCTGGATGGTGGCTTGACACTTAAACATCAGATATCAGCCACAATCAAATCCTCATTCTTTCACCTGAGGAACATAGCCAGAATCAAGCACTTAATTCCCTCAGATGATATGCCAAAAATCATACATGCATTTGTATCATCTCGTTTAGACTACTGTAATGCCCTCTACCTTGGTCTACCAGCAAAAGAATTGCAACGCTTACAGCTGGTGCAAAACACAGCTGCCAGGCTATTAACCAACCAGCCCCTTTCTAGCCACATAACACCCATCCTCTACTCCCTTCACTCGCAGCCTGTAACATGGCGAATCATCTTCAAGATTGGCTTACTGAGTTTCAAAGCATTACATGACCAAGGCCCAAGGTACCTGAAACAGCTTCTGACCCCATACTGCCCCACTCGATTACTGCGATCTGTAGATGAAGGACTTTTAGCAGTACCTAGAATCTACCATAATTCATCTGGGGGTCGAGCTTTTAGTCATGCGGCTCCGACTCTATGGAACTCACTTCCCCGCACAGTGCGAGAGGCCCCAACTATAGAATCCTTCAAAAGTAGACTTAAGACTTTTCTGTTTACTAAAGCATTTCCATAATGTCCCTTATAGTATTTCATGCTTCTGTATTTTATGAAAATGTACTTCATTATTTTCTGTACTATATTATGCTATGTATCTGTTAAGCGCCTTGAGTCCTATTGGAGAAAGAGCGCTATATAAATAAAATTATTATTATTATTATTATTACACATTATACTTTTTTATAAATAATTAATCCTTTTGAATCAAAGCAGAATATGTACGCACTATCTGCCGTACATGCAGGTTAATCTGAAGATATCATCAATGATTTTCAGCAAATCATGCTGTGTACACACTACTGGACGATGAATGATATGTCGTTCTGACCTGCCTGATGTGGACGTCACCTCAGGCATTCCCATCTCCTCAATTTTGTGGACCGAGCATTGCAAGCTGAGTAAGGATGGAAGCAAAGACACTTTAAGGGAGGAGGGGGCCCATGTACAGCCTCTGATTGGGTCCCCTCCTCTTTGGCAGTTCAGTAGACTCTGGCATTGTATCAGAGTCTACTGCGCATGTGGAGGTCTCCAGGAACATGGTGACCAAGCCACGTTCCCGGGGCATTTCTATTGTGCATACACAAATCAAAAGAAAATGGCCACTGTACATCATCTAATGTGTCTCAGCTTATATGTAGTAGCCTGTGACTTGTACCAATTACCAAGATTTTGCCAATTTAGCTGCAGAAATCAAAGCAGTTTTTGTTCAGTGTGCAGTGACTGCAATAAAGGACTGGCCGGGGAGTGGTGTTGGCAGGGCTGGATAAAGGGTTGTGGGGGCCCAGGGTAGTGTAGATTGTGGGGGCACCCACCTATTATTTCTGGCAAAGTTCTCGCCCCCCCCTCCTGAGGCCATGCGCATGCACACGCATAGATACTCATACACACATACATACACACACACACCTTCACACATACACACACACACACACACACACACACACACCTTCACTTACTTTGCAGCAGCGAGCATGAGACTGACTGTGCATGCGCTCCTCTGCGGCCGCTGTTATTGAACAGCTGAGCCACCGAAGGAAGACTCCTACAAAATGTAGAGTGTGGGGGCCCCGTGACGGACACCCCTCTCGCCGCTGCCTTAATCTGGCTCTAGGTGTTGGTGGAGCTGTCACCCTGCTCTTTTGCCTGAATCCCTATTAACTTTCTACCAATCTGTTCTGCATCTGTCTGTCAGCCTTTGCTGTCACTCTTCTACAAGTGCCAGCAGTAAGAGATGGGGATGAGAATGGAAGGGAGCATAAGTGGTGAGTGGAGTGGAGAGGAGGGAGGAAGGAGGAGCCCCAAACTGCAGCAGGGAGGGATATGAACAGATTCCATCTGCTAGACAAGCTGCAGTGAAGAGATTTGGGAGCTGTATGTTATTTCAAGGTGGCATACAGTTTGACTGTCAAGTTCAGAAAAAAAAAATATTGATGAATCACATCATTTCTACATCCCCATTCTAAGATATGGAGACTGTGGACATTGTGGGGGCAGATTGGAGATACTGTATCAGTGATATCACCTTCATTAGAGGAATAAGCAATGGCCCTGACACTTACTTTATACAAAGGTAGGTGAAAATGTTAATAAATCACATAGGTCCAAATGCATGAAGCCTTAACAAGAGATAAAGTGGAGATAGATAAAGAGTGACAAATAACCAGCCAACTAATTTTTGCAAACACAGCCTGTGATGTGGCAGTTAGGAAGCTGATTGGCTAGTCATCTATCACTCTTTGTGTAATATTTATTTATGCCTTACCCAGTGACCTGTTAAGGGTCTCTACTTAAGGGTTAATTCATTTGAGCCAAGATTCTCTGCACTTACCACAAGTCACAGGCTATTAGATTTGAGCCACGGTTCTTTTCTGTATTCTAGCTCTGACGAGTTTTCCAGGATGGCCAGAGTGCATGGCTATAACTTAAAAATGTTAATTGCGACACTGAAGAAACCAATTTTTTTTAAACTCCTCAGAGTCTGATGACAGCTACCTCTCCAAACTCGTAATAAATAACAGATTGGGTAGTAATTCTTAACAGCACTGTTCTGGTATAATTACTCTGCTGCTCAAACCAAAAATAGTGATCCGACCTTAGAATACAATAGATTGTTTATTTATTTATTTATTTATTTATTTATTATTATTTTTTTTGGGGGGTGGATTGGATGGTGCTGGACAATAATAAAAAATATTCTCGGGGCAGATGTGAATAATATGTCAGAGTGTGCCTGCTTGCTGGTACGCTAGAAATATTAAAATTACTTCCCCAGTCAAAATAAATGTAAATGAGACTTTTATCAATCTACTGTAACAAAATGGGAGTCTCCTATATAAGTATGACAGTCACAGTATAAAATATATACAATTGTCCAAATTCAGTACACATCACCACTAATAAATTACAAAATTACAAAATCTTTCCTCTAGTCTTTCTGAGATAGCTATTTCAATGAATGAGACATGTACAATAGTAAATCTGCAAACAGATGGAGGCTTTTATAAGTTACTAGGAGACTCATCGCACCCTACAGGTGCTCTTCACTCCGTCAGAAGGGGCTACGCCCCCTAAACCCTTGCATGCCCTAGGGGCATGCAACATTTTTATTATATGGAGTATTACCGCCAATAATAATTTTGTGAGTGGGGAAATTTGCACGGACAGAGGGCGTGCGAAGGTTAAGGGGCCGTAGCCCCTTGCGACAGCGTGAACAGCGCATGCAGGGCACGATGAATCACCTAGTAGGTACAGTGGTTGGAGGGAGTGGCTGGTGCAGGGGAGACACAGACGGGGGAGGGGTGCCGGGGTGGGAACGGGCAGTTACGGGAGTGCCTTTGGTTGAGAAGGGCCAAGTGCGGGTTTTCTGGGGATGGGGGAGGGTGTACGGAGGTGCTATACTTTGGGGAGGGGCAGATGGGGCGGGGAGTGTGTGGATGGGGGAGGGGGTCGGGGGTGCTGCGGGTGGGATAGGGTCGGGTGAGTGGGAGCTGCGAATGGGGTATGGGGTCCGGAGGGGCTGCAGGTGGGGAAGGGGTGGGCATGATGTGGGTGGGGGAGGTGCAGGTGCAGGGCTGCGGTGGATGGGTTCTGGAGGTGCTGCGGGTGTGCCGCGGGTGGCGTAGGGGGTCCGGAGGTGCTGCGGGTGGGGGAGGGGAGTGCCGCAGATGGGGGAGGGGGTCCCGAAGCACTGTGGGTGGTGGAGGGGTGGGTGTGGGGGTGTTGTGGGTGAGGTAGAGGGTCCGGAGGCACCACGGGTGGTGGAGGGGCAGGTGCGGGGGTCTCGCGGGTGGTGGAAGGGTGGGCTGCAGGGGTTCCATGTGTGGGGGAGGGGCACTGTATATATATCATACCATTCACACATGATACATGGGCTAGAGCAAGGTGGAAGCAGATCCAGCAGGGGGCCATATAAAATGGAGGGCCCGGTGTACATGGCCCCTGTGCCACCACCTTAATCTGGCTCTGATCACAAGGAAGATGGGGGAGAGGTATTTGGCCAGATCTGTGACTCTATGTCTGTGACTCCACCCATCATTGTGACTCCACCCAGCGTTATATACACAGTTACAGATTCACAGATCTGGGCTAATATATAGGAGATAAGTTTCTATTTTGTCCAAACCTTGTGAATAGAGGAATATGTAACTAAATTGTAACAATGATGATAATACAGTACTGTATGTAGCAAAATGAGTAACTGTACAAAGTAGTCACTAAGAAGTTATTTATGCTGTTTCATATAATTTAACTGGGTGATTAAAGGTTGCAGGTTTAGATTACTGATCTAGTGATCCAGAAAAATTGGTCTGCATGTAATTCCAAATTGGTAATTATATATATGAACTCATTTATAACATGTTCTCTTCAAATTAAGTGGTATCAGTATAACTGAAAAAAATGTATTAACTGAGTTATTTTAAGGCTGCTCACAGGTTATATAGCCTCAATGTTTAACCATGTATATGCATGTATGTGGGACAATGGGAACTGATTATCCTTAATAGCATCAGTGTTGGCATATATTTACAACAATATGTATAGTATATTATAAGGGCACGGTCGTGCCCTTATATTAAGGCTGAATCGAACAAACGGAATTCTCCCATAGGGAACTTCTGAGATGAGGGCATGGTGTTTGAGGGGCTACACCTCAAAACTGATTGGACGTACTGAGCTGAAATTTGGCATGGACGCGTAGAATCGTCACCCGCTGCTGCATGCCAAATTTCAGGGCAAAATAATAAAAAATGAGGAATTGGGAGTAAGCTAAAGTTCCAACTGTCAGTTTTTTTCTGCCACTCCCTCTGTTGCTTTTTGACAACGTTTTCCCATAGAGTGAATGAAGATTTTTTTGGGAAGGCATAACTCAGGATAGAGGACGAATTAAGACTTGGGGTTTGTTTTACTAGATAGAGTATGCCCCAGTGTAGTGCCTTTTGGGGTTGTGGTTTTTCAGAAAGTTATAGGGTTTTTTTAATTAAGAGAAATATGCCCCATTATAGAGATAGGGCATTTCAATTTGTTGCGCCTGCGCAGTGACCGCCAGCAGGGGGTGTACAGAGAGTAGCTCTGGCAGTTGGGCACGAGGAGACAGAGCGGGAAGGAGTCACGTGGAGCTGCAGGAGGACAGCCAGCGGTTCCCGGCGTGTGAGTTCATCGAGGTCCATGAAGCGGGAGGAGATCGCCGGAGCTGCGAAGCACTGGGTGAGTTCTGTCAGGCAGCCCACCGCTGTGTACCCAGCTTCCACTTCTCCCCCGCATGTCCGGCCACCCTCCCCACCCGCCCGCTGTGTGCCCGCCGGACCTTCCCTGGTGGCTGCCTGCGTCTCCTCCCCGCGTCTGTGGTGCGGCTGGCAGTAGGAGGTGTCTCGGGCAGCTGTGTCCGGCCACTCCTCCCTCCTCCTCCTCCCGCTGTGTCCGGCCCTCCCTCCCTGCAGTATGCGGTATTTATCAAGGTCTCTATGGTCACCAGTCACCCCCTCTCGCCCTCCCTGCTGTGTGTCCGTCTCCCCCCCCCCCTCGCCCTCCCTGCTGTGTGTCCGTCGCCCCCCCCCTTGCCCTCCCTGCTGTGTGTCCCCCCCCTCCTCCCTGCAGTGTGTCCCCCCCCTCCCTGCAGTGTGCCCCCCCCCCCGCGCCCTCCCTGCTGTGTGTCCGGCCACCCTCCCCTCCTCCCGCTGTGTCCGGCCACCCTCCCCTCCTCCCGCTGTGTCCGGCCACCCTCCCCTCCTCCCGCTGTGTCCGGCCACCCCCCCCTCCCGCTGTGTCCGGCCACCCCCCCCCCCTCCCGCTGTGTCCGGCCACCCCCCCCCTCCCGCTGTGTCCGTCCACCCCCCCCTCCCGCTGTGTCCGTCCACCCCCCCCTTCCCGCTGAGTCCGGCCACCCCCCCCCTCCCGCTGTGTCCGGCCACCCCCCCCCTCCCGCTGTGTCCGGCCACCCCCCCCCTCCCGCTGTGGCCGCCCCCCCCCCCCTCCCGCTGTGTCCGCCCCCCCCCTCCCGCTGTGTCCGGCCACCCCCCCTCCCGCTGTGTCCGTCCACCCCCCCCCTCCCGCTGTGTCCATCCACCCCCCCCCTCCTCCCGCTGTGTCCGTCCACCCCCCCTCCTCCCGCTGTGTCCGGCCACCCCCCCTCCTCCCGCTATGTCTGCCCCCCTCCCCTCCTCCCGCTGTGTCCGGCCACCCCCCCTCCTCCCGCTGTGTCCGGCCACCTCCCCTCCTCCTCTCTGCTGTGTGTCCGTTCTCCCCCCGCCCTCCCTGCTGTGTGCCCGTCCCCCCCCCCGCCCTCCCTGCTGTCCCCCCCCCGCCCTCCCTGCAGCGCCTGACACACGCAGCGCCTGACACACACGCACACACGCAGCACCTGACACACACACACAGACGCAGCACCTGACACTCACACGGACCTGACACACACGCACACACTCACACGCAGCGCCTGACACACACAGACACGCAGCGCCTGACACACACAGACACGCAGCGCCTGACACACACAGACACGCAGCGCCTGACACACACACACTAACGCACCTGACACACACACACACTCACGCACCTGACACACACTCACGCACCTGACACACGCACACTCACGCACCTGACACACGCACACGGCACGCAGCACCTGACACACAGACACACACACACACACACTCACACACAGCACCTGACACACACACACACACGCAGCACCTGACACACAGACATGCAGCGCCTGACACACACACACACACGCAGCACCTGACACAGACACGCAGCACCTGACACACACACGCAGACACGCAGCACCTGACACACACACGCAGACACGCAGCACCTGACACACACACGCAGACACGCAGCACCTGACACAGACACGCAGCACCTGACACACACACACACACACATACGCAGCACCTGACACACACACACACACAGCACCTGACACACACACACACGCAGCACCTGACACAGACATGCAGCGCCTGACACACACACGCAGACATGCAGCACCTGACACACACATGCAGCACCTGACAGACACACACACACACACACACACACACACATGCAGCACCTGACACACCCACACACACACGCAGCACCTGACACACATACATACATGTGGCATTTAACGCACACACGCACAGCACCTGACACACAATCATATACACTCAGAGCACCTAACACACACATACACTCGCAGCACCTCACACACACTCGTATACACACGCAGCACCTGCCACTCACACATATATACACATGTAGCACCTGCCACTCCCACATACATGAACAGCACCTAACACACACATATATACATGCAGCACCTGACACACACATACACGTGCAGCACCTGACAGTCACACACATACAGATGCGAAACAAACACATACACGCTCAACACCTGACACCCACGTGGCAGCTGACGCATACAAATGCAGCACCTGAGATACACACATATACACGTGCAGCACCTGAGACACACACATACACGTACAGCACCTGACACACATGTATGTACACGCGCGGCTCCAGGCACACACATACGTACGTACACACGCGGAATTTAACACACACACACACACATACATGTGCGGCACCTGACACACACGTACGTACGTAGTACGTACGGCACCTGACACACACATGTATGCACACGCATGGCTCCTGACACACACACACACACACACACACGTGGCTCCTGACACACACACACACACACACACACATGTACGAACACGCGCGGCTCCTGACACACACACGTATGTACGTATACGCACGGCACCTGACACCTACACGTATGTACGTATACGCACGGCTCCTGACACCCACACGCATGTACACGCCGGCTCCTGGCACACACACACACACGTACGTACACGCGCGGTACCTGACACATGCCTGTACGTACACACATGCACAGCACCTGACATACACACATGTAGGTACGCGCCACCTGACACACACACACACGTACACGCACGACACTTGACACACACGTACGTACACGCACGGCACTGACACGTATGTACGCGCACGGCACCTGACACTCACGTACATACTAGTGATGAGTGGGTTCGGTTCGTCGGAATCCGAACCCCCCGAACTTCACCCATTTTACACGGGTCCGAGGCAGGTTCGAACCTTCCCGCCTTGCTCGGCTAGCCCGAGCGCGCACGAACGTCATCATCCCGCTGTCGGATTATCGCGAGATTCGGATGTCTGCATTCGTGGAAAGGGGTCCCATGTGTAAACATGGGACCCCTTTCAGTCCGTCTGGTCCGGGTGTTCGGTTTGTTGTTTTGCCAAGTACGTGGATTTAATCTGGAACCTGGATCAGGTGAGTATAATTATCTTTTATTTTCAGGTACCCGTGGATTCTACTTGGAGAAGAGGACCGACTGCTTCATGTCAACATAGGTAAGTATGTGTGTGTCGGCAGGTGTGAAATAAAGTTATGCTTTCACGGTGTCTGTGTCCTGTTTTTATTTGGGTATTTTTTCCCCAGTAGAACTACAGGTACCAGCGGGCCCGTTTTTCTCCTGCATGCTGGTACTTGTGGTTCTCCAAGTACCAGCTTGCGGGGGAGGCTTGCTGGGACTTGTAGTACTACTAGAAAAAACAATATTCTTTAAATTTTCTCAAGGCTATCAGCCTCCCATCCGCAGCCCTTGGATGGGGGGGACAGCCTTGGGCTTCACCCCTGGCCCTTGGGTGGCTGGGGGGGGGACCCCTTGATTGAAGGGGTCCCCACTCCCCCAGGGTACCCCGGCCAGGGGTGACTAGTTGGATATTTAATGCCACGGCCGCAGGGCACTGTATAAAAGTGACCCCCGGCTGTGGCATTATCTGTCCAGCTAGTGGAGCCCGATGCTGGTGTAAAAAATACGGGGGACCCCTACTCTTTTTGTCCCCCGTATTTTTTGCACCAGCACCAGGCGCAGAGCCCGGTGCTGGTTTTAAAAATACGGGGGATCCCCTGTCCGTTTTCCCCCCGGATTTTTAGAACCAGGACCGGCTCGAAGAGCCCGAGGCTGGTTATGCTTTGGAGGGGGGACCCACGCAATTTTTTTTTTGGGTTTTTCACATTCCATTTAAAAAATAAATAATATTTTAAAAAAATATATAAATAATACTTGTGCCTCCAAAAAAGACAAACCAAGTACCTAATCCCTTCTAATATAAATAGATATGCTATTACCAATAAAAAAAAAATGCAAAAAAAAAAACATGTTTTTAAATTTTTTTTATTAGATTCCGCCAGCAAAGTGTGGCGGATTGAAAATGACGAATTTACTGTTTAAAAGCACTGTTGTCGAATTTACAAACTTTAATTGAATATACTTTTGTCGAATTGCCGCATTTGTACCATTGCAGAAAAGTCGAATTTGTCAAATGTCGAATTTTAAAGTCGAATTTTGAAAGCCTGTAAGAATAGGCTCCGCCCCCTTCACATCAGCCGTCCCCTTCTACCCCTGTACCTTGCTCTCTCCTGTCTGTGCTCTCTCCCGTCTGTAGGACTAGGCCCCGCCCCCTTCTTACCCTCCTGTGACTGCTCTCTCCTGACAAGTGGACCAGGCCTGCCCCCTACACGCTGCTGGTGTCTTCATTGTTACTTGGTCTGGAGCTCCGTTGGGGAGAGAACTCACGTGAGCTCATTAAGAATGAGGAACTGGGATGTTTTAATTTTATTGTGAGTAGTGTAGTGTGGTGATGTAGTATGTTGTATGGGGGGTATAGTGTAATTATGAAGTGCAGCATATGGGAGGGCTGTAGCATAGTGATGTAGTGTGGCATATGGGGGGTGGTAGCGCATAGGCGTGCGTACAGGGGGTGCCTGGTGCGCACAGGCACTCCCTAAAGTCCAGCACCGCTGCACGCAACGCTTGCTGTAGCACAGTGATCGCTGAGTGTGTGATCGGTGGAGCCTAGCCTGCAGCTCATTTCCGTACCTCCCACCACCGCTGCACCCGCCCCCCCTCTGCCTGCTGCTAATACTATGCTGAGTGCATTCGTCGGCGGCCTCACTGGGGGGACTGGCGTCACCTTGTAATGTGACATGGTGATGTCCGCCCATGCTCTCCTCCCGCCCACCTGTGCTTTCCTCCTGCTGCGGTCTCTCAGTCCTAGTGTGCCGCGGCCGCCACACCACTGGCAGTGTTCCTCTAGGATGGACTGGGAGCTGCTGGCAGACACATTCTGCTGAGACTTACTTGTCAGTGCGGGTTCCGGACGGCAGGCGGCGGGTGGGAGGGCAGACGGGGAGCAGGTGTCACAAGGAGTGTGTGGGTAACTAATTCACAATACTTCCGCTCAACGTGGCACTGCTGGTCCTTCATCTCCCATGTCTCTTCACCAGGTGGCGGGCGGCACGGAAATTAAGTGATGTGTTGTGCAGCAGTCAGTGTGAAGTGACTGTGAGTAACACTGGTGGTGCTGATGATGCTGCTGCAGAATCTGGAAGCAATTAATTCATAAATATAATGTACTCTTTCTCTAACGTCCTAAGTGGATGCTGGGGACTCCGTAAGGACCATGGGGAATAGCGGCTCCGCAGGAGACTGGGCACATCTAAAGAAAGCTTTAGAACTATCTGGTGTGCACTGGCTCCTCCCCCTATGACCCTCCTCCAAGCCTCAGTTAGATCTCTGTGCCCGAACGAGAAGGGTGCACACTAGGGGCTCTCCTGAGCTTCTTAGTGAAAGTTTTAGTTTAGGTTTTTTATTTTCAGTGAGACCTGCTGGCAACAGGCTCACTGCATCGAGGGACTAAGGGGAGAAGAAGCGAACTCACCTGCGTGCAGAGTGGATTGGGCTTCTTAGGCTACTGGACATTAGCTCCAGAGGGACGATCACAGGCCCAGCTTGGATGGGTCCCAGAGCCGCGCCGCCGGCCCCCTTACAGAGCCAGAAGGCAGAAGAGGTCCGGAAAATCGGCGGCAGAAGACGTCCTGTCTTCAACAAGGTAGCGCACAGCACTGCAGCTGTGCGCCATTGCTCTCAGCACACTTCACACTCCGGTCACTGAGGGTGCAGGGCGCTGGGGGGGGGGCGCCCTGAGACGCAATAAAAACACCTTGGATGGCAAAAAATGCATCACATATAGCTCCTGGGCTATATGGATGCATTTAACCCCTGCCAGAATACATAGAAAAACGGGAGATAAGGCCACCGATAAGGGGGCGGAGCCTATCTCCTCAGCACACTGGCGCCATTTTCCCTCACAGCTCCGTTGGAGGGAAGCTCCCTGGCTCTCCCCTGCAGTCACTACACTACAGAAAGGGTTAAAAAAGAGAGGGGGGCACTAATTAGGCGCAGTATTAACTATACAGCAGCTATAAGGGGAAAAACACTTATATAAGGTTATCCCTGTATATATATAGCGCTCTGGTGTGTGCTGGCAAACTCTCCCTCTTGTCTCCCCAAAGGGCTAGTGGGGTCCTGTCCTCTATCAGAGCATTCCCTGTGTGTGTGCTGTATGTCGGTACTTTTGTGTCGACATGTATGAGGAGAAAAATGATGTGGAGACGGAGCAGATTGCCTGTAATAGTGATGTCACCCCCTAGGGGGTCGACACCTGAGTGGATGAACTGTTGGAAATTACGTGACAGTGTCAGCTCTGTATAAAAGACAGTGGTTGACATGAGACAGCCGGCTACTCAGCTTGTGCCTGTCCAGACGTCTCATAGGCCGTCAGGGGCTCTAAAGCGCCCGTTACCTCAGATGGCAGATATAGATGCCGACACAGATACTGACTCCAGTGTCGAGGTGAAGAGACAAATGTGACTTCCAGTAGGGCCACACGTTACATGATTGAGGCAATGAAAAATGTTTTACACATTTCTGATAATACGAGTACCACCAAAAAGGAGTATTATGTTCGGTGAGGAAAAACTACCTGTAGTTTTCCTGAATCTGAGAAATTAAATGAGGTGTGTGATGATGCGTGGGTTTCCCCCGATAACAACTGATAATTTCTATAATGTTATTGGCATTATATCCTTTCCCGCCAGAGGTTAGGGTGCGTTGGGAAACACCCCCTAGGGTGGATAAAGCGCTCACACGCTTGTAAGGGCTCTACCCTCTCCTGAGATGGCCGCCCTTAAGGATCCTGCTGATAGAAAGCAGGAGGGTATCCTAAAATGTATTTACACACATACTGGTGTTATACTGCGACCAGCAATCGCCTCAGCCTGGATGTGCAGTGCTGGGTTGGCGTGGTCGGATTCCCTGACTGAAAATATTGATACCCTAGATAGGGACAGTATATTTTTGCCTATAGAGCATTTAAAAGATGCATTTCTATACATGCGTGATGCACAGCGGAATATTTGCCGACTGGCATCAAGTCTAAGTGCGTTGTCCATTTCTACCAGTAGAGGGTTATGGACACGTCAGTGGTCAGGTGATGCGTATTCCAAACGGCATTTGGAAATATTGCCTTATTAAGGGGAGGAGTTATTTGGGGTCGGTCTTTCAGACCTGGTGGCCACGGCAACAGCTGGAAAATCCACGTTTGTACCCCAGGTCGCCTCTCAACATGAGAAAACGCCGTATTATCAGGCGCAGACTTTTCATGGACAAGCGGGCAAAAGGTTCCTCATTCCTGCCCCGTGACAAAGGAAGAGGAAAAAGGCTGCAGAAATCAGCCAGTTCCCAGGAACAGAAACCCTCTCCCGCCTCTGCCAAGCCCTCAGTATACGCTGGGGCTTTACAAGCAGAATCAGGCACGGTGGGGGCCCGTCTCAATGAATTTCAGCGCGCAGTGGGCTCACTCGCAAGTAGACCCCTGGATCCTTCAGGTGATATCTCAGGGGTACAAATTAGAATTCGAGACATCTCCCCCTCGCCGTTTCCTAAAGTCGGCTTTACCGATGTCTCCTTCTGACAGGGAGACAGTTTTGGAAGCCATTCACAAGCTGTATTCCCAGCAGGTGATAATCAAGATACCCCTCCTGCAACAGGGAACGGGGTATAATTCCACACTGTTGTGGTACCGAAGCCGGACGGCTCGGTGAGACCGATTCTAAATCTAAAATCTTTGAACACTTACATACAGAGGTTCAAATTCAAGATTGAGTCACTCAGAGCAGTGATTGCGAACCTGGAAGAAGGGGACTACATGATGTCTCGGGACATCAGGGATGCTTACCTTCATGTCAAAATTTACCCTTCTCACCAAGGGTACCTCAGGTTTATGGTACAGAACTGTCACTATCAGTTCAGACGCTGCCGTATGGATGGTCCACGGCACCCCGGGTCTTTACCAAGGTAATGGCCGAAATAATGATATTCCTTCGAAGGAAGGGAATTTTAGTTATCCCTTACTTGGACAATTCCCTGATAAGGGTAAGATCCAGGGAACAGTTGGAGGTCGGTGTAGCACTATCTCAGGTAGTGTTGCGGCAGCACAATTGGATTCTCAATATTCCAAAATCGCAGCTGGTTCCGACGACTTATCTTCTGTTCCTAGGGATGATCCTGGACACAGTCCAGAAAAAGGTGTTTCTCCCGGAGGAGAAAGCCAGGGAGTTATCCGAGCTAGTCAGGAACCTCCTAAAACCGAGCCAAGTCTCAGTGCATCAATGCACAAGGGTTCTGGGTAAAATGGTGGCTTCCTACGAAGCAATCCCATTCGGCAGATTCCATGCAAGAACTTTCCAGTGGGACCTGCTGGACAAATGGTCCGGGTCGCATCTTCAGATGCATCAGCGGATAACCCTGTCACCAAGGACAAGGGTGTCCCTCCTGTGGTGGTTGCAGAGTGCTCATCTTCTAGAGGGCCGCAGATTCGGCATTCAGGACTGGGTCCTGGTGACCACGGAGGCCAGCATGCGAGGCTGGGGAGCAGTCACACAGGGAAGGAATATCCAGTGCTTATGGTCAAGCCTGGAGACATCACTTCACAAAAATATCCTGAAGCTAAGGGACATTTACAATGCTCTAAGCTTAGCAAGACCTCTGCTTCAAGGTCAGCCGGTGTTGATCCAGTCAGACAACATCATGGCAGTCACCCACGTAAACAGACAGGGTGGCACAAGAAGCAGGAGGGCAATGGCAGAAGCTGCAAGGATTCTTCGCTGGGCGGAAAATCATGTGATAGCACTGTCAGCAGTATTCATTCCGGGAGTGGACAACTGGGAAGCAGACTTCCTCAGCACGACCTCCACCCGGGAGAGTGGGGACTTCACCCAGAAGTCTTCCACATGTTTATAAACCGTTGGGAAAAACTCAACAGGTATTGCGCCAGGTCAAGGGACCCTCAGGCAATAGCTGTAGACGCTCTGGTAACACCGTGGGTGTACCAGTCAGTGTATGTGTTCCCTCCTCTGCCTCTCATACCCAAGGTACTGAGATTGATAAGATGGAGAGGAGTAAGCACTATATTCGTGGCTCCGGATTGGCCAAGAAGGACTTGGTAACCGGAACTTCAAGAGATGCTCACGGAGGATCCGTGGCCTCTACCTCTAAGAAGGGACCTGCTCCAGCAAGGACCCTGTCTGTTCCAAGACTTACCGCGGCTGCGTTTGACGGCATGGCGGTTGAACGCCGGATCCTGAAGGAAAAACGGCATTCCGGATGAAGTCATCCCTATCCTGATCAAAGCCAGGAAGGATGTAACCAAAAAACATTATCATCGCATTTGGCGAAAATATGTTGCGTGGTGCGAGGCCAGTAGGCCCGACGGAGGAAATTCAACTGGGTCGATTCCTACATTTCCTGCAAACAGGAGTGTCTATGGGCCTGAAATTGGGGTCCATTAAGGTTCAAATTTCGGCCCTGTCAATTTTCTTCCAAAAAGAACTAGCTTCAGTCCCTGAAGTTCAGACGTTTGTAAAAGGGGTACTGCATATACAGCCTCCTTTTGTGCCTCCAGTGGCACTTTGGGATCTCACTGTAGTTTTGGGTTCCAAAAGTCACATTGGTTTGAACCACTTAAATCTGTGGAGTTAAAATATCTCACATGGAAAGTGGTCATGCTGTTGGCCATGGCCTGGGCCAGGCGCGTGTCAGTATTGGCGGCTTTATCCTGAAAAAGCCCTTATCTGATTTTCCATTCGGACAGGGCGGAATTGAGGACTCGTCCTCATTTTCTCCCTAAGGTGTTTTTAGCGTTTCACCTGAACCAACCTATTTGTGGTGCCTGCGGCTACTAGGGACTTGGAGGACTCCAAGTTGCTAGACGTTGTCAGGGCCCTGAAAATATATGTTTCCAGGACGGCTGGAGTCAGGAAATCTGACTCGCTGTTTATCCTGTATGCACCCAACAAGCTGGGTGCTCCTGCTTCTAAGCAGACTATTGCTCGTTGGATTTGTAGTACAATTCAGCTTGCACATTCTGTGGCAGACTGGCTGGCTGGTCTCCGTCTCTGCTGCCTATAGAACTTCCACCTCTGTTATATATCAGGGCTGCTCTCCTGTGTGTTCTCTTCCTCTCCTACCTCACACTGGAACTGGCCGCCCAGAGAACAAAAGGGCAGCGGCTGACATCAGAGAGGGTGCAGCAATCTGTGTGGGCAGAGCCCCTCACAGAAAGGTGTCCTTATGCTGTGCCCCGTGTAATCACTGTGATCCATACAGACTCTCACCCTGGTATGCTCTCTATTTATTATTTATTTTTTTGCACTGCGGCATGCTTGAGGGAAGGGAGCAGGCACCCCCCACCCCACCGCCACTACTCCTCCGCCAGCATCACTGCCGAGCCGGTCAGTGTTCCGGCGGCAATGAGCAGTAGGCAGCCACCAGCAACAACAGTCAGGAAGCTGTTACTCCCGGCAGCAGTAGCGTCAAGCTGCAATTCAGCCAGCGGCACGATGATCCGGGAGACAGTGGCAGCACAGGGAAGCAGTACCCCCTCCAATCGCAGCACCAACCAGGAGACTGAGGCAGCAACCCGCCCCCAGCAGCAGCACCACCCTGATGATAGGTAAGATGCATTTTGGTGTCAAAAGAAGGTGGCCGGAGTAGTGGCTGGCTGTGGTCACACCCCGGGGAAAAGTGATAGTGATTTCAGTGTTCCCTTGCGCGGGGATTGGATGTGTAGATGTATGGAGGCTATGTATGTATAGATGTGAGTGGAAGTGGTTGGATGTATGAGAGCGATAGTGTGCGGATGTATGAGAGCGGCAGTGTGCGGATGTATGAGAGCGGCAGTGTGCGGATGTATGAGAGCGGCAGTGTGCGGATGTATGAGAGCGGCAGTGTGCGGATGTATGAGAGCGGCAGTGTGCTGATGTATGAGAGCGGCAGTGTGCGGATGTATGAGAGCGGCAGTGTGCGGATGTATGAGAGCGGCAGTGTGCGGATGTAGAGAGTGGCAGTGTGCGGATGTATGAGAGCGGCAGTGTGCGGATGTATGTGAGCGGCAATGTACGGCTGTATAACTGCGTCGGTGTGCGGCTGTATGAGTGCGATGGTGTGTGGCTGTATGCGTGTGGTGGTGTGCGGCGGTGTGTGGATGTATGAGAGCGGCAGTGTGCGGCTGTAAGAGTGCGGCAGTGTGCGGATGTATGAGAGCGGCGGTGTGCGGCTGTATGAGAGCGGCTGTATGAGAGCGGCGGTGTGCGGCTGTATGAGAGCGGCAGTGTGTGGCTGTATGAGAGCGGCAGTGTGCGGCTGTATGAGAGCGGCAGTGTGCGGCTGTATGAGAGCGGCAGTGTGCGGCTGTATGAGAGCAGCAGTGTGCGGCTGTATGAGAGCGGCAGTGTGCGGCTGTATGAGAGCGGCAGTGTGCGGCTGTATGAGAGCGGGGTTGTACGGATGTATGAGAGCGGCGGTGTGCGGATGTATGAGAGCGGCAGTGTGTGGATGTATGAGAGCGGCAGTGTGTGGATGTATGAGAGCGGCAGTGTGTGGATGTATGAGAGCGGCAGTGTGCGGATGTATGAGAGCGGGGTTGTATGGATGTATGAGAGCGGGGTTGTACGGATGTATGAGAGCGGCGGTGTGTGGATGTATGAGAGCGGCAGTGTGTGGATGTATGAGAGCGGCGGTGTGTGGATGTATGAGAGCGGCGGTGTGTGGATGTATGAGAGCGGCGGTGTGTGGATGTATGAGAGCGGCAGTGTATGGATGTATGAGAGCGGCAGTGTACAGTTGTGTGAGAGCGGCAGTGTGCGGATGTATGAGAGCGGCGGTGTACGGATGTATGAGAGCGGCAGTAATGGATGGCAGCGTCATAGGGAGGGATGTCGGAATGCTGTTATAGGATTCCTAATACAAAATGGAATCCGTATAGTGGGCGGGGCTGGCACCATGGCACCACGTTGGGCTTGATGGGCAGGTAGTGCGGCAAGCACACCCAAATTGGCGTCTGACGTCGCCCGCAGTCTACACTGTTGTGAGGAGTCAGTTAATTTTGCTGTGTAGTGCACTCACAGAGGACCTACCGCCCGTCCCCTCCTCGCATCTGAGCAGCAGGTCAGGCTCTTATTTTCTTTTTAATCAGGAGAGGCCGAGTGAACTGTGAGCAGGGGGGCAGAGCTACATGGGACCCAGAGGGGCTGCTGTGCTGCCAGAGAGGGAGAGGAAGAGAGAGATGAAGCTACTGCAGATCCCCAGCTGATTGTGAGGTGCCGGGTTGAAGGGTGATGTGATCACCCTTCTCCCTCGCTGCAGCTGGGGACCGCATCTAGGCTTCCTCCATCGAGGGCATGCGGCGCAGCAGTGGGCAGCGTGTAATGAGTTTGTCTGACTCATTATACTGCTGCCTGTTGTGGACACCTCCGTCCGTACGGACTGGTGTACATGCCCAGCACAGAGGAGACAGTGTTGGTGGAAGTGCTGCCCAGCTCTGACCCTGCAGGCCTCCCTGATCTGGCTGCGGCCGCTGCTGCTGCGGCCCGAAACCCCTGCCGGTCCCCTCCATAGACTTCTGCCTGGCCAGCGCTGAGGTACTAGGGGTAGCCCAGCTGCAGGAAGGGTATGTCTCTGGCTTTCTCTCCGGCAGGGGAAGGTGACAGCGGCGGAGGAAGTGCTGCCCACCTCAGACACTGCAGGCCTCCCCGATTCAGCTGCGGCCACAGCTGATGCTGCCAGGGTCCCCTGCTGGTCTCCTTTGTTGACTGCCGCATGGCCAGTGCTGAAGTACTGGGGGTAGGCCAGCTACGGGAAGAGTGTCTCTGCCTCAGGCTCTCTCTCTCTGGCAGGGGAAGGAAGGGCTGATTCTCTGGCACAACAGGGAGGGCTGGGCTGCAGGAACACAGCACTGGAAGAAACAGGAGGCCGAACTCATGACCAAAAAGTGAGCAGTGCAGTGATCAGCCCCCTGGTCTTTCCCTCTCTCTGGGTGCAGAGCTGTATTCTACAGAGAGAGCTGGGATGGGAAGAAGGGGAACGGCACTTGACATACACATACACGCGCAACACCTGACACACACACACATACACGTGCGGCACCTGACACACACACACGTAGCATCAGACACAATAAAATAAACATGCAGCACCTGACACACACATACACGCGCAACACCTGACACACACACATATACACATGCGGCACCTGACACACACACGTAGCATCAGACACAATAAAATAAACACGCAGCACCTGACACATGCATATACACGCAGCACCTGATACATACATATACACGCAGCACCTGACACATACATATACACGCACACCATCAGACACACTAATATACACATGCAGCACCTGACACACACATACACACGCAGCACCTTACTCACACACACATAGACACGTGCAGCACCTGACGCACACACATGTACACGCGCAGCACCTGACGCACACTCATGTACACGCACAGCACCTAATGCACACTCATGTACACGCGCAGCACCTGACGCACACTCATGTACACGCGCAGCACCTGACACAGACATACGTATTCATGCGCAGCACCAGACATACACTTGTACACACGCGGAGCACCTGATACTCACACACATATACACCCGCAACACCTGACACACACACACGTGCGGCAGCTGACGCATACACACGCACCATCAGACACACTCAGATATACACGCAGCACCTGACACACACATACACACACACACACAGGACCTGACACACATACACAGGCAGCACCTGACACACACACATATACACGCGCAGCACCTGACACCACGCACTCACACGTACAAGCAATGCATTTCACGCCTACCTCCAGCCTCAGTTACAGGCTGCTGCCTCCCTGCTGCCTCCCTGCCCCCTCCCTGCATCAGCTGCAAAGGCAGCAAAATATTTTGACCAAAGTCTAAAGGCCGACTGTACACACTGAGCGATATGACAGCTCATATCACTCAGTGACGGCACGCCCCCGCCAGCCCTGCATGAAGGTCGTGAACGACAGTCCACATCCTTCATGCATGCCCTACCGACAGCGACGATTGTTGCCGACCCGCGGGGCAGCGCATCGTTCGTCGCTGGTGGCATATACACTTAACGATAAAACGAGCGACGTCGATCAAGGAGGGGGAAAATGAGCGACGTCGCTCATTAAATCGTTAAGTGTGTACGGACCTTAAACAATTCGGTTTGGTAAATAAAATTATTTTGCACAGAACAGTGATGTTATACGAACATTTTCATTAAACATTTAAAAAATCAAATGTTTATTCTTACAGTGAAATTTTACATTTCTGAATAAAAAAAATAAATTTAAAAAAAGCGATGAAATTCCATAGACAAAAAACCTTACGGTTTCACATGTCCCATTAAGGCTTCTTAGACATGATCGAAATTTCAGAAACCTGTTGTAACTCTTCCACTCAAACTCCAAAAACAATGAAATTCCGATCATTAAGGCTGACGCCTTAATGGACGTGTTCCTTGCGCAATACAGATATGGTATGCCATCACAGCCTGTGGGTAAGTGCAGATTCAGCACTCTCACAGAGTGAGATTGCTGTCACTCACACAATGGTGGAGCTGCTAATTCACAGATTTGTGTGCTCATTGGAATACACACATGCAGTCTATGCAACTGAAGGTCTGAGCGGAAGACAAAGCTGCACAGATGAGGTATGAGTGTTGTTGATTGGAGGGAGGAGAGCGGTGTGGATGGGGGAACAGAAGTGTGTGGATAGAGGGAACACTAAGCAGCACTGATGGGGGGGGCAAAGAAACACGGGGTAATTCAGACCGCAGCAGCAGCGATCGCAGTCTGAATTAGTTTGTGAGGTGCGCACGTGCAATGGCTGCACTGCGCGTACGTACCCCAGGAGCCCAGTGAGATGCTATCAGCATCTCACTGGCTGCGATCACCCTGCCTGATTGATAGGCAGAGGGGGTTGCGGGGAAGGAGGGGGTGTGCAAACAGCGTTAGAATGCCATTGGCAGGGCATGGTCTGCACAACGGAGGCGTTTCCGGACCACTGAGGGGTGGGCTGTGGCGGTTATTTCCCTGCCAAGAGCGCAGGACCCACAAAATTTACCTTCAGGATGTCGGCTACATGAATGGGGTAAGAGTGGTGTGGATAGGGGGTAGATTAAGCAGCAAGTATGGGAAGGGAGACAGAGCGGTGCAGATGGGGGAAATGGTGCAGATGGGTTGAAAACACTGGCTTGGATGGGTAGAAAACTGGTGCAGATGGGAGAGAAGACTGTGCCCTGTACTGGAGGAGACAGAGTGACGTTGAAGAGGGAAACACTGAGCAGCACAGAGAGAAGGAAACGGTGATACAGACAAGGCACAGGTGCGGAAAGACAGATGGTGCAGATAAGTTAGTACAGACTAGCACAGATGGGAGAACACAGCAGTAGGGATAGGGGAAGACAGCAGCATGGAGGTGTATAGGGGAAGCAAGTGTAGATGCATAGACAGTAGATGTGGTATTATAGTTTTAGCAATTAACCAAGATATTTTGAGGGAGCTAAATGTGTATACTAAGTGAGATGGATGTATGGAGTGAGAAGCTGTTGTAACACGGTGGGATTGTTGTGGTGACCGAATGGGATGGTTGTGGGCACTGTGTGGGATGGGAGCACCACAAAACTGCTCAGACCTTCAGTTGCATAGACTGCATGTGTGTATTCCAATGAGCACACAAATCTGTGAATTAGCAGCTCCACCATTGTGTGAGTGACAGCAATCTCACTCTGTGAGAGTGCTGAATCTGCACTTACCCACAGGCTGTGATGGCATACCATATCTGTATTGCGCAAGGAACACGTCCATTAAGGCGTCAGCCTTAATGATCGGAATTTCATTGCTTTTTGGAGTTTGAGTGGAAGAGTTACAACAGGTTTCTGAAATTTCGATCATGTCTAAGAAGCCTTAATGGGACATGTGAAACCGTAAGGTTTTTTGTCTATGGAATATATATATATATATATATATATATATTTATATATATATATGTATTTGTATAAAAACAGAATTAATTATTTTCCCACCAGCCAGGAGTAGTTACCAATCTGATATCCTATAACTGTTGACAATGCGACTATCCACCCTCCCCCAAAAGCTTGCTGCCTAGGTGTTATCCTTGACTCTGAACTGTCCTTTGTTCCACACATTCAATCTGTCTCTAAATCATGTTACATGCACCTAAAAAACATATCCAAAATACGTCCTTATCTTAAACAAGACACTGTAAAAACTCTAATACATGTACTCATCATCTCCTGCATTGATTATTGCAGTAGTCTCCTTACTGTTCTTCCCAAACATGCAGTAGGCTCTCATCACTACAATCCATTTTAAATGCAGCTGTGAGGCTAATCTTTCTTGCTATAGGTTCATCGTCTGCTAATCCGCTCTGTCAGTCCCACCATTGGTTACCGGTATTCTATTGTGTTAAATATAAAATACTTTTACTTACATACAAGGCTATTAACCAAACTACACCATCATACATCTCTTCATTCATCTCAACATATTTCCCTACCAGACCTCTCCGCTCTGCACAAGATCTGCGTCTCTCATCCACATGTATTACTTGTTCCCATTCAAAATTACAGGACTTTATTCGGGCTTCCCCCACTCTGTGGAATGCCCTCCCACGAACAATAAGACTCCCCTCTAGTCTCCAAACCTTAAATCGTTTCCTAAAAACTCCCCTTTTCAGACAAGCCTATCAAATTCCAAACCCACCCACATAACCTTCAATGCTTCCCTATCTAATTACACCCTCTCTGTACAGTACACATAACCTCACATATCTTGTCTTTCAACATTGCTGGGTGATCATATCATACAAGCCATTAAGAACCTAGCAATCTGGTGGACCGTTATGAAATAGGTAGCATCTATTCCTTGTGTATCAATGCCTATTTACCTATAGATTGTAAGCTTGCGAGCAGGGCCTTCCTACCTCTATGTCTGTCTGTTTTTGCTCAGTTTTGTTTTATAACTGTTGTTCTAATTGTAAAGCGCAAAGGAATATGCTGCGCTATAAAAGAAACTGCTAATAAATTAATAAAATAAATATATATATATATAAAATAAACAAAAAGATGGCGTCACTCCAGATCTTGTATCGTGGTAATAGAAAAAGTGTATTGAGCAAAATCACATGTCCAACGTTTCGGGGCCCGCAGCCCCTTTGTCAAAGTGTGAATGATTCACACCTTGACAAAGGGGCTGTGGGCCCAGAAATGTTGGACATGTGATTTTGCTTAATGCACACACCCGCGCCACACACACAATCTGCTGGAGCAGCAGCGCTGTAGTGAACCGGATGCACGCTCCCTCAAATTTCCTACAGGCGCTGTTCCTGCTGTCTGGGTAATGGTGATGAGGACTTGGAGTCAGGATCAGGTCGCGCCTATGCTGCAGCAGCAGTAGGTGAAGGGCGGGAGCATGCCAGCAGTGACACACACAGGGCGTGCCTCCAGCGGCTGACAGAAACTCTGGAGAGGGGATCCAGAGATCCTCGGTGCCCACAGCAGCAGCAACAGCGGGAGGCGGCCTCATTCTCCACCTCATGGCATCCTGTGACTAGGCTCAGCCACCCTCCTAACCCCAACACAGGAGCCGGGAACTGTGGGCAGGGACGGATTAAGCCTTTAGGGGGCCTGGGGCACTTTGGACAGGGGAAACCACACCCTCTTGTCTGCACCATCCACCTCATTGTACACTGTGTGTATCTCCACCCCTTGAACTTCCATGAGGCAGCAGTAGTGCAGGTCCTCCTCTTGGGCAGCACTGGTGCCGAGTGTCTGTGTGTGAATAGCAGGATATGATAACTGGCAGCAGCAGCGGGCAGTGTGATGTTCCTAGGCAACTGAGCTGACCCTTAGCAGCAGGTAAAGCAGCCACTTACTTGCAGTGCTGGGACAGAGGTTTACTCTCTCTTCCTAAGCAGTACATCCCAGCAGCATGTGTATGTGACTGTGCAGCAGTTACAGCAGGGAACTTGTTGTAGTACTTTGCTGCACTCTGAGCCTGCTGCCCCTCTGTTCAATGTTACTTTGCTTTATGTGGGCTGACTGGCTCTGCTGCCTCTGCTCTCACTCTGCAGAGCTATCGTCCGGCACTTGCACACCACCAATCTTCTTCCCAGCAGTGCTTTTCAGGAGCGGGGACTCCGGGGAGAAGCTTTCTGTGATTGGCCAGGAGATATCTCTTCTCCCTCTGCCAAGCTACTGCTGCTGTGTTAGCTCTCTCATCCCGTGCTAGTACTAGGTTGGAGCAGATCCAGCAGGGGACCCATTGTACATGACCCCTGTGACAATCCCTTAATCTGGCTCTGTTCGCGAGGAAGATGGCGGAGAGGTATTTGGCCAGATCTGTGACTTTATGATTGTGACTCTGCCCATTGTTGTGACTCCACCCAGCGTTATACACACAGTCACAGAGTCACAGATCTGGGTTAATATATAGGACATGAGTTGGTATTTCCGCCACACTTCCTGTGTCCTCTTTTGAGTGGCACTTCTGCCCCACTTCCTGTTTCAGATCCCAGAGTGCATGGACAGGTGGGACATCTGTGAGACAAGAATCACTTCCTGTGATGTGTCACATCTTGATCCTGTTATTAGTATCCTCTAGCAGCGGTGTCCATGTTAAAGGGGACCATATGAGGACATTCTTTTAACATAGTGTGTTTCTCCATAAAACAATTTCCTGGTAAAGAAAATAAACATGTTTAAATAAACCATAATGTACCTTTTCGTCCAGAGGCGTACATAGCATGGGGCAAGCAGGGTGTGTGGCCTGGGCAACATGTCATCCCCAGCAGAGAGAGGTGCCACCAGCACCTGCATGGCCCGCTCACCCCATGCGCCAACCGCCATCGGAGCTCCGCCCTCCACAGTCGTGCCGCCGAGCAATCCTTCCTCAGCTCTTCTAGCTGGGAGCGTGACCGTGATGTGAAAAGGTCCCCTGTCTGAACAGCCTTCTGCCTGCCACCTCAGCCCGCCGGCTCCCAGCTCCCACTAGGCAGTGCCGAATTAGAGCAGAGTCACAGGTGGTAAGTACCCCGGGCACCCCTTACCCTGGGGGTCCTCGAGGCCAAAGCTTGCCAGACCAGGCTCCAGCTCTCCAGAGACAATTCTACTCATCTCCAGGCTTCATTGCCAGCAGCAGCACTTTCAGCAGCAGAACAGCAGCTGCTGGTAGAGCTGCTGCTGGCAGCAGACATCGGAGTGAAGTAGAATCATCCCCAACTTCCTGCATCCATCTGTCTCCACAGTCACAATGCACCAGGCCTGTTTGCTCGCAGTTGCTCCCCTCCTCTCCTCAAGCATCCGGTTACAGTGACTATTAGCTGGCGCTGCCACTGCATAGCACAAGTGACACTCGTGGATGAGACGTGACGTCTCATTCACCAAGAAGGCGACAAGGAGCAGGACTTGGAAGTTGGGGTTGAGTGGTGGTTATTAAATATATGAGGGGGAGATCATTAAATATGTTATATACAGGGTGCCAGGTGAGGCTGAGAGGGGAATCATTAAATATATTCTAGTGGCAGAGTTGATGAGGTGTTTGGAGGGGGAGGATACTCCCCTCCCTCCATGTTAAGCCAGGGTGCAATCCTCACATGAGGGGGAGTGCCCCACTGTCTTAAATGCTCCGAGCTCCCTGAAGACTTAATCTGGCCCTGCTACTTTGTAATGGGAGGGTTGTGAGAGTTAACACATTGATAGGAATAGAGGGGGGAGATAAAAACACTTAAGGGGGGAGACACTGGGAAGGGTAGGTAATGATATGCTGAGTGATGATGCAGGGGATAGGTGATGGTGTGCTGAGAGACAACACAGGGGGTAGGTGATGGTTTGCTGAGTGGCTGTGCAGGGTGGGTGATGATAAGCAGAGTGATGATGCAGGGGGTAGATTATGGTGTGCAGAGTGGCGACGCAGGGGGGAAATGGTGGTGTGGCTGAGAGATGTAGGGGGAGAGGGTGTGGCTGAGAGACGCATGGGGCAGGATGTGAGTCTGGTTGAACCGCTGTTGTATGATGCTTATCTTGTTAATATTCCTACACAAACAGTCATCTGTGGACAATGTGATCTCCTATATAAATAGTGAATAGTGACTGAAGATGCCATCTGCCTTAGAGAATACATTTCTCCAGAGGTTCCACATTGTGAGAAACCATGATACAGGTAACGTCCGTGTCCAATTGAAAAGAATGTTTCCGTGAAACAGATCGCGTGTCATGTTGGCACGCCCCAGTTTCAGTGGCCATGACCCCTCTGGTGTATGACCACGCCCCCTCTGGTGCATGACCATGCCCATAGCACACGCACATAACTTAGTTTATGAATCTTTAGGGTGTGCGCCATTCATAATCTTGCCCTGGGCTCCAAAAACCCTTGTTATGCCTCTGCTTTTGTCTATCGTCATAGGAAAGTAACTATAAATGCTTATCATAAAAGCAAAGTATTATGAAAGTAAAAATATGTAAATGCACAGTTGGCAGCATTTAAAGGGGACACAGATTGCTTTTATATAGAGGTAATCAGCAAGCACATTATATGTATGTCTCTTACATTACACAGCAGAAATAAAAATAAAAATATTAATAAAAAGGGGGTGATATATATAAAAAAAAAAAAAAATATATATATATATATATATATATACATACACCTTCCATGAGGGTGGTACGAGGGCCTTATGTCCACAGGTAGGGGTTGTGCTTACAGCCCAACACCATGCAGGACGTTTGGCATTTGCCAGAGAACACCAAGATTGGCAAATTCGCCACTGGTGCCCTGTGCTCTTCACAGATGAAAGCAGGTTCTCACTGAGCACATGTGACAGACGTGACAGAGTCTGGAGACGCCAAGGAGAACGTTCTTCTGCCTGCATGACCGGTTTGGCAGTGGGTCAGTAATGGTGTGGGGTGGCATTTCTTTGGGGGGCCGCACAGCCCACCATGTGCTCGCCAGAGGTAGCCTGACTGCTATTAGGTACCGAGATGAGATCCTCAGACACCTTGTGAGACCATATGCTGGTGCGGTTGTCCCTGGGTTCCTCCTAATGCAAGACAGTGCTAGACCTCATGTGGCTGGAGTGTGTCTGCAGTTCCTGCAAGATGAAGGCATTGATGCTATGGACTGGCCCGCCCGTTCCCCAGACCTGAATCCAACTGAGCACATCTGGGACATCATGTCTCGCTCCATCCACCAACGCCACGTTGCACCACAGACTGTCCAGGAGTTGGCAGATGCTTTAGTCCAGGTCTGGGAGGAGATCCCTCACAAGACCATCCGCCACCTCATCAGGAGCATGCCCATGCGTTGTAGGGAGGTCATACAGACACGTGGAGGCCACACACACTACTGAGCCTCATTTTGACTTGTTTTAATGACATTACATCAAAGTTGGATCAGCCTGTAGTGTGTTTTTCCACTTTAATTTTGAGTGTGACTCCAAATCCAGACCTCCATGGGTTAATACATTTGATTTCCATTGATAATTTTTGTTTGATTTTGTTGTCAGCACATTCAACTATGTAAAGAACAAAGTATTTAATAAGAATATTTAATTCATTCAGATCTAGGATGTGTTGTTTATGTGTTCCCTTTATTTTTTTGAGCAGTGTATATATATATATATATATATATACTGTATGTATATATATATATATATATATATATATAAAATTGTGTATCTACTGTGCATAAATTAACAGTGCTTATTGTGTAGTATTTAAATTTATTGTTTTGTATAAGTATATGTCCATGTTTACGGCATGTTAACCTTAATTGAGAGAGTGATATTATGAGACTGTATTTAGACTATTTATTAAAGATTTATAAAATATCAGTGATGTGTTTTCTAAAAATCTTGTTTGCATTTCTTTCCATCTTTCCTGCGGCTCTATGGTACCTGATCTTTCCAGGTGGTTACTCTTCCTGGTACTGATCAGGCCCCACACTGCTTAGCTTCTATAATCAAATGAGATTGGGCGTTCCCAGTGGGGGCTGGTCGTAGGTTGCATAACTTATACGTGACAGAGAATCATACGATTCATTACAAGGGAATTAAAAACAATGGTGCAGTGATGAGTTGATTACATTTATTCTTTACAAATGAAGTGGGGGGAGTGGGGGGAGGGTGAATAGAAACAGAGTAGGTTTTGTCATGAAGATGGTCCCTTTACAAAAACGGGGCAATCTCATAATTGTCGTTAAATCCATTTGGGTGCATCATTTGTAGCTAGAAAATCCAGAACATCTCATGTTTAGAGAGTTTGTTTGCCAGAGCCCCTCCTCTTTCTTCCAGTTTTACCAGTTCAATGACTTTATATGTTAAGTCTTCTGGGCTAGAGTTGTGCTGTGTACTGAAGTGCCTAGATACTACGTGAGTGTCCACTTTGGTTTTTATGTTGCAGATATGTTCCTGGATACTCATCTTCAGAGGTCTTTTCGTTTTTCCTATGTATTTCTCTCCACATTTACATTCCAAGAGATAGATGACAGATGAGGAGTTGCAATTCATAAATTCTTTAATTTTGTACTCCTTTTCTTATTATTGTTACTTTATTTTTTATTTTATTTTTTATCTTTACATTTATTTATATATATATATATATATATATATATATATATACAGGCCCGGTGCTTTCCGCTCAGCAAAGGGATGCAAAGCAGCTAGGCACCAGACAGGAGAGGTGCTCTGCCTGCTCTGCATCCCACTGCTGAGTTCCCCTCCTGATGCCGGCTGCTGCGCCTGTCATAGTGACACTCTACGACAGGCAGCGGCGCCACCATCATGAAGCCTCCTCTCTCCCTCCCCTGTCACAGACTCACCTCACAGTGCAGTGTGCTGGGTGGATCTAAAGGGGGCGGAGCTACACTGGAATAAGGGGTGGAGCTACATGGGGCCAGGCTGAGTTGCCAGACTTCTTTATGTAAGTGGCTGGAAATAGTGAGTGAAAGTGTGTGTGAGTGTGTATGTATACAGTATCTGTGTGTGTGTGTGTGTGTGTGTGTGTGTGTGTGTGTGTGTGTGTGATTGTACTGTATGTGTGTAATGCATGTGGTGTATGTGTGTGTATGTATGTATGTATGTGTGTATGTATGTGGTGTATGTGTGACTGCAGCATAATGTGTGTAAGCGTCACTGCTACAGGTGGCATTACATGTGCAAGCGCCACTGGTACAGGGTGCGTTACGTGTGTAAGCGTCACTATTACAGGGTACATTGTGTGTGTGTCACTGAAGCATAACTTCTGCAGGGGGCATTACGTGTGTAAGCGGCAGCACTACTAAAGGGAGCATTATGTATAAAAGCATTATGTGCGCTGTCCCTTTGTAAAGTATGGGAGGGTGCAAATTTATAGTCTGCAGGGGGTGACGAACACCCTTGCACCGGCCCTGTATATATATATATATATATATATACACAAATATAAATCCACAGCACTCACCACCCCAGAAGCGGGGCACACAAGTGCACTCACCACTCATAGGGTGCACGTAACCTCGGCACTCGCCACCCCAGAAGCAGAGTACACAAATGCACTCACTCCACCATCAATAATTAGTATCCACTATGGTGCAAAAAACGCTAGAGGGCCAGCTCAATTCTTAATACACAGCTCACTTACCAACCACAATAATGCTTGGTGGCCAAAACGTCGACAGCACGTAAATAAAAACTTTGGTGAATTTTGTGGACTTTGAAGTCGTCTGGTGAGTGCACTTCATCCATTTAAATTTTTATTGGACCAGTAATTACCACTTCTGAAGGATTGGCACCCCAGCGGATGTATTCTATGAGGACAGTGAGTGCGACTCAATCTGGGAATATATATATATATATATATATATATATATATATATATCCCCCCTTTTATTCATATTTTTATTTTTATTACTGCTGTGTAATGGAAGAGACATACACATACTGTGCTTGCTGATTACCTCTATATAGGAGCGATCTGTGTCCCCTTTAACCCCTTAAGTGGCATGCCCGGAAATTTTCCTGGCTTGCCAACGATAACAGTGCTGGCAACCCTAGAAGATTTACGGACATACTACTGACTGATGTCCCAGGGACAGCCGTGCAGCATGCACAGCGCCCGGGAATCAGTATACCCTATTATGGAGTTTAGTCCGCCCCCCGGACTCCTATTGGCCAGGGGGCGGGCTTAGCAGTAAGATGCATTATGCTAATTCCCAGGTGCCGCTATGTAGTAGGGAATCAGTGCTGAGGTTGGCAATCCCCACGGGCAATGCCCTCATGCGATTGTCAGGCGATTTAACTCACCCTGCCCCATCAGTCGCCCCCCTGTACCTCCCCCTCCCTCCCACTTTTATTTAAAAACACACCACCAGGTTATGTTTTTAAATTAAAAGACTTGCCACTGAAAGGGTTAAATGCTGCTAACTAGGCATTTACATATTTTTACTTTTATAATACTTTACTTTTAAGATAAGTATTTATGGTTACTTTCCTTTGACAAAAGGTACATTATGGTTTCTTAAATAGAACTCCCATCTTAGTAAATTTACCCCAATATTAGGACCAGAGAAGAGGAGTGCAGAGACTGCATAGTTAGTTTTTGTAAAATAAAATACTTAGAAAATACAATTAAAAAATGAGGTTTAAGGGCATGCTTGAAGGACGGATGAAAGTCTAATTGAGTGAGAGAGGCCGAGATGGATTGAGGCCATTAATCAGCCCTGGCATGTGACTATTTGTACATCAACGAGGGTGCAGCCATGGCTCACGTGGGTGTGCCACAACTCAGGGGGTCTGGCATGCCCTCATCTATCTATATACTGGATGCAGACAGGAGGGTGGTCAAAAGGGAACCCAAGCAGTGAGCCGCAAGGCTGTGCTGCATTACCAGCCCCACTCTTTGTGTGGCAAGGCCAGCCTATCCAGCCATCAGCCCTTTCTGACATTTACCAGAAGTGCCAGATGTCCAGTCCAGACCTGGAGGGAGGGCACTACAGAGGTTAAGAATGGCCTTAGAGAAATCCTAAACATGAGAGTGCAAAGTGGTGATCAGGAAAGAGGTGAGGCATTAATAGTCAGCTGAGCAAAGAGGGTAGCTGGGAGTGTTCAAGTAAATGAGTTGGCAATGGTAAGTAGTTCTCTAGGTGAGAAAGAGAAGTTTGAATTTTCTTGTGAGTTGTATGTGGAGCCAATGGAGTGATTGACAGAGAATAGCAGCAGAGAATGACAAGAGAGGACAATGAGGTGGGCAGCAGAGCTGAGGATAGACTGAAAGGGCAAGATGCATATTAGGATGGCCAGAAAGGAGCAGATAATTGTACTCAAGGTGGTAAATCATGAGGGCATGAATAAGAGTTTTAGTACTGTACTTTCCTGGTTGGGGAATGGCCCTATTCTGGAAATACTGTAATGTGAAGATGAAAACAGCATGATTGGGAAATAAACTGTACTGTATGTAAGTGGCCAAGTGAATAATAGTCAGAAAATTTAGACATCAGACTTGGAAAACAGAGGGGAGTTGCTTGACAGTGCTAATAGTAAATACAAAAGTTGAATTACCATGTTTGCACACAATACAATTAGGTACTGCAATGTTGTATACCCAAGACAGAAAAGTGTTTCTGGACAATTTTATTAATGAATATTAGAGACGCATATTCCAAATAAAATATAATTACATCCAAACACAAAATATAAATACATATTAAATAAAATACAAACACCTGTTGTTTCAAGTTAAAAATCAAAAGGGAATTTTTGCAGCAGTTCAAATAGAATGTAATTAATACAAATTAAAGGCTGTGACATTATGTGACACTGTTGTAATACTGATTATTAAGTACAGATAAAGATGCCAAATTGCAATGAGCCTATCAAAAACAGCTAATGGTCATCATCATCATTAGTTATCATTGCTCAAGCAATCCAGCATCACTACAAGACTTATCAGTTGATACATACATGCCTAATTATGTTACAGGTAAATTAACACAACCTTACTGTACTCAGTCTCTGCTTATCTGCCCCTACTTTCCCCTGCTAAGTCTCTCTAGCCATCTGGAACTTAAAAAAAACTGTATGTTTGTTAACATTTGTGAACAGTACAGAAATGCTTACCTAACTTAACATTAAAACTGATACATTTCCAAATCTAATTGAGCCACATACTGCTTAAGCAACACTTCTGTGCATAGAAAATAATTCTAAAAGAGTAAAATATGAATAAGATAAAATATGTAATACAGTTGTCCACACATACAGAATAATAGCTAGACCAAAAAACTTTTTTCAAATTACAGAAAAGTAAACGTGTCTTTATGAAAGAGACCATAGTGACAATAAAAGAGAGAATGTGTAGAGCAGGGATGGGGAACATTCGGACCTCTAGTTGTTGTTGTTGAACTACACATCACAGCATGCCCTGCAACAGTTTTAGCATGGGCAAATAGCAAATCTGTAGCAAGGCATGCTGGTATGTGTAGTTCAACAACAGCTGGAGGGCCAAAGGTTCCCCACCCCTGGTGTGGAGCATGGTGGTCAAGTGATTAATATTGCTGCCCCACAGCACTAAAGTCAGGGATTTAGGGCCTAATTCAAGGTTGATTGCAAAATAAAATTTTCCTCTAATGGGCAAAACCATGTGCACTGCAGGAGGGGCAAATATAACATGTGCAGAGAGAGTTAGATTTGGGTGGGTTATATTGTTTCTGTGCATTGTAAATACTGTCTGCTTTATTTTTACACTGCAATTTAGATTTCTGTTTGAACACACCCCACCCAAATCTAACTCTCTCTGCACATGGTATATCTGCCCCCCCTGCAGTGCACATGGTTTTGCCCATTAGAGAAAAATGTTGTTTTGCAATCAACCTTGAATTAGGCCCTTAATTCCAACCAGGCCTTGTCTATGTGGAAATTGTATGTTCTCCCTATGTTTATGTGGGTTTCCTTTGAGTACTTTGATTTCTTCCCACAATCCAAAAACTACACTGCTAGTTTAATTGACCTTTCTTACAAATAAATTAACTGTAGTGTGTGTGTGCATTTGTTGGTGTCCCCCCCCCCCCCCCCCCGTGTGATAGGACATATAGGGTGAAATGTAGTAGGGTCTAAGTTTTCAAGAATTGCATGTTTACTGTTAGAAATATTTGAGTTTCAACTCATATGTAATAGAATCCGACATAGACCAAACATGCCATCCAGATTTTTCCCATTAAAAACAACTCGCTGCACATTTACATTGTTTCCAAGTGTACATGCTACTGTTTCTTTACATTTAACCTTAACCATACCTGCTGTAATAGGTATTATATGTTTTCTGGCATGTTTGTGTTATTTTTGTCCTCTGACAATTCCCCAGGTGATTCAGAATATGGGTGTCAAACCTAACTCATGACAGAACAAGAGGCATTCAACAGCAAAGGTATAATAATGCTCACATCGCCACCCACAGTGTGATAGAGCGTATCTTTCAGACTGTTGAAGAGCAGGTTCCACTGTTTGGATTGCTTGGGTGGGATCCTGCTTTAGGATGTCAGGAAAGTGGGTTACTTTGTGAATGCCTGCTGTATGCTTCATGACATCACCATGGAACAAGGCCACTCTGATCTTGGGGACATAGGGGCATACAGTGAGAAGCCAAATCCTGCATCATCTCAGGACATGTGGGAGGAGGGGGGGTGGGGGTAGCTGAGTGAGGTTCTTCTGGGGATTATACAGTTGTACTTCATATGTAATTTTGCAGTAAGGTAAATGATAATATGGCCATACAGTATTTAACACATTTACAGTTAAAATTATGTATATCATGTCTGTACATTACAGAGGGAAATTACATCTATACATGTTAGGTGTTGCCATTTATATTTTGGACAGTACATATAGTAAGTGTATTTAAATAGTTGACTTACCAAACAAGTTACATTATATGTTGTTTATTTAGATTTACAAAAACACCATGTACATTTGTAATATTCTCCCTTTGCTTAGTAAAGTCACACACAGAATATAGGCATGCTACATATCATTTTAATTAGCATTACCTGCATGTACAGTATGTCCTATTTGCAAAGTGATGCAAATACGATGCATTTGGATGCAAACAGTCACACATAAAGATGCTCAGTGCTACCGAGACTAGAAGGACTGTTTAACATGCAGGGAGACTAGATATACTGTAAGTAGAAACATATGTATGACTACATGTCACAATGATAATGGTATAATTGTTACATGACACTATGGATGTATTGCAGATGCCTGCTGACTTATGAGCTTATTGTACTTTTCTTTCTTTTGTGTTTATTAGGATTCACCACTACCACCATCATCATCTTCATCATCATCATCATCATCATCATCATCCATTTGTGTATGTTGCCTTTTGGCAAAAGCCTTCTTCTTCAGCTGAGGAAATAAATATAAAATATGATTCAGTGGTTTTTCTTGGTATTAACTACAAGCATCTGTACCAGAATATGCAATTTTTCTCTACTAAACAGTGCTCATTATTTGTTAATGGATTTTAATTTACAACTATACTGATTGGTGGATTTGGGGTGAATATTTGCAAATGGCAGTTTCTCTCACTCATCAGGATCATGGGAATACAAGTGTTATTTATTCAGTGTATTAAACTAAAAAAAAGAGTATAACTAAATTCAGACTAAATTCAGTCCATGACAGCATGGAGAAAAGTGATGCTACCAGACCCTTAATAGAGAATCCCACAGAGTAACCACTGCTTGAACACATTTTACTAGTACAGATGAATTACTTGTTGGAGGAACTTCAGAAAGACATTGAGTTGCTTTAAAGAGTAAAGACTAAGTTAATTTTTTCAAGCAATAATTACTACAGAGAAAGTTGCATTGCTAGAGATCCCAAGATTGCCCCATTACATAACTGTGGCACTTTCCAAGAGCTGCAACGTAAATTGCTTGTGAAGATTGGGACAGTCTTATCAGGGATAGTTAGAAAAGTAGCAATTGCTATAGAAATGGTATTCTTAATCACTTTCTTTATTGTCCTCAATATTGTTTTATTTTCTTGGAATATGCATGGATCTGTGATTAGATTAATTGAACCATTGAGATATTGAATGTTCCAGTGAATATTCAATGTTCTGTGAGCTGTAGTAAAAAATGATTTTCTTGTCTTTTTAAATTCATCATTATTATTGGGTTTGTCCAATGTTGGCAAATAATCACTTTCTTTAATCCAGAGTTCTTTGTGGCACAATAAAATAAACTTCATGTTAAATATTGCTGTCAGTAAATACTGTTGCATATCAATCTATCCTACCTCTCTGAACAAGGTACAATGAACAAGGTAGGGGAAAACATCTTAGGGAAAGGGTATGTTACACAGCCACCAAATACCTGTGATACCTCTTCCAACCACTTAGACACCTGCCAACCCTGGGGTTACATGTGCACAGTGATAGCATGACGCATGTGCTGTCAGTCCCTATTTGCTCACATGCACAGTGCTACCATGACACATGTGCTAGCCAACCATAGTCACCACACATGCACGGTGTTACCATAATGCATTAGCTGTCAGTCCATCATCGTTGATGTGCACAGTGCTACCATGACACATGTGCTGTCAGTTCAAAGTTGTTCAACTCCGGAATTACTAGCATTGTGTACATGAGGACCATAGTTATCTATCCAGAATACTGTAAGACACTAAACATTCCTCAAGAACTACTGTAGGTCAGACTGCTATTACATACAAACATTCTCTTACTGTGTAAAAAGCATTGGTGAGCGAAAGAAAAGTGAGGAAAAGTGCGTAGGTGTTTGTATATGGAGATGTATTAACACCAGACACATCTGATTTAAACAGCATGATTCAAAAGTTATGTATGAAATGCTGCCAGTTCCATACTATCCCTCCTTAACCAACAAAGCCACTTTCCAGGACCAACTTCAAGGACATACTGCATAAAGGTCACTGGCCTTCTGGATATACCATCTAAAATAATATTTAAAAAAAAGGGATGCTGATACATGAAAAAAGAAATCCAAAATCCCACCCCTCCAAAAAACAAAACAAATAAAACATTCATAATTAGTGAACATGCTGACATAGCGACTTATTTTATATAATTGTATTGATGTAGCTTATACTGTATCTCAACTGAGTGGTACTTGATTCCAGTCCTGAAATACCCCCAACAGCTCATATTTTTAGAAATTGTATCTATGTAAGTAGGTGGAATAATTAATGACCCAGTAAAATAGATTCATTATAAAATAGATACCTAAAAAATTCACAAAACATAACCTGTTGGGGATAATCGAGGACTGAAGTTGAGGACCACAACCTTAATTAATAATATTTTCTTGTTTTTCTCCAGTTTTGGAAGAGAAAAAAAGTGCTTTAAACTTTACTATTAGAAATATATATTTTTATTTCCAGTTCATAAAAGATCAGTTTATAGATAACAATTCTATAATTTGTTATCAGAGCACGTACGCCATTTCAAACATTAATTATCCATTTCTCTATCATGCATATTATCCAGACAGAAATAACATCTATAAGATTACTGCTAGGACTTCTGTCATCACATTATAATTGTTAACATGTTCTGTATAAGTAAAGCAGATTTTTGTAGCTGTATTTAGGGCTTGTGTTATAAGAAATGTACCAAGAAAAGAAAATGATTTTTGCAGATGACTATTTACGCCATAAATGTGGTTGGTGTGAATAATTACTGCTCCAGGTTCTCCTATAATAAGCTACAGTATTTGCGGGGAAATCAATGGAAAACAAAATTGACTTCCCTCTCATATAGTCCTTTAATAGACATGGGCATAAAATTCAGCATTTTCAATTCATTAAGCCACACAGATATCAGTGGTTGATAGTTCTATTTTACAAGGACTGGATAAATAATCTGGTTGTACACTGACTAACTTATTACATCTAACAATTTTCTGTCTTACTAACTAATACTAGCACATATCGGATGGAAAATATATGGCTAATATGGATTTTTTTCTGCCAATGTCATTAAACTGATACTTTTGGTTACATATGCTGCATATGTTGATACATTGCTGAGACAGAAGATCTGCAAATGTTTTTAGTGTATGGTTTATATTACAGGTGTTTTGTAATGGCATCCATGTTTGCCATGGATGTGGGATGCCGGCCGAATTCGGAAATTTTTTTAAAGCAGCAGTCATTTACAAGGCATGTGTCACAACTGAGGGTTTAGGCTGACAGGAGGAAGCCTCAGTTGTAGGGGCTGAAATTAAATTAAACTTGGGAGGTTTAATCAGACACCTGGACATGTAAGTGTAGAAGGATTACCCGAAGGTGTGACCATGACATCCAGGTTAAAAGTCAATAAAAGCTTTATTAACAAACTCCGTGTTGAACAACAGTATTCACAGTTGATAAAAGCAGTGGCAAATAATACAGTTCCTGGATCACTATAACCATAGAAGGTATCACAGAGCACTGGTAGGTTGAGGAACAGATGTTAAAGTCCTTTGATGGAATAACCTTACCAGGCCTGGCTGTAGTAGTGAAGATAGCCGAGGAACATGCAAGTAGAAGTATTAGATAAAGCTGGTAACTTGAATAGACTGTTGTAGATACTGGATGGAACCAGCCAGGTGGTAGAGACACGGAGTGGATGCTGAATGGAATCTGCCAGGAGATGAAGACACGGAGTGGATGCTGGATGGAACCAGTCAGGTGATGTAGACACGGAGTGAATACTGTAAGATGCTAGGGAGCGTGGAAACAGAAGAGTTGAAAGAGGTTACCGGTGGTAGTGGATACTGCTGGTAAGTAGGGATCCGCTGGAACAACACCGGCACTTTAAAGAAACTGGATACTGATGGAAGCTGACCGCTGGAAGCAGATGAGTTAATAGCTGGAAGCTGGAACAGCCACTGAGGACTGCAGAGTCAGGCTGCACCGCAGGATGGAAGGCAGGTGCGGGTCTCGTAGTGGATGCTGGAGACAGGAGCTGGAACCTGGAGAAACAACCACAGGAGAGAGAGACTGGAACAAGGTTTGACATTCAAAGCACTGACCATTTCCTGGTTCAGGCACAGGATACTTATACCTGCTGCAGGGCAGGCATTGGCTGGCCAATCATGCAGATTCACAGTGCAGCGGATTGGTGGAGATTGAACATGTGACTGGAACAAACATGGCTGCGCCCATGTTAGTACTGGAGGGAAAGTTGGTTTGGAAAACCATGTGGAAACATAGCAGCAATGGCGGCGCCGGCCGCGGAGGACAGGAGACGCCAAACTGACAACTGCACACTGAGACACATGGATGACAGCGGAGGCCGCGGCAGGCATGGGGCACCACTCTGACAGCCTGCATACTGGAACACAGGAGCGGCGGCGGAGGCCGCGGAGGACGGGAGACGCCACACTAGATTCAAACATGGCGCCGCTGTGACAGCGTCTCAGAGTGACAGGAGGGATATGCAGAGTGTGGACATCAGTAACACAGATGAGATCCGGCCCTGGAACGCTGAGCCAGCTTCAGAAGGCATCTAAAAGGCAAGTAATGGTGTCCAGATACCCAGATCGTGACAGCACCCCCCCCCCCCCCCTTTAGGAGTGGCCCCAGGACACTTCTTCGGCTTTTGAGGAAACTTAGAGTGGAAATTCCGGACCAAGGCAGGAGCATGGACATCTAACGCATTGGTCCAAGAGCGTTCTTCAGGACCATAGCCCTTCCAGTCAATAAGATACTGCAATTGACCATAACGGAAACGTGAATCCAGAATCTTGGCAACTTCATACTCAACTTCCCGTTGAGTTTGGACTTTCGGAGCCGGAGGAAGTGCAGAATGAAACCGATTCAGGTTAAGCGGTTTCAACAGGGAAACATGGAATGTCCTGGGTATCTTCAGGAAGGGAGGTAACTGGAGTTTGTAGGCAACAGGATTCATGACTTGTTCAATTTTGAAAGGACCGATGTAACGAGGTGCAAACTTCATGCTGGGAACTCTCAACCTCAAATTCTTCGTGGACAACCACACACGATCACCCACTTTGAGAGCAGGAACCGCTCTACGCTTCCTATCAGCAAACTTCTTGTACCTGAACGAGGCTTTGAGCAGGGCCGCTCGCACACTCTTCCAGTTGTTAGAAAACTGAAGCAAGGTGACATCCACTGCTGGAACAGAAGTTGCTGGAAGCGGTTGGAATTCTGGAACTTTAGGGTGGAATCCATAGTTGATGAAGATTGGTGTTGAAGAAGATGAGGAATGGTATTGATTGTTGTGGCTGAACTCGGCCCAAGGAAGGAGTTGAACCCAGTCATCTTGAGAGGAAGACACATAAATGCGGAGGAAGGCCTCCAAGTCCTGATTCACCCTCTCGGTTTGACCATTGGTCTGAGGATGATAAGCTGTAGAAAACTTCAACTTGACTTGGAGGGCTTGACATAAACTTCGCCAAAACTTGGCTACAAATTGTACACCACGATCAGAGATGATCTCTTCAGGAAGACCGTGGAGTCGGAAGATCTCTTGAATAAACACTTGAGCCAGCTTGGAAGCAGACGGAAGACCGGTGAGAGGTATGAAATGTGCCATCTTGGTGTACCGGTCAATTACCACCCAGATGGTATTAAACTTGTTGCACATAGGCAGGTCTGTAACGAAGTCCATCGACAAATGGGTCCACGGTCGACGGGGAACAGATAATGGAGCCAGTTGCCCTGCAGGCGACTGGCGGGAGACTTTGTGTTGGGCACACTTTGGTTAAGAGGCAATGAACTCCATGACGTCCTTCTTCAGAGTTGGCCACCAATAGGACCTAGAGATAAACTCAAAGGTTTTCTGGATGCCTGTATGACCGGCAAAACGGGAAGCATGGGCCCAATGCATGAGCTTCTTCCTTAACACCGGCTTCACAAAACTTTTCCCTGGTGGAGGCATAGAGTCCATCCCTACCGTGGAGAATGCCAACAGATTAAAAATAGGATGCTTGTCCGAAGACTCTGACTCATTTTCTTGCTCCCACGAGCGGGAAAGGGCATCGGCCTTGCGATTCTGAGAACCCGGACAGAACTGGAGTTTAAAGTCGAACCTGGAAAAGAAAAGTGCCCATCTGGCTTGACGAGGGTTAAGACATTGTGCACTTTTCAGATATAAAAGATTCTTGTGGTCGGTAAGTATAGTGATTGAATGGGAAGCTCCCTCCAACAGATATCTCCACTCTTCTAGAGCGAGCTTGATGGCTAGCAACTCCTGGTCGCCAATGGCATAGTTGCGCTCAGCTGGGGAGAACTTCCGGGAGAAGAAACTGCAAGGATGTAGATGACCATCTTTAGCCCTCTGGGATAACACCACTCCTACTCCAACGGAGGAGGCATCCACCTCAAGGATGAAAGGAGAGTAGATGTTGGGCTGTTTCAGAACTGGTGCGGAGATGAACCGTTGCTTTAATAGATGAAAAGCTTGCGTAGCTTCTTCAGACCACTTGGACGGGTTAGCACCCTTCTTGGTAAATGCAGTGATAGGCGCCACAATGGTAGAAAAGTCTCGTATAAACTTTCTGTAGTAATTGGCGAACCCTAAGAACCTCTGGACCCCTTTGAGGGTTAGGGGTATTGGCCAATTCTGGATTGCTTGTAGTTTCTCAGGATCCATCTCTAGTCCGGAACCGGACACAATGTAACCTAGAAACGGAATGGATTTGACTTCAAAAACACATTTCCCTAATTTGCAATAGAGATGATTGACACGGAGACGGGACAGAACCTCCTTTACCCAGAAGCGATGTTCCTCTAGATTATTGGCAAAGATAAGGATATCATCTAGATAAACCACGACATGGCGGTACAGGATGTCTCTGAAGATTTCATTCACGAAATGCTGGAAAACAGCTGGAGCATTGCTCAATCCGAAGGGCATGACGAGGTACTCATAATGTCCATCCCGGGTGTTAAAGGCGGTCTTCCACTCGTCACCCTCACGGATCCGGATGAGATTGTAGGCACCCCTCAAATCCAACTTTGTAAAGATGGTTGCTCCGCTAACTCTATCGAAGAGCTCTGTAAGCAAGGGTAAAGGATAACAGTTCTTAACGGTAATGTCGTTCAAACCTCTGTAGTCGATGCACGGCCGCAGGCCACCGTCTTTCTTCTTAACGAAAAAGAAGCCTGCGCCAGCTGGAGAAGAGGAAGGTCGAATAAAACCCTTCGCCAGGTTCTCCTTGATGTACTCCTCCATGGAATGCGTCTCTGGAAGGGACAACGGATAAGTTCGGCCTCGAGGTGGAACCTTCCCTGGGATGAGATCAATTGGACAGTCCCATTCTCTATGAGGAGTAAGGATATCAGCGGAGGCTTTACTGAACACATCTGTGTAGTCTTGATATGGAGGAGGTGGAACATCAGACGACCTGGGGGAGGAAGAACAAAACAGGAAGCACTTTGGACAAACAGGTCTCAGCACAGGAGGGACCCCATGCTAGTATCTGCGTAGTCGTCCAGTCAATCGATGGATTGTGAAGACGGAGCCATGGAAGGCCCAAAACCACTGGATGTGTGGCTCTTGGAATCACTAGAAAGGAAATAAATTCTGAATGAAGAACTCCTACTCTCAGACGAACTGGTAGAGTCCTTAAAGAAATAACTGCGTCAAAAATCTTACTGCCATCCACGGCAGTCAAGGAAATAGACGAAGGAAGTCTCTCGGTGGGTAGGGACCACCGTTTAACATAAGCTTCGGTTAAGAAATTCCCAGCTGCTCCGGAATCAAGGAGGGCAATGACGTTCCTATAACGTTGAACAATTTGAAGCGAGACTGGGAGATTACAATCTTGAGGAGATGGAGAGGAGATCATTACTCCTAGCCGGCCCTCTCCTTGGCGAGCTAGGATTTGGAGTTTCCCGGACGTTTGGGACAGGCATGGATAGCGTGAGACGGAGCTGCACAGTAGCGACAGAGAGACTCAGAGAGACGTCTTCGGCGCTCAGCGGGAGATAGACGGGAACGACCAATTTGCATGGGCTCATCTTTGGATGGAGACGATTGACGAGGAGGAGGAGCAGAGGATTTTGGAATAGATTATCTTCCTCGCTCAGTTGCTCTTTCTCTGAAACGTAGATCAACCTTTGTGCATAGTGAAATTAGCTCATCCAACTTAGAAGGCAAGTCTCTGGTAGCTAATTCATCCTTGATGCGTTCAGATAAGCCATGCCAGAATGTAGCATACAGGGCCTCGTCGTTCCATGCCAGTTCGGATGCCAGGATTTTGAACTGTATAAGATACTGTCCCACAGTACGTGTTCCCTGGCGTAAACGGAGAATCTCAGATGAAGCAGAGATTACCCGGCCTGGCTCGTCGAAGATGCGCCTGAATGTAGCTACAAAGTCAGTATAGGAAGACAACCGGGTATCAGACTTCTCCCATAAAGGTGATGCCCAGTCAAGGGCTGAGCCACTGAGAAGGGAAATAATATAGGCAATTTTAGTACGGTCACTGGGGAAATGCTAGGTTGTAGCTCAAAATGGATTTCACATTGGTTGAGAAATCCCCTGCAGAATCTTGAAGATCCGTCAAATTTTGCTGGCGTAGGAAGATGAAGACGTGGAGTAGAAATGGGTAAAATGGATGGGGTTACAGCTGGTGTCACTGTGGTGGACGCGCCGGACGTGCCAGGTCCACGGAAGGTCGTTTGAATCCCATCCAGTTGGGTAGAGAGATCCTGGAGACAGCGGATGATGTGGCCTTGTGCAGCCTCCTGATGTTCGAGTCTGGCTGCCAGTTCTTGCATCGGCCTGGCCGCTTGATCCTGGTCTCCGACTGGATTCATATGGTCAGTGCTTACTGTCACAACTGAGGGTTTAGGCTGACAGGAGGAAGCCTCAGTTGTAGGGGCTGAAATTAAATTAAACTTGGGAGGTTTAATCAGACCCCTGGACATGTAAGTGTAGAAGGATTACCCGAAGGTGTGACCATGACATCCAGGTTAAAAGTCAATAAAAGCTTTATTAACAAACTCCGTGTTGAACAACAGTATTCACAGTTGATAAAAGCAGTGGCAAATAATACAGTTCCTGGATCACTATAACCATAGAAGGTATCACAGAGCACTGGTAGGTTGAGGAACAGATGTTAAAGTCCTTTGATGGAATAACCTTACCAGGCCTGGCTGTAGTAGTGAAGATAGCCGAGGAACACGCCAGTAGAAGTATTAGATGAAGCTGGTAACTTGAATAGACTGTTGTAGATACTGGATGGAACCAGCCAGGTGGTAGAGACACGGAGTGGATGCTGAATGGAATCAGCCAGGAGATGAAGGCACGGAGTGGATGCTGGATAGAACCAGTCAGGTGATGTAGACACGGAGTGGATACTGTAAGATGCTAGGGAGCGTGGAAACAGAAGAGTTGAAAGAGGTTACCGGTGGTAGTGTATACTGATGGTAAGTAGGGATCCGCTGGAACAACACCAGCACTTTAAATAAACTGGATACTGCTGGAAGCTGACCGCTGGAAGCAGATGAGTTAATACCTGGAAGCTGGAAAAGCCACGGAGGACTGCAGAGTCAGGCTGCACCGCAGGATGGAAGGCAGGTGCGGGTCTCGTAGTGGATGCTGGAGACAGGAGCTGGAACCTGGAGAAACAACCACAGGAGAGAGAGACTGGAACAAGGTTTGACGTTCAAAGCACTAACCATTTCCTGGTTCAGGCACAGGATACTTATACCTGCTGCAGGGCAGGCATTGGCTGGCCAATCATGCAGATTCACAGTGCAGCGGATTGGTGGAGATTGAACATGTGACTGGAACAAACATGGGCACATAGTACTGGAGGGAAAGTTGGTTTGGAAAACCATGTGGAAACATAGCAGCAATGGCGGCGCCGGCCACGGAGGACTGGAGACGCCAAACTGACAACTGCACACTGAGACACATGGATGACAGCGGAGGCCGCGGCAGGCATGGGGCACCACTCTGACAGCCTGCATACTGGAACACAGGAGCGGCGGCGGAGGCCGCGGAGGACGGGAGACGCCACACTAGATTCAAACATGGCGCCGCTGTGACAGCGTCTCAGAGTGACAGGAGGGATATGCAGAGTGTGGACATCAGTAACACAGATGAGATCCGGCCCTGGAACGCTGAGCCAGCTTCAGAAGGCATCTAAAAGGCAAGTAATGGCATCCAGATACCCGGATCGTGACAGCATTTTTTTGGAATGGACTGCAAGTACTGTACTTTAGTACTTTAACATCTACAAAAGGTGGTCCAGGGGACTCAAAGTTTAAGAAACGGCACCTGAATTCTAAACAATATTTCCCAATGTTAAAGAAAACATCACCTTGAAAACATCAAGGGAAAATTTACTGCCAAAAAACTTTACATTTCCAACATTCTTTATACCATACGCAAGGAAAGGCTCAGGCCACAGCCTTAGTTTGCGAGTGGTGGTCCTGCTAGTGCTACTGCTGTTTCAAGAACGAGAAGAATGTATATTGTTGAAGCTGGGGCCAAACTCAGTTAGTGCCATAAAAATAGAACACTAAGGCTGAAGAATAAACTCTGTGTTCACAAATCCCTGAAGAGAGTTTAAGGGTGTTCACATTAGCTATTTGTGAATCTGACATTTTTGACACTGTACTCACAGAGAAGCCTCAGTCCACCATTTCTGTGCCATCTGCAAATGTGGGTATGAGCAGTACAAGTAAAGATGTTGATATAGAATAATGATGCTGGTATGGAAGTGCAACAGGATGAGGGGGATATATGCGTATTGTACTCTAATGAGGATGTTGTTGATGAGGTTGTTGCTTGTGTCAAAGTAAGTCAGCCTCCAGTGGTAGCAGCTCTTGCACGTGACAAAGTTAGTAGAGGTACAGACATTAAACATCTAGGCATCTCCTCCCAGTTATGTCATTTGCAGTGGGTTAATGCAAGTTATTTATCAAAATCTGAAAAAAATTCTGTTTAAAAGGGAATAACCAGTGGTACCTTGTATCTTTTATTCTAAACTCACCACTCTGAGCAATTGCTACTTTTTAAGGATTAGAATCTGTTATGATTGTTTAAATAAATTATTGTTTATACCTTTTATTGGTATACTGTCCATCATTATTTGATTCACAGCCGGCGCCAGTATATATATTTTCTTTATATTTCTACAATAATCGGTTTGTGATGGCCCAAACAAACCAAGGACTTTAGCCACAAAAGTGTCAGTCTCTGTCACTGAAGTGCTTACCTTGTTAAACTGTGAATTTCCTTTCTAATATACAACATAAGTGTGGGTGAGACAGCCCAAGGAAAATAACATCTTTCACCACCTTTCTTTTCTTTTCTTTTTTTCCCAAATATATTTTATTGAGGTAAAACTATAAGCCAAAATAAGCAGTACAAGTAGTAGGGTACAAAGCCTAATATACAATACTAAGAGTACATGAACAAGGAAACATAGAGCGGCGTCTGTATAATCCCAGTTATACCTCACATTTTCCATTTTCAAGTATATAACATATGGACTAGAAAGGGGTGACCAAAACATAGTGCGATAGGGTGATATGAATAGACGTAGAAGTGAAAATACACCTCCATAAGATCACAACAGGTCCAATATTATACTAAACTGTACTTATATCCAGGTGTCCTTCAACATGGAGGACACATATCCAAAAGAAATAAAAATAAAAATAAAAACATATAACAAGAGTAAACTTAACTAAAACATTGTCCGCCAAGGCCATGGGGCCCTCAACCCATCCATGGAAAGAATATCAGGGCAGGGAAAAAAGAAAAGGATATGAGTACTGGAGGTCAAAGAGCGATTGAAAAATGAGTGGAGTGAGGTGGGGGGAGAGTAAGATGGAAGAAGAAAGAGTTGTCTCAGAGAGCAGATGGAGGATTCCCATCGTATCAAGTTATGGAAGAGAAATAGGGGGTCTGTGGTTTAAAAGTTGTTGACAGTACCAAGTGGTGTAGTGAAAGCTTTGTTGGATGGCTCTTTTAGTGGATGTGGGCAGTGTATGAATGTATTTACCCCAGCAGAGAAATAATGCAGGGGTAAGAGTCTCTTTATCAAGAGATGTCTCTAACTAGTCCATGGTAAAGAGAAAGAGCAGTGTGGAGGTGGCCATGGGCAGGGAGGGGGGAGTAGCGTGTATCCATTGTTGGAGAATAGCTTTTCTCCCCACGGCTGATAAAAGAGTCACTAATTTTTTGTTGGTAGAGGGAATGGTTGGCTGGTCGAGGAGGTGACCAAAAAGAGCCCAAGAGGCTGTACATCAAAAATTATTACCTAAGGAGGAGGAGCTGTATGCTTGCAGTTCGCCCCAAAACAATTGTATGTGGGGGCAGTGCCAAAAGCAGTGCATAATGTCGGCTACTGGTGCAGAGCATTTAATGCATGCTGCAGACTCCGAGAGACCCATCAAGTGACCCCACTTTGGAGAATTGTAAGCCCTATGTAAGATTTTATATGATATTTCCTGATAAACACTCACTGGAATAAGCCTCAAAGATGTGTTAAAGCAGTCCAACACTGCTTCTGGGGATAAAGAAGGAATTTGGGACAACCATTTTGTAAGTTGTATAAGATCGGAAGAGGGGATAATGTCCGTGCGTATTTGAGCATACATAGTTGATATGGAGTATGTACCAGAGTGTAGGAGTGTATCAAGGGGGTTAAGGAAATCCCTAACTTCAAGTCATGCCAGAATTGAACGTATATAATGAAAGGCCTGAAAATAATAAAATTCATGGTTGGGGTTAATGTTATAGTTATCTATAGCTTCGGTGAAGGTGAGTGGTTTATGTGAGGAGTTGAGGAGATTGTGAATATGTGTAATTCCTGCCGTATGCCAGCTGTTGAAAGGAAAAGAGGCCCGTCCGTTGTGAAAGTCCAAGTTCCCCAGAAAAGGGAGAAACGGAGAATGAAGACAATGTATGTCTAGTGATTTCCTAGACCTTTTCCATGCTAAGATAGTAGAGGTTAAAAGGGTATTGTCAAGGTGAGGCACCTTCAAAGTAGCATTACTGGCATGTAGGATGTAACTAAGGGACAGGGGGGTGCATAGTTGAGAGTTCAGCATCGAGTCCGTGAATACATTTGTGTCACTGAGCCAATCCATGGCTATGCACAGAAGGCAGGCCCTATTATATTGCTCTATATCAGGCAAATTCAGCCCTCCATTCTGTACTGATTGGGACAACTTGAGGAAACTTTTCCGAGGCCGTTTATTGGCCCATATAAACAGATATATGTGCATTAAGGAGGGAGAGGTCTGATTTTGTGAGCAATACAGGGACCATCTGCAGTACATAGAGTAATTTGGGAAAGCTAGCCATTTTGATGAGGTTACATCGTCCTAGGAGGTTGAGAGGGAAATTTTGCCAGAGGCCTAGTTCAGTTTGAATTTTAGTAATAATAGGTTGGATATTGTAGGAGTAAAGAAGGGAAGGGTCTGCGGGTAGTTGAATTTCTAGATAAGTGAGATGGGTGGGGGCCCATCGGAATGGAAAGGAAGGGTCCCAGCCTACAGTGGCTTGTCGAAATATAGCTACTGCCTCTGATTTGTCATAGTTAATCGAGAAGCCTGCAAAAGAAGAAAAGCGGGTTATAGCTTCTTGTAGTACCGGGATTGATTGTTTGGGATTCGAAGTAAGAAGAAGGATATCATCCGCGAACGCTATGATTTTCAATTCTTGAGTACCAATCAAGATGTCTCTGAAACTAGTTAAATTAATAATATGGCGTATAAAGGGTTCTAAGGCCAAATTGAAAAGGAGGAGAGAGAGGGGGCATTTCTGTCTAGTTCCTCTTTCGAGGGTGAAAGGAGTGGAAGAGACATTATTGACCATCACTTGCGCCATAGGGGTAGTATAAAGGGAGTTGATAAGACTACAAAACTTCTCCCTGAAATGTTGATGGCGTAGGACCCGATCAAGGTGAGGCCAGGTGATCTTGTCAAAGGCCTTCTCCGCGTCTAGGTTAATCAGGATGTTGTCTACTAAGTTATGGGAGCGAGAGTGAGTAATAGCAGCCAGAGCTGCCCTAACGCCTTTCACAGATTGCCTGTTTCTAAGGAAGCCCAACTGAGCTGGTGATATGATGCGGGACAGACAAGATTGTAAATGAGTGGCCATGAGTTTGGTTAAGATTTTAAAATCCTAATTCAAGAGGGATATTGGTCTGTAGGAGCCGGGAAGGAGGGGTCTTTGCCAGATTTTGCTATGACAATGATTTTAGCCTCATTGAACCTAATAGGGGTTAGTTTGGAAGAAAGAATGTGATTGTAAAGGGACGTGAGAGTAGGGGCCAATTCATCACGTATCATTTTGTAAAATTCTGCGCTATAGCCGCCGGGGCCAGGGCTTTTGTTATTAGGCAAGCTTTTTATAGTGTCTATAACCTCCTCAGTGGTAATTGGGCTGTCTAGTAGGTCTCTTTCTTCTTGAGAGAGGATCGGGAGATCAGCGGATTCCAGAAAAGAATGGTTAGCAGCGGGGTCGTCAGGGCCCTTAGTGTACAAGGAGCAGTAGAAGCGCATAAATTTGGTGCAAATAGAGTCGGGGTCTGAAACTAATTTACCGGAGATGTCAATGGCTTTAATCCAAGTGCGGGATTTGGGGCCCTTGATCAAATTGGCTAATTACCTGCCCGACTTATTGCCCCATCTGTGAAACCTATTCCTTTGATAGTCATAGGAGAGTTGAGCCTTTTCAGTGAGGAAAGTGTCATATATGAGTTTTGCTGAGAGATATGCCTCTTTACAGGCTGGGGTATCAAGTTGTTTGTATCTCCGATATGAAGAGGTGAGTGACGCACTCAGAGTCTGCAGCTGCGAAGAGAATTTCTTATTTTTTGCATGAGTATAGGACATCACATGTCCTCGAAGGACCGCCTTAGCAGCACCCCAAAATACAGGGGAGTCTAGCATTTGGTCACTATTGTCTAGAGTGTAATTAAGCCAGGATTGTTTGAGGTGAAGAAGAAAGTCAGTAGAGTGGCGGAGATATGCTGGGAAATGCCAACATGGGGGGCTACGAGGAGACAGAGTCATACGGATATCTATGGATATAGGGGCATGATCGGAGATAATGATGTCTGCAATAGATGTATGTGTAACCTTGGGGAAGAGAGATGTGGAAGTTAAGATGTAATCAATGCGGGAGTGGGAGGAGTGGGGATGAGAGTAAAATTAAAAGTCTTTCTGGGTTGGGTGAAAGATGCGCCAAGGGTCAAGTAAATCGAGTTGTGTGCAAAAAGAAGACAATAGTTGGGAGGTGGAAAGAGAGACTGAGGAACTTACCCGAGATCGGTCCATGGATGGGTTGAATACCAAGTTGAAATTGCCACCCACAACCAAGTTTTGTCCGCCCCACTGTAGGAGATTCGACAGGAGAGCTGCAAAGAAAAAGTCAGGGGAGACATTGGGAGCATATATATTAAGGAGGGTATACATGGTACCATCGATTAATGCTTCAAGTAAAATGAATCTACCCTCAGGGTCAATGTGTTTCCTAGTGATCGAGTGCTGTAAGCTAGCATGGAAAATTATGGCCACTCCCCGGGATTTGGTATGATATGGGGCCGATATGTATTCTCCTATCCAAGGAGCCCATAAGGAGTTCCGAGGGTCATCTAGCCAGTGCGTTTCTTGAAGAAATGCTATCTGAGGAGCTATACGTTTTAATTGAGAGACTACTTTCTTTCTCTTAACGGGGTGATTAAGCCCTTCTACATTCCAGGAAATTATGCGTATCGGGGTATTGTGAGAAACTCCAGTACTATGAGAGGGTGGGGAGGCCACAGAAGCCATATCAACCCACACCTACGGTTGGGAACAACATGTTAAATATGTGAAAGGTAAAATAGGGCCCCACCCCGTCCCAGTGAGCGGGGAGAGGACAACCTAGGAGGGGCCTTGGTCCCCAGGTCGGGTAGACAAAACAACCAAAAAACATAGAGATATTAACATGAACAGTAAACACTGAAAACAAGTAAGGAGTGAGCTAGAAGCAGTCATGCTTCACATACATGGCACTTCACGGGCGAAACCCACGAGAAAGGATCAAGATAATGATAAGCAGTAAGTTAGTAGGCAATAGTCAAAGTCAAGTATCGGGTAAAGAGAAGTGTAATTTCGCCTCTCCCAGGTCATCGAAGAACAGTGGTTTGCCGTTTTCAAAAATCCGGAGGCGGGTTGGGTAGAGGAGAGAGAACTTGACCTTGGTTTTGAAAAGGTGCTTACAAACAGGAGCAAACTCTCTGCGCTTGGTAGCTACAAGTGCTGAGAAAGGAGGCGTTCTCCGTTGTAGGATAAGGAGTCCGTTTTACGGTAGTGGCCAAGAAGTCTCGTCTTGTCGGCATAGTTCAAGATTCTCATTATGACGGGACGGGGACATCAAGTGGGGTTTCTCCGCTCCAGTCTGAGCCGGTGAGCTCTATCAATCATGAGTGGGACTCCTTTAAGATCCATAGCTAGTTGCTATGGGATGCCAGATGAGAGGAGGTCCATGAGCTCATGACCCTTGACCGATTCCGGGATGCCAATGACCCTCAGATTATTACGAACACCACGATTTTCAAGATCATCTTCTCTGAAAGGTCAGCATTCTCTGAATGGTTAGCTTGTATGGTTCTCTGGGCTGAGGACAAGTCATCTTCCAGCATAGAAATTCGATGTTCCGCTTCGTCCAAGCGTGTGGAATGCTGGTTGAGTTGGGTTAGCGTGGATTCGATGGCTTCCTTAATGCCCGCTAATTTTTCATCAAGCAGGGAGCCCAGAACAGCCACCAGGTCGTTATGCTTAATTTTCAGCTGCTTAATAGGCGGTCTGGATCTACGTGTATGTTGGGACGCAGAGCGTGAAGTTGAGCGGTCGGAGTCGGAGGAGTTAGCACCAGGGGTTCTGTCACAAGATGGCAGCAAAGCCCCCGCAGAAGTCATTGATGTAGGAATCAGGAATTTTTCCATGCAGTCATAAAATAGTAACCACTGCGGAGGTGCGCAGAGAGTAAGAAATGCCAGAGGTGTGTTGGGTGTCACACGCGAAGCGCCAGGCCAGTACGGTGTCACATCACTGCGGATTCAAAGCATGTATCCAGGTCCAGGGCCAGCCCACTCGAAGGGTAAAATGGTATGATCACAGTCCGCTCAGATAGGACATCTTGAGAAGAGCCGAGTGAATGGTGGACAATATGTATGGAAGAGGGCAGCGAGCTGAGGCAGGTATGTATATAGTGTTCCTGTCTTGAAGAGGGGGGGGAGTTCCTCACCGCACCACTAATACCGGGTGATATCAGCAGTGCGGCTCCCGTCTCCCACCGGCCCTGTATCCCAGCGCAGCCTGAAGGTGGCGAGGTGTTATAGCCAGCGGCTGATGTAGTGAGCAGAGGGCGCGGGCTGCAGTCTTTGTTCCCATGGGTATCAGAGGGGGGGGCAGCGGGGTGTGTGGGTGGAAGAGCCCGGTGGTGGGCTAGTGGGAAATTACATCTGGGAGCCGCACAGGGGAGGACACCTTACCAGTAATGCTGCTGGCTATGCAGTGTTGGTGTCCTCTCCCCTGTGTTCTGCTCCGTTCCACTCAGCCGAAGCAGCAGGGGTGAAAGAGCCGCCGGGTCCCACCGCCGTAACTAGGAGGCCGACCGCAGCAACGCCAGCTGGGGCCTCCCGCAGGAGCTGCAGTCGCCGGTCAGAGGGAGACGATCCCCGCAGGTAATAGGGACGGGGGCCGCTAGGAGATGAGAAGCAGGACCGCGCACCGTGAAATGGCGCGGCTGGAGGTCCAGCGGGTGGGCTGAAAAATCGAGGCCCCGGCTTTGGAGCTTAGTGTAGGCCGTAGTCCGCGGGAGTTTTTCTGATGCTCCCCGACTCCGCGGCTTCAGGCTTGCAGCAGTAGAAGGGGCAGGAGGGAATATAGAAGGGAGGGCAGGGGTAAGTGAACAAGTTTGGTAGGTTAGGAGTGAGATAAGGTGATAATAAAGCAGGAGCTGCAGAGAGCTGCGACTGCTCTCCTCCGATGTTAAGCCACGCCCCCACCACCTTTCTTTTCATTATGGACTATATTTTTGGGGGGCATTGGTGATGGTCTTATTTGCAGAGACAAACATTGTTATTGGTTATTGCTCTAATCTGGGCTGTGTTAACAGCAGTGTAGGCCTCTTGGCAAATCAATGCATTGGGGCCGCTATGCATCCTCCAGTGGGGGGATGATGATTCTATCTTCCGCTCAGTATACAGGAACAATAATTTCTGCTAATTACTCCTTTGCTGCAAGGGGGGAGGGGGGAAGGGGGGTTAGTAAGATGAAGTATGAGATAGAACACTAAATTGTAGAAGTGGGCATTGGGCTTATAATGGGGCCCAAGTACATGATTTACAGGGTGGTAGGGGGTTTCTAATATGTGGGGGAGGAATGGATAGTGACATGGACTTAATATTCATCTTTTTCCGGAGGGAGGTCAGTTTGCTTAACCATGGATATCTGTGGTACCTACAGGTGGAATTATTGGCATTTAATGGGATAAAAAAACTAGAGACTGCCACCTTTCAGGGTGTACCAGGGTTTTGGGGATCGAGTTTCAGGAGATATCCATGAGCAAATATATAAAACTGCATCCCAGGAGTGTGGAGCTGGAGCATCAACCAGCTGTTGGAAGGCTGATATCTCCAGTTCTAGGCATGATAGAGACAAGTTGCCAGTGTCTTCCGAAAATTGAAGATTATCAGCTTTTGGGAGGTACCCTCAGAAAAATTGTAAGACAGAACCGGTGACATCTGGCCAACAAAGCAATTAATAGGCTTTCAAGTCAATATCTCCATTACCCAGGGCCAATTTTCAAAAATCTTATACCCCTAGAAAGAGGGGATCCTTAGCTATGAGTCCAGGGCCCTTAGACTCCTGGGGCCCTTGGGCAACTGCCCATTAAGCCCAATGTATATATTACTAATTTGTAATACATTTTTAAACAGAAATAACTTCCTTGTGCTTGTGCAGCTTCTCTGTTGCTTAGTTTAGCCAGCCAGCCTTGGCCAATATTGGCGGACAATATTGTGAGCTTTGAGGGGGTCAAAATTGACAGGGAATGTGTGGAAATTAATGTTATTGAGGCTAATAATACTGTAGGTTCAATAACAGGCCAAAATAATAAAACACTGAGGGAAGTTTTGGCAAAAATTAAAACATAGGGTTCTGCATAAATCTCTTATGTACATTGACATTTTTTTGTGGCAGTGCAACTAACACAATATGTGAGATTAGATTCTCTCCTTGGTCACACTCCATGAGTCAGGACCCTAGAGATTCTGGCTAGTGATCCCAGCAATGTCACTGCTGTTTAATAAATTGATGTCCAAACATACTGAGAACCGAACCAAAACCAGGGCCTTATTTCCTCTTCTGTCAAAGCCCTCTTCTCGACACATTTCACTCACAGCTCTCTCCTACTCAGCAACCATCTTTACCCGCTTTTTCTCCTGCTGTTAAAGGCTTATCTCTATCTATGGCCGACAGCCCCAAGTAGTATGGTGATTACTCTATCGCTACGTACATCAAAGCTGTATTATGTTTTGAGAATTGTGGTGCTCTTTGTTACCTGTACTCTATTTTTATTATTTATTTACTGTAATACTAAGTTTTGTCTCCCTGTATTGTCCTTTGTACGGCACTGCGAAACACTTGTGGTGCCTTATAAATAAAATTTAATAATAATAATAATAATAATAACAACCAGACCAGGGGCGTGTCTAGAGAGGAGTGGACCCGTGTGCAGTCTCCGGGTATGGGCCTCCTCCTCTCGCGTCCCGTAGTCGGCAGCAGCGCTATTAGCTCTCTGTCTGAGCACTAGAAACTCTGGTACAGTGCCAGATTCTACAGCGCATGCGCAAGTCTCTGAAAAAATGGCGCGTCAGACATTTTTCCGGAGACCTGCACATGCGCTGTAGACTCTGGCACTGTGCCAGAATCTCCAGTGCTCAGACAGAGAGCTAACAGCGCTGCTGCGGCTGCCGGCTATGGGAGAGGAGGGGACCTCCACCCGGACACCAGAAAGGTAAGTATATAGAAGAAATGGGTGCAGTGTGTGCGGTGTGGGCCCCCTCTGGACCTAGGGGCCTGTGTGCACTGAACACACTGCACCCATTATAGATATGCCACTGAACCAGACCCAACGCACAGAAGCCTTTACCATAGATACATGCACACATGCAACAAAGAAGTTAACAAATTCTGTGAAATTGCAATAAAGCATGTAATTGACAGTTTGTGGAAAGAAACTAAAGGGAATACAAATCTGATTCCATTTGACTGCATGGATCTGAGACAAGTGCAAAATGCTAGGGGCAGGTATCCCCCCAGGCACCACTAGTGCATGTACCTAGCAACATTACTGGTACTGTGCAGAGATTGTAGTTGGTGAGAAAAAATGTGCTGCTAAAATGCAGTAAGGAAGAGAAGCACCAAAACAAAATAGTACACGCAATACTCTTTTCCTTCTAAATTACACATCTTTTTCTCTTCTAAATCATGATCAAATTTACACCATGTTTTTACTTAATCTCGTCAATCTATGTAATTATAGCATGACTTTAGTCAGTGCTACCAACATTGAATGCAGGATAATTTCCTGCCAGTGCAAGTTTTATATATTATGTCTTATATATTTCTAGACAAATCACATTAAACATGGTAATATATGAAAGCAGTGGAGATGAAACAGGTGTTCTGTCTTCATTTTGCTGATCTAGAAATGTGCTAAATAAGATAAATAATTTACCATAGACTGATAAATACGCTGGTGCTCCTATTTTACAACCTGTTCATAAATCAGTTTTGACAAAGTTAAATAATTATTTCAGAAGTGTTCTGTAACTAGTCTTAGGGGCAACAAACAGGCCAGTCATTCATAAATCCAAAGCATATGCTCATTATCCTTAACTAAATGTAATTACTGTGAATTATGCAAATGAGACTTTAAAAGAGATGCGCTAAAGCCCTGTCTTGTGTACATCCTCCAGAGAACTGGAGTTGGACCACGGTGATTATGAAAAGTTTCATTTTTCATCTGGTTCTAATTTTAGTTGAAATATCTTAGTTCACTATGTTATAATAAATCTGCAATAATCCATTCACCAGAAAACCTCCATTTAGTTTACAGTTGCAACATTAGTCTTCAGCCAGCTCCCATTCAAAAATGAGAAACTGTTTAATATGATTTAAGAAACAGAAAAACCCATTGTCATTCTGATCGCAGCATAGTCTAGCCACTTTCTCTTGCTGCTCTGATGCTAGAGCACAGCTGTGAGTTGATCCATTAGTGTTATCATACTAAAATGAAATGAGAGAGAAAATACTAAAGGCAATTAAAATGATCAAACTCTCAGAAATGCATTATAGGTTAAAATGGAAAGGTCACTGTGGAAATATTGTAAATAAAAAAAAAGGCATTTAATTTTGTGATTTTAGAATATTGCTTTGTAAGGAGATGAAGATAATGTACATTGATAAGAGCAAATCTCTAAGGGTCATTTACAAAATACAAAAAGTGCAGTTCCACACTGTTAGATTAGGAAAGCATTACTATGTAGTCTTCAACATGGCTCCCTCAGAGATTATGCTTTATTCCATTGCCAATATAGCACTGTGCATGCGGTGCCATCTTATTACTGTGTATGAGTGACATAGTGGGAGACGGATGTCCCCCCATAGCTCCAAGAGACCTGTGGTCAGTTATCCTGCAATACAGTTGTTCTAGTACCCTGCAATGCTACCTGCATCCAACAGACACTGGTTGTAAGCTATTGCAACCCTGTTTCACTTCATGCCCACAACCAGTGTAACAGTGAGTATGACTGTACCATCACTTATTATATAAACCATATCACCTGGATAAGCCACTGAACTTGTGATTGGGTCATATACAATTACATATTGGGTCATATACAATTTTGCTGGTGTGTGCAGCCTAATTCAGATCTGATCATAGATGTGCTAAATGTAACACATCTACGATCAGTTTCTCAGACATGCGGGGGGACGCCGAGCACAGGGTTAGTCCACCCTGCATGTCTGAATCTGCCCTCTCGCAAGGGTGCAAAAACATTGCACAGTGGTGATGCTTTTGCACCCACTGAGTAGCTCCCTGCCAGGGCAGCTCCAGTGCACTGGCAGGCCGCTACTCACTGCATCCCTGGTCGCAGCAGCTGTTTGTGACATAATGCAGCTGCCGTGGCCCGCCCCCGCAATGGTTCGGACACGCCTGCATTGTCTGGACTGCGGCCCGCCAACAGTGTTATAACTGTTGGAGAATAGTGCACTCAGTACCTTGTCTCCTGTGTATACATTACACTGGGTGTGCTTCCTCTTGTGTTCACCCTCTAGTGCTGGAGCATCAGGGAGGTGGAGACTGATGACATAGTTCCTCCTGGAGTGGGGAGAATGAGACAGTTCCTCCTGCAGTGGAGTGAGAGAGACACAGTTCCTCCTGCAGTGTAGAGAAAGAGAGACGGTTCCTACTGTAGCGGAATGGAGAGCAGTGGGTGGTGTGTGTTCCTTCCAACAGGAGTCAGTCTGCATGGTTGTGCAGCCTTCTATCCCATACTGTCAGAGTCACTACCTTACCACAGCCGTATGATGTATAGCGATAAGTACCGTGCTTTCACTGTACCAGCCTATTATATATATGCAGGGCCGTTTCTAGCCAATTTGGCTCCCTGTGCGAGATTTAAAAATGCGCCCCCCCCCATTCACATAAGAAAAAATGCCCCCCCCACATAAATATAAAGAGGAAAAGTATGCGCGCGCGCTCACGGCAATGGGGCGTGACCTCGTTAAAATGGGTGTGGCTTTGTTAAGATGGGCGTGGCCTCATCTGATCTCATCATCACGGCCACCACAGGATTAAAAAAAAAAAGTCCTCATTTTACACATTACAGCAGGCAATGTCCCCATTTTACACAGCACGGTAGGCAAGTGTCCCCATTTTACACATTGCGGCAGGCACGTGCCCCCATTTTACACAGTACAACAGGCAAGTGTCCCCATTTTACACATTGCGGCAGGCACGTGCCCCCATTCTACACAGTACGGCAGGCAAGTGTCCCCATTTTACACATTGCGGCAGGAAAGTGTCTCCATTTTACACATTGCGGCAGGAAAGTGTCCCCATTTTACACATTGCGGCAGGCACGTGCCCCCATTCTACACAGCATGGCAGGCAAGTGACCCCATTTTACACATTGCGGCAGGAAAGTGTCCCCATTTTACACATTGCGGCAGGAAAGTGTCCCCATTTTACACATTGCGGCAGGCACGTGCCCCCATTCTACACAGCATGGCAGGCAAGTGACCCCATTTTACACATTGCGGCAGGAAAGTGTCCCCATTTTACACATTGCGGCAGGAAAGTGTCCCCATTTTACACATTGCGGCAGGCACGTGCCCCCATTTTACACAGCATGGCAGGCAAGTGACCCTATTTTACACATTGCGGCAGACAAGTGTCCCCATTTTACACATTACGGCAGGCAAGTGTCCCCATTTTACACATTATGGCAGGCAAGTGTCCCCATTTTACACATTGTGGCAGGCACGTGCCCCCATTTTACATAGTACAACAGGCAAGTGTCCCCATTTTACACATTCCGGCAGGCAATTGTCCCCATTTTACACATTCCGGCAGACAAGAGTCCCCATTTTACATATTACGGCAGGCAAGTGTCCCCATTTACACATTCCGGCAGACAGGTGTCCCCATTTTACACATTCCGGCAGGCAAGCATCCCCATTTTACACATTCCGGCAGACAAGTGTCCCTATTTTACACATTCCGGCAGGTGGTGGGTGGGGGGGGGGGAGAGAGAGAGAGAGAGGGAGAGGGGCTGACTTACATTTGAAGCGGTTCTTCCCGCTCTTCAGCCGCCTCTCCCTCGTCTGCGCAGTGCTGGCTGGCATGGCTCCCCCTTCTCCCTCCTCCCGAGTGCCCAGCTCGGGGGGCGGGGTTTCGCGGAATGACGCGATTGCGTTGTGACGTCACATCGCAAACGCATCATTCCGCGAACCCCCCCTCCCCAGCTGGGCACTCGGGAGGAGAGGGAAGGGGGGTTTGAAAGTGCTCAGGAAGTGCCGCGGCGGGCGCCCCGTGCGGTTGCATGGCTCGCCCGCCGCAAGAAACGGCACTGTATTTATGAGTGAGTTACTGCTGCTGCAGAACATCTTCGTATTAACAAATGTTGTCTTTGTTTGGTAATAAACCAGAATTCTGGTTAACTATCAATTGTGTGGATTAACATCACTATCAAACACCGCGTGTTTGAGTGTTAGCCCAACAGATTAATTTAAAGAAACACTTTATTAAAACGCTGAGAAGATGCATAGCACAGGGTACAGCATGATCACATTAGACCCAGGAGCAGGTCCTAACCCAGATGATGTAGACATAGCCATTGGCACAATAGGCTTAGATGTGGAGCAGCATGTTTATTCTATAATCAGTGGGAAAGTCTCAGCTAAGGGCATGTGGACAGCCCTAAAAAAAGCCATATGAGGACAGAGGTCTGATGAGAAGGATACGTTTGAGACGCATGCTATATGGGACAAAATTGAATGCCTGCAAGGACATGAACAATTACATTGATAAGATAGTGCCAATAGCTCAGCAGTTGACATCTGTGGGGGCACAGGTAGATGAGGAGGAATTGGAAATGGCGATGTTACAAAATCTGATGCCAGAATTTGATTTTTTGGTGGTTGCTTTGGAGTCTAATGATACCAAGCTGACAACAGAAATTGTAAGGGCCAAGCTACTACAGTTCCAAGAACATATTCCTGTCAAGACCATAGCTATCAGTGTCCTAAAGAAAAAGGGTTACATAGTCCAGTTTGCAAAAGGCAAGTGTATGGTGCAAAATAAAAAAGGGACTGTAATTTCTTCAGGAACCCGGTGCAACCAACTATACGTCCTGGACATTGAGGAGGGTTCTGCAATGATGGCTACTGATTAAGCCATGTTGCGAAACGATCGTTAGGCAGTACACGTTCCATACATTTCTGTTATTTTAACCAACTGACCACTGTTGTAAAGATATGTCTATTATGTATTGAATGTGTAATGCTATGCTAATTTATATGAGTGTTGTATAACTGACAACCATAACTGCAGCTTCACGTTGGAGACGGCACCTCAACATAAGACACAAAACAACAGGTGTGCAGTCCCGGAATACGGTTGCAGCGGCTAGCGCGATAGCACTGAGACGTGCTCCATTGTGACTGTAGCCAGACATTATAGCCAGAGATGGCTTAGAGAGGACGCTGCCATTTAGCATTGTGCAGCTCACATATCTAGAAGCCGTGATCAGTGTGTCAGCGCTGAGACGTGCTCTATGGGGGATACTGACGGGTGCAATTTAAGGGTCACAATACCCCATTATATTACTGGTGAGGAATAATCCCCTATAAAATTTAATAATGTATAGATATAGCAGGCAGAAGTGTTTTGGTTCATTAACATGCTAGTTAGTTAATCATCAAACAGCTGTATTACTGGGAAAAGGAACCCTGCACCCTGCCGCTCTCATTGATGGGACTATTTCTGCTATAATGGATATGGTGCATGAGACTACCTGAAAGCACATGATATATAGGAGATAGAAATCTCATCATATAATATTGTAACAACTGTAATTTGGGTATTGTCACCAAAAACATTGGGACAACACTATTTGCATAGAGACCAGCTACGTCAAATGACCCCTTTATTGTGAACGGTTAATAAATAATATTGCAACTTAACACAAACTGACACAAATAATATATCGCATTCTCTGATAATGTTTATGGGTAGTGACCAGCAGGGGCAGATCCAGAAGAAAATGAAAGGGAGAGCACCATGATAGGGAAACGGTAATAGTTACATTTACATGCACCTAAGGCACGCGTGCTCCCAGATAAGGGGTGTGGTATCACAGGGGGCATGGCCTCACAGAATATGCCATCGGGTAATGATAGGCAGTAGGAGCGCATCCTGGTTTATTGCCAATGTTTCACCCTGATGAAAAGGTCGATTGGGCCTTGAAATGTTGGTCACCTGTTCCATTAGTTATGGGAGCCTGGAAGGCATCCCAGCACAATATAATTATTATAGTTTTTATTTGGTGGTGGCAGGTGCAGCATACCTTGTTTTGGGCACTGCACTGAGACTCAGACTGCAGGACATGAACTGCCCATCTTTGATTAGCAGAAGCAGCCAGCTGGATCTCCAACAAGCAGCTTAAGACATCTGCAGGACAGCTCTGTCACAATCACACGGGCAGCCTTCTCAAAGCTGAGCTGAGTTTGACTGGGCATGGTGGTAAAGGAAGTGGAGGAGGAAGCACTGGGATTATTGTGCGGTGCCGTGAGGGCTAATGAAGCCTTCTGCACCGTCATAAGTAACAGTCTTACTCCATGCTGGAATTTGAACCCCGCGCCTGGGCTGGACTCTGGCTGGCTGGCAGTGGGGGAGGTAGGTTGCGGTGTGAGCATGGGGAGGCTGGAGCTGCAGCTGCAGCATCCCCATTGGTTACCACATGGACTTGCTGTTAGAGCAGCGGTGGGTCCTAGTACCTGCCAGCTCTTTTATCAAACCTGATTGATGGAAATAGCAGTAGTGCTGCTGCTGTTATCCTTTTGAAAAAAAAAAGAAATGACAGGGGAGGCATGGGCCCGAGTGCCCCCCCCCCCCTGGATCCGCCTATGGTGACCAGACATCAAGACATTTAGTAACACTGTAATAGATATTGACAGCAGCATAAATTAGGGCTACCATATTACCATTCAGTGTAATTATTGTACACTATACTATTTAACTATATGTGAACCTTGAATAACAGGGATGTATGTCAGAGTAATGTTTGGAGCATCTAATTAGTTATATTTGTCACTCATAAAAATTAGGTCTCTTACCTAGTTAAATTATTATATGTGCATGATCGAGCAGTGATGCGCACACTGGCAGCACTAAGAGAATATAACTATACGTATGTGGGGTGTGAGATCTGGTCAATGATATTTAGTTAAAATTAGCCATAGCATATGCAATAGCTAAAACTAAATCTTATTGATACAAATGTAACTGACCAAATAATGCAAGGAGCTTTGTGTAGCAAATAATCTGTTACATTACTTGAAACACTTGGAATACAGTGATAACAGTTACAACAGTGGTTCAGCATTTTATTTCACGTTTAATTTGTTCACATTCTCTTCACTTGCACCATATTTCACAAACCCTTTTTTAAATAAAATTAATAAAAGCTATATTTTACAATAAGTGGTCATCTATCAAATTGATATTTGACTATAAGTAATTATCTGCATGCAATAGTCCGTGTGTGCCCGTAATAGGGAATACTTCCTCTCTTTGGTCTATGACATGTTTAAACTTTATTCCTGGAGCACCTCCCGAAAAATAAATATCAGAAGGTAATAAGTAATGGGAAAGGACTTATGCATGATATCAAGGAGCATATATTAAGATTACAGGTATCTGTGCAACCTTTTCTACTTTCACCATGATGGCTACTGATGCAAACCTATCAATGGAGCTGTGGCAAAAAGTTTGGGTTATCTAGGATATGACAACATCCAGAAACTGCTAGATGGAATGGTAACAGGGATCACCATGAGTAATGATGAAAGAGCTACAGTATGTGTGAGAGCTGTATAAAAGGAAAGCAAACTCGCAACCCATTTCCAAAGTCAGTTAGTAGAGCAGAGACACCACTAGCTCTAGTGCATACCGACGTATGTGGTCCAATGGAGGTGGAATCAATCAGTTGCTACAGATATTTCATGACTCTGATTGATGACGCCACAAAAATGATATATGTATATTTTATTAAAGAAAAGAGTAACGTTGTCAACAATATTGTGGAACACAAAAACCTGGTGGAGACTCAGAGAGGTCTGAAATTAAAGGTCTTGAGATCCTACAATGGTGGAGAGTTTGACAACAAGTTGTTAGCCTTATTCCTTTAAAAATATGGCATAAAGCATCAACTAACAACTGCCTACACACCAAAACAAAATGACATGAGTGAACGGGCAAACAGCACAGTTGTTGAGAGAGCACGGACTATGTTAAGTGATGTGGTCCTTTAAAAAAGATTTTGGGCAGTAGCAGTATCTACTGCAGTATACCTAAAAAAATTGTGCAAAAGGTAAAATGCCTCTGGAGGCGTGGTCCAATAAAAAGCCAAGTGTCAGTCATCTTTGTTTCTTCAATAGCAAAGCTTTTGCACATATACCTAAGGAGAAAAGGAGAAAGTTAGATCCAAAATCCATAGAATGTATTATGCTCGGATACTGTGAAGAAAGCAAAGGATACAGACTTTGGGATATTACAAAAAAAAAGTCTTCTTAAATCCAGAGATGTGGTGTTTCATGAAATAGCGCCACTAACTGGGGCAGTGGAGCAAGAAGAATAACAACATGTATCATTGTATGTACAGGCAGCAGAAAGCGTGTCTGAAACTGAGAATGTCAATGTAGACAACAAATCAGGAAACAGGAGTTCCATGAGGAGCAACAAAGGTGTTCCAGCCAAGAAATACAGTGAGGAATATGCAAACATAGCTTACTGTGAACTCCAAAACATACAGGAAGCAAAGTCAAGCAGTGATTGAACAGAGTGGAAGTCAGCAATTGATACAGGGCAGTCAGCTATGGATGATAACAGTACATGGACTGTAGTTGATAGGCCAGTCAACAGTAAAATGACCAAGAACAAGTGGGCCTTTTGCAAGAAGTTAAATGCAAATGGGACAATTTCTCATTACAAAGCCTGCCTTGTTGCCAAGGGATATACCCAAAGGTCCGTAATCGATTACATAGATGATTTACCACTGTCAGGCCAAGAGAAACACATCACTGACGTAAAACACCAGCTAAAGCAAAGGTTCAAGTTAAAGGATCTAGGCTCTGCAAATCATTTGTTAGCATGAGGATTGTACAAAATCTAAAAGAAGGGACTGTTACAATTGATCAACAAACATATATTGAGGCAATACTTTCCAAGTATGGAATGTCTGATGCAAATCCAGTAGGCACTTCCATTGACAAAGATGTAAAAATGGTATTGCTTACTGGTTTTGCATCAGACATTCCATACTTTCCAAGTATGGAATGTCTGATGCAAATCCAGTAAGCACTCCCATTGACAAACGTGTAAAAATGGTAAAGCCCATGTCACCAAGCAGCCAGAGATAGAGGAAATGAAAGAGATTCCTTATCAATAATGCCATTGGTAGCTCAATGTATGCAAGTATTGGGACTCATCCTGACATCACACATGCAGTAAAGTCGGGCAAGTCAGTTTGCAATCAATCCTGGGAGGCAACACTGGGTTGCATTTAAAAGAATTTTAAGATACCTTAAAGGTACAAGTGCACTAAAGTTGGGATTTACAAAGTCTAAAGATTCCAGGTTAAAAGTTCTCTGTGATGCTGACTTGGGGTCAGATGAGGACTACCATCATTCATACATAGGGTATCTGTTTGCATTGGCTGGCACATCCATTGGCTGGGCAAGCAGGAAGCAAACCACAGTTGCCCTTTCTACTACAGAAGCGGAGTATATGGCACTTACAAAAACATCAAAGGAAGCACTATGGATAAAGGAGACTTTGTGTGAATTAGGTCTTCTTTGTCACAGTGAGACGATTAAATATTCCGTGTGATAACAAAGGAGCAATAGATTTGTCTTCTAGCACAAAGCATTATGGACGGTCTAAGCATATTGCCATAAGACATCACTTCATTTGTGAATTAGTGGAGAATAAGTCCATTAATGTGGAATATGTGTTAAGTGAGGATAATGTTGCTAACATGTTAACAAAGGAACTGTCATCACACCTGCTAAATGTGTTCTTAAAAGAATGTGGACTAGAATATATTTGATGTTGATTTGTTCTTACTGTTTTTTTGCTTCATATCCATGTTTTTTCGGTTGCAGGTATGACCTTATTGAAAAGTTTTGATAAAATGTTCTTGTATGACCGGAGATAGTCCTGAGCGAGGGGGGGTGTTGGAGTATAGTGCACTCAGTACCTTGTCTCCTGTGTATACATTACACTGGGTGTGCATCCTCTAGTGTTTACCTTCTAGTGCTGGAGCATTAGGGAGGCAGAGACTGATGATACAGTTCCTCCTGCAGTAAAGAGAGTGAGACAGTTCCTCCTGCAGTGGAGAGAGACAAGGTTCCTCCTGCAGTGGAGAGAGAGAGTTCCTCTGTAGCATGTGTCGCACTGCCTGAGCGGGACAGAGAGCAGTGGGCAGTGTGTGTTCCTTACAACGGGAGTCAGTCTGCACGGATGCAGCCTTCCATCCCATAATGTCAGAGTCACTACCTTACCACAGCCATATGATGTATAGTGATAAGCACCACGCTTTCACTGTACCAGCCTGTTATATATATATGAGTTACTGCTGCTGCAGATCATCTTCCACATTAACAAGTGTTGTCTTCTTATGTTAATAAACCAGCGTTCTGGTTAACTAGCAATTGTGTGGATTAACATCACTATCAAACACTGCAACACTCTGCCAACACTGCCATTGGCACAACCCCGCCTGCCCCGCGTCTGCCTCTGCCTTTCAATCAGAGGAGATCGCAGCCCTGAGATGCTGATAGCATCTCACTGGACTCCTGGGGTGTGGATGCGCAATGCAGCCACTGCACGTGCGCACTCCAGTAAGGGCTTCAGACTGCGATCGCTGCCGCTGCAGTGATCTGGTCTGAATTAGGCCCATTACTCTGCCAAACCACTAAATGTACACACATTTCCAACACACACTACATATTCATGTGCAGAAGGTGCAAGACCACCTCTTTGTCTTTGGAGCTGCTACTAAAAATTAGGAACACAGATGTAGCCATGCTCATCTTACTCCGATGCGACATGTTGCAACAGAGCATGCATGCTAGCAGTGGCGTCACAAGGCGGGTGTGACGCCTGGAGGAGGGTGACACCAAATGTCAGCTCCTCCGCACTGACAGGAACCAGGTGCTGCAGTGAGAAAGTCTCCTACAGCACCCGGCTCCTGTCACAGAAGAGGAGCCGACAGCGGACGGAGACTGGCTCTGGGGGAAGCCCAGCATCCCCGGAGATGCTGGGCACGCCCCCAGAGTGACGATTCCGGGATCCCCGCAAAGCCACACCCCTAAGTACAAGGCCACGCCCCTTTTTCGCCACGATCGCGGCAGGAGATCAGGGGCACGCACCGGGTATCACCACACCCGGTGACGCCTCTGCGTGCCAGGCTGTGACTATTCACAGCCAGCGATCGCTATATTCATTCTTTAGGAATTAATGGAGCGATCACTGGCTGTGAATGGAGCGATCGCTGGCTATGAATAGTGTCAGCCTCGCAAGCCATGTAACAATCCATGTAGGAACATGCTGCATTGCAACAAAGATGAGCATGGATACTGTACATCTGTACTATCAGATATGCAAATACAACAGAAACATTCTGCAGTCTTGTCCTTTGATGTTGAGGTTTTATCATAAGGACCTCTGTTTTATCAGGGTTAGGGTAGTTGGGTGCAGGCAACTGGCACTTTTCCACTCCTGGAGCTAAGCTAGACAGACCTTTAGGGATATTATTGAGTTCTCAGTACCTGGAGCAAAGAATAAGTACAGTTGTGTATCCTCTGTATAGCAGTGCTAAACCAGGCTATGGTGCCTTATTATTTCACTCAGTGGTAGATATATACTGCAAAAAGCATGGGAATAGTATAGAGCCTTGTGTGACATCACATGGCAAAGGCACTGGTAACAATGAGTTAACTGCAGATAAAACTCTCTATAACCTGTTGGTGAGAAATGTGTTGAATTACCTAAGGACTGTGCCATCCAGTCCACGGAAATATTTCAGAATCCCATTGCCCATGGTATAAAATGCTGCAGAGAGATCCAGAAGGATTAACATTGAATAATCACCTATGCTTCTCTATGCCATCAGAAGATCATTTAACATACACACCAGGGTTGTTTCAGTGCTATATCTTCTCCTGAATCCTGATTGGAATGGATCATAAATATTGTGGGTTGTTATGTGGGTTTCCAGTTGTTTTGCAACCACTTTTTCAATAACCTTTCCTACAAAATGAAGGTTTGATACAGGTTTGTAGTTGTTCATGCAGTCAGAATGTGAATTAGGGTTTTTAAGAAGAGGTCTAACAATTGCTTTCTTTAGGGTTTCAGAAAAAATGACTGTCTGCAAAGAGCATTGAACTATTATTGCATACAGGGCCAATTACTCAATGTCCAAGCAACTTATTAGAAGCTTGGTCGAGATAGGGTGCAGACCATAGGTAGTGGGATGAAACATTCTGGAAATTTTAGCAATGTTTTTTACATCCATTGGGTTAAAGCTCGTCCATAAAGACGGATGGCACTATCAGGATTGATCATTTGACACTCTTTTGATGGCACTGTGGAGATACCAGCCCAGATGGCAGATACTTTATCTGCAAAGAAGTTTTTAAACATTGCTTAGGAGAGGGTTTTATCAGGCTGCAGGCATGCTAGTATGCAAAGCATCTCCACTGTAAGAAAAAGCTGAGCTGGCCTATTGTTTGGTGCCATTATCTCAATTGAAAGGAACTCTGATTTCTTACTGATGACTGTGGATTGATAGTCTTCATAATGCTTTATTAGTTTTATCTTATCCTCTACCAGTCTTCCTCCATCATCTTTCAAGTCTTTTCTTGAGCTCATTAACACTACTGTCAATCCAGGGAGCTTGACGGTGCTGTTAGCAAAGTCATATATGCACAGGGGTGATAGCATCAATTGCAGCCATCACATCCCTATTATAGTAACAGGTTACGGAACCACTAAATATTGCAGAGAGATCCAGGAGTCATACTCCCCCCCCCACCCTCCCTCTGGTCAACTCCATGGGCAAAGATCTAGTTTCAGGTGTTGCAACTGAGAACCAAATTGAGTTGTAGGCTGACAACATGACTGGGTTTATTTTTGTCAGAGACTTCTAAACCAATCTGAAAGACAAAATAAAGAATGTGACCACTTGTATGTGTGACAGAAGGATTGACTTGTGTGAAGCCAAGACCATTCATTGTGCACAGGAGGTCTTGGCCAAGGCATAAGAGCTCATCGTCGACCTAGGCATTGAAATTCGTTGATGTTCCAGAACTAGACCAGCAACAGTGTCTGCAATTTCTTGTAGAATTTACCACCCCCCATCTCCAGGGGGGTGGTAAATGATAAGTACTCTGAAACCTCATCCTCACAAATTCCAGGCAGCAATGCACTCAAGAGACCAAGTAGTTTCCACAGGGTGGATCCTAATTTTAAGAGTTTTTTTTTAAAGCAGATGGCCACCCCTCCTCCCATGCATTTCAGTCTTAGATTGGGGATGACAGAGTAGTTTGTTGGGGTGGCAGTTTCCAAAAAAGGTGCTGCATCTTGATGGACTTGCAACATTTTTTTCTGTCAATCAATCAATCAATCAATCAATCAACAACTATATACTTGAGCCATAGATTCTAAAGGGCTCTACTAAGCTGCTATATTTTTAGAAATAAATTGAAATTGACAGTGGACGGTAGAGAGGTGGTCCTCCTAATGGTCTTAGTCCATACTTGGAGAAATTGTAGACATCACTTAATCCATTCCACCAGGGTGGGGAGCAGAAGTATTGTTCTGCAGCATGACTGGGTGCACAGAAGAAAAGTGGGCAGCAGATTTCTAGCATGGCAGCACGAATGAGTAAAGGGAGTATAGTCTGGACCCCATACTCCCTGCAATAATAGTAGTTACACCATTGATCAAAATAATGTAACATGACATCTACTTTCTTATTTTTCTTATCAGGTAGTCATATAACAGAATGACAGTGAAATGTCCTCTGTAATTCATTCCCCATTGGATGCCTTGGCAGAAGCATGGGGACCTGGCCAAATCTGGCAATACACTGCAGGTCAATTCATATCATCAAGACCTTGCCAAAAACATACTATCACTGCTTCATTATTCCATTAGCATTCAGTTGCATATGTTCTGAATTAGATTGAAATATAAAGCAGAGGGTACCCACATTAGCAGATAAATAAATCAAGGGCCTTTTCTGAAAACAAAGAGATTATACAATATACAGTATACTACTTTGGCTTTTTTTCACTCTTAGAGGTATATTTACTAAGAATCGTGTTTGCCCCATGTTAGCCCAAGTTTAAATATGGTGATGAATGATCAGACATGGGTGTGTTTTTCAAAATCAAATATTTACAATGGTTCTGTGTTTTTGAGGATCGTGTTTTTCAAAGGTATATGCATTTGTGTTTGTTAGCCATGTTTCAGTTGAGAATGACCAAACACTGCCAAAATTGCAGATTTTTTGTTTGATCCATGTTTTCCAATTGTGCCCTTATTCTGGTCCAAGCTTGCAAAATATGGGAGAACACAGAAGCTGCTTACGAAAGTAGAAAGTGTCACATGTGTCATGTGTCAGTGACATGTCCAAACCTTTTAAATATACCCCAAACAGTCCAGACCTTGTGGATTTAGTTAAAGAAGTTGAGAGGAAAGTTGGTGTGTCTTTAGCTTATTCTCTGCTACAAGTTCTAAATGCTGTTGCTGGAGTGTACATAGTCTTGTCTGGATGTATAAGGATTCTGGCGCTTGATATGTTGGCAGTCCAGAAAATGAAAGCGGCATTTCGAAGGGCAGGATCCCGACACCAAAGTGGTAAGGAGACTAGCCTAATATCCAACCCCCCTACCTTCCCCCTTCCACCCTGCAGCCTGACCCTCTTTGGTGGTGCCTAACCACCAAAGTCTGAACCTAACCCTCCCTCCCAACCTAAGCCTCACCCTCCCTAGGGTGTCTAACTCTAAGTCCACCTACCCACAGCCCATTCCTAACACTACCCACCCTGCTACCTAACCATAAGTCTCCTCCCAAAGTTTAATCCTTACACCCCCCTGACTGGATCCCATCTTGTCAGTTTGGTTGTGTTGTATCTTATTACTGTGTCTTATTTTTCTGTCCTTGTCATTTTTATTTACAGATGTAGCCATGCTCATCTTTGCTGCAACATGGCTTGCTGCATTGCATGCTAAGCTGCGAGTATTTGCAGTAGGCAATAGTTCCATTAATCCCTAAGGCCCATGTCTCCATGCAGAAGAAGAATGCTGTCTGGGAGAAGCTGGTGGCTGCAGTGAATGTAGAGGGCCCGGTCTGCAGGAATGAGGAGAACTGTAAAAAATGCCTCTCCAACATTAAGTTTAGGGTGAAGAATAAGATATCCAAGGAGGCAAAGATGACCCAGCGGACAAGTGGTGTCACCCCTTACAAGGCTAACTACCTCGAATATGAAAAGCCACTGGAGATTCTAAACCTGGCGGAGGTTATTTAGCGCACTCATGTCTGGGACACAGATGAGCCAAGGTCGTCTGGTAAGTATACATACACTTTAATGTAACTTTTAAACAACTACTGTCCCAATTTTTTTTTCTGATGTTAAAAATGTTTCTTCATATTATGTGTGCTGCCTAGTAAGGTAGTTTAACTTTAGTTGTTAGTACTTAAGCATCATGTGGATATCTTTATCTTTACATTGCAGTGGCGTGCAGGATTTTAGTTCCTTTTTTAAACATGTAAGTGGGTTATTTTTTAAGTTTACTGAGAGATACAATCGTGAGAGATAAAGTACAAACCAAACTGTCATATTTTGGCACACAGGGCCTTATTCAGTTTGTTAGCAAACCAAAAAAAGCACACTAATGGGAAAAACCAAGTTGCACTGCGGATGGGGCAGGTATAATGTGCAGAGAGATTTAGATTTGGGTGGGTTATATTGTTTCTGTGCAGATTAAATACTGGCTGCTTTATTTTTACACCTCAATTTAGATTTAAGTTTGAATACACCCCACCCAAATCTAAATCTCTCTGCACATGTTACATCTACCCCACCTGCAGTGCAACGTGGTTTTGTTTAGTAGTGTGCTTTTTTATTTGCTAGCAAAATTGAATAGGGCCCACATCCTGTAAATTGCAAGGCATAAGCAGATTGGCTAGTACTTTCTCTCCCACTTTTTTTTATCTTTCTCAGCTATGATAAATAGCCACCTAAATATGATAGTTTTTACATTTAGGGGGTTATTCAGAGATGAACGCAGATCGCTGCATACGCAGCCAGATCTGCGTTCATCTCCACACATGTTGGGGGCCACCCAGCACAGGGCAAAGCTGCCTAGTATGTGTGAGGTCGCCCCCTCCCCAATGCGTCCACAATTAGATTGCGGATGCATCAGATCTAAGGTTGGCCCCTGGCAGCCCAGCCAGGGTATACATTATGTACAGTATGTATACTCAACCCTTCTATGAAGGCAGACTTCATTGACTCTAATAGTTTATTGTTAATGGGGGTCATTCCGATTTGATCGCTCGCTAGCTAGTTTTAGCAGCCGTACAAACGCTATGCCGCCGCCCAGTGACAGACTCGGGCATGAAGGGCCCACCGGGGAAATGCAGTGATAGGGGCCCAGGCCCATGTTTATAGGCTTGGCAAACCATTAATGTATGGTCTGGACCCCTTGATAAAACTATATAGTAAATACTGCTAGTGAATACATGATAATATACCATATTAATAACAGCAATGTACTGTAGTGAATACACCATAGTCCTGTGCAGTATAAGGTAACCTATGTATAGTGTATAACTCAAGTGCTCAGTCTAGAACCTGATCCCTAGAGAAGGGGGTGGGGCCCACTGGTGGTTTCCCCTGTACCCCTGTGGGCCAGTCCGACCCTGCCGCCGCCCACTGGGGAGTGTATTTTAACTTAGCAGAAGTGCGAACGCTTCTGCGAACGCTTGTGCAGCCGCGCTCTGCAAAAAAAGTTTGTGCAGTTTCAGAGTAGCTCTGAACCTACTCAGCGCTTGTGATCACTTCAGCCTATTCGTGTCTGGATTTGACATCATACACCCGCCCAGCGAACGCCCAGCCACGCCTGCATTTTTTCAGACACGCCTGCATTTTTGCAAACACTTCCTGAAAACGGTCAGTTGAAATGCCCCCTCTATGTCAATCTTCTTGCGGCCATTAGTGCGAAGAAAAACTTCACGAGAACCTGTGCACAACCACAATGGTCTTTGTACCCGTACGACACGCGTGCACATTGCGGCCCATACGCATGCGCATAAATGCTGCTTTTTCACCTGATTGTTGTGCTGCGAAAATCGTCAGCAAGCGATCAACTCGGAATGACCCCCAATATCCCAACACAACCTCAGCACCACCCTTAGTTTTATCATTCTCTAACCCACACTACATTAGGAGGCTAATTCAGGGCCTAATTCAGACCTGATCGCTAGGCTGCGTTTTCTCACAGCCTGTGTTCTGATCTGAATTGCACATGCGTATGCACTGCAATGCACAGGCGCGTCGGACAGCAGCAACGGGGATCATTGGGCAGCGACGGGATGGTACGAAAAAAGCGATAGCACGGACGAATGCTAGGAGATTGACAGGAAGAGTGCGTTTGTGGGTGGCAACTGAGCGTTTTCTGGGAGTGTTTGGAAAAACGCAGGCATTACCAAGTGTTTGCAGGGAGGGTTCCTGACATCAATTCCGGTCTCAGACAGGCTGATGTGATCGCAGCGGCTGAGTAAGTCCTGGGCTGTGCAGAGACCGCACAAAATATGCGATTGCACACTTGCACAGCTAAAATACACTCCCCCTGTAGGCGGTGACTATCCGATCGCAGGGCTGCAGAAATCCATGCCCAGCGATCAGGTCTGAATTACCCCCTCAGACCTGATCGCTGCTGTGAGTTTTCGAACAGCAGGCGATCAGGTCTGAACTGCACATGCGTATGCACCGCAATGCACAGGCGCAATGGTCCGCAGCGATGGAGAGCGCTGGTCAGCTAAGGGATGGTGCAAAAAATCCGATCGCACCGTCGAACACACAGAGATTGACAGGAAGAGGGCATTTGTGGGCGGCAACTTACCATTTCTAGGTAGTGTCCTGGTGTTTTGTGGGAGGATTCCTGACATCAGCTCTGGCCCCGATCATCGCAGCGGGTGAGCAATTCCTGGGCTGTGCAGAGACTGCAGAAACTGCTGTTTGTGCAGCTCTCCAGCACAAGCATTTACACCCCTTCACACATCTAATTCCCACCGCCTGTAGGCGGCGACTACCTGATCGCAGGGATACAAAAAATGCACCCTCCCGATCAGGCCTAAATTACCCCCAAGATTTAGATTATTTATACATCCTAATTAGTAACAAGGCTGATATATTAGAAGTACACAAAATCTAAATTAACTTATATTTAAAGCTTTCATTATGAATGGTCACAACAATTTTAGCTGTTATTTACTAAATAGTTTAGTTTCCATCTAGCTAAAGTGCATTTACTGCAGTCTGCAAAGAGAAAATTACAACAGTGGCCAATTCTGGATAAACATGACAGTACTTATTTGGATGTTAGACAATGATAAGATAACGAAGGGCATACATTGATTCAAATTTTGTAGTATATTTTTTTCTTCAATTTGTTTAGAAGTAGTAATTTTTCTGTAATAAGAAATGTTTTTATTTATCTTAATTTCTTTGGTATTACTACAGATGTTGGCTCCTTCCTATTAAGCAAGTATTCTGCCATGATGTGGCCTCTATAACTACCAGAAATATTGTTTTCTTTTCTTACAATATCCGTTTATATAAAGGGGGTAATTCCCAGTTGATCGCAGCAGGAAATTTTTTAGCAGTTGGGCAAAACCATGTGCACTGCAGGGGAGGCAGATATAACGTGCAGAGAGAGTTAGATTTGGGTGGGTTATTTTGTTTCTGTGCAGGGTAAATACTGGCTGCTTTATTTTTACACTGCAATTTAGATTGCAGATTGAACACACCACACCCAAATCTAACTCTCTCTGCACATGTTATATCTGCCCCCCCCCCCCCCCCCTGCAGTGCACATGGTTTTGCCCAACTGCTAAATAATTTCCTGCTGCGATCAACTTGGAATTACCCCCATAGTACACAGGAATGCTTGTTTGTTTTATTCTCCTTGACAGGTGTTGTGGAATGATGTGATTGGCTGAAGAGAAGCCTATCCACTTTAAGAAAACACCTAAAAAGCTTTTGCTAGGTAGGAGAAAACAATACAGAAAACCTGTATTACCTAAAATCACTGAAAGCCAGTCACTGGCACCTGTGCAGATGTAGAAATATTTGCACTGTTCCTGACATGAGACAGGGCTAATATTGTATTAGTAGAGAAATCTATTTTTTATTGTAAATGGATACATTTATCTATGTTAAGACTGATTATCCTGTACAAAGAATCATTAATCTTCCTCATAACGCATTACTAGCGGAAATATAGCAGTTGTTATTATTGAAAGAAATTCTTGGATGGTGCTGCATATAGCAGCAGTTTATTTTGGAATGTATTTCTGAAAGCAGCATAAGAGGCAACAGCTACCCTACCAGTTCTGGAAACAATATACCAATGAGCTCATTGAAGCCCGTATGCATCATAGCCAAGATTCTTTTGGATGTGTAATAGAAGATAATCATTGGCACAAAGAGCAAATGTCCTGCCATGATTAACAAAAGCAAAATTGTCAAGAAATCCACAAAGGAACATTGTCCATGCACAGGAACAGTAAAACAATTACCTGGGGCAGATGGTACATGTTTTCTGTGAAACGGTGCCCAATTCATGATATACTGGAGATGTTATAAATATATACATGAACTATAGTAATATTTGCAATATCTGGAACCACTATGACAGTGTGAAAAAGACACACAAATGCTTTATTGCTGTTATCATTAGTGTAACACAATAAAGGTAATTATTCATTACAGTTTAGTCTTGTTAATTATTTTTCTGTCCATTTGTACACTACTTTCGCATTGTACAGTACCATATCCCCCTACTGGCGACATCTTGCAATACATTTTATTTCTTTTCTCGTATTCCTGCTTTCCATGTCCTTCTTAGTCTTCCTAACAAATATGGTGACATTCTGTTCTCCAACAGGTCAGGTCAAAAAGGAACAAGCTAGGGCTGGTAACAATATACAGATGCATCCTATTTTCCAGGAAATCACTGTAACATTGCATTTTGTATGCAGACACAGCTAAAGGTGCACATAAAATATAGACATGCCGCATATCAGTTTAAACATCAGATTCTCCTTGTGCGAGTTATTCACATAACGATGCACATAAAATGCATTTTCAGGGGAAATATGCATGAAAACATGCTTTGCATTGTAAATGTGCTCACAACTAGGCACAACTAAAAGGACTGCTAAACATGCCTGCAGCAGCAATGAGGGAGGACACAGTAAGACATGCAGCATGCCATAATGTCTACCAACCCTAGACTAGTCAGCTTGGGGTAGGAATCCTTTAAAATAATATTGTTCCTTAAAGGATAACTACCTATCCAAGCAAGGCTGCCAGGTTATGATGGCACTTGAAGAACCACAAGTGCTAGCATGTCTGGATATTGAGGGTCTGCTGGCACTGTAGTTCACCTGTAAAAATATATTACAATTACAATAAAAACAATATACACACATCAAAGATTAATATCCTTCAATAAAAACTCCCACAAACCCCTCATTCACCCATTTATTACTCACACAGTGCAAACAGATAGGTCCTCTTTGGGCTATGTAGGTTATTACAGTCACTTGGCAAAAAACAACTAAAACTTGTCCCTATTAGAACCCAGTGATAATGAGAGGACAATATCCATAGGAATGAATGGGGAAAATAGATAAATCTATAAATTGCATGCAAACATACAGTACTAGAAGAGAATGAAAAAAAAAATGTAATAATTAAATGTGTACTTTATCTAATGTTGGTGCAGTTTTATGTAGACAAATAATTAAATAGAAGAAAAACTGTTAAGCACAACTAATACAATATAAAAAAATGTTCACAAGTACTGCTATGAGTGCCACCACACTAACTAACATAAATACATTTTAATCTTTTAAGGACAAATTGATGATGCATATATGCTTAAAAAACAACTAAAGTCCATTTATGTATTGTCCTTATATTATGTAGATATTGTGCATGATTTCTAACTAGAGATGAGCGGGTTCGGTTTAACTCAGATTTACACGGTTCTCAAAACGGCATCTTATTGGCTCACAAATGTCACGTGTTTTGAATAGCGAATAAGAAAAATCCGGATAAAACCGAAATGGTGTTAATTCTGGCATTACATCCAAACTCGCTCATCACTATTTCTAACTTTTTGTATTTGTTTTTGGGTGAACTGTAAATCATTATCATGTTTTGGTTGTAGCAAATCTGGATTTCTTTAAAATTGAAAACAAAAATCACTAAAATCAGTAATTTGAACCTGTTTTTGTTCAAATGGTATTAATAAAATTAGTTTCCAGTCATTTCCAGTATGAAATCAAGAGGGAGGGACTTACAGCCATCCAAAACACCCAAGATTCAGTTTCTAGAACCGAGATTAGAAATTGGTGATATGACCAACCCAAAAGTGACCCAAACCTTTGCTTGGTTCAACTTGAATCCCCTAAAGTGCGGGTGTGTTTGGTTTTCAGCAAAATTAAACCACTTTTCTCCAATTTTTACAATTCCAAATCCATGTTTTAAGAATAGAAAAAAAGAATAGAAAAAAATATATTTTTTTTATAGTGCACTATTTCTGTTTCCAGAATTAAGAGTTCAAATCAGAAAGAGCATTTGGCTATAAAAACAAAACAAAAAACAAAATAAAAAAAACAAACAGCCAAACAATTATTGGTCATATTATTTTAAACACAGAGGGGGTCATTCTAAGTTGATCGCTCGCTAGCAACTTTTTGCAGTGCTGTGACCAGGTTAAATCCCGGTAAAACTGCGCATGCGTATGCACCGCAATGCACAGGCGCATCATACAGGTACAAAGAGGATTGGTGCTGGGCGATGGATTTAACGAATAATCCATTCACACAGCCGATCACAAGGTGATTGACAGAAAGAGGGCATTTGTGGGTGTCAACTAACCATTTTCTGGGAGTGCTTTGAAAAACGCATGCGTGTCCAAACGGGGCGGGTTTCTGACGTCAATTCCGGGCCCAAAAAGACTGAAGTGATCGCAGCGGCTGAGTAAGTCCAGAGCTACTCAGAAACTGCAAAAAACATTTTTGTGCCATCGGCTGCAAAAGCGTTCGCACACTTGCAAAGCTAAAACACACTCCCCCTTAGGCGGCGGCTATCTGATCGCAGCGCTGCAAAAAGTTGCTAGCAAGCGATCAACTCGGAATGACCCCCAGAGTACCTATGTCTGTTTCTCCACTTAATCATCTCCTTCAGTTAGGCATTTATTAAATCTTTGCACAAGTTTTAGAATCCCCAGTGCAACTGTCTCCAGTGCATTGGACCAGATGCTGACTGGAGGTTTCAGTTCATCATCATATCCAAAATGTTTTCTACCCAGGAACTCTTTGTGCTTAGTGAAAATTGAAAATTGCTTGGCTTGGACTATATTGTGAGAGATAGAAAAACTCCCTTCCAAAACTATGACAAGTGATGGTTATATTGGTTGATCTTTGTATGGCACATTTGTTCATCCATTATTAATCATTTCACACCACTATTTGTCACATCACCATATACCTGCTTTGACCGGGGATACATTTCTGATGGTCTCACTTACTTTTCATTCAAGATACAATTACACTCCTATCTTCCCAGTCAGAGGGATTTTGTATTTTAACAATGCACAACATCAACAAAACACCAATAACATCACACCACTTACAGAGCACTAACCAGGTTAGGGAGATGGGCAACCATGAATTGGGGAGGGTGAATTATGTGGCAGAAATGTGCAAATGGTCTTTACTTTTTAGAGATGTGCAGCAGGCACTTTTCGTGTTTTGTGTTTTGGTTTATGATCTAGATCCTCGCTCGGGTTTTGGATCTGGATGATTTTGGAAAAAAAACACAAAAACAGCTAAAATCACAGAATGTGGGGGTCATTTTGATCCCACGGTATTATTAACCACAATACCATTAATTTCAACTCATTTCCAGTCTATTCTGAACACCTCACAATATTGTTTTTAGGCCAAAAGGTTGCACCGAGGTAGCTGGATGACTTTGCTAAGCACACAAGTATGAGGCACAAACACCTGTCCCATCTAGGAGTGGCACTGCAGTGGAATACTGGATGGCACTTTTAAAAACTAGGCCCCAAACAGCTCATCATGCAAAGAAGAAAAAGAGGTGCATTGAGGTAGCTGGATGACTTTGCTAAGTGACACAAGTGGGCCTCACAAACACCTAGCCCATCTAGGAGTGGCACTGCAGTGGCAGGCAGGATGGCACTTAAAAAACTAGACTCCAAACAGCTCATCATGCAAAGAAGAAAAAGAGATGCAATGAGGTAGCTGGATGACTTTGCTAAGCGACACAAGTGTGCAGCACAAACACTAGGCCCATCTAGGAGTGGCACTGAAGTGGCAGACAGGATGGCACTGTTAAAAACTAGTCCCCAACAGCACATCATGCAAAGAAGAAAAAGAGGTACAATGAGGTAGCTGGATGACTTTGCTAAGCGACACAAGAGTGCGGCACAAACAGCTGGCCCATATAGGAGTGGCATTGCAGTGGAAGACAGGATAGCACTTAAAAAAACTAGTCCCCAAACAGCACATGATGCAAAGAAGAAAAAGAGGTGCCCCGAAGTTGCTGTATGACTAAGCTTAGCGACACAAGTATGCAACACAAACACATTGCCCATCTAGGAGTGGCACTGCAGGGACAGATAGCATGGCACTTTTAAAAACTAGACCCCAAGCAGCTCATCGTGCAAAGAAGAAAAAGAGGTGCAATGAAGTAGCTGGATGACTTTGCTAAGCGGCAAAAGTGTGCAGCACAAACACCTAGCCCATCTAGGAGTGGCACTGCAGGGGCAGACAGGATGACACTTTTAAAAACTAGTTCCCAAACAGCACTTCATGCAAAGAAGAAAAAGAGGTGCAATGAGGTCGCTGGGTGACTAAGCTAAGTGACACAAGTGTGCTGCACAAACACCTGGCCCATCTAGGAGTAGAACCGCAGTGGCAGACAGGATGGTACTTTTAAAAACTAGCCCCAAACAGCTCATCATGCATAGAAGGAATAGAGGTGCAATGAGGTAGCTGGATGACTTTGCTAAAGCAACACAAGTGTGCAGCACAAACACCTGGCCCATCTAGGAGTGGCACTGAAGTGGCAGACAGGATGGCACTTTTAAAAACTAGGCCCAAACAGCGTCATCATGCAAAGAAGAAAAAGAGGTACACTGGGGTAGCTGGATGACTTTGCTAAGCGATACAAGTGTGCGGCACAAACACCTGGAACATCTAGGAGTGGCACTGAAGTGGCAGACAAAATGGCACTTTTAAAAACTAGACCCCAAGCAGTTGAGCATGCAAAGAAGAAAAAGAGGTGCAATGAGGTAGCTGAATGACTTTGCTAAGCTACACAAGTGTGCAGCACAAACACCTTGCCCATCTAGGAGTGGCACTGCAGGGGCAGACAGGATGGCACTTTTAAAAACTAGTCCCCAAACAGCACATCATGCAAAGAAGAAAAAGAGGTGCAATGAGGTCGCTGGGTGACTTTCCTAAGCGACAGAAGTGTGCAACACAAACACCTGGCCCATCTAGGAGTGGCACGCAGTGGCTGAATGACAAAAGTGGCCTGCAATTTTTTTGGGCCACCGACAGCATCTCCTCCATGTCACTGACATTTTTCAAAAGATTCTGCACCACCAAATTAATTGTATGTGCAAAACATGGGACGTACTGGAATTAGCCCAGATGTTATGCACGCACAATATTGGTGGACTTATACGGCAGTACCCCTGAACTTATATGGCTGCACCACTGGACTGGACTTATACAGCAGTGCCACTGGACTTATACGGAAGTACCCCTGGACTTATACGGCAATATCCCATGACTTATATGCCTGCACCACTGGACTGGACTTATACGGCAGTACCCCTGGACTTATACAGCAGTATTCATGGACATATATGGCTGCACCATTGGACTGGACTTATATGGTAGTACCCCTGGACTTATACGGCAGTACCCCTGAACTTATTTGGCTGCACCACTGGACTGGACTTATACAGCAGTACCCCTGGACTTATATGGCAGTAACCCAAAACTTATACAGCTGCACCACTGGACTGGACTTATACAGCAGTACAACTGGACTTATACGGCAGTACCACTGGACTTATACGGCAGTACCACTGGACTTATATGGCTGCACTACTGGACTGGAATTATATGGCAGTATCACTGGACTTATACAGCAGTACCACTGGACTTATATGGCAGTACTGACTTATACGGCAGTACCATTTGACTTATACGTCAGCACCACTGGACTTATACAGCAGTACCCTTGAACTTATATGGCAGTACCCCTGACCTTATACGGCTGCACCACTGGACTGGACTTATACGGCAGTACCCCTAGACTTGTACGGCAGTACCCATGAACTTATATGGCAGCACAGGTCACAACCACTGGACTGATGCAGCACAACACAGCACCACTGCACTGCACTTATACAGCAGCAGCAGTGACGTGCGGTGAGGGCACTGATTGGTGAGGCACTGGGGCACCTTCTCCCCCTCAACAAATACAATCTGTGTGAGGAGGGAAGAGCTGTGTGTACGGATCTGAGTGTGGGGGAGAGCTGGGGGGGGGGCTGTGTGAGGAGGGGAGAGCTGGGTGTGGTGATCTCAGTGGGGGTGGAGAGAGAGAGGGGGCGAGAGAGGGGGAGATGAGAGAGAAGGGGTGAGAGAGAGGGAGAGACGGGTGAGAGAGAGAGAGACAGAGGGCGGGATGTACTAAAGGGAAAATGCGGTAAAACCCCGTTTTTGGGGTTTTACCGCATTTTCATATGTATGAAGACCCCCCCGCCGGGTTTACGCAGCCGGGGATACCCAATAGAAGCCTATAGGCTTCTTACCGCCACCGCTCACAATGACCTATCTCCCACCGGGCCCCCACTTCCTTCTGCCCCGCAGCACAACCTTGTCTCCTTCCAGCTGCAGGGGGAAGAAGGAGGATCACGGGGACTCCCTGCACGTCACCTCCCGGGGGCTGAGAGGTGAGGGAAGCCGCCTCAAACCCTCTCCTGCGGACCATCACTGATCGCAGGACACCCCTGGCATTGTTTTGAGATACTAATCGCATATGTTAGTACATATGCGATTAGCATCATTGCGATGACCGGCGATGACCCGCGATCATTGATAGTACATCCCGCCCAGAGAGAGGGGTGGGAGAGAGGGGGTGAGAGAGACAGAGAGAGGGTTGGGAGAGAGGGGATGAGAGAGAGGGGGTGAGAGAGACAGAGAGAGGGGTGGGAGAGAGGGGATGAGAGAGAGAGACAGAGAGAGGGGATGAGAGAGAGGGTGGTGAGAGAGAGACAGAGAGGGGGGAAGCAAGAGAAGGGGAGAGGGAGAGAGAAAGAGAGACAGACAGAGAGGGACATGGTGGCTCTGACCTCTGACTTCTGGACATGGTGCCCATCGGTGGGAATTCGGTGAGACCGGACCAGTTTCTGGAATGCCGGACCGGATCAGCTGCCTGCAATGACCTCTGCCGCTGGGAAGCAAAAACAGTGGGCAAAGGGTGATTTATTATTAATTATGCAGCATTAAAAACATTTGCCCCCTCTTATGCAGCTTGCTGCTGGTGCTGCAGCTATCTCAGTACTCTGCCCTCCCTCCCCCTACCAGATTGTAGTAGCAGCAGAGGGGTAGATAGGAGGCTGTCAGCCCTGCACAGTGTTCTCCCATGTGTCAGCAGCAAACAGACAGCGCCACTGTGCATCGCTGACAGCCTTCTGGCAGTGCAGGAGCAGCTTCGAGCGGGGAGCCGGGAGGATCTCTCTCTGCCTGCTGACAGCCCATCGCAGGCATGCCGCCGGACGGGGACGCACTTACACAGCTCCCCAGCGGCAGGAGGTCACTGCAGCGGTGCGTATGCGTCGGGCCGCCACTGCTCCCAACGCTGCCGGATCACGGAAACCGGCCAGACACAGGGGTGAGTGAAGGCCACTGAGGGGAAACTTCTCCCACTAGGATTTAGAACCAACCTTGCGGGGCCGTAGGGATCAGCAAACTGGAAACTGATCCGGCGTCCCAATCTGCCCCTGCCACTGGCCAGCGGATCCAGTGGATCCGCTTGGCCAATCACATCTGGGGGGCTGACAGGGGCGTGCATTCATCGGGGCTGAATGCACGCCCCTGTCATTGCGGCACCAGTATAGGTGCCGCTTCCCTATGCATTTTCAATGGGCTTTCCCAGCCCATTGATTCACCCTGCCCCCTGCCCACCCCCCGCTACCCGGAGTTTTAGTGTTAGCAGCGGGAGGCACCTCTCCCGCTGCCTCACACCATCACACACAGCCATAGTAACAGGGGGGGAAAGTTTAGAATAATAAAAGAAGATATTTATCACAGACTCTGTGTTATAAGTATCTTCTTTTTATTATTTTAATCATTATGACAGGGGAGGCACTGCCTCCCCTGCCACCCCTGACTGCAGCACTGGACTTATGGTAGCACAGGACACCACCACTGGACTTATGGCATCACAGGACACCACCACTGGACCAAGGCAGCACAACACAGCACCACTGCACTGGACTTATACAGCAGCAGCACTGGACTTATGGCAGAACAGGACACCACCACTGGACTGATGCAGCACAACACAGCACCACTGCACTGGACTTATACAGCAGCAGCACTGGACTTATGGCATCACAGGACACCACCACTGGACTGATGCAGCACAACACAGTACCACTGCACTGGCCTGGACTTATATAGCAGCACTGGACTTATGGCAGCACAGGACACCACCACTGTGACTGGACTGATGCAGCACAAGACACCACCACTGGACTGACGCAGCACAAGACAGCACTGGAATGACACATAAGAGCAGGTCACCACCCCATGTGCCACACCACTTTTTCCGCACAGACACTGAGGATACACATCCTCTCACTACACTCTCCAGGACTGGAGTGAAAATGGCGGCAATGCGCGGCTCCTTATATGGAATCCAAAACCACTAAGAATCCGACAGCGGGATGATGACGTTTTGCCTCATTCTGGTTTCTGGTGGAAAAACTGGAGCTGGACTCGGATCCAGGCTCGGGACGTGATGTTCGGTAGGGTTAGGTTCTCAGAGAACCGAATCCGCTCATCTCTACTTTCTATATAGTATTACCCTTGTACATAAATTTCATAATGTGATACTGATCTGTACCCACAACCACAGTGATGTTCCTGCAGAAATAAATCCAGATCAACAAATGTGAAAATTCCAACACAGGAGATGCAACCAAGTGATTGGTTTCACTTTCACCTCACTTGTAACATATAGTACTTTAATAGATTTAACAATGTTCTTTGAAATACCATAATCTCTTTTTTTCATTACAAATGAAAAGATACTACTGTAATACCATTTTTAAAAAATGTAAAATCAGCAGTCATAGAATAAATATTTAACAAAGTATTGAGCACAAAAAATGTTCCTTGATCTTCCCTTTACCCATTCAGCTTCTGTCTGTTCTATTCACCAACCCCAGTCTTTATACAGTACTGTATGTCATTTCAGTTTACTGCACCTCTTTAATGTTGGGTTTTCTGCAATTTAATTTGTCTAATGAATGACTCATTTATTGCTGTTACAGAAAGGGAAGATCGTGATCTACAATAAATATCAGTTCTGAGCCTTTCAAATAAAATAAATTTATATGGAAAACTGAAGATTTTACTTACGTGTGAGCCGAAGGTGCACCTGCCCAGGAAAAAGGGGCGTGGCCACTCAAGAGGAAGGTGTACTTAAGTGTAGTGTACCACACCATAGTACCCCTTGTACACCACAATAGCAGGATCCTTATAACACATTATGCCATGCAGTAGTATTGTCCCTTATACATTATGCCAGACAGCAATGCCCCTTACACATCATGCCACACATTGATGCCCCTTATACATTCCTGCCATACAGTAAAGCCCCCCTCACAGCCTCTTACCTTACACTGTGTCCCTCAAGCAGCCTCTCAATTCATGCCAGAAGCAGCAGTCTCTCACCTCTCCCTCTTGCCAGCAGCAGCAGCCTCTCATCTCTCCCTTGTCCTAGCAGCAGCAGCAGTTCTGTATGTGGTGCTGGGCCAGGAAGGCACCCACAAAGAGCCTGACAACAGAACAGCACCACCATCATTTTAAATTTTCAACTCTGCATGGGTGCCTGTCTGTGAGCCAGATGGGGACCCAAAGTGTCATATGGCGACTGGCAAGGAGGGCACCACAAGCATAAGGAATATGCAGAGGAAACACATGAAGAAAAACAAGGTGAGGAAGGGGCTTCCCTGCAGACTGCAGTACCTGGCACCTCATCACTATACAGGGGCTGTTAATTTCTGTGCTGGGTGAGATCTGTGTAAGGGGGTATCTACTCTGCTATGGGGAGATCTGTGTAAGGGGGATCTTGTCTGCTATGGTGAGATCTGTGTGAGGGGGGATCTGTACTAAAGGGAGATCTGTGTGGGGGATCTGTGCAAGCAGAAGATTTATGTAAGAGGGGATTTTCTGTGCTAGTGGGAGATTTGTGTTATGGGTGTTATTCTGTGCTAGTGGGATATTTGTGTTATGGGTGTTATTCTGTGCTAGTGGGAGATTTGTGTTATGGGTGTTATTCTGTGCTAGTGGGAGATTTGTGTTATGGGTGTTATTCTGTGCTAGGGGTGTTATTCTGTGAGCAAGGATTTTCTCTGCTAGGAGGATATCTGTGTGAGGGGAGATCTTCCTTGCTAGGAGGAGATCTGTGTAGGGGGGGATCTTCTGTGCTAGGGGGAGATCTGTGTGTGTAGTTGGGAAATCTTTGTGCTAGGGGTATCTTCTGGGCTGGTAGAAGATCTGTGTAAGGGGGGATTATCTGTACTATGGAGAGATCTGTGTGAGGGTTGTTGTTCTGTGCTGGATGATATCTACATGAGGGGGCATTTTCTGTGTCAGTAGGAGATCTGCATGATGGGGCATTTTCTGTGTTAGTGGGAGAGCTATGTGGGGGGAGATTTTCTGTGCTAGGGGGAGATCTGTGTGAGGGGGTATCTGTACTATGGGGAGATCTGTATGAGGGAGGAATTTCTTTTCTAATGGGAGATCTGTGTGAGCGGGTTTGTTCTAGTTGGAAATCTGCATGAGGGAGTATCTAGAGTTCAAATTATTCAACAAACGCAGTGGTTGTCTTTTTTACTGACATTTATATTTACTATCTGTATACTCATTACATGATGAACTATGTAAAAATTGCATTTGTTCAAATGAATGTTATTAAAATAATCTTTTATTAATTGGCCTTGGGCATCTTGTTTGGGTGACCATTTGGTGAGGGGTGTCCGTTACAGGTTCCCGGTCACAAACTTTCTCCAATATCCAACTTACCCCTATGGAAACAACATTGGAAGAATTACCGTAAAGACGTTCCTATATAGCGCACTTGGGAATTTTGTTTGTATATATATATATATATATTCATAAACTAGTCCAGTGCAGTTTTATTGTCATAATAATTACCTGCATTGCCTATGACTGTGTATGCCTGTATCTGCTGTGTGGTTTCACTTTTCAGTGTTACCCAGATATATCTATTACTATATTTTGTACCCTAGGGGACTAGAGGGGTCATTCTGAGTTGATTGCTTGCTAGCTACTTTTTGCAGCCATGCAAACGCATAGTCGCCGCCCACTGGGGAGTGTATTTTAGCTTTGCAAGTGTGCGAATGCCTGTGCAGCCGAGAACTACAAAAATAGTTTGTGCAGTTTCTGAGTAGGTCTGAACTCACTCAGCCGCTGCGATCACTTCAGCCTGTCCGGTCCCAGAACTGACGTCAGACACTCGCCCTGCAAACGCTTAGACACGCCTGTGTTTTTCCAACCACTCACTGAAAACGGTCAGTTGACACCCATAAGCACCTTCTTCCTGTCAATCTTCTTGCGATCGGCTGTGCAAAGAGATTCTTTGTTAAATCCATCACCCAGCAACAATCCGCTTTGTACCCATACGACGCGCCTGCCCATTGCGGTGCATACACATGCGCAGTAGTGACCTGATCGCTGCATTGTGAAAAACGGCAGTGTGCGATCAGGTCGGAATCACCCCCTAGGTGGGTGAGGGTCATATATATAGTGTGTCACAGTATTTACCTATCATGTGTATTCTACTGTGTACTCAGTCACATAACACTATATTTATTTGCAGGTGTTGTGTACTGTGTATTCAGTTACATACTAACGGATTTAATCACAGGTATTGTACTCTGGCTTTATCATACTAAGTCGCTCTGTTGTTGCATTTGTGTACAGTGTCTAACAAGAAGGGCAGTAAGTCTGTGGACGCTCCTGCATCACGCAGAGCATGCGCCAAAGATTTATCAGAGAGGGAAGCTGTGAATGATGGTCTGTGTACTATGTGTCATACATCTCCCAGTCAGTCCGCAGCTCCTGTAACCAATCAGGAGCCACCAAGGGTTGCGTTCACAAACCTACTGGTTACTCTTGTGGAACACCTTATGCCCCCCATGGGACAACCTGTGCCATTACAGCCACAAATTGTCCCTATGGTTAATCCACCTTGGGCGGAAAATTTGTCTAACCAGTTGCAGCAATTAAATAATTCCTTGGTTAGGAAAAAATCTACTCCAGGTCACTCTCGTGTCTCTGGGTCATCTAAGCGGCTTGCTTCCTCCTCACAATTCTCTAATCTCTCAGAAGTTTCATCTGAAGAGGATGGGGAGCATACTGTCCTGTCTGACACTGAATGAGGTGTTTCTGATGAGGATTCTCCATTGCAAATTGATGTCCCTGCCCTTGTGGTTGCTATTAAGAAAATCCTAAAAATTACTGATGATGAGGATTCCACTACTGTGGCTAAGATAACTGATATGTTTAAATGGCAGAAAGTGGTTAAAAATCTATTACCCCATTCTGACCATTTGGTGGACATCAGGCAGGAGACCGAGTCTAATCCAGGGAAGAAATTTCCTCTGTTTAAACGGGCCTTGGCTCACTATCCTCTCCATGCAGAGTTATGTAACAAGTGGGAAAATTCACCGCCGGTGGATTCTTATGTCACCCGCCTAGTGGTCTCATCCACTCTGCCTGTCACCACTGTCACTTCACTGAAGGAAATGACAGATAAGCGTGTGGCGGGATGCCTGAAGTCTATTTACTCCCTTACAGGTGCTGTACATAGACCCACTGTTGCTGCCTCTTGGGCTGCAAAAGGAATTTAAGCATTGGTTCAAGCATTAGAGGAAGAGCTGCCCGAGGATATATCTGACAATGCCAGGCAATACCTGTCTCCTATTACCACGGGTGTGTTGGCAGCCAAGGCATCGACTACGTCTGTCCTGGCTCACTGTATTCTGTTGTTGAGGTCATGGAAGGTGGACCTAGACTCCTTGGAGGTATTCCCCTTTAAGGGGGACATTTTGTTTGGGAAGACCTAAATAAAATTGTGTCTGAATTGGCGGCTGCTAAGACTGCCTTTCTCCCAAATACTAATCCTTCTGCACAGAAGGCTAAAGGTACAACTTTTTGTTCCTTTCAGCCTCAAGGGAAAGCAAAATGTCAGGCATACCTGAGAGAATCTCGTGCTCCCAAAACGAATAAGCCCAATGCAAAGCTGTCCTGGGCGGCCCGTCAGCCTGCTTCTAAACAAGACAAGCCTGCCGCATGACGGGGCGGGCCTGCCCCTGTTGGACCCAAGGGTGGGAGGCCAATTTCTGCAGTTCACCCAGGTCTGGTTAAAGACCACTTCAGATGTATGGGTGAGCTAAGTTGTCTCTCAAGGGTATGCAGTATCCTTCAAGAGACGCCCCCCTCGCCAGTTTTGCACCATGGTTATCCCATCGGATCCATTAAAGGCGCAGCTCTACAAAAGGTTGTGGGTTCCCTCTTGAAAACAGTAGTGGTAGTGCCGGTTCCTCTGGAATAGAGAGGCAGAGATTACTACTCGACCCTGTTTCTAGTTCAGAAACCCAATAGGTCTTTCCGGCCTATTCTCAACCTTAAATCACTGAACAATTTTGTGAGAGTGTCCAAGCTCCATATGGAAACACTGCACTCAATTGTACTGGCTATGGAACCCAGAGACTATATTATATCCCTAGATATACAGCCTGTGTACCTGCATATACCTATTGCCATGTCGCATCAGCTTTATCTGCAGTTTTCTATTGGCAACGTCCACTATCAGTTCCAGGCTCTACCATTTGGACTTCTATGGCTCCTCGGATCTTCACCAAGGTCATGGTTGTAATGACGGCCCATCTAGGTCACCAGGGAGTCAGGATCCTGCCGTATCTGGATGAATTGCTGATTCTGGCAAACTCCCACAATGTCCTCCTCAGCCATCTGCAAATGATGGTAAGCTTCCTACAAGCCCACACTGGTGGCTCATCAACTGGAAGAAATCCACGCTGGTGCCAGCTCAAAGCATGGTGCACCTGGGGGCACTCCTGGACACACACAGGATAAGATGCTTCCTTTGTCACCCCAGAGTGTTGATAAACTCGGCGATGCAAGTACTTGGCCTGATGGTGTCGGCATTCGACATTGTAGAGTATGCTCAATTTCATTCTCACCCTCAGGTGTGGTATAGCTCATAGACAGTTAAAAGATAGACAGTCATTAGTTAGTTACTATATAGTCAACAGTCAAAAGATAGACAGGGTCAAAAGTCAGACATTCAAAAGTCTGACAAGGTCAAAAATCCGACCGTTTCAAAAGTCAGACAGCCAAAAGTCAGACAGGTTCATAAGTCAGACACAATATGTTTTTGTTTGTTTTTTGTGTTTTTAAACACTTTTAACCCAAATTCTGTGAAATTCGTCCCCTCGCGGGCTCGCTACACTCGGTGTCTCACTATGCTCCACTTCACTTGTCACAACTTTACTAAAAATAATACAGTAGTTTGTGACATGGATAGTAAATGAGGCAAAATTTGTAAAAAACACAGAAAAAAAACAAAAACCTTTTTTTTGTGTCTGACTTTTGACCCTGTCGGACTTTTGACTGTCGACCATATAGTGTCTAACTAATGACTGTCTGTCTTTTAACTGTCTATCTATAGTCAGGAACCCCTCACCCTATGCAGAGGTTAATACTTTCCAAGTGGGGCGGACTACCTCATTGGATCAGATCTCACATGATCACTTTGGTTTGTCTGTCGCTGACCTGGTGGCTACAGGACCATCAATTGAGCAGGGGCCATCAATTCTGGATCCCCCACTGGATCCTTCTGACAATGGATGCCAGTCTGAGGGGATGGGGTGCGGTTTTGGAGCAACACTCTTTTCAGGGTGGCTGGACCAAGGAGAAGTCATTCCTCCCAATAAACATTCTGGAGTTGTGGGTGGTGTTCAATGCATTGACTCTTGCCCTGCCACTGGTACAGAACAGGCTGGTTCAAGTACGGTCAGACAATGCCACTACAGTGGCATAAATAAACCATCAAGGCAGCACTCAAAGCCGCACAGCTATGATGGAAGTGTCAAAACTCCTTTGTTGGGCGGAGCGCCATCTCCCAGCAATATTAACAGTCTTCATTCCGGGCATCTTAAACTGGGAAGCGGACTTCCTCAGTCACCAGTACGTGCATACCGGAGAGTGGAGTCTTCATCCAGAAGTCTTTCAACTCCTAGTGGACAAGTGGCGCTTACCAGACGTAGACCTGATGGCATCTCAAAACAATCACAAGGTTCCGGTCTTCGGATCAAGGACCAAGGATCATCAAGCAGCGTTCGTGGATGCACTGGCAATTCCATGGAACTTTTGGATGCCCCACGTGTTCCCTCCAGTGTCAGTCTTGCCCAGGGTCCTGTGGAAGTTCAAACAAGAAGGAGGATTTCTACTTATAGTTGCTCCAGCCTGGCCCAGATGGTATTGGTTCTCAGACCTGCAGGGTCTATCGACAGAGAGTTCTCTTCTACTTCCTCAGCACCCAGACCTCCTAGTACAGGCCCCCTGTCTTTATCTGGACCTGACCAGGCAGGCTTTGATGGCATGGCTCTTGAAGCATCACTATTGAGAGCCAAAGGATTCTCTGAGGCGATCATCCAAACTTTGTTATAAGCCCATAAACCGGCTTCAGCTCGGAATTATTACAGGGTCTAGAACCCTTACATCATCTGGTGTACTGGTAAGAATTATGATGCATACAGATTCAGCATTTTACAGAATTCTGGCTTTTCTGCAAAGAGGCCTGGACTTAGGCCTTTGTCTGGCCTCCATCAAGCTTCACATATCTGCCTTGTTGGTATGGTTTCAGAGAAAAATTGCATCTATACCTGACATTCATAAATTCACTCAGGGTGTCTTACAGATTCAGCCTCCCTATGTCACTCCTGTGGCGCCATGAGATCTGGCTGTTGTCCTGAATGCCCTGCAAGAGTCTCCAGCCTTTATCTCCTTTGATTTGTCCTCCAAAGAGCGGTCTTTGGGTGTGGTAAGGGCTCTCTGTGGAGAGGACTGCTTCTATCAGAAGGTCAGACTCCCTTTAAGTCTTGCTTAGTTTTCACAAATGTGGCTGGCCTGCGAATAAGCAAACCTTGGCCATATGAATTAGAATGGTGATTGAACAAGCTTATGCGCAGGCTGGTCTTCCAGCTCCTGCTGCTATTAAAGCCCATTCTACTCACTCTTTTAGACCTTCTTGGGCAGCCCACCGTGGCACGTCCGCAAGAACAATAGTGCAAGGCGGCTACATGGTCCTCAGTGAACACGTTAAATAGGTCCTATGCCTTTGATACTTCCGCCTCCCAGGATGCTTCCTTTGGGCGCTGGGTTCTCATACACACTAAGGCGCGTCCCCTCCCTTGAGTAACTGCTTTAGTACCCAATGTAACCTGCTGCAGAAAAGGAGAGTTATGGTAGACTTATCATTGTTAACTCTCTTTCTGTGAGGTACATTGGGTTCCACAGGGCGCCCACCCTGACCCACCTAGCTTCTATGGGTTTGAATGGCATTAGCCACTGGCCCTTCTGCTGTCGTGAGAATGTGGTCCTATGTGACTAACATCTGCCTTCTCTCTTACCTGCTCCTGCATTGGACTGGTAAATTAAACTCAGCTCACAATGCCTGGAGGCGGGGTTATAGAGGAGGCCCCAATGCATCCTGGGACAGCCAAAAGCTTTAGCCTGTTGGTGCCTCTGGATCAAGATCCTACTCTACACCCCAATGTTTCCCTGTGGAACCCACAGGGAAACATCGGGTTACCTCGCAGAAAGAGAGTTAATAATGATAAGTCTACCATAACTCTCCTTTTTAATATTATGAAATAAACGGTATGTTTTTAAACCTATAAGTGCACCTCTTGTTCTTTTGTCTTGTACACAACACAGTAACATTTATATTCAAATAAACTACTTGAATGTATTGTACAAATGTTATAATCTCTACAAGTTTAGTATATCTCCACTTCTATGCCCCCTCTGCCTCTAGAAGGGGAAGAACATGTCCCTTGAGACGTTGACCCTCACTGCCAGTACTGACAACTGGGAAAGGAATTAATTGTCATAGTTAACAGTGAGAAAAACACAGGAGATTCATATTCATATGTAATATTTTTTTTAGTGACATCACTTCTTGAATGAACAGAAAACATAATAAATCCATTCAGAAGCCACAATAACTACTGTACATATCCCTACCACTCACTGATTGGCACAGCACTACAGACAACACTCTCCTCTTATAACAATGGTCAGGCTAAACAATCAATAAACAAATGTAATTGTTGTATAATGGTATAAATCAGCAATAAATCTTATCTTTGGACTATATTATATTGTGCAGTAATGATAAAATGTGTTACAATTTGTCAACATGCATGCATTCAAATCTATATAAAAATAAGATACAAATTATTTCTAATAAATCTATCATTTCTTTGTATTTCTAAAAAGTGCATTCAAATTAGCCTGGACACTTTAATTATTAAGGACCATTACAGGAGAAGGAAATAGAAAAGTTCAAGTACTGTCAGATAATGGGTTGAGATAGACATTACCCAACAGCTTAACAAGAATATTATCAGAGTGGAACAGTCTTTTTCATGTTCGTGCTTGTTTTGTAATGAAAACGTCCTGAAGGAACATCCTATTTTTATACAGTAATATAACAGTGAACATTTAAGTTATGTGGTAGATTTACTAAAGTTAAAAATTAAACGTGTTAGTGAGGACCATAGCAACCAATCTGATTCTGTCTATAATTTTCTAGGATGCAATATATAAATGATAGGTAGAACCTGATTGGTTGATTCTACCCCCAAGGTAAACAGTATACATAGAGTTGAAATGATTATGCTTTTAGTATTTGCAGCTTTTTCCCAATGATTAAGTTGCAAGGACATTCATAAAAATAAGGTTGATGAAAGTACATTTACAGAGGAGAAGGTCCTAACTGAATTTTCAAAACTAAAAGTGGATAAATCAATGGAGCCAGATGGGATACACCCAAGGATACTAAAAGAGCTAAAAGATGTGCTGGTGGCACCATTAACAGAATTATTTAACCAGTCACTAAATACAGGTGCCATTCCAGAGGACTGGAAAACAGCGAATGTAGTTCCACTGTACAAAAGTGGAAGCAAGGAAGAAGCAAGTAACTACAGACCAGTAAGCCTTACATCAGTAGTAGGGAAAGTAATGGAAAAACTATTAAAATAAAGAGTTGTGGAATATCTTAAATCTAACAATTTACAGGATCCAAAACAGCATGGATTTACTGGTGGGAGATCATGCCAAACAAATCTTATTGACTTTTTTGACTCTGTAATGAAAATAATAGATCAAGGGGGAGGTGTAGATGTAGCATATCTAGACTTTAGTAAGGCATTTGACACTGTCCCACATCGCAGACTGCTAAATAAACTTGAATGCGTGGGGGTGGATTATAAAATAGTTAATTGGATAAGAACCTGGTTGCAGGATAGGAAAAGACAGTTGTAGTAAATGGAGTGCAATCTATGGAGGGAAATGTTACCAATGGAGTACCCCAGGGATCTGTACTCGGACCAGTTCTCTTTAATATCTTTGTTGGTGACATTGCAAATGGTATTGAAGGGAAAGTATGCCTTTTTGCAGATGATACAAAGATATGCAACAGGGTAGACACACCAGGAGGGGTAAAAAAAAATATTTCTGACCTAGCTAGGCTTGAGAAATGGTCAAGAACGTGGCAACTACAGTTTAATGCTAAAAAATGCAAAATCATGCACTTGGGTCTCAAAAACACAAAGGCTAAATATAGTATCAAGGGTACTATTATGAAAACTTCTGAGGAGGAAAGGGATTTAGGAGTCACTATTTCAAGTGACTTAAAGGCAGAAAAGCAATGTAACAAAGCAATGAGAAAGGCAAGTCAGATGCTTGGTTGCATAGGGATAGTAATCAGTAGCAGGAAAAAAGAAGTAATAATGCCACTGTATAGGTCATTGGTACGGCATCATCTGGAATACTGTATCCAGTTCTGGAGACCATATCTCCAGAAGGATATAAATACATTAGAGAGTGTACAAAGAAGGGCAACTAAAATGGTGCATGGCCTACATCACAAAACTTACCTGGAAAGGCTAAAAGATCTTAACATGTATAGTATGGAGGAGAGAAGGGAAAGGGGGGCATGATAGAAACTTTCAAATATACCAAAGGTTTTAACAAAGTTCAGGAGGGAAACATTCTTCAAAGGAAAATAAGTATTAGAATTCGAGGACATACACTGAAACTGGAGGGAGGCAGGTTCAGGGGAAATTTAAGGAAAAATTATTTCACAGGGTAGTGGATAAGTGGAATAGCCTCCCATCAGAGGTGGTAGAGGCTAAGACTGTAGAACAATTTAAACATGCTTGGAATAGGCATATGAATATCCCTACAAAGATTTAAAGTTAAAAAAGGGTTGAGATTACCTAAAGGATAAAAAAAGGGGGGCAGATTAGATGGGCCAAATGGTTCTTATCTGACGTCAAATTCTATGTTTCTATGTTTCTATAAACATGGTGACTGATAAAGAGTTAGGCTCATATGCATTCAAATATTAAGTTCTAAAAAGTTGCATGTAAAAAATAGCATACTGTATATGAAGTAACTCCATATGCTTACTTTTCTTATATGTAGGAGAAGCAATGAGGATAGGTACAGCTGGTGCTGGTGGGGGCATTTCTATAATGGGTGCAATGTGTGTGGTGCACACAGGCACCTGGGTCCAGGGGGAACCACACCACACACATTGCACCCATAATTTAATACTTACCTCTCCGGAGTCCGCTGCAGCTGCAGGGAAAATGGCCACCATGCATGCACAGCAGTGAACTTGGTCTCTGGAAAATGGCGGGCTCCAAGTTTCCAGAGACCTGTGCATGCGCGGTAGACTCTGGAACGATGCCAGAGACTACTGCACTGTGCAGAGGAGGGGTCCCACTTGGAGTTTTCACAGGGCCCCCTCCTCTGTTAAAACTCACTCCGCTATGTATGAAAACTTTGTTTAAAGAACTAATGTGAATTATATATTAATTTACATTTTACCTCATAAACCACAGTCAATGATAGAACACACTATAATATAATAATAATATTGACAATAAAATATTGAAATACATGAGAATAAATATATGTATAAGTGAAAAAAAAGTAAGTGATGATAATGCAAACTCATTATCTTTGTGTGAGAGTGAAACTATACTGTCTTGTTAGGAACTCCTAAGTTTTTTTGTATTAATTTCTATGGATGCCGACGCGACATCGCGGGGCATCGCACCTGAACTGCCAAAAAGATTACCATGCGATCATGCGATAGATTGCATGGTAATCACGTGATGGGCACGTCACCACCGAGTTGGAGCAGCCTCTGGGCGCTCCCGGCGGGTGCCCAATCGCACAACGCAGTGTGATATTAGAGATGAGCGCCTGAAATTTTTCGGGTTTTGTGTTTTGGTTTTGGGTTCGGTTCCGCGGCCGTGTTTTGGGTTCGAACGCGTTTTGGCAAAACCTCACCGAATTATTTTTGTCGGATTCGGGTGTGTTTTGGATTCGGGTGTTTTTTTCCAAAAACACTAAAAAACAGCTTAAATCATAGAATTTGGGGGTCATTTTGATCCCAAAGTATTATTAACCTCAAAAACCATAATTTACACTCATTTTCAGTCTATTCTGAATACCTCACACCTCACAATATTATTTTTAGTCCTAAAATTTGCACCGAGGTCGCTGTGTGAGTAAGATAAGCGACCCTAGTGGCCGACACAAACACCGGGCCCATCTAGGAGTGGCACTGCAGTGTCACGCAGGATGTCCCTTCCAAAAAACCCTCCCCAAACAGCACATGACGCAAAGAAAAAAAGAGGCGCAATGAGGTAGCTGTGTGAGTAAGATTAGCGACCCTAGTGGCCGACACAAACACCGGGCCCATCTAGGAGTGGCACTGCAGTGTCACGCAGGATGGCCCTTCCAAAAAACCCTCCCCAAACAGCACATGACGCAAAGAAAAAAAGAGGCGCAATGAGGTAGCTGACTGTGTGAGTAAGATTAGCGACCCTAGTGGCCGACACAAACACCGGGCCCATCTAGGAGTGGCACTGCAGTGTCACGCAGGATGGCCCTTCCAAAAAACCCTCCCCAAACAGCACATGACGCAAAGAAAAAAAGAGGCGCAATGAGGTAGCTGACTGTGTGAGTAAGATTAGCGACCCTAGTGGCCGACACAAACACCGGGCCCATCTAGGAGTGGCACTGCAGTGTCACGCAGGATGTCCCTTCCAAAAAACCCTCCCCAAACAGCACATGACGCAAAGAAAAAAAGAGGCGCAATGAGGTAGCTGTGTGAGTAAGATTAGCGACCCTAGTGGCCGACACAAACACCGGGCCCATCTAGGAGTGGCACTGCAGTGTCACGCAGGATGTCCCTTCCAAAAAACCCTCCCCAAACAGCACATGACGCAAAGAAAAAAAGAGGCGCAATGAGGTAGCTGACTGTGTGAGTAAGATTAGCGACCCTAGTGGCCGACACAAACACCGGGCCCATTTAGGAGTGGCACTGCAGTGTCACGCAGGATGTCCCTTCCAAAAAACCCTCCCCAATCAGCACATGATGCAAAGAAAAAGAAAAGAAAAAAGAGGTGCAAGATGGAATTATCCTTGGGCCCTCCCACCCACCCTTATGTTGTATAAACAAAACAGGACATGCACACTTTAACCAACCCATCATTTCAGTGACAGGGTCTGCCACACGACTGTGACTGATATGACGGGTTGGTTTGGACCCCCCCCAAAAAAGAAGCAATTAATCTCTCCTTGCACAAACTGGCTCTACAGAGGCAAGATGTCCACCTCATCTTCACCCTCCGATATATCACCGTGTACATCCCCCTCCTCACAGATTATCAATTCGTCCCCACTGGAATCCACCATCTCAGCTCCCTGTGTACTTTGTGGAGGCAATTGCTGCTGGTCAATGTCTCCGCGGAGGAATTGATTATAATTCATTTTAATGAACATCATCTTCTCCACATTTTCTGGATGTAACCTCGTACGCCGATTGCTGACAAGGTGAGCGGCGGCACTAAACACTCTTTCGGAGTACACACTTGTGGGAGGGCAACTTAGGTAGAATAAAGCCAGTTTGTGCAAGGGCCTCCAAATTGCCTCTTTTTCCTGCCAGTATAAGTACGGACTGTGTGACGTGCCTACTTGGATGCGGTCACTCATATAATCCTCCACCATTCTATCAATGTTGAGAGAATCATATGCAGTGACAGTAGACGACATGTCCGTAATCGTTGTCAGGTCCTTCAGTCCGGACCAGATGTCAGCATCAGCAGTCGCTCCAGACTGCCCTGCATCACCGCCAGCGGGTGGGCTCGGAATTCTGAGCCTTTTCCTCGCACCCCCAGTTGCGGGAGAATGTGAAGGAGGAGATGTTGACAGGTCGCGTTCCGCTTGACTTGACAATTTTGTCACCAGCAGGTCTTTCAACCCCAGCAGACCTGTGTCTGCCGGAAAGAGAGATCCAAGGTAGGCTTTAAATCTAGGATCGAGCACGGTGGCCAAAATGTAGTGCTCTGATTTCAACAGATTGACCACCCGTGAATCCTTGTTAAGCGAATTAAGGGCTGCATCCACAAGTCCCACATGCCTAGCGGAATCGCTCCCTTTTAGCTCCTTCTTCAATGCCTCCAGCTTCTTCTGCAAAAGCCTGATGAGGGGAATGACCTGACTCAGGCTGGCAGTGTCTGAACTGACTTCACGTGTGGCAAGTTCAAAGGGCATCAGAACCTTGCACAACGTTGAAATCATTCTCCACTGCACTTGAGACAGGTGCATTCCATCTCCTATATCGTGCTCAATTGTATAGGCTTGAATGGCCTTTTGCTGCTCCTCCAACCTCTGAAGCATATAGAGGGTTGAATTCCACCTCGTTACCACTTCTTGCTTCAGATGATGGCAGGGCAGGTTCAGTAGTTTTTGGTGGTGCTCCTGTCTTCTGTACGTGGTGCCTGTACGCCGAAAGTGTCCCGCAATTTTTCTGGCCACCGACAGCATCTCTTGCACGCCCCTGTCGTTTTTTAAAAAATTCTGCACCACCAAATTCAAGGTATGTGCAAAACATGGGACGTGCTGGAATTTGCCCATATTTAATGCACACACAATATTGCTGGCGTTGTCCGATGCCACAAATCCACAGGAGAGTCCAATTGGGGTAAGCCATTCCGCGATGATCTTCCTCAGTTGCCGTAAGAGGTTTTCAGCTGTGTGCGTATTCTGGAAAGCGGTGATACAAAGCGTAGCCTGCCTAGGAAAGAGTTGGCGTTTGCGAGATGCTGCTACTGGTGCCGCCGCTGCTGTTCTTGCGGCGGGAGTCCATACATCTACCCAGTGGGCTGTCACAGTCATATAGTCCTGACCCTGCCCTGCTCCACTTGTCCACATGTCCGTGGTTAAGTGGACATTGGGTACAACTGCATTTTTTAGGAGACTGGTGAGTCTTTTTCTGACGTCCGTGTACATTCTCGGTATCGCCTGCCTAGAGAAGTGGAACCTAGATGGTATTTGGTAACGGGGGCACACTGCCTCAATAAATTGTCTAGTTCCCTGTGAACTAACGGCGGATACCGGACGCACGTCTAACACCAACATAGTTGTCAAGGACTCAGTTATCCGCTTTGCAGTAGGATGACTGCTGTGATATTTCATCTTCCTCGCAAAGGACTGTTGAACAGTCAATTGCTTACTGGAAGTAGTACAAGTGGGCTTACGACTTCCCCTCTGGGATGACCATCGACTCCCAGCGGCAACAACAGCAGCGCCAGCAGCAGTAGGCGTTACACGCAAGGATGCATCGGAGGAATCCCAGGCAGGAGAGGACTCGTCAGACTTGCCAGTGACATGGCCTGCAGGACTATTGGCATTCCTGGGGAAGGAGGAAATTGACACTGAGGGAGTTGGTGGGGTGGTTTGCGTGAGCTTGGTTACAAGAGGAAGGGATTTACTGGTCAGTGGACTGCTTCCGCTGTCACCCAAAGTTTTTGAACTTGTCACTGACTTATTATGAATGCGCTGCAGGTGACGTATAAGGGAGGATGTTCCGAGGTGGTTAACGTCCTTACCCCTACTTATTACAGCTTGACAAAGGGAACACACGGCTTGACACCTGTTGTCCGCATTTCTGGTGAAATACCTCCACACCGAAGAGCTGATTTTTTTGGTATTTTCACCTGGCATGTCAACGGCCATATTCCTCCCACGGACAACAGGTGTCTCCCCGGGTGCCTGACTTAAACAAACCACCTCACCATCAGAATCCTCCTGGTCAATTTCCTCCCCAGTGCCAGCAACACCCATATCCTCCTCATCCTGGTGTACTTCAACACTGACATCTTCAATCTGACTATCAGGAACTGGACTGCGGGTGCTCCTTCCAGCACTTGCAGGGGGCGTGCAAATGGTGGAAGGCGCATGCTCTTCACGTCCAGTGTTGGGAAGGTCAGGCATCGCAACCGACACAATTGGACTCTCCTTGTGGATTTGGGATTTCAAAGAACGCACAGTTCTTTGCGGTGCTTTTGCCAGCTTGAGTCTTTTCAGTTTTCTAGCGAGAGGCTGAGTGCTTCCATCCTCATGTGAAGCTGAACCACTAGCCATGAACATAGGCCAGGGCCTCAGCCGTTCCTTGCCACTCCGTGTGGTAAATGGCATATTGGCAAGTTTACGCTTCTCCTCCGACAATTTTATTTTAGGTTTTGGAGTCCTTTTTTTACTGATATTTGGTGTTTTGGTTTTGACATGCTCTGTACTATGCCATTGGGCATCGGCCTTGGCAGACGACGTTGCTGGCATTTCATCGTCTCGGCCATGACTAGTGGCAGCAGCTTCAGCACGAGGTGGAAGTGGATCTTGATCTTTCCCTAATTTTGGAACCTCAACATTTTTGTTCTCCATATTTTAATAGGCACAACTAAAAGGCACCTCAGGTAAACAATGCAGATGGATGGATTGGATACTAGTATACAATTATGGACGGGCTGCCGAGTGCCGACACAGAGGTAGCCACAGCCGTGAACTACCGCACTGTACTGTGTCTGCTGCTAATATATAGACTGGTTGATAAAGAGATAGTATACTCGTAACTAGTATGTATGTATAAAGAAAGAAAAAAAAACCACGGTTAGGTCACTGGTATATACAATTATGGACGGGCTGCGGAGTGCCGACACAGAGGTAGCCACAGCCGTGAACTACCGCACTGTACTGTGTCTGCTGCTAATATATAGACTGGTTGATAAAGAGATAGTATACTCGTAACTAGTATGTATGTATAAAGAAAGAAAAAAAAACCACGGTTAGGTGGTATATACAATTATGGACGGGCTGCCGAGTGCCGACACAGAGGTAGCCACAGCCGTGAACTACCGCACTGTACTGTGTCTGCTGCTAATATATAGACTGGTTGATAAAGAGATAGTATACTCGTAACTAGTATGTATGTATAAAGAAAGAAAAAAAAACCACGGTTAGGTCACTGGTATATACAATTATGGACGGGCTGCCGAGTGCCGACACAGAGGTAGCCACAGCCGTGAACTACCGCACTGTACTGTGTCTGCTGCTAATATATAGACTGGTTGATAAAGAGATAGTATACTCGTAACTAGTATGTATGTATAAAGAAAGAAAAAAAAACCACGGTTAGGTCACTGGTATATACAATTATGGACGGGCTGCCGAGTGCCGACACAGAGGTAGCCACAGCCGTGAACTACCGCACTGTACTGTGTCTGCTGCTAATATATAGACTGGTTGATAAAGAGATAGTATACTCGTAACTAGTATGTATGTATAAAGAAAGAAAAAAAAACCACGGTTAGGTCACTGGTATATACAATTATGGACGGGCTGCGGAGTGCCGACACAGAGGTAGCCACAGCCGTGAACTACCGCACTGTACTGTGTCTGCTGCTAATATATAGACTGGTTGATAAAGAGATAGTATACTCGTAACTAGTATGTATGTATAAAGAAAGAAAAAAAAACCACGGTTAGGTGGTATATACAATTATGGACGGGCTGCCGAGTGCCGACACAGAGGTAGCCACAGCCGTGAACTACCGCACTGTACTGTGTCTGCTGCTAATATATAGACTGGTTGATAAAGAGATAGTATACTCGTAACTAGTATGTATGTATAAAGAAAGAAAAAAAAACCACGGTTAGGTCACTGGTATATACAATTATGGACGGGCTGCCGAGTGCCGACACAGAGGTAGCCACAGCCGTGAACTACCGCACTGTACACTGGTTGATAAAGAGATAGTAGTATACTCGTAACAACTAGTATGACGACGGTATAAAGAATGAAAAAAAAAAACACGGTTAGGTGGTATATAATACAATTATGGTTGGACGGACTGCCTGCCGAGTGCCGACACAGAGGTAGCCACAGCCGTGAACTACCGCACTGTACACTGGTTGATAAAGAGATAGTAGTATACTCGTAACAACTAGTATGACGACGGTATAAAGAATGAAAAAAAAACCACGGTTAGGTGGTATATAATACAATTATGGTTGGACGGACTGCCTGCCGAGTGCCGACACAGAGGTAGCCACAGCCGTGAACTACCGCACTGTACACTGGTTGATAAAGAGATAGTAGTATACTCGTAACAACTAGTATGACGACGGTATAAAGAACGAAAAAAAAAACCACGGTTAGTTGGTATATATTATAATACAATTATGGATGGACGGACTGCCTGCCGAGTTCCGACACAGAGGTAGCCACAGCCGTGAACTACCGCACTGTACACTGGTTGATAAAGAGATAGTAGTATACTCGTAACAACTAGTATGACGACGGTATAAAGAACGAAAAAAAAACCACGGTTAGGTGGTATATATTATAATACAATTATGGATGGACGGACTGCCTGCCGAGTTCCGACACAGAGGTAGCCACAGCCGTGAACTACCGCACTGTACACTGGTTGATAAAGAGATAGTAGTATACTCGTAACAACTAGTATGACTATGACGACGGTATAAAGAAAGAAAAAAAAAAACACGGTTAGGTGGTATATAATACAATTATGGATGGACGGACTGCCTGCCGAGTGCCGACACAGAGGTAGCCACAGCCGTGAACTACCGCACTGTACTGTGTCTGCTGCTAATATAGACTGGTTGATAAAGAGATAGTATACAATACTACTAATATACTGGTGGTCAGGCACTGGTCACCACTAGTCACACTGGCAGTGGCACTCCTGCAGCAAAAGTGTGCACTGTTTAATTTTAATATAATATTATTTATCATGTACTCCTGGCTCCTGCTATAACAACCTGCAGTGCTCCCCAGTCTCCCCCACAATTATAAGCTTTATATACAATACATTGATGTGCAGCACACTGGGCTGAGCAGTGCACACAGACTGAGTCACTGTGTGACTGTGTATCGTTTTTTTCAGGCAGAGAACGGATATATTAAATAAAACAAACAACTGCACTGTCTCTGGTGGTCACTGGTCACTGTGGTCGTCAGTCACTAAACTCTGTCTGCACTCTGCACTCTCTTCTAATCTACAGTATCACAGCAATCTCTCTCTCTCTTCTAAATCTAATCTAAATGGAGAGGACGCCAGCCACGTCCTCTCCCTATCAATCTCAATGCACGTGTGAAAAGGGCGGCGACGCGCGGCTCCTTATATAGAATCCGAGTCTCGCGAGAATCCGACAGCGTCATGATGACGTTCGGGCGCGCTCGGGTTAACCGAGCAAGGCGGGAAGATCCGAGTCGCTCGGACCCGTGAAAAAAAAAGTGAAGTTCGTGCGGGTTCGGATTCAAAGAAACCGAACCCGCTCATCTCTATGTGATATATCTCATGTGGGTTCAAAACCACATGCGATCGCACTGCGATGCAACAAATATTAAGTGCAGCACATAATATCTTGAGACACGATATTCGACCAGCGTGCCCGCGCATCGTGTCTCAAGGTACTAAAATGTGCATACAATCCATCGATTTCTCTCACAGATGTGGTTGAAATCGAAGGATAGCACCGATTATCTCATAAGTGTATGGGCACCATTAGTTTCTGAGATACTCCAGGCACTAGTCAACATTAAGTGCTTCTCACATTCCTCACTGTGATTTTGTTGTGCTCTCAATATCACCCATTACTGCTGAACTTCTTTATGCAGTTTCCAGTGTGCACCTGTGACACTTAAAGCTCTATTGGGTGCTTTCTACTGTTCCTGTCTGTTCTATGACATATCCAGCACTAGTGAGTGCTCCTCACAGTCTATACTCTGGGACAACTCTAGCATTGCTCCACTCTGCTGGCTCTACACAAGTTCTTGTATAGTACCTGTTGCTGTACAACCATCACACAATGAATGGTTGTACAGAAACCTCCGAATGGTTGTACAGGAACCGCTGAAACTCTATTAGGTCCTGAGTTACAATTTTCTGTTACTACCCACAGATACTCTCTATGCTTAGTCTGTACTAGATACCCTCACAGTTCTCTGTGAGGATCATGTTCGCCAGCCTGGCTGGTGGTAATCAGTGTCCATTGTGCTCTATCAGACATCTGTCTGTTCTGCCAATTTATTTTCATCTTAGGACTTTTCAAAGCATAAATCTAAGGTCCAAATATAACAGGCTGGTCCCGACATGATTGTGGTGAGACAGCCACTAGAATTAATGCAGAATTTAGTTTGTCAATGAACTGTCACTTTACAGTTAATCATACAGCTACAGTATCTCCAAGAGATGTATTCTCCCAAAATCTTCTTCAGTCATTCATAAATGATTATCTGTGCTAAATCAACAACAAAGCAATATCTGTTGTCACTAAAATATTTTTTAAACCTCAATAATAGTTAAATAAGCCATTTTTTTGTCCTGTCAGTTTGTAATTTTTGTTAAATATATATTCCTCATATATTTTTATTTTTTAGTCATACATTTTTTATCCCTCAGATTACACGTGGAACATAAATATTTTACATAATGGACATTTTTACTTATACATTATCAAACAATGTATATTTCTTTTATTAAAAATGCAATTACACTTCAGTAGCTACAATATTACATCTCTAATTTCAAAGTGTTTTATAAATAAATTAACAGATGACTTTATTTCACAGTTCATTATCATTGTTATTGTGTCTCTGTAGTACGGCACCCTGCTATCACAAATAAGCTCTACTGAAAAATGCTCATAGATATTTAAGTGTCCACTCAAGGAGAAACTGGCTAAGGAATGTATTCATGTCGATTGCAGGCACAGGTACTAGACTAAACCTAGCGATGCTTTGTAAGGTTTGTAAGAAGGAGCTGAGACAAATCCTGCTATTCCCTCACAAAGGGAATTAATGTGCATGACAGTGATAAGCCTCCATGTATTGCTGGTACAGTGTATGTATATATATATATATATATATGTATATATATATATATATATATATACAGATACTCTCCCTTTTGCGCTATTAAACAGAAAGTGAGAAAGGATTGGGTTAAGGCTGCCAAATTCCACTAAGTCCCTTGTTAGGAGGGACTAAAAAGATACAAATATGTGCCAATAGAGGAATGGGCGCACTTGGGTTGTTTTTCCACCCAATATTCAACGGGGAAAAACAGCAGTCTCCCTAAGATATTTACTCCTAATTTGTGAGCATAAAACCACATTTAAGATGTTCCATGTAAAATTTATTACAACATAAAAGCAATGATACAAAACGGTATAGTATCTCTTCTTGCAGATAACACCATATAGTACAGAGGACCAGTTGAAATAACTTTGATAGATTCCTCCTTCTCCTTTGACAATTCGGAGATTTGATGTTTATGAACAAATAACCCGACGCGTTTCGTCTTACTCTAAGACTTCATCAGGGGTATGTCTAAAAATATATATAAAATATTTATATCAGAATCTTATCCTGATTAAAACAATAATATGAGGGAACATGTCAATGAACGAGGAAAAATGCAAGACAGAACTTAAAACATGGGCAAAATATACAAATATATATATATAAATATGTGAGGAAAAAATATACATACACATATGGTTTAACATACAAGGAGGATGATCTTAACATATCCATGGAAAACAATTATGTGATACAATCTCAGAACAAAGAATTCACAATTATACCAAAGAGAAAGAAATAGACATATAAAGAGGAGTTCATCATCACAAGAACATAATAATTACATATGGCATACCTCTAGTGCTTGATAAATACTGTTAGTGCATCAATAAAATGGCAATTACGTATTCTGGATACTTGAAAAAACCACACACCGGTGGGGTACACAGGTGAAAGTTAGATTAAGCCTAATTGGGGAAATATAAGTTTTTAGTACTAACAACAATTAATAACATATTCTGCATAATACTGGGCTCAATAATAACAAATAAATGAATATATCTGTACATTGAACACATACCTTATGGTTAAGTGCTTGAATAACAAGTTCAAACGCATAGGCCTGAACGCAAGTTCAAATAGGTATGTGACCTAACAAAAATTATTAATATTCACTAATTAGAGATATATAACGTAACAGCCTTTATATAAATTGGTTAATGTGCTAGTAGATTGAAACACATACCTTATGATTCAGGGATTTGGATAACAAGTTCAAATACACAGGTCTACCACAATTTCATATGCGTGTGTAACCTGGTAAATTAGAGGAATATGATTCTTGAGACAGAGAACTTGCTCATACCAGGTGTGAGAAGTTTTAATTTAATAAACTCCCTTTAGAAAGGGGGGGTGAAGGATACACTAGTTTCGAAAATTCATTAATTCGATTAAATCTTACGTGAAATTGGTTCCCCAAGGGGGTATAAAACGTATTAAAAATATCGATAACCATATGTTATCCTTGAAATTCAGAATGTTGAGTTAATTCTCATCATCTCATAAGATAATATTAATAAACTTTCATATTGTTACTAATAGTCATAATAACACCCCCTATTTACAAAATAAGCAGGACATAGTGAAAACAAGGGATTCCATTCACATAAAGTGCTAAATGGAGCCATATTTAAAAGCGGTGTTCACAAATAATAAATAATAAATCTTACCTTGCCAGCAGCTACAATAGCTTCAAGTCACAACCAGTGTAATGAGGCTGTGTGCTGAGACTTACCCTTAAATAGGAAACAGAAGTGACCTCACTTCCCCTAATGCAGTGATTGGGGTATTAAAAACCTTAAATAATATTGGAATAAGTCCAATGTTACTAACTGAAATCGTTACAGTGATTAAACATTAAAGTGAGAAAATTAATGGCCTTAATTAATGTGCATGACAGTGATAAGCCTCCATGTATTGCTGGTACAGTGTATGTATATATATATATATATATATATATATATATGTATATATATATATATATATATATACATATATATATATATATGTCATTATCTCTGTAGGAGACCCAGAAATGTGGGATTTTGAATTTTGGATAAAAGGAATACTCAACGTGTGTGTGTGTGTGTGTGTGTGTGTGTGTGTGTGTGTGTATATATATAGAGAGAGAGAAATCCAAATGGTGCAGCACTCCGGGCGACTTAGGAATTCAGAGGCAGTAATCCATATGTTGTAAAGACAATGTTTCAATGCCTTTATTTGGGCATTTTCATCAGGTCAACATACAGTGTACAAATAAGTCACCTAAATACCAAGTAAGTTCACCCACGTGTAGCGTTGCTTCCGGAAGTCGGATCACACGCACGCTTCCTTCCACGCATCCCGGTGACGTCAACACAGGTTGCGTCATCCGGCAGTGCCCATCACCATGGTTACGTATAAAAAACACCTGCAATATACAATGAAAGCTTAACAGCCAGCGGTAAAAACTTATAGCAGCACATTTGTTACAAAAATTTAAGCAATCATTTACGTTTAAGGGTAAGCTCTAGTAAATTCATAAAGAGATCCATACTGAAATCCATAAAATTATTATCCATAAGGAAAGTCCTTACCATTTGGAGGCCCTCCTTCGGACATTACCCCATTGTTGCAACAGAAACCAAATACAATTTATAAAAAGCCTGGGTGTTACAAATGTGTCACTTGTGTCACTTGCAATTACCTTGATGTGGGTTCTACATTCAATCACCCACACATGGGTAAAACATATAAGATCAACCATGTATTAACCTGCATTACCCGATATGTCGTATACATGATTACCTGCCCATGCGGGCTATGCTATATTGGTCAAACTACACGCATGTTCAAAGAACGTATGGCCATGCTTAAATCTTCAATTAAACAAACACTAGCAGGTAAAACATCTGACCAACCTATGGCAAAACATTACAAGGAAGCGGGCCACCAATTGTTTCATCTACGTTACAAGATCATTGACCATGTACCCCCTTCTATTAGGGAAGGAGATAGGAGTCGCAAACTACAACAGATAGAATCAAAGTGGATTTATACTTTGGACACTGTACATCCCAAAGGACTCAATGAAAAATTATGTGGAGTATCTTTTTGTAATTAGTCCACTCTTAGTAATATACTTGCTCCTGTATTTAAGAGGATTCTCCAGCATCCATTACTATATTATATATTTATTATCTATATGTTTTGGTTACTTACATCTTTTAATTTTTATTATCTATTTATTTACTAGGTCACTTTATAATCCAGTACTCTTATATTTGCTTAATCTGTGTACTTGGTATGACAAACACTAATATTTGTTTATTTGTCTCCCTCCTCACCCAGGGTGCCGCCGGATACTGTGTACGTCTGGATCTCTTTGATCTCTCCTTGTGTATCATTACACTGTGAATCCTCACGCTGCCCAGCCGCCCATAGCAACCCGCCGCCGGCTTCCCTAACTACCTGCTCGGCATGCTTCTGACACATCTTCCTTTACAACCGCCCGCTGGTGTCCTTAGTTACAAACTCAACATGCATCTCGTCCGGCTTCTCGCTGTCACCTTCAGTGCGCGGATGACATCACAGTTTTGGCGCCACCCGCAGAGAGACGGGATAAAACACACTGCTGGACTCATCGGGGGATATATTTACTAAGATTCATAATTGTCGGGATTTGGAGGGAGATTAAACACGAATGGCATCGGTAGTGTGAATTTGCAACTTTTTTTTTTTTTATGACTCATTTACTAAGCTGTCGTATTCTGCATTTTAATTTTTTCCGATGCCGATGTCATTCGTAATTTCTGGCAGTGTTTTACGGGAGTGATTAGTAAAACACTGTCGGACTTAACACAATGAATTCCTGCCAGATCTGTGAGATCCGTGCAGGGCTTCATTGTGTATATTATGTTATGTGTGTAAAGTGTTAAAAATAAATAAAAAATTCCGTGGGGTCCCCCCTCTTAAGCTTAACCAGCCTCGGGCTCTTTGAGCCAGTCCTGGTTGTAAAAATACGGGGGAAAAACTGACTGGGGATCCCCCATATTTAAACAACCAGCACCGGGCTCTGCGCCTGGTCCTTGTGCAAAAAAATATGGGGGACAAAGAATGTAGGGGTCCCCAGTATTTTTAACACCAGCACCGGGTTCCACTAGTCAGAGAGATAATGCCAAAGCCGGGGGACACTTTTATATTGGTCCCTGCGGCCCTGGCATTAAATCACCAACTAGTCATCCCTGGCCGGGGTAACCTGGAGGAGTGGGGACCCCTTAAATCAAGGGGTCCCACCTCCAGCCACCCAAGGACCAGGGGTGAAGACCGAGGCTGTCTCCCCCATCCGTGGGCAGTGGATGGGAGGCTGATAGCCTTTTGTGTAAAAAAAAATATTGTTTTTTGTAGCAGAACTACAAGTCCCAGCAAGCCTCACCTGCAAGCTTGTACTTGGAGAACCACAAGTACCAGCATGTGGGGGGGAAACGGGCCCGCTGGTACCTGTAGTTCTACTACAAAAAAATACCCAAATAAAAACAAAACACACACACCGTGAAAGTAAAATTTTAATTAGGCCCGTTTTCCCCTGCATGCTGGTACTTGTGGTTCTCCAAGCTCCAGGTTGTGGGGGAGGCGTGTTGGGACTTGTAGTTCTGCTACAAAAAACAATATATTTTTTTACACAAAAGGCTATCAGCCTCCCATCCACTGCCCATGGATGGGGGGGACAGCCTCGGGCTTCACCCCTGGTCCTTGGGTGGCTGGAGGGGGGGCCCCTTGATTTAAGGGGTCCCCACTCCTCCAGGTTACCACGGCCAGGGGTGACTAGTTGGTGATTTAATGCCAGGGCCGCAGGGACCAATTTAAAAGTGTCCCCCGGCTATGGCATTATCTCTCTGAGTAGTGGAGCCTGGTGCTGGTGTTAAAAATATGGGGGACCCCTACGTTTTTTGTCCCCCGTATTTTTTGCACCAGGACCAGGCGCAGAGCCCAGTGCTGGTTGTTTAAATATGGGGGATCCCCAGTAATTTTTTTCCCTGTATCTTTACAACCAGGACCGGCTCAAAGAGCCCGAGGCTGGTTATGCTTAGGAGGGGGGACCCCACGCAAAAAAAAAATTCTGATTTTGAACTCTTTCACACCCCTTCCCACTGATAAACATGCATGGATCTCAATCTTCCGTGTATGCCTAACAGAATACAGTAAAAAAAAAAGCAGGTCTATTTGAAAACTGCTTTTTTTTTTACGAATTGTACTTTTTCACCGGCAGTGATTGTGAATACGAATTAATTACAGAGTTGTATAAAATAACAGGCGCATTTGACCGATGGTGTATTCATTCGTATTTTTTTTTCTTTGCAGTCAAAAAAAAAATACGAATGCCCTCATCACTGCCAAGATTTGAGTTTAGTAAATTCCAGAGATGACACTCAAAATCGGTCTAAATCGGGAGCTTAGTAAATATACCCCTTGGTCATCTTCTATAAAAGGTATGTTTGTTATATATCACTTTTATTGCACCTGATGAAAAGGCCAGTGGGCCTTGAAACATTGTTCAAATAAAAAAGCACCAGCTTATTTGAAAAAAGTCCGGAGGAGTGCCACCTGTTCCTTTCTTCCAGGGGGGACACCTGCATTAGTCTATTATCCTACTAGGAAGGCACCCCCGGCTCTTATTTTGGATATCCCAGAGTGCCCTTTCCAGAGACTGTGTGTGTGTATATATATATATATATATATATTTAAAAAATGAAGTATAAAAAGCGCCTAATAGTGTCGGTGAATCACTCTTCGTGAAAATAAACGTGATAGTAAAACAGACAAAGTATAACAACTTAGCTGTGGATATTTCTGGTAGATGACTCTTAGACGCCGGACATGTAAAGGAGAGATAAATTTGACATAGTGTGTACTGTTTTAAAATTCCACAGGTGTTTGAAAAACAGTTTAGGAACTGTGCTGGTTCCAATTTTTAGTAAGAAACTGTATCTTTTAAAACCAATAACAATTTAATAAACACACTCCTGCCATACATGCAGGTTACATATATAGACAATAAACAGTAAAAAGGCTTTTAAGGACGTATATAGCAGCACATTCAGTTATAAATGTAGGTATTAATCGTACAAGATTAAGAAGTATAACAGGCTTATCTGTCCTCGTATAGAAATTTTGGGATAGAATTCATCCGTAAATGCAAGTATCAAACGTACAAGATAAAATGTAAAAGCATAGCTTATCTGTCCACGAATGGGAAGTCAAAGGGGTGAGCATCCAATCCCTGTCCCAACGCGTTTCGTCCTGGTATAAGGACTTCTTCAATATATATCTCCAGCAATGAGATATTGGCACGTTGTACACGTGCATCTAAAACAGCCCCGTTTGCAGGCTGTAAATATAGCTGGTCTGTCAATGGTGGTTCTGGTGGAGATATCTGTTTTGACCAGTGTATCTCTGAGATTTCTGGACCGGCGATAACATGGCATAATGTTAGTGTCCTGTAAATTCAATTTATTGTCAGTTTGGATAAGGTGCCAGTGTTTTTTGGTGATTTTATTGGTTTCCTCTGAAGCCACACTGAAGGTGCTTTTCCAGATGAATTTGGGTGATGTAGTGGCCTTAGACTTCTCCTGTAATAGTGAATTTCTGCTCATGGCTAGCACTTTTAGTTTAGTCTCCTGCAATTGCTTGGAGTTATATCCACGTAAGATGAAGCGATTGATGAGATCATCAATTTGAGCAGCTGCTTGCTTTATATCTGAATTGATTCTATGGATCCTAATCATCTGCGAGTATGGAAGACCAAGCTTAAAGCCTTTAGGATGACAGCTTGCATTGTGCAAGAAGGTGTTCCTGTCCGTTGGTTTAGTGAACACCGTGGTGTTGATACTTGTATTCGCAATAGATATCCTAACATCAAGGAAATCTATGGTATGTTGGTCCATCTTATAGACCAATTTCACGGGACTGGAAGAGGTATTGTGAGCATCCAATATATTCTGCAGTGTTGCTTGAGGGCCTTTCCATATAATAAACAGATCATCTATATATCTTTTGTATAAGATGATATTAGATGAGACATTAATGTCAGAAAAGAAAAGAAAATGTCCTGTTCCACTTCAACCATGTATATGTTTGCATAGGTGGGGGCCACGGCCGATCCCAGGAGTAACACTACGGGTTTCCATGGTGACGGGTTCACAGACGTGCATCGCGTGATACGCGATGACGTCATTTTTCAGTGCCGCAGCGGCCGAGCGGGTCCCCGCCGGACGAGCGATGCACACTGCACTAAACTTTGGTGTCTGGGATATAAGGTGAGTTTTTCTACTGTTGTACTTATCCTGATGACAATTTTCTAGTAAAATTGAAACGTTGACAGACCGCTGGTGGTGATTTACTTCTGTATTCCTGAGTGCCGCACATTGTTCTGACTATATATATATATATATATATATATATTTATATATGATTTTAAATATGAAAGTACCATATTAGGAATATTATGCCAAGCCTATTAATGAAGCATGATACGTGTACTGTACATAGTGGAATATGCCATGTCTGCATTCACAGCATAAACATACTGTAGCTAACAATCTTCAAATACAGTTATAATAAACTGTCCCATAATTCAATCAAACAGTTCATGACAAAAACAAGAGCAAAAACCTCGATATAGCAACTTTTATATTAGGAGGCAGTAGGTGAGCCAAACTACAAAAAAAAATGTAACACTATTATTATTCTAACCTGATTTGTTGTAAACACATAATAAATTCTCAACATGAGGCCAATATGATGACCTTAAAATGTACATACTTACTGTATACTGTACCTAAGTTTTGAAGCACAGGAAAATCCTGTACAAGGGGTGTGTAATAATAGAGTATATGTGGATGTTCCAGCAGAGGAAAATGATAGCACCATGATTTGAGTTTGTGGATGCTGACTGTGCTCCACATGGAGCTGCAGATGTCTGACATGTGAGCATTCTGCCCATGAGGAAACCCCTCCTACTTTAATAGACATGCCAGCTGCTATGCAGAATAAAAACACAATTTAATTAGATTCATAATCACCAATTTAGCCAAATGAATCAATAAATAGGAAAGCATGGATTAAAATGTCACACTGATGACTTTTGCATTACATACTTTTGACATAACACAGGTCTGCGAAATGTAAGGTATTGAAAGCTTTTTAAATAATACTTTTATATTCTTAATTATACTCCTGTGTACATCAAGAAATAGTATATGAAAAGAAACTTACCACATCACATTTACCTATAAAGGGGGTTACATACATTTCTCTGACGTCCTAGTGGATGCTGGGAACTCCATAAGGACCATGGGGAATAGACGGGCTCCACAGGAGACTGGGCACTCTAAAAGAAAGATTAGGTACTATCTGGTGTGCACTGGCTCCTCCCACTATGACCCTCCTCCAGACCTCAGTTGGATTTCTGTGCCCGGCCGAGCTGGATGCACACTAGGGGCTCTCCTGAGCTCCTAGAAAGAAAGTTTATTTTAGTTTTTTTATTTTACAGTGAGACCTGCTGGCAACAGACTCACTGCATCGAGGGACTAAGGGGAGAAGAAGCGAACCTACCTGCTTGCAGCTAGCTTGGGCTTCTTAGGCTACTGGACACCATTAGCTCCAGAGGGATCGACCGCATGGAACTGGCCTTGGTGTTCGTTCCCGGAGCTGCGCCGCCGTCCCCCTTACAGAGCCAGAAGCAAGAAGAGGTCCGGAAAATCGGCGGCAGAAGACTTCGGTCTTCACCAAAGTAGCGCACAGCACTGCAGCTGTGCGCCATTGCTCCTCATGCACACTTCACACTCCGGTCACTGAGGGTGCAGGGCGCTGGGGGGGGCGCCCTGAGGGCAATATATGACACCTTGGCTGGCAAATCTACATCATATATAGTCCTAGAGGCTATATAGATGTAAAATTACCCCTGCCAGTATTCCAGAAAAAGCGGAAGAAAGTCAGTTGAAAAAGAGGCGGGGCTTCTCCCTCAGCACACTGGCGCCATTTTCTCTTCACAGTGCAGCTGGAAGACAGCTCCCCAGGCTCTCCCCTGTAGTTTTCAGGCTCAACGGGTTAAAAAGAGAGGGGGGGCACAAAATTTAGGCGCAATATTGTATATACAAGCAGCTATTGGGAAAAATTCACTCAATATAGTGTTAATCCCAAAATTATATAGCGCTCTGGTGTGTGCTGGCATACTCTCTCTCTGTCTCCCCAAAGGGCTGTGTGGGGTCCTGTCCTCAGTCAGAGCATTCCCTGTGTGTGTGCGGTGTGTCGGTACGGCTGTGTCGACACGTTTGATGAGGAGGCTTATGTGATGGCAGAGCAGATGCCGATAAATGTGATGTCGCCCCCTGTGGGGCCGACACCAGAGTGGATGGATAGGTGGAAGGTATAAACCGACAGTGTCAACTCCTTACATAAAAGGCTGGATGACGTAACAGCTATGGGACAGCCGGCTTCTCAGCCCGCGCCTGCCCAGGCGTCTCAAAGGCCATCAGGGGCTCAAAAAACCCCCGCTCCCTCAGATGGCAGACACAGATGTCGACACGGAGTCTGACTCCAGTGTCGACGAGGTTGAGACATATACACAATCCACTAGGAACATCCGTTACATGATCCCGGCAATAAAAAATGTGTTACACATTTCTGACATTAACCCAAGTACCACTAAAAAAGGGTTTTATGTTTGGGGAGAAAAAGCAGGCAGTGTTTTGTTCCCCCATCAAATGAGTGAATGAAGTGTGAAAAAGCGTGGGTTCCCCCGATAAGAAACTGGTAATTTCTAAAAAGTTACTGATGGCGTACCCTTTCCCGCCAGAGGATAAGTTACGCTGGGAGATATCCCCTAGGGTGGATAAGGCGCTCACACGTTTGTCAAAAAAGGTGGCACTGCCGTCTTAGGATACGGCCACTTTGAAGGTACCTGCTGATAAAAAGCAGGAGGCTATCCTGAAGTCTGTATTTACACACTCAGGTACTAGACTGAGACCTGCAGATAGTGCTGCTGCAGCGTGGTCTGTAACCCTGTCAAACAGGGATACTATTTTGCGAACATAAGACGTCGTCTTATATATAAGGGATGCACAGAGGGATATTTTGCCGTCTGGCATCCAGAATTAATGCAATGTCCATTCTGTCAGGAGGGTATTAGAGACCCGACACTGGACAGGTGATGCTGACTTTAAAAGGCACATAGAGCCTTATAAGGGTGAGGAATTGTTTGGGGATGGTCTCTGGGACCTCGTATCCACAGCAACAGCTGGGAAGAAATTTTTTTACCTCAGGTTTCCTCACAGCCTAAGAAAGCACTGTATTATCAGGTACAGTCCTTTCGGCTTCAGAAAAGCAAGCGGGTCAAAGGCGCTTCCTTTCTGCACAGGGACGAGGGAAGAGGGAAAAAGCTGCACCAGTCAGCCAGTTCCCAGAATCAAAATTCTTCCCCCGCTTCCTCTGAGTCCACCGCATGACGCGGGGGCTCCACAGGCGTAGCCAGGTATGGTGGGGGGCCGCCTCAAAAATTTCAGCGATCAGTGGGCTCGCTCACAGGTGGATCCCTGGATCCTTCAAGTAGTATCTCAGGGGTACAAGCTGGAATTCGAGGCGTCTCCCCCCCACCGTTTCCTCAAATCTGCCTTGCCGACAACTCCCTCAGGCAGGGAGGCTGTGCTAGAGGCAATTCACAAGCTGTATTCCCAGCAGGTGATAGTCAAGGTGCCCCTACTTCAACAAGGACGGGGTTACTATTCCACACAGTTTGTGGTACCGAAACCGGACGGTTCGGTGAGACCCATTTTAAATTTGAAATCCTTGAATACATACATAAAAAAATTCAAGTTCAAGATGGAATCGCTCAGGGCGGTTATTGCAAGCCTGGAGGAGGGGGATTACATGGTATCCCTGGACATCAAGGATGCTTACCTACATGTCCCCATTTACCATCATCACCAGGAGTACCTCAGATTTGTGGTACAGGATTGCCATTACCAATTCCAAACACTGCCGTTTGGACTGTCCACGGCACCGAGGGTCTTTACCAAGGTAATGGCAGAAATGATGATACTCCTTCGAAAAAAGGGAGTTTTTAATTATCCCGTACTTGGACGATCTCCTTATAAAGGCGAGGTCCAAGGAGCAGTTGTTGGTCGGAGTAGCACTATCTCGGGAAGTGCTACAACAACACGGTTGGATTCTATACATTCCAAAGTCACAGCTGGTTCCTACCACACGCCTACTGTTCCTGGGGATGGTTCTGGACACAGAACAGAAAAAAGTGTTTCTCCCGCAGGAGAAAGCCAAGGAGCTGTCATCTCTAGTCAGAGACCTCCTGAAACCAAAACAGGTATCGGTGCATCACTGCACACGAGTCCTGGGAAAAATGGTAGCTTCTTACGAAGCAAAATTCCATTCGGCAGGTTCCATGCAAGAACCTTTCAGTGGGACCTCTTGGACAAGTGGTCGGGATCGCATCTTCAGATGCATCGGCTGATAACCCTGTCTCCAAGGACCAGGGTATCTCTACTGTGGTGGCTGCAGAGTGCTCATCTTCAAGAGGGCCGCAGATTCGGCATACAGGACTGGGTCCTGGTAACCACGGATGCCAGCCTTCGAGGCTGGAGGGCAGTCACACAGGGAAGAAATTATCAAGGACTTTGGTCAAGTCAGGAGTCGTCCCTACACATAAATATTCTGGAACTGAGGGCCATTTACAATGCCCTAAGTCTGGCAAGGCCTCTGCTTCAAAACCAGCCGGTACTGATCCAATCAGACAACATCACGGCAGTCGCCCATGTAAACCAACAGGGCGGCACAAGAAGCAAGATGGCGATGGCAGAAGCCACAAGGATTCTCCGATGGGCGGAAAATCACGTCTTAGCACTGTCAGCAGTGTTCATTCCGGGAGTGGACAACTGGGAAGCAGACTTCCTCAGCAGACACGACCTCCACCCGGGAGAGTGGTGACTTCATCCAGAAGTCTTCCAACTGTTGGTAAACCGTTGGGAAAGGCCACAGGTGGACATGATGGCGTCCCGCCTAAACAAAAAACTAGATATTGCGCCAGGTCAAGGGACCCTCAGGCAATAGCTGTGGATGCTCTAGTGACACCGTGGGTGTACCAGTCGGTTTATGTATTCCCTCCTCTGCCTCTCATACCAAAGGTACTGAGAATAATAAGAAAACGAGGAGTAAGAACGATACTCGTGGTTCTGGATGGGCCAAGAAGAGCTTGGTACCCAGAACTTCAAGAAATGATATCAGAGGACAAATGGCCTCTACCGCTCAGACAGGATCTGCTACAGCAGGGGCCCTGTCTGTTCCAAGACTTACCGTGGCTGCGTTTGACGGCATGGCGGTTGAATTCCGGATCCTAAAGGAAAAGGGCATTCCAGAAGAAGTCATTCCTACGCTGATAAAAGCCAGGAAAGAAGTAACCGCAAACCATTATCACCGTATTTGGCGAAAATATGTTGCGTGGTGTGAGGCCAGGAAGGCCCCAACAGAGGAATTTCAGCTGGGTCGTTTTCTGCACTTCCTACAGTCAGGGGTAACTATGGGCCTAAAATTGGGTTCCATTAAGGTCCAGATTTCGGCTCTGTCGATTTTCTTCCAGAAAGAACTGGCTTCACTGCCTGGAGTTCAGACATTTGTAAAGGGAGTGCTACATATTCAGCCCCCTTTTGTGCCTCCTGTGGCACCTTGGGATCTCAACGTGGTGTTGAGTTTCTTAAAATCACATTGGTTTGAGCCACTTAAAACTGTGGATTTGAAATATCTCACGTGGAAAGTGGTCATGTTATTGGCCTTGGCTTCGGCCAGGCGTGTGTCAGAATTGGCGGCTTTGTCATGTAAAAGCCCTTATCTGATTTTCCATATGGATAGGGCAGAATTGAGGACTCGTCCCCAGTTTCTCCCTAAGGTGGTATCAGCTTTTCACTTGAACCAACCTATTGTAGTGCCTGCGGCTACTAGGGACTTGGAAGATTCCAAGTTACTGGACGTAGTCAGGGCCTTAAAAATTTATATTTCCAGGACGGCTGGAGTCAGGAAAACTGACTCGCTTTTTATCCTGTAGTCACCCAACAAAATAGGTGCTCCTGCTTCTAAGCAGACTATTGCTCGCTGAATTTGTAGCACAAATCAGCTGGAGCATTCTGCGGCTGGATTGCCGCATCCTAAATCAGTAAAAGCCCATTCCACGAGGAAAGTGGGCTCATCTTGGGCGGCTGCCCGAGGGGTCTCGGCTTTACAATTTTGCCGAGCTGCAACTTGGTCAGGGGCAAACACGTTTGCTAAATTCTACAAAATTGATACCCTGGCTGAGGAGGACCTTGAGTTCTCTCATTCGGTGCTGCAGAGTCATCCGCACTCTCCCGCCTGTTTAGGAGCTTTGGTATAATCCCCATGGTCCTTACGGAGTTCCCAGCATCCACTAGGACGTCAGAGAAAATAAGATTTTACTCACCGGTAAATCTATTTCTCGTAGTCCGTAGTGGATGCTGGGCGCCCATCCCAAGTGCGGATTGTCTGCAATACTTGTATGTAGTTATTGCCTAACTAAGGGTTATTGTTGAGCCATCTGTTGAAAGGCTCAGTTATATTTCATACTGTTAACTGGGTGTAGTATCACAAGTTATACGGTGTGATTTGTGTGGCTGGTATGAGTCTTACCCGGGATTCAAAATCCTTCCTTATTGTGTCAGCTCTTCCGGGCACAGTATCCTAACTGAGGTCTGGAGGAGGGTCATAGTGGGAGGAGCCAGTGCACACCAGATAGTACCTAATCTTTCTTTTAGAGTGCCCAGTCTCCTGCGGAGCCCGTCTATTCCCCATGGTCCTTACGGAGTTCCCAGCATCCACTACGGACTACGAGAAATAGATTTACCGGTGAGTAAAATCTTATTTTTAAAGAAAAAACAAGAAGTTTAATTGTTCTTGACATATTTATTGTGAAATACGAAGAAGTGTAGATGAAAGGGGTGAGGAATCAGAGGATGAGGATGAGGACGACAACTTGCCTCTGTAGAGCTAGTTTGTGCAAGGAGAGATTCATTTCTTCTTTTTTGGTGGGGGAATTAATTGCTTCTTTTTTGTGGGGGCCCAAACAAAGCAATCATTTCAGCCACAGTCATGTGGCAGACCCTGTCGCTGAAATGTTTGGTTTGTTAAAGTGTTCATGTCCTGTTTATACAACATAAGGGTGGGTGGGAGGGCCCAAGGACAATTCTATCTTGCACCTCTTTTTTTTCTTTGCATGATGTGCTCTTTGGGGCCTATTTTTTTAAAACTGCCATCCTCTCTGTCACTGCAGTGCCACTCCCAGATGGGTCAGGTGTTTGTGCCACCTACTTGTGTCGCTTAGCTTAGACATCCAGCGACCTCGGTGCAACCTTTTGGCCTAAAAACAATATTGTGAGGTGTGAGGTGTTCAGAATAGACTGGAAATAAATGTTATTTGAGGTTAATAGTACTGTAGGATTGGGGGCGTGGCTTGGTGGCTGAACGGGCTGGAGGCTTTGTCTGAGAGCTCCTGTGCAGCAGCCCTATAAATTAACCCCTAGACCACTCCTACCTCTGCCTTACCTACCCTGCTTCCTGATTTCCAGTGGCGGGGCACCCCAGGCACTGGTTAGCTCGTCCCGAATCGGGGAGCTGGTTTCCCGGCTCCTGCGGGTTGTGGCCGACTCACCACTATCCAGCCGGGACCTTGATTTCTTCCCCCTCCCCGTGATCGGAAGTCCCGCTACAGTGGATCTGCGGGAGGGTCCTGCCGTCCGTCCTGCTCCCTTCAGATGTCGCCCAGCTCCAGCTGCCTCTGTGTAACTGCGGGGAGAGCCGCCAGCACCCGGCACTGAGGGCAGCTCTCTGACAGACCCTGTGTGGCAGCCATCTTGGTGGAGACAAGCGGGGACGGCGTACATCGGAGCTGACGCGGCACCCGACGGACGAGCGCTCCCCTCCGGGACGGTACCCACGATCACTCTCTGGACGAGTGCCTGCTGCAGTGTCTTAAAAGTGAGCACCGGGTGCGCCGTGAAGCCGTGGCGGTGCCCGCTGGCGGCCTGCACGCACCCGTCCTCTCCTCACATAGTGCTCACTGCTCCCTCTGCCCTTCTCCACAAGCCCCCTGGAGCCCTGCAACTGGCCGCTTCTAAGCTGCTATACTCCCTCTGGGGACCTCACGCACCCCGCTGCTCTGGACCTTGGGCTGGCACTGTCCCTGCCGGGGATCCCCTCGGTCTGCGGTCTGGAGGCCTGCACACCCATATTGGCCCTGCTCTAATTATCTTTGGCCTCCGGTGCTCTCTGCTGCCACCATCACCCCCCAGCTCTGCCGGTGCCCTCTGCTGCCCCCGTCTCCCCACCTGCCCTGGTGCTTATAGGAGGCCTCTCTACTGCTGTGGCCCGGGCTCCTCTCCCCTGCTGTCCCACTGCCTCCTGACCTTGGGGGTGTCCCAGTGCCTGGCTGGTCCGTGTCCGGGCCTCACCCAGTGGAACAACTCCGTCCGCTGCCCCTAGACAAGGGTGCGGATTCCGATAATGACCTGCTCTCTCTGCAGCCACTGTCCTCGGGCTGTCTGGCTCCCTCTCTTGGTGGGCAGGTCCTGCTGTGTTGGGCTCCGGATTCTTCTTCGCCAGTACACAACACCCAGCCCTACCTGCCTCCACATCCCACATGGCCTCCTCTCCAGAGCTGGAGCTCTCTGGCCCTGTCTCACCTACGGCTTACTGCTGACCCCCTCATGACTATCCCCTAACTTTGCTATCCTACCGCCCTTGGCCCTGAGCTAAACTGCTGGAGCGCCCTTTTCTTTCCTATCTTGTCGACTATCCCCATCTCCACCCTCTTAAGATGCCTAGAGGTGGTAAAAAATTGAAGGTGTCCAACCTCACGCCTTTCCTTACTAAAAAAAAGCACCCCCGGCCAAAAGTAGATCTGATACTTCTGGACTCTCCCACGGTATCTCTGACTCTGACCCTGAAGACGACGATCTCACACCCCTCACCTGCCGAGACTTTCTCTCTCTCCTTAAGGAGGTCAGAGATGTGAAGTCCTCAGTTCAAGCTCTCCACTCCCTGAAGTCCAATATTGCGGAAATTGGCTCCAGTACCGATCAACTTGAAAGAAGGGTGGAGGAGGTGGTGACGTTCCAACAATCGGTCGAGACCGACTTCCAACAGATCCGTCAGGATGTTGCCCAACTGAGGGAGGAGCATGAGGATCAAGACAATAGGGCAATGAGGAACAACCTGAGGATTCGGGGTATCCCTGAAGAGATTGAAGCGACCCACCTTGATCTTTACCTCAAACGCCTCTTTACTCAACTGTCCTCTAGCACCCCTGAAGATCATCTCCTTCTGGACCGAGCTCACCGAGCCCTCCGACCTGACTCCCAAGATTCTTCCCAACCTAGGGATGTTATTCTAAGAATGCATTACTTCACTACGAAAGAGGCCATTATGAGAGAAGTCCCATGGCTGGGATCAGTTTCCTTTCAGAATGTCTCCCTACTGATCTTTCAAGACCTGTCCCCGCTCACCCTGGACAAACGTAGAGACTTTAAACCAATCACCTCCTTGCTCTCTCAACATAATATTAAGTACCGCTGGGGCTTCCCCTTTCACATTCTGGTGTGGCATCAAGGAAAACTTCCCGACACCTAGTATCCCTTCCCCCTGTCAGCGCCGCCGGTCCTGCCCTTCACAGCCGGATGACCTCCCACCCCTCCCTCCCGGTCTTACTTCCCTCCTCTTTTCCTTTTGTCCACGCTATCTTCTGCCTCTCATCTCTTTTTTTCTTTCTCTCTACCTCCCTATGCTGCCTCTACGGATCTATATTTTCTCTATCTTGCCTGCTTCTTCGTTGTTTGCCTATGGGTCTCCGGGTCCTTTCTTTTAATGTAAAGGGGCTAAATAGCCCCCAGAAATGGGGAAAGCTCTTTGCATCTCTTAAACTTCATAAAGGCGATTTGGTCTTCCTTCAGGAGACTCATTTCTTACATAAGTCCCACCCTACACTGCAATGCAAACCATACCCTGACTCTTTCCACGCATGTGACCATACGGCCAAAAAAGGGGGGTCGCGATCCTGATTGCCCGTCACCTTACTTTTGAGCTTATTGATTCCCAAGTTGACAAGGAGGGCAAGTTTCTTATTTTGGTGGGGAAACTAAACAACAAATTATGCACCCTAGCTAACATACAGATGTATCCTCATACAGCGTTGCTTATAGCGCACTATTTAGGGTCCTGTGTCGCGAGTTGGAAATAACATTATGGCGTGCGTTATGTCCCGCGCCATGTAATACACAGTTTAACCGCTGGGTGGTGAATGCTCCATGTTGAGACTACAGTGCTGAATACAATGCAGTGGCAGTAAGCAGTGATCTGTGAAAGGCTGGCCAATCACATTCTTCCCTTTACAAAAAAAATCCCTTTCCACAAATTACAGTGCCACACTGCCGCCCGTTTAGTCAATTAATTTTTTCGTTACATTGTGTACAAAATACCGGATAGCATTAATATGACTCCCAGATGGTCTACAGCCACACTGCCGCCCGATAACGCTAGCTATGGATATTGTCATTATAGTATTAGCATAACAGCATTCATATTTCGGACTAGCTTCAGCAGAAATATTGAATGCAAAGTGCACTGTGTCCCTACTGTACCTCATGATAGTATCCGTATTCAATCCGTTTATTTTTATTTTTTTAAAGCACTCAGATACAACACATCACATATATACCCGGAGGGCCTGCCTGTATCGTGGTTGGCTGTGGCCTAACGAGAACAGCATCCGCCTGCAATGCTTGCACTCGTGGGTTCAATACCCATTAGTGCTTGATCACTGCTAGGGACAATGTTAAAGTTGTGGCTGATGCGTTGACCAATGATTTTTTTTTTTAGTGTATTTAGATATTCTATTTTAATACAATAAAGTTTTTTGGTGTATAACTTCTCATTATATAAAAAAAAGTCCGCTTCTACTAAATACAAGGCCACGCTGCAGCCCTGTTCACGCTTGTCATCTAGTCGTTACGTTGGGTACAAAATGATGGATAATATTAGCATAAGCAGCAATCCTATTTCGGACTAGCTTTGTGTCTCTGTTGTTTCAAATGGGCAGAAATATTGAATGCAAAGTGCAACTGGGTACCTACAGTATCTCATGAATGCACAGTATGACTACCAGATGGTCTCCAGCCACACTGCCGCCTGATCACGCTAGCTATAGATATTATCGTTACAGTGTGTACAAATTGCAGGATCACATTAGCGTAAGCAGCTACCTTTATTTTTTTTTAAAGCACCAAGATACAACACATGACATATAAACCCGGAGAGCCCACCTCTACCATGGTCGGCTGTGGCCTAACTAGAACAGCGGCCGCCTGCAATGCTTGAAGACCCGGGTTCGGTACAGAGTTTGGCACCCATTTATTATTTTATTTTAATTTTTTTATTCTTTTTTAATACAATAAAGTTATTTAGTGTTTTAAGTTTCTACTTCTCGTTATATGAAAAAAAGTCCGCTTCTACTAAATACAAGGCCACGCTGCAGCCCCGTTCACGCTTGTTATCTAGTCGTTACGTTGTGTACAAAATGATGGATAACATTAGCATAAGCAGCAATCCTATTTCGGACTAGCTTTGTGTCTCTGTTGTTTCAAATGGGCAGAAATATTGAATGCAAAGTGCAACTGGGTACCTACAGTATCTCATGAATGCACAGTATGACTACCAGATGGTCTACAGGCACACTGCCGCCTGATCACGCTAGCTATAGATACTGTCGTTATGTTCTGTACAAATAGCCGGGTAGCATTAGCATAAACACTCCATGTTAACTTGCTATCAAATACTGTATGACAAAGGATGACATTATTACCCAAATTCTGATACAGGTGCATTTGCATTGTGTTCGACCAATAGCAGGGCAGCCCCACCGGCAATGCACACAATGGCAATTAGCAGCATTGTCTAAGGTGTCAGCTGCTAAGAGCTCACACAAATGAGTCTTCCTTTTTGATAATTGGTATTACAGACTTGAGTGGCCAAACACTTTATAGACACCTCATACTGTATAAAGCCACTTTGTAGACACAAGAAGCTATCCATTCTGTGATTCTGCATCTTACAGTGTAGACTTGCTACTGGATTTGTCTCTTCGGCCGTATCACCCATACAAGCCCTTGAGATACATTCTGCCGCTTCTGCTGACTTCAAAGTCAAGTTGTTGCTGTATTCTACTTTTTCTACCACAAACTTTTTCTACTGAAGGATCATCTCGCTAGTATAGTAAGCACAGTAAGTAGAGGTCATTTGTACATTATGCAGTATGCCACTGATTTCTGCATTCAAAGTATACACTAATGCTACGTCCAGTTACATGGCAGTTACTGTAGGATCTGATTGGCTGGTACTTTGGGGAACATCTACTAAGCAGTGATAAAAGTGGAGAAGAAAGCCAGTGGAGAAGGTGCCTATGGCAACCAATCAGCTGCTCTGTATACTTTTATAGTATGCAACTTATTAATGTTACGTTAATGCTTATTGGTTGCCATGGGCAACTTCTCCACTGACTCACTTCTCCACTTTTATCGCTGCTTAGTACATGTTACCCTTTATCTTCTACCACTTTATCTCCATCCAAGGCTTAGTAAATAGACCCCTAAGCCCCCTGCTGCTACTGCACTGTATCATACTGTACCTCCCAACATGACCCTCTCCACTGGAGGGACAAAATGCTTTATTCCTGGAATAATTAAATTACCTGTGGGGAACTACAGTGTACTGTAGTTATTTGAATATGAAGGTGTTTCAACAAAGGTGATGGCTAGCATTAATTAACAGTGTGCCCTGTTGCTTTGCCCCAGTAGATTTGCCCAGTAGTTGTGCCCTCTGTTGCTTTGCCCCCATCAGTTGTGCCCCCTGTTGCTTTTTCCCCCAGTAGATTTGCCCCCTGTTGCTGTGCCCCCTGTAGCTGTGCCCGGGTGTAGTAGGGTATGCCGGCGGTCGGGCTCCCGGCGACCAGCATACTGGTGCCGGGAGCCCGACCGCCGGCATACCGACAGTGTGGCGATCGCAAATGAGCCCCTTGCGGGCTCGCTGCGCTCACCACGCTGCGGGCACGGTGGTGCGCTACGCGCGCCACACTATTTTATTCTCCCTCCAGGGGGGGCGTGGACCCCCACGAGGGAGAATAAGTGTCGGTATGCCAGCTGTCGGGATTCCGGCAACGGTATACTGTGAGCCGGGATCCCAAGAGCTGGCATACTGAAGACCACCCGCTGTGCCCCAGTAGTTGTTCCCCCTGTTGCTATGCCCCCTGCTATGCATGGCAACCCTCTCCCCAGTCAAACATACTGTATTTCTAAACAATAGATGATGTCTCCTTTCACTCCAAAAGAGTTAATCCAATTAGCCCAGAATACACATCCATATGCAGATAGTGAATTTCTAAACAATAGATGACTTCTCCTTTCACTCCATCTGATCAGGCTGGCTCTGATGTTACACACTCGCCCAGAAAATGTTTGGGAAGGCCTGTATTTTTCCTCAGAAAACGGCCAGTTACTACCCACAAATGTCCCCTTCTTTAAATACTGTATTTTGTTTAAATTCATATCATTGTTTGGATGTCATTAGTCCAAGAACACAATGAAATACATTGGTGTATTAAATATTGTATTATCACCCAAGATTGCATGGCAGAATGCAGTCACATTGGGTGAATGTGTCACCTGGAACAGGCAGGATCATACTGCATCTAACAGTATACTGTACTTCTTATTAGGCTCATTCAGATACTGTATACCCAAAATAGAAGGGATAAGCAAATACAGTACATTGGGCTCATTTATCAATGAGTACATCGCTGACTGTGTGTGGGCACCCTCCTCTCCTGTAGCTGTGACTGTCTCTGCTATTACAGCGCGTGCGTTGGACTTTGAAATAATGGCGCAGCGGGCATTTTTCTGAGTAGACTCTGGCACTCAGAGCACTAGCAGCAGTGGTGACGGCTACGAGAGAGGACGGGGCCCAAACATGGAGTCTGCAGATGCCCATAATACTACTGTGTAGCATAACGTGAATAATGTCCTGTACATTACTGTGCTCCGTTATGTGAGTAAGGCACACTATTGTTGTGTGCTGTAATTTGATTTTGGGTACTATTGAGTGGACTCGCCCCTTTTTTGCCACACGTGCCTTCCCTATTTCAAATATGAGGGGGCACCAGTTCTTTACTTTGCCAGGGCTGCTCTGACCCCTAAATACAACCCTGGGGGCTAGTCACCCCGCATACCATATCTGTGTGCCTGATCGTAGCCCTGCAACATTTTGCAGGGCTACGATCGGGCCGGAATTAGGCCCTTAGTCATGAAGTAGTGACAAACATGAAAAAGTGGAGTAGTTACCCATGGCAACCAATCAGATTCTCTGTATAATTTTATACTATAGTATGCAATTTATAAATGTTACCACAATGCTGATTGCTTCACTTCTCCACTGTTTTCACTGCCTAACATGCTGCTTCAGTATGTTCTACATGAAATCCCAGCCCCTGGCATTGTAATGTGGCCATGTCTGCGACTCACGTCTACAGTACAGTATGTACTGTCATTTAACACTCGCCAGACATTCACAGTACTGTACTTCACGAACGAGCTTGCACCCCCTCATACAAAGCCCTGTAGTACTGTAATTGAACCATAATTTGCTACTGTACTGTTACTACTGTACAGTACATGTACTTGAGTCTTATTATTGTGTATTGTAGAGTGCACTGCATAGTGTAAAGATGGTGAAAACCAAAGCATTCTATTCTGGAGCCCGTTCAGCGTCACTTACCAAGAAAATGTCTGTGGCAGTGCCACAGATTCTAAAGAAGAAAGCAGGAAAGGAAAATGTTCCTGTTGTCAAAGTAAGGAAAAATGCAAAGGACAAATGCCAAGTTTTGGAGAACACAATTGGCCATGTAACCAATGAATATTTGGTGCAAGACATGAATGCTGCTGTAGAGAACACAGTTTTCTGTGATGAAACACACACAGTGGGGTATATTTACTAAGGTCCCGATTTTGACCGAGATGCCGTTTTTTCTTCAAAGTGTCATCTCGGTAATTTACTAAGCAAAAATCACGGCAGTGATGAGGGCATTCGTAATATTTTGGAAGTCCTAGGAAAAAATCACGAATCAATACACCATCGGTCAAATACGCCTGCAATTTGCTAGAAATCGGGAATTTACTAAAAAGTGCAAAACACAAACACTGCCGACAATAGCCAAACACTGCCGTGATAAAATACAAATCGTGAAAAAGTGCTAAAAAAAAACAGACCTGCTTTTTTATCCCGTGTTTGTATAGGCATGCACGGATCCATGAGATCCGTGCATGTTTTTCAGTGGGAAAGGGGGGGAAATGTTCTAAATTTTCAGAAAAAAAATTGCGTGGGGTCCCCCCTCCTAAGGCAAACCAGCCTCGGGCTCTTTGAGCCGATCCTGGTTGCAGAAATATGGGGAAAAAATGGACAGGGGTTCCCCCATATTTAAGCAACCAGCATCGGGCTCTGCGCCTGGTCCTGGTTCCAAAAATACGGGGGACAAAAAGAGTAGGGGTCCCCCGTATTTTTGAAACCAGCATTTTGTTGATTATCATTTACAGAGTCACGTCGTTTCCCTGAAATCTTATGTTAAAGATACCCAATGTATTTTACAACAAACTGTGGGTAGGGATTGGACTAAGGGGTGGGGTTTCCTTACCCTGGATGTCCAATCCCTCTACACCAATATTCCTCATGATAGGGGAATCGATTCAGTTAAACATTATTTGGATAGAGATCCCAACATCACTCAAGGACGACGTGACTTTGTTTTACAAGCCATATTGTTTATCCTTACACACAATTATTTTTTATTTAAAGATCACTACTATTTACAGCATCTTGGAACGGCCATGGGGACCAGGTTTGCACCAAGTTTTGCCAACCTCTATATGGGCCGCTTCGAGGAAGAATACATCTGGAGCGGCCCGTATAGAGAGAACCTGGTCCTCTATGGCCGTTACATTGACGATTTATTTATTATTTGGAATGGGGGTTTTCAAAAAGCACTTGATTTTGTTAATTTTTTGAATAATAATTCCTTTAATCTTAAATTCACTCACAATTTTGATTTAACATCAATAAACTTCCTTGATGTCACCTTTTCTATAGCCAACAATATGATCATTTCAACCAACTACAGTAAACCAGTAGGATCGGGTAATTTTTTACATTTTACGAGTGGTCATTATAGACCATGGGTCAAAAACATCCCAAAGAATCAAATCATTAGAGTAAGACGTAATTGCTCATTGGATTCAGCTTTCCTCTTACAAGTTGAAACTCTATTAAAACAGTTTCAGGAAAGAGGATACCCACTGTATATGATAGAAGAATCTAGAATTTATGCAAATTCCCTTCCAGGGAATGAGAATTCAATATCAGTAATAGATAAGTCAAAGAAAAAGCAGGTTAATCATATGGAAGATGAGGTCCCCATGAGGGAATCAATTAAATTCATTTCTAAGTTTAACAAACAATCTAATGCCATCAAAAAAATAGTTCAAACAAATTATCAATTAATTAAACAAGATCCAGTTTTAAACAAATGTTTAGCTGAGAAGCCTTTAGATATATTTAGGAGGAATACCAACCTGAAAGAATTGCTAGCACCCAGCTTCCTTAAACCAGTTATTCCAGTAAAAAATCCTTCCTGGTTACCAACTAAACCTTCGGGCAATTATCGTTGTAACAAACAAATCTGTCTCACTTGCAAACATATGAGAAATAAAATGTCATTTATTGTATCTACTGCTAATGGGAACTCTTTTCAAATCAAACAGTTCATTAATTGCGATTCTGAATACTGTGTATATGCATTGCAGTGTCCATGTTCTCTTCAATATATAGGAAGAACTACCCGATCCCTTAAATCAAGGTTTAGAGAACATAGATTAAATATTATTAAAAAATTACAAACCCATAGTGTATCACGCCATTATTCGAGAGTACATAACGGCGATCCATCTTCTTTGACAGTAATAGGTTTGGAACAATTTTCCAGCACCAAAAGAGGGGGGGACAGATTCCGTAAACTTTGTTTAGGAGAATCATCATGGATCTTTAGGTTAGATACGTTGCATCCTAAAGGTCTAAATGAAGCCCTAGATTACACCTAAACTACACAAAATCTGCTAGAAGCGCCTAATCGGATAGTTTTTAAAGCAACATCACGAGCGCTGCCAAAAAAGCATTGTGTATATGCTTAATTGATTACTGAGAACATGGGGAGAAGAATTGGCTGCGCTTGTAATGTGGCCAAAAAAAACCAACCTGGTTAATGGAGAGCTGACAAACACAAAAATGATAATAAAAATTGTTTATTTAAAATATAAATATACCAATGAAATTAGCACAATATCCTGAAATATTGATTATATAGGTGTACTCTGAGCTGACCCTAAATATCAAACAACAAGTAGCAGCATTGATACAATTATTAGATGATTATGAGAGAAAGTTATAACAATAATGTAACAAACATGTGGCTTCTCACTGAGATCAATCATTCACAGAATTCATGAGATTAATATTATCTAGGAGTACAGAGGCAGCATGTACTCCGAGAAATAGGAGAGTCCCAACAGCAAATGGTTTAGCTTGAGGGAAAATGATTAGCTTATCTCTTAAGGGCTATTTGTACCGGGCGTCCCCGGTAAGATCCAGTAATGCCCTTTTGATGGATAAATGATTCTAGCAGACTGCCCTAATGGGAGCTATTCCCGTATGCTGGGAAATAGCTCTGCTTTAACCGGCTTTATTTCCAGGGATCTCCCGTGAGCTGGTAGAAATCCTTTAAAGTGCCCACTTACGTGCAGTTAGGAGTAACAGGTCCCTTGCCGTTAATTGCTTAATTAGCAGAGCAGAAAGTACTTGCCGTGCAGCGAAGTTTTTCCAGAATGGGCAGGTGTGAAGAGATGAATGAGCACACTGGAGCTGAAGTGTCCGTGCTCGGCAACCGCCGCTAGCAGCAGGGGAAAGCCGCTCAGTGAGAAGCGCTGATCGGAGCCGTCCGTAGTGGATGCTTGAAATGCCGGAGTTCAATGGGTCAGCAATCAGAGGGATGGTGGGAGGAGCTCCTCCCACCATCCCTCTGATTGCTGACCCATTGAACTCCGGCATTTCAAGCATCCACTACGGACGGCTCCGATCAGCGCTTCTCACTGAGCGGCTTTCCCCTGCTGCTAGCGGCGGTTGCCGAGCACGGACACTTCAGCTCCAGTGTGCTCATTCATCTCTTCACACCTGCCCATTCTGGAAAAACTTCGCTGCACGGCAAGTACTTTCTGCTCTGCTAATTAAGCAATTAACGGCAAGGGACCTGTTACTCCTAACTGCACGTAAGTGGGCACTTTAAAGGATTTCTACCAGCTCACGGGAGATCCCTGGAAATAAAGCCGGTTAAAGCAGAGCTATTTCCCAGCATACGGGAATAGCTCCCATTAGGGCAGTCTGCTAGAATCATTTATCCATCAAAAGGGCATTACTGGATCTTACCGGGGACGCCCGGTACAAATAGCCCTTAAGAGATAAGCTAATCATTTTTCCTCAAGCTAAACCATTTGCTGTTGGGACTCTCCTATTTCTCGGAGTACATGCTGCCTCTGTACTCCTAGATAATATTAATCTCATGAATTCTGTGAATGATTGATCTCAGTGAGAAGCCACATGTTTGTTACATTATTGTTATAACTTTCTCTCATAATCATCTAATAATTGTATCAATGCTGCTACTTGTTGTTTGATATTTAGGGTCAGCTCAGAGTACACCTATATAATCAATATTTCAGGATATTGTGCTAATTTCATTGGTATATTTATATTTTAAATAAACAATTTTTATTATCATTTTTGTGTTTGTCAGCTCTCCATTAACCAGGTTGTTTTTTTTTGGCCACATTACAAGCGCAGCCAATTCTTCTCCCCATGTTCTAGATTACACCTGTCTGGATTAATTTAGGATGTCCAAATCTACAGATATTTACACTTATATAAACTATAGAATTTTGTGTGTGTGTCCTGTTCTGTACTAATGACTTTCCATGTTATCCCCCAAAAAAATCCAATTTTCATTAGTTCCCTTCCCTTTTGGGGTATCTATAGCCTTATGGGTTGATTTAGGTTCCTTTTGGGGTCTTATACATCTATATCTTATGAGGACATATGTCAGCCCTCAATTTGACCTGTCTGCTTCTTATCAGTTTTTATGTTTGATTTTTTATGTTGTATTCAAAGATCCTTCCTATCGGTATGGTTACTAATATTAAGTTATACTGATAGGGTTTTGAATAGATATTTTTCAGTTTATTTTATTTATAATTCATGCTTATATTAGAGTGACCAAACGAATTCAATCATGATCATATGGATTTATTGTCATTGCTTCATTTCAAATTTAAATTAATATTGAACACATTTTTGTACCTATATGCATGTAATTCCTATATATGCGTATATGTATAATTGTTAGAAATATATATATGGTTGAATACACACTTATAAATTAATCCAGAGGAATCATATAATTTTACACCAATAACTTGTGTTGTTGACACCACCATAAATTCTTTGTAATGTTTGCCTAGGTAAGGCTGCAATATAGTATAATTGAGACCTTATCTATTAAATTAATCAGCAAATAAATAGACAGTTTTTATTTGGATAATAGCTGTTAGAAATTGTACCATCATTCATATTAGTCGTTAGAGAAACTGGTGATTGTGTGTAACTCAACAGATTCATATCAATTCTTAATCGTCTGTTTCAGTACAGAGAGGGTTAAAGCATGACTATCTTTCCCTCTCTGGTTTGAGATAGGTTGCGTTAATTTGGATTTGATTAAGTTTAAAATACATAAAGATAGATCTTTTATGATTCTCTATTGTCTTATTTTTACCCAAATGAAGATATATTACTATTGACTCAATGCTCCGCTGACCTTTTATGTTTATTTTATTTTTATTGTAAGGTATTTCTGCTTTTTATTCTGTTTTAGATATGTATGTAATCAGGATTCTGCCTACTGTGTGTTTGATTACTAATTGACACACCAGATTCAATTCACACAATTAGCTAGGTATAAATGCTGTATATCCCAGTAGCAAGGTATTCGTCTTGAGGAAGTCTCCGTTGCTAGGAGACGAAACGCGTTGACGCCCCTTTCTACGAGTGCAGTGCAGTGGATATCAGTTACTCCACAGACGGGCTCCTACCATCTCGGTCCTGCTATTCCGGTTCCGTCCACATCTAAGCCAAGTGACCTACAGTAATTATACCTCCGCAGTGAGGTTAAAGGGAGTCCAGCTGCTAACGGCACTTCTACATCAGAATCCCGCTGCGACAAGCTGGATATAGACGGATCTCCGCTGTGAGACCAGTGCGGCGCCAGCCATCAGCGGTTTTGCCGTTCCATGCTGTTACCGATAGCCATACGGATCAGGTCCCTTGCTGGGAAACTCCCTACATGTCATCATCTGACGGTCAACTGACGGCTATTATTACGGAGAATAAATATTCCAACAAGTCTGTCCTTTAATTACCATTGTGGCAGCAACTACAAATCTTTACATTCTCCCCGTGCAAATGCATACAGGACTCTGCATTACATCTCAGGAATCAGCACGAGGGTAACTATTATTACTTGCTTTGCTTCTAATAATTTTATTGTGGAGCCATCTGTGGACATTTTATTTGATTCCACACTGGGACGCCAGTGTTAGAATCGATTGTTGCTCTTTGTATAGAGCCTCTTTCACTTAAGATATCCGATCTGCATTTTAGATAAAGTGTATGCTGTTTAAACAGCACGTTTATAAAAGTTAGATACAGTGTTTCTATTTACACTTGCAAGAGGTGAAATACCTCCGGTTTTTATACTGCTATATATATATATATGTATTGTTTGTCTTATTTACTTTGTTTTGTGTCATTAACTGTTTTATAAAATATTTTTCACTATAAAAAAGGTCAAGTTTCATTGAGTCAATCATTCTCCTTGCTAGACTGCACTTAATTAATCAATCAATCAATCAATTCAAAGTGATTTTTGGTGCGCAGAGCATTTCTTTCTCCTTTGTTTCTCTTTCCACTGTCACTTTCGGTCAACCGCTGACCTGAAAGTTCCCACCATTGGTTACAATGGAGCGCATAGGCGCTACATTGTAACAATGCCGTGTGCCGCCTGTCATACAGTACAGGAGCACACAGCGGATCAGGAGGGTGCTACAATGTGGCGCTCCCTGATTGGCTGAGGAAACCATCTTAGACATCAGTCAGAGTGGGTTTCTGGCATTCGGGGAAAGGGGGCCCATGTGAAAACATGGGTCCCCTTTCAGTTCGTGGTCAGGTATCCGTTTTTTTATTTTTTCAAGTACGTGGATTACAAAAGGATTTACTGAGGAGCCGAAAACACTGGATTATGTGAGTATAATTTTTTCTACAGGTACACCATGGATTCTACTGGAGAAGAGGACCGACCTGCGTGGGAACATAAGGTAAGTATGTGTATATGGAGGTGGGGATGGATGTATTAAAGTTATACTTTCAAGGTGTGTGTGTGTTGTCTTTATTGGGGTATTTTTTTAGTAGTAGTACTACAGGTACCAGCGGGCCCGTTTTTCCGCCGCATGCTGGTACTTGTGGTTCTCCAAGTACCAGCTTGCGGGGGAGGCTTGCTGGGCCTTGTAGTACTGCTACTAAAAACAATATCAATCACTTTTCACAAAGGCTATCAGCCCCCCATCCGCAGCCTATTGGATGGGGGGGACAGCCTCGGGCTTCATCCCTGGCCCTTGGGTGGCTGGGGGGGGACCCCTTGATTGAAGGGGTCCCCACTCCCCCAGGGTACCCCGGAGAGGGGTGACTAGTTGGATATTTGATGCCACGGCCGCAAGGCACTGTATAAAAGTGAACCCGGCTGTGGCATTATCTGTCCAGCTAGTGGAGCCCGGTGCTGGTTTCAAAAATACGGGGGACCCCTACTCTTTTTGTCCACCATATTTTTGGAACCAGGACCAGGCGCAGAGCCCGATGCTGGTTGCTTAAATATGGGGGAACCTCTGTCCATTTTTTTCCCATATTTCTGCAACCAGGATCGGCTCAAAGAGCCCGAGGCTGGTTTGCCTTAGGAGGGGGGACCCCACGCAATTTTTTTTTTACATTTAAACTTTATTTTTTTGTTTAACAAAGTGCACAATGAAGCCCAGCACGGATCTCTCAGATCCGGCCGAGATTCATTGTATTAAAGTCGGCAGTGTTTTACAAGTCACTCACGTAAAACACTGCCTAAAAAAACGAATGACATCGACATCGGAAAACCCGAAAATGCAGAATACAGCAGCTTAGTAAATTAGTCCTAATCAATTCAAAAAGTTGCATATTTACACTTTCGATGTCATTCGTGATTGAACTTTGACCTCAAACGGGAAAACACGAATCTTAGTAAATTTACCCCAGTGACGGATGTGTCACGTATCATAGATGAGGACTTTCACCCTTTGGAGCTTCACGACACTACACCACTAATACAAGCATCGCAATCACCGACCCGTAGGAGGCTTGAATTTAAAGATCCCAAACAATGTGAATGCAGCTGCACAGGGCTGGTGAGAGACCTTCTGGGCAAGGTGACTCTCCTTCAAGCGCAAATTGATGGACTGACAGGAAAACTGGATGGACTGACAGGAAAAATGGATGGACTGACAGGAGGTCTGAATGACATGCTTGCTGGAGCCATGAAGGATGTCATCCGTCAATCAATGGAACAATGGCAAGCTGCTGGAGGACCACCTATTAAAGCATTACAGCCAGCACAATCTGAATTTGACTGCCCTGATGCATTTGATGCTGAAGAGGATTGTGATTTGGAAACGACACAACAGAACACATCTTTCCACTTTCCTGAATTGGAGATGACACCAGCTGCATCTGACCAATTGCCCAGCATGGACACAGAAACAGTTGCATCCCATCACTTGACTGTCATGGACACAACACCACTGCCATCTTACCGGTTGCTTGACAGAGACAACGCACCAGATACACCCCACCATCAGACTAACATAGAAACTCCACCACTGTCATCTTACTGGTTGCCTGACCGAGACAATGCACCATCCCGCTGCTCAAACAACATGGATTCTGCAACGGTTGCATCATCCCAGTTGTCCACTAGAGATGTGAACAATGTAACGTTACCTTCACCTGGAATACCACCAATGTGCAGCACACCTAAAAATGTGCGCGTGCATAGAACCTCCTTGCCCGACATGCCATTGAGTGTAATAACCGCTGACGGTGACAACACTCTGTATGAAGCAGGCCATTGAGAGATGCATCGTTATGCACAACTTTTTTTCCAAGAACATGTTGCATTTGAACTGTACTTGAATTGGAGCAAGCAGGTCAACTTTGATGGGCAACGAGGAAAATTTGCAATCCCCGACAATTTGCGCAAGGACATACTGTCACGGTGCTATGCCCGATTCAAGATGGGAGATGTTGAATTTGTAAAGCTGAAGGACACTTTAAATGGATTGCTACGGATGCCCAGAATAAAACCATGTAGAGGCATACTGTAACAGCACAGCAACTGGTGACTTCAAACTGTGGCATCTATTGGACACGACCTTCAATGTGAAGAACGGTGACAAGAGAATATGGTCATTCACTCATCAATAAAAAAGGTACGTTACAGTACTTACAGTACATTATTGTGCTGTGGTGGTTACTGCAATGTGCTTACTGCTTAAACATTATTTGACAGTATTGTACAGTACAGTGAGTGTTTCTTACAGTTCTGTACAGTATTGACGTTTCTCTCTCTTGCTCTCCCACTCTCCTGCTCCTGTATGGGACTTTGTAGTGATAACAGCAGGGGGGGGGGTTTTCAAGGCTCGTTACTGTTGCATTATACAGTGCACTGTACATTGTTATACTACATTGTACACTGTAGACTCTCTCCCCCTGCCCCTTCTCTTTCAGGGACTTTGAAGGTTTTGCTATGGGGCCCTCAAAGTTCTACTTTTGCCCCTGCCTGACAGTACTCAATTCCAGACATCTACAGTATACTGTACTGTAGGCTGTATCTGAAATGTCAGATTTAGTGAAACACTTTGTTATGTTTGTTAGGCATTGCTGTGACATGTTGCGAACATACGAATCCTACTACTGTACTAACGATATTTCTATTATCTTCTTTCCACCATGCACTGAACTACTGAGAAAAAGGAGGAATAACTGCGTAGAAGAAGGTAAGCGTGTGATACTTACTGTGTACAGGTTAACAGTCTTTGGAAACTCTGTCCCTGATATTGTCTCTCCCCGTGAAACTGTATCTCTCTCCCACCCCACCCCTCTCTCTCTCTCCCCCCCCTCTCATCTTTCTCTATGACACCATCTCTCTCGCTCTTAACTCTTTTTTTTTTTTTTTTACATGAAACCCTCTCTCTTTCTCCCCCTGCCCCTTCTCTTTCTAGTTCCTCTCTCTCCTGCATGGGATTTGATATTGACACCAGCAGGGTGGACTTTGAAGGTTTTGCTATGGGGCCCTCAAAGTTCTACTTTCGCCCCTGCCTGACAGTATAAGGTGTATACTGTATGAAACATAAATGAATTGTGTGAATGTACTGTACACACACTTTGTTTAATGTACAAAGTTATACAAAAATATTGGCTAAAATTACCTTCAGGCTGTGTGTATAAGGTGTATACTGTATGTAACATACAGTAAATGCATTCTGTGCTTAGATTTAGGTCCCAACACCATGATATCTCTTAATGGTATGCAATTATTCTAAAATACGGAAAAATCCCATATCCAATATACAGTACCTCTGGTCCCAAACATTTTGGATAAGGGAGACTCTACATGCCATTTATAACAGATTGCATGGCAACCCTCCCCCCAGTCAAACATACTGTATTTCTAAACAATAGATGATGTCTCTTTTCACTCTAAAAGAGTTAATCCAATTTGCCCAGAATACACATCCATATGCAGATACTCATATACACCTTATACACACAGCCTGAAAGTCATTTAATACAATATTTTTAATAACTTTGTGTATTAAACAAAGTTTGTGTACATTGAGCCATCAAAAAACAAAGGTTTCACTATCTCACTCTCACTCAAAAAAGTCCGTATTTCGGAATATTCCGTATTTCGGAATATTTGGATATGGGATACTCAACCTGTACTGAATTTCTAAACAATAGATGACTTCTCCTTTCACTCCATCTGATCAGGCTGGCTCTGATGTTACACACTCGCCCAGAAAATGTTTGGGAAGGCCTGTATTTTTCCTCAGAAAACGGCCAGTTACTACCCACAAATGTCTCCTTCTTTAAATACTGTATTTTGTTTGAATTCATATCATTGTTTGGATGTCATTAGTCCTAGAACACAATGAAATGCATTGGTGTATTAAATATTGTATTATCACCCAAGATTGCATGGCAGAATGCAGTCACATTGGGTGAATTTGTCACCTGGAACAGGCAGGATCATACTGCATCTAACAGTATACTGTACTTCTTATTAGGCTCATTCAGATACTATATACCCAAAATAGAAGGGATAAGCAAATACAGTACATTGGGCTCATTTATCAATGAGTACATCGCTGACTGTGTGTGGGCACCCTCCTCTCCTGTAGCTGTGACTGTCTCTGCTATCAAACTAAGCACTAGAGACTGTGGCACAGTGCCAGAGTCTACAGCGCGTGCGTAGGACTTTGAAAAAATGGCGCAGCGGCCATTTTTCGGAGTCCTGCGCATGCGCTGTAGACTCTGGCACTCAGAGTGCTAGCAGCAGTGGTGACAGATACGAGAGAGGAGGGGGCCCAAACATGGAGTCTGCACATGGGTCCCCTCCTCTCTACAGATGCCCATGGCACTACTGTGTAGCATAACGTGAATAATGCCCTGCCTGACAGTACTCAATTCCAGACATCTACAGTATACTGTACTGTACTGTAGGCTGTATCTGAAACGTCAGATTTAGAGAAACACTTTGTTAGGTTTGTTAGGCATTGCTGTGACATGTTGCGAACATACGAATCCTTCTACTGTACTAACGATAGTTTGTTGCCCTCCAGGTGTATACTGTATGTGATGTGTTATATCTGACTGCTTTAAAAAAAATAAAAAATAAAAGCTAGTCCGATATAGTATTGCTGCTTATGCTAATGTGATCCTGCAATTTGTACACACAGTAACGACAATATCTATAGCTAGCGTGATCTGGCGGCAGTGTGCCTGGAGACCATCTGGTAGTCATACTGTGCATTCATGAGATACTGTAGGTACCCAGTTGCACTTTCCATTCAATATTTCTGCCCATTTTCAACAAATAGACCAGAAAGGATGTCTGAAATAGAAATGCTGTTTATGCTAATGTGATCCTGCAATTTGTACACACTGTAACGACAATATCTATAACTAGCGTGATTGGGCGGCAGTGTGGCTGAAGACCATCTGGAAGTCATACTGTGCATTCATGAGATACTGTAGGTACCCAGTTGCACTTTGCATTCAATATTTCTGCCCATTTGAAACAACAGAGACACAAAGCTAGTCCGAAATAGGATTGCTGCTTATGCTAATGTTATCCATCATTTTGTACCCAACGTAACGACTAGATGAATAGCGTGAACAGGGCTGCAGAGTGGCCTTGTATTTAGTAGAAGCTGACTTTTTTTATATAACGAGAAGTAGAAACTTAAAACACTAAATAACTTTATTGTATTAAAAAAGAATAAAAAAATTAAAATAAAATAATAAATGGGTGCCAAACTCTGTATCGAACCCGGGTCTTCAAGCATTGCAGGCGGCCGCTGTTCTAGTTAGGCCACAGCCGACCATGGTAGAGGTGGGCCCTCCGGGTTTATATGTCATGTGTTGTATCTTGGTGCTTTAAAAAAAAAAAGGTAGCTGCTTACGCTAATGTTGATCCTGCAATTTGTACGTACTGTAACGACAATATCTATAGCTAGTGTGATTGGGCGGCTGTGTAGCTGGAGACCATCTGGTAGTGACTGAAACACAAAGCTAGTCCGAAATAATTCCCATATTATAAGGGAAGTGATTAATGGTTCGTCATTGTCACAATAAATGTCAGCCAATCAGCAGGCGGCGCTATGAAGGGTCCGTTGGGGTCCGAAAAGCGACATCTGGTGGACAGAAAGTAGAATGAACGTTACAATTATAACGTGACGTCACATTTACAACGCAACTTATAACGGGAGTTATAGCGCAAGGAGCTGGTGCGAGTTGCATGGCGCCCGCTATGCGGTACGCAGCAATGATATATCAGGACACATCTGTATATGCCCCTTACCAACATCAAGAGAGGTTTTTTGCCAAATTGGATACCCTTCTTACTCAAGTCCGACAGGGGGAACTCATACTCGCAGGGGATTTCAACTCTGTTTAAATCCTACCTTGGATCACTCTCCATCTCTGCCCTCTGCCTCCTTGTCAGATAACCTCCAATCTATATCCCTCCTCCGTCTCATGAAGTCCCAGCTCCTCTACGACTCGTGGAGGATAAAAGACCCCTTTGCACGCGACTACACTTTTTATTCTTCACCTCATAACTCCTATTCTCGGATCAATATGATCCTGCTCAGCCACAACCTTGCTTTGAATCTCTATTCCGCCCATATTTATCCTCTTATCTGGTCTGACCATGCCCCTATATCTTGTGACCTCTCAGGTCTTCTTTCTCGCCCCATCCCATGACCTGGCATCTTAATGACTCCGTGCTTCACAACCCAGAATCTCGGTCCCATCTTCAAGAAAAGCTCTCTGATTACTTTGCCCTGAATGACTCTCCAGATATTTCCAGAGCCACTCTTTGGCTGGCACACAAAGCGGGTCTTCGGGGACACATCATTAATCTGGCCTCTAGGATAAAAAACTGTCTCTTACAAAGTTTAATGAGCTCTCCATTAAACTTCATACCCTTGAAGCTCAGCACAAGGCGTCTTCTGACCAGGCTGTTTTGTCTGAACTCCGTAAAGTTAAAGCGGAACTTGATCTCCTTCTGTCAAGACAAGTGGACAAATGCCTTAAATGGCTTCGCCAGTCTTTCTATGAGAAGGGGGATAAAGCAGACAAAAACCTGGCACACGACTCCGATCCGCTAGGGCAAAAACAAATATTATCTCTATTAGAGACCCCACAATTATTTAGTCCATGAACCTATTGCCATTAGGGCTGCCTTTCAATCCTACTACAAGGGCTTGTACAATCTACCATCCCCTTCTGCTGTTTCTTCTTCCCAGTCTCACTCTGACCTGATCTCTCACTTTCTCTCGGCTTCGAGTCTGCCTAAACTTCCCGAGGATGCCATAGATCATCTTAACAGTGAGATTTCGGTGGAAGATATTGCCCAGACTATACTCACACAAAAAATTGGTAAGTCTCCCAGCCCAGATGGGTTTACGGCCTTGTACTATAAAAATTTTTCCAACCTCCTCTCCCCCCATCTTCAATCCCTGTTTAATAGGATTATCCATGGCGACTCTTTCCCACCTGAGATGTTGGAGGCTAGAATTGTGGTGATCCCCAAGGAAGGTAAGGATGCCCTTAATTGTGCTAGCTACCGACCTATCTCCCTCCTGAACTTGGACTTAAAAATATTTGCTAAAATCTTGGCCAACCGCCTGAACCCATATCTGCCTTCTCTCGTTCACTATGACCAAGTGGGGTTTATTCCGGGCCACCAGCCGAGGGACAACACCAGACGTGCTATCGATCTTATCCACATATCGAACTCCAGGGGGTCCCCTACTATCATGCACTCCTTTGACGCTGAGAAAGCTTTCGATCGGATCTCCTGGAGGTTCTTGAGAGCCGCGCTGGAGGCATATGGCCTTTCTGGTGTCTTTCTCACTGGTGTCCTGGCACTATACTCCACCCCCTCCGCTTTGGTCTTGATCAATGGCGTCCCGTCTGCCCCAGTCCGCATTTCTAATGGTACCCGTCAGGGCTGCCCTCTATCCCCTTTAATATTTGCTCTTATTATTGAGCCGCTCTCCTCTCAAATTAGATCTCACCATGGTATACATGGCATACATGTGGGCCATACCGATCCTAAAATCTCTCTCTTCGCGGATGACATGCTACTTTCCCTGACTCAGCCGCTTATCTCACTCCCAAATTTATTTTCGGTCCTCCACTCCTACAGTCTAATTTTGGGCTACAAAATCAACTATTCTAAATCGGAGGCTATGCTGCTCCATGTCTCCCCATGGGATGCTGATTCCCTTCACATCAACTTCAACTTTAAATGGCAGCCTATACAAATCAAATATCTAGTGATCTATTTGACCTCCCGCTACGACACTCTATCTTTCGTGAAAATTTTCCGCCTCTTCTTACTAAAACTCAAACTGATTTTAGGTCCTGGAATAGTCTGTTCATCTCGTGGCTGGGTAGGATTATAGCTGTTAAAATGAATATAATCCCCAAATGGCTCTATCTTTTCCAGACCTTCCCTGTGGCTGTCCCTGCTTCCTTCTTTCGTAACATTCAGAAAGCCCTCGTTCGTTTTATTTGGAATCATAGGCCCCCCCGCATCGCTGCCAACACTCTTAAACGAATGCCCTCTGCCGGCGGTAGGGGTCTCCCCGACATCAAGCTCAATTACCTGGCCTCCCATTTCTGTCATGTTGTCACCTCCTACGCTTCTCCTGGTTCTGTCTCCTGGTTGGATATTGAGTCGGCCTATCTTCACCTTTTAGACCTGACCCCCTTGTGGGGTTTATCCTCTGCTTCCCGACCCCCAACATCCAAACTACTCCCCACTATTAAACTTAATCTTAAGCTTTGGGACTTTCACTCTCTGAAGATGAACCTTACCTCCACTCCTTCACCCTTGACCTCTATTTGGCAGAACCCTCTGTTCCCTCCTGGGCTCTCGATTAAGAGGTTCTGTACAAAGACGCAGCTGGGTTTAAATTCCCAGTTGATTTTGCCGATCGAGGCAAATGGTTGTCCCTACGTGATCTTCAACAGAAGATGCCTTCGCACACACTTAATCCCTTTCAATTTCTACAAATTCATCACTTTTTATGTTCCTTACCCTCTTCTGCTTTACTCCATGACCTCACCCCCTTCGAAAATTTGTGTAAAAATTCACACCTCTCCAAAGGCTTGATTTCCCAACTCTATCCTCTTCTACTAAATTCTACCCTTCCCTCTTCCAGGTCCCACAAACTCGCTTGGGAGCGTGATCTTGGGCCCCCCCAGAGACTGAGGACTGGGATGACATGAGACTGGGGATAGCTAAGAGCTCTATTGCAACTGCTTTCAAAGAGACGGCATACAAAGTTTACTATCGTTGGTATTATACCCCTGATAGACTCCATAAATTCTTCCCTTCTTCCTCCCCAAATTGTTGGAGGAATTGCGATTGTAAAGGCACTATGCTTCATATATGGTGGACCTGCCCAATCATTGTTCCCTTCTGGAACCTAGTCCATTCCCTCCTGGCCTCCCTTCTGGAATCTCCTGTGTTGAAAGATCCCTTGATCTTTCTGCTGTGTTATCCTCCCCTGGCCCTTGATAACTTCTCCAAAAAATTGTCCATGCACATTTTAACTGCTGCAAAATTGTTGATTGCTCTCAATTGGAAAAATCCTTCTCCCCCTTCTCTCCCTTCGTTTAGGGCCAAGATCTGGCATATTGCATCAATGGAGAGGATTACATATTACCTCCATGATCGGGGTCACGTCTTTGAGCAGGTATGGGCTCCCTGGCTACTTGCAGAGTGTAGATCACCGCCCCCCAGCCTCTAACTCTGGACTCCGTCCGTAGGCCCGTGGGTGGCAGGTTCTACTTCTTCTCCATCTTTCCTCCTTTCCATCTTTTTTTGTCTACTAGTTCTCAAAATACCTACTGATATCTGTTGGCACCATGGTTTCCCCCCATCTCCCCACCCTCCCTTTTCTCTCCCCTTCCCCCCTCCCCCCCTTTATAAATTGATATTTTGTTACTAGGGTTTCTTTTTGATTGTTCTTGTTCTTTATTCTAAAGAAAAAATTTTGGTCCTTGCTAGACGATGGTTCTTTGGCTGTTTGTCCTCTTTCTCGATGTATGTTTAACGACTATGTATACCAAACAAAAATAAAGAATTAAAAAAAAAAATACTGTAGGATCAATATGACCCCCACATTCTGTGATTTTTGCTGATCCAAAATCAAAACCAAAAGGGTGGTTTTGGCAAGACCAATCCAGATCCAAAACACGAGCGGGGATCCAGATCCAAAACCAAAACACAAAACACAAAAAGTGTCCACCACACATCTCTAATTTTAACTATCCAGAGATTAATTGGACAAATGATTCATGTGATACTGCTAGGGGTAATAGGTTTTTAAACACACTAAACAATCAATACTTACTTCAATTAAATGAGGAACCAATTAGTTACTATGCAATCTTAGACCAGGTTTTAACAAGCAATGGGGAATTGATATCAAATATAATAGATGAGGAGCCCATGGGAAACAGCGACCACAATATGGTCACATTCAATATCAGTTTTCACAAGCAGCCATATACAGGCTTAACTAAGACTCTAAACTTTAGCAAAGCTAACTTTGACATGATGAGAGAAGCTTTAAAAGACAATGGCTGGGAAATTTTGTTTCAAGGCAAAAATACCACAGAGAAATGGGATGTATTAAAAATGCTGCTTGCTAGTTATACTAGTAAGTTCATTCCCATGGGCAGCAAATGAAGGAGTAATAATTTAAAACCAATTTGTCTTAACAATAAGATTAAGGAACTAATGGCCAAAAAGAGGCGAGCATTTAAAAAGTATAAATCGGACGAGAGGGCAGAGTTATTCCAGTACTATAAAGGTAATAACAAAATATGCAAAAAAGGAATCAGAGCATCCAATATAGAAACAGAAAAGCTAATAGCAAAGGAAAGTAACTCAAACCCCAAAAAGTTTTCTAAAAACATTAACAGCAAAAGATTAAAGGAAGAGAGTATAGGCCCTTTAAAAGTCAAGTTGGGCATCCTAATCAATGATGACAATGACATAGTGGATAAATTAAACAAGTTTTTCTCATCTGTATTCACAAGAGAGTACCAGATGGCAGGATTGTCACATAACCTCAGCAATGATAATGTCCCACTGCTAAATGCTTCTTTAGGTGAGTAAGTAGTCTGTGACCAATCTGGAATTCACCCAAGGTTCTCATGGAGCTACAATCCAAATTAGCAAGACCACTATATTTGATTTTCAATGACTCCCCTACATCAGGCAAGGTCCCCAAAGACTGGCGTATAGCGGAAATATTGACAATATTTAAAAAGGGAAGTAAATCAGAACCGGGTAATTATAGACCAGTAAGTCTTACATCCATAGTGGGGAAAGTACTGGAAGGTACTTTAAGGGATAGAATACAGGAGTTCCTTGAAACCAATAAGGTTATTAATAGGAACCAAAATGGATTTGTGAAGGATATATCATGTCAAACTTTCTTAATAGGCTTTTATTAAACAGTTAGTGTGAACCTAAATCAGGGTAAAGAGGTGGAAGTAATCTTTTTAGACTTTGCTAAAGCTTCAATACAGTACCTCACATGAGACTTATCTACAAATTAAGAGCACTTGGGCTAGGGAGCTCAATATGCAATTGGATTAAAACTGGTTGGATAAAAGGGAGCGGCAAGTGCTGAAAAATTGAACTTTTTTAATTGGACTGAAGTACTAAGTGGTGTGCCACAAGGGCCTGTACTTGGACCACTATTGTTCAGCTTTTTCATAAATGATCTAGTAATAGGTCTGGAGAGCACAGTGTAAATTTTTGCAGATTATACCAAACTGTGTAAGGTTATTAATTCAGAGGGGGATGCTGAGTCTCTTCTGAACAAATTATTTATACTGGAAACATGGGCTGCAAAATAGAGAATGAGGTTTAATATAGACAAATGTAAGGTAATGCACTATGGTAGCAAGAACAAAAATACTATCTGCATACCAAATGGGGAAAACTAGGGAATTCTGTACTGAAAAAAGATTTAGGTGTTCAGATAGATAACAAACTGAGCAGGAGTACCCAAAGTAGGAATGCAGCAAGAGAAGCCAACATGGTATTAGCATGCATAAAGCAGGGAATTGACACAAGGGATGAGAATGTTATACTCCCATTATATAAATCACTAGTGACTCCACATCTCGAATACTGTGCACAATTATGGGCACCATATTACAAAAAGGATATCCTGGTACTAGAAAAGGTTCAGCGACAAGAGACCAAATTAATTAAGGGGATGGAGGCGCTAGAATACGAGGAAAGGCTTGCTAGGCTAGACATGTTTACACTGGAAAAAGGAGATCAAAAGGGGACATGATTAACATTTACAAATATATATAAGCGGCCAATACACAGAGTGTGGGAATTGTTTTTGGTAAGATCATCACAAAGGACAATTAGGTTGGAGGAGAGGAGATTTCGCACAGAGACAGAAAGGTTTCTTCACAGTAAGGACAATATGTATATGGATGAATTCCCTGTCTGAGAGAGTAGTAATGGCTGACCCAGTCATTACTTTTAAGAATGGACTAGACAAATTCCTCATGGATAAGGATATACAGGGTTAAGGTGGGTAAATCATGCATTATAGTATTAAAATTAAATTAAAAACTATAAAAAAAAAAAGGAATTCACATAAAGGCAAAACATTCACAACAGTTAAATTAGTCTTAAAAATATTATAGTGTAGGAGATTACTAACAATTTGAACTCGATGAACAAATTGTCTTTTTTCAACCTTAGAAACCATGTTACTATGGAGGTAATTCAGATCTGATCGCAGCAGCAAATTTGTTAGCTACTGGGCAAAACCATGGGCCTAATTCAGACCTGATCATAGATGTGCTAAACATAGCACATCTACGATTAGTCTTCAGACATGCGGGGGGAGGGGATGCCCAGCACAGAGCTAGTCTGCCCCGCATGTCAGGCCCGACTCCCCTCACACAAATACAAAAGTATCGCACAGCGGCGATGCTTTTGTACTGGAAGAGTAGCTCCCTAGCAGCAAAGCTCATGCGCATTGGCAGGGAGCTACTCGACGCTGCCCGGGTCGCAGCGGCACGCACCCACTGCCCACCCCCCCATTGCAGCCAAATGCAACAGGCCCGCCCCTCCCGCCCATCGACTGCCTCTGCCTGTCAATCAAGCAGAAGTAATCGCAGGGCTAAGACAGCCATCGGCTATCTGGCATGCGCCGGCGCACTGCGGCGCCGGTGAATGTGCAATTTAGTCCTGATTGCTGCTGTGCAAAAACAGTGATCAGGTATGAATTAGCCCCTATGTGCACTGCAAGTGGGGCAGATATAATATTTGCAGAGAGAGTTAGATTTGGGTGGGTTATATTGTTTCTGTGCAGGGTAAACAATGGCTGCTTTATTTTTACACTGCAATTTAGATTTCAGTTTGAACACACTCCACCCAAATCTAACTCTCTCTGCACATGTTATATCTGCCCCACCTGCAGTGCACATGGTTTTGCCCATTAGCTAATATGCTGCTGCAATCAGATCTGAATTAGGCCCTATGTTACTATAAGTCAGATTGATCTTTATGTGAAGATACAGATGGAGAGTTTTAGCATACAACACTTTCACAGATGTAAATTTACACATTGTTGTGTAAAGATGTGTCCTTTTACATATTTGCCTGGGAAGCGTTTGCATCGCAGACATAGAATCCCAGCACAAGGTGGCATTCGCGGGCGCGTGCTTATGCAAGCACACGAATGAATGCAGATAATCGGTGTGCGTATGCAGGCAGTGGAAGTAAGATGCGCCCCACATATAGAGGGGGACTCTGCCACAGTCTATGGGCACGGGTAGCGGGCAGGTTTGCTCCTGCTACCCACAATTTAGTGTGGTTTCCTTGCGTCGTTCACAGATGTGTGCATATGCACACACACCCGCAAATTTTAGCAGAACATAGGACTGCCATGCAGCCCTTTTCGGCAAAGATGTTTGAGGACACATCTGTATGTGTGTGTTTTTGTGAGTTATACCAACCTCTGCTGAATCTCTGTTCTTGTGAAATTGGCAACTGTCAAGGACAGACTGGCCAGCTAACACTTCTGGCAAAGGCTAGAAGTGCCGATAGCCTCTTGAGCCAGTCTGATCACACAGGGCTAAGCAATCAGCGCAGCTTTCCAGTTCGTTGGTTGCCCAGCCACCTGATTGTCAGTAGTGGCATTCACATACTGTAGATGGGGGTGAGCCATGAGGTTTGGCCCCCATCACTCTTGGCACGTCTCCCCCAGTCTCCCCCAGCCATGGATGTGCCCCCCTGTGTGTGTGGGCTGAGTCCATCCCTGGCAACTGTACAGTAACATGCAAGAGCTCTGTTTTGCAGGAGTGTCATGGGAGCATCATGGGAGTGGTATGGCTGTGCAGCTAAAGCTTCATGTGAGTGGCATACATAGTGAAGGAAAGTCTATTTGTAATGGATCTCTTGCATTTAGTGTTGGGCCGTGCAGACCGACAGATCCTCACATAAGCTCTACACAATCTCTCATTAGCATAGGATAGTATATCAGGAAACTGGCTGATCAAAAAGACAGTCACTTAGATTCAGCCCCCAAAATGTGCAGAGATTTAGATATGAGATGGACAAGTGCAAACTCAAATAAAAATTGCATTAAATAAAGCTGAAAATAATTAGTCATTTAAAAAATAAATAATAAATAAATACATAAATAAATACATAATTAGATTTGCGCCCCTTGCATTGCAACATGGGGGGTGATTCCGAGTTGTTCGCTCGCTAGCTGCTTTTAGCAGCATTGCACACGCTAAGCTGCCGCCTACTGGGAGTGTATCTTAGCATAGCAGAATTGCGAACGAAAGCTTCGCTAATTTTCTCGTAACGATTACCCCGCAGTTTCTGAGTAGCTCCAGACTTACTCAGCCATTGCGACCAGCTGAGTCCTTTTCGTTCCTGGTTTGACGTCACAAACACACCCAGCATTTGCCCAACCACTCCCCCGTTTCTCCAGCCACTCCTGCATTTTGCAACTCGAACGCCTGCGTTTTTCCGCACACTCCCATAAAACGGGCAGTTTCCGCCCAGAAACACCCACTTCCTGTCAATCACACTACGATCAGCAAAGCGATGAAAAAGCTTCGTTGTGGCGTGAGTAAAATACCTAACTTTTGTGTAAAATAACTAAGCGCATGCGCTCTGCGAACCTTGCGCATGCGCAGTAAGCGACTAATCGCAGTATAGCAAAAATCGGCAACGAGCGAACAACTCGGAATGACCCCCATGGTTTGTCCATATCTAACCAGGTTTTTTATTGCTTTGTTCTCAACAAATCATTCACTATGTGTAAACTTATTGTGAACCCATCAAAACAATATAAAACTAGCAAATAATTCCTTACAAATTTATTTAGTAGAACAGTTTTAGTCTATGTTGTCAATTTAATCAAATATCGTTTCCTGAGGAAACATTCTAATGTCCATTCATTCATAATTTTAGACATGTACAGATGGGTCCACCGTTATCTTGACTAGTTTTCTGTGCCTAGTCACAACATGATTTATTAGCATAAACCCTTCATCTATTGTTCTCAGCTACAATACAATACAGAGAACAATACAGCAGGGGATTAAGTCATTAAAGGAGGGGATTAAGTCCAACTGGCCAGTCTTAGTTAATCCTATTAAAGGTCAAGATAAATGTGGACCCATCTGTAAACCTTTATTTACCTTTACTTCATCAATAAAGACACTTTGACTATATTGTAGTTCTGAAGATCACCCTTGTCAGAAATCGGTTAATTTTGGAGTTCAGTTTCTCTAGTGCAAATATAAAGGTCTTCAGAGTTGCTGATTAATTTTAAGAATTATATTTTAAACACTTTCTTGGTGTGGTTGTATTGTTTGTGACCATGACAGTCTGTGAATTTCCTAATATAGTCACAACCAATGCATCCAGTCAGAAATGTCAATTGTGTGGCTGCCAGAAGATAATTTTCCAGCAGCCAGCAACCCAGCTGCTCTGCATCCTTGTTTCCATCCTTAGTGCCTGCCATGTTGCCGGTCACTGTTGAGCTGTCATCCCAGTGCCGCCACCCCCAACCCACCTGGCGGCACCCCACACCCAAGGGGCTGCAGAGGTTAGCAGCCATCTGGGAAATGTAAATGAAGCAGACCACAACCTCCCACTGTACCTGGCAGCTGCAGAGGAGCCACCCGGGTAAATGTAAATCCACAAAGTCACTATGGTCTGATCGATGATCCGACATATAATCGGTCAATATATTTTTTATTTTTTTAAATCGATATTAATGTTATTTGTGTAAAATGTGTTTTTTCAAAGTAAAATCATGGTGGAAAGTTTAACATTGATGTTCTGGACCCAATTCAATCATAAAAAACTATGATTTCTGGGTGGGTTCTGGAAAACATATTAGCTGCTAAGTGTTAAAAATAAAAATAAAAGCAATTAGCTCAGAGCCAGTGGTGTTTGGTTTTCATCCTATGTTTTTAATACTGTTCAGTGCAGGTGTAATTCTCTAATAACATTAAGGAATTCTGTCCCCACATTGTCATAGAGAGAGCTGAGATTTTTTTCAGACAAGTAAATAAAGTTTTGATTGCTAATTAAATCTTAGGCTTATTTGATAACACATATTTTTACATTATCATTAACATATTTCACCAGATATTTTTATGTATTTATGTAAATATTTCGCAACATGATATTATATAAAAATCCCAGCTCTATTTATAGTCATAAATGAGTCTAACCTGGGGAATACTTTAGAAGAAAAAAAATGTAAAGTTTTATTAAGTGAATTTAGCAGTTCTGAAATAACAGAACCATGGTTTAGCCATCTGTGCACTGTGAACCTCTTGAGATTTATTTCCTCCTTGCAAACTTCGGCACACTTGCAGAGTGCATGTAAGAGTGGCTGAGTAGGTATACTCCTTGAATGTGCTGGTGGCATGTTTTGAGAAAGTGGGTAGTGAGGTCAGGGCCAAAACTAGGATCTTTGGCACCCGGGGCAAGGCAGACATTTGGTGCCCACCATAGACACACACACACACACTTTGGAACCATGTCAAAAACAGAGTGACAACCAGCACCGTCAGGGTGCATCCAGCACACATTTCCTTGGAAAATGGATAGGAACACAATAAAACTAACATGCATCTCATATACAGTGGTGTGGGACTCTGACTGGCCAACTGCTGTAGGACTAAATAGCCCAGCATTCCAGTCAGGACCTAGGGCCAATTAAATAGGATGAGTACCAACTTTCTGGGTAGGGGACACACACAATATAGGTTATCCTGGCTGCAGAGAGGAGTCCCTATGACTGGCTGGTGTTATATACCTGATATAAGCCATGCAGTTACTGTATCACACACAGGGGGAATGACTCCGACTAGCCAACTGTTGTAGGACTACAAAGCCCTGCATGCCAGTCGAGACCTAGGACAACTCTTTGGGAGGCAGCAGCTATCCCGGCGTATAGAGACCTCACCTCAGTGCCCAGACTAGTTATCGGCTGCTGCTGCTGCTTCCTCTCGCCCTATCCTCCTCTGGTGGAACCACCATGCAGGAGGGGGAAGGCACTGAGGAACAGGGCCGAGGGCAGACATAGTTTATACAGGCACAGGAGTGTGTAAACGGCCACTCCTGCCACATTCATAAGTGCTCTAGTTGCTGGGGAAGCAGTTTCCCAGGGGTCCACATTGGTGGTACTGAGGAGTGGGGACCTGCAGAAAAGATTCTGTCTGGGACTCTTTAGTAGGTAGCCCCTTAGGGCCCTGTTCTCCTCTGGTGGAGCTATTGGAAGGGGGAGGCACTGGGGAACAGGTCTCGGAGCAATCATCGCTTGCACAGGCACAGGAGTGAGTGAGTGTCCATGAACCAGTGCTCACAAAATTAAAGGGGGCAGCTGGAGAGTCTATGGTCACCGCCCCTGCCACATTCATTAGCATTCAAGTTGCTGGGGATGGGGGAGTTTCCCAGGAGTAAACATTGGTGGTGCTGCTCTTGGACCTGGCAGAAGGCAGCCTCTTAGGGCTGAGACAAAGGAAGGGAGGCAGACAAGAGCGTAGCTACCATAGGTGCAGACAGTGCAGCTGCTATGGGGCCTAGAGCTGAGAGGGACCAACCTTCCCTGTCAAAGTTACATGTGTTATATACATTTTTTGCCGTTGGGTGGAACATAGGGGTCCTTTCAAACTTTTTTTGGGGGGGCCTGCAATATATCTAGGTATGCCCCTGGACCTGCTTATTGTAGTGTCCTATAAAATGAACTGGAGGGCAATTTAATGTTATATAATATGAACCGGGGCACTGTAATGAGGCACAATATGAACGGGGAGCACTATATATCATAATCTAAATTAGGGGCATTGTGCGGCATAATGTGTACTGGCATCTTTGAAATGTGACATAGGGTGAACTTAAGCCCTTCTGCAATTCATAAAAGAAACTAGGGCACTACTATGGGGCATAACAATAAATAAGGCTTTACTGTGGTTCAGAAAATGAACTAGGGCATAAAATTAACAACTGCTGCAGAGAAGTGTCTCTCTAGAAGCATTGGGACAGGGGCCCCTTCAAAATGGTGCTATGAGGCCCACAAAGTTCTTAGCCCCCCCCCAGTTGCAGCCATGGTCAGGTACAAGTAATGATGATATTCGTCAGCACTATTGAACGGTTTGTGATAGGCTGATTATGAATTCACTGCTGACTCTCATACTGTAGTTGATTTCTATGATATAGAATGTTAGATATATTATGCTTTTGTCTGCATATTTAACTTTTTATTTTTTTCTGTACATGAAATATAGTAGTTTCTGCTTTTGAAATTGTATTGATGCCTATAACAAATGTATATTTTGTAACTGAATAATTATTAAAAAAATGTGTATGTGAAGCATATCTGGTTTATATCAGGTAAACACACTGTCCATGCAGATATTTACATAACTTGAAATGAGCTTTAAAGCACTATTTTATACTGTAGTTTTATTTTTAGTATAAACTGCTCCCAACCCAGCACCAGCAACACTGTGCATTTTGTAGATGTAGTCTAAAGACTTGCATAGTATTGTATTGTCCACTGAGGAAAACAGTGGCATATAGTAGTGCTAATTTATTTATCTATGTTAACACAGCAGTGCAGTATGTAATAATAATAATAATAATAATAATAATAAAAATGATGCAGTGCTGACTGCCACAATTTTTGCAGTTACCGAGCAATTTAAAGTAGAGGAAGGCAGATCTGGTATCAATGATGGAAGGGGGGGAAGGTGAGGTGTGCAGTGCCTTGGTGACAGAACTGGGTGTACACAATATACAACAGTCATGCAAATTAGTCAAAAGTACACAGGTTGCACAATATAGAGTATAGTGTGTACTCAGGGGTGCCATCAGAAATTTTGGGGCCCGGGACTGACAAAATACTGTTGACAGGCCTCCCCCCAAAAATTAAATATTCTGTGCACCGCTATACCCCAATGTGATGTCATACATTGTGAAGTTACACATAGGTGGAGCATTGTGGACCTACAGGAATGGTTCACAGAGAGCTAAAACGCAGGTAAGGCTTGTTTTAAGAAGCCCAATGTTGTTTCACAGCCTGGTGCAGCTCTCCTGGTATTGGCAGTAGCAGCCAGGGGTAGGTACCCTCTCTGATGGCTGACCTGTGTGTACTTCTTCTTTTGGTGCTTTGCTACCAACTCAGAATCAGGCCCACTCATAGGAGTTTCTATAATGGTTGCAAGGTGCCCACACAGCTAACCCACTGGGGACCACACAGCACACCCAAGGACTTGGGGGGTTAGGCAATATGGGGGGTGGTTAGCCATAGCTGCCACCCCCTGCTAATTAGGGTTAAGTTAGGGGATATTGACAAGGATACAAATACTTATCCCCTCAATATTCAGGATCTTAAGTGTTGTGATGCCGCGGTCAGTCACATGATCGCCGACATCGACCGGTGGGATTTAGTATGTATTCCATCTATCAATATTGTAGAAAGACTTATTTGAAATGTTTATATTATATATATATATTATTTGCTTTCAAATATTATTCGTCAATCTAAAGAAAATATCTAAAAACAAAAGATGCTTCCATTTAAAAAAATAAATAAATACATAAATGAATACAAGTAAACAAACAATTCACTGGATATATATATATATATATAGCCTGTATACATATTGACATAATTTTATTTAATTAAAGGATTCAAAACAGAAACAAAATAAATATATATACAGGATATATATATATATATATATATACACACATATACAGGATATATATATATATATATATATACACTGCTCAAAAAAATAAAGGGAACACTAAAATAACACATCCTAGATCTGAATGAATGAAATATTCTTATTAAATACTTTGTTCTTTACATAGTTGAATGTGCTGAGAACAAAATCACACAAAAATTATCAATGGAAATCAAATTTATTAACGCATGGAGGTCTGGATTTGGAGTCACACTCAAAATTAAAGTGAAAAAACACACTACAGGCTGATCCAACTTTGATGTAATGTCCTTAAAACAAGTCAAAATGAGGATCAGTAGTGTGTGTGGCCTCCACGTGCCTGTATGACCTCCCTACAATGCCTGGGCATGCTCCTGATGAGGTGGCGGATGGTCTCCTGAGGGATCTCCTCCCAGACCTGGACTAAAGCAACCGCCAACTCCTGGACAGTCTGTGGTGCAACGTGGCATTGGTGTATGGAGCGAGAAATGATGTCCCAGATGTGGTCAATTGGATTCAGGTCTGGGGAACGGGTGGGCCAGTCCATAGCATCAATGCCTTCATCTTGCAGGAACTGCTGACACACTCCAGCCACATGAGGTCTAGCCTTGTCTTGCATTAGGAGGAACCCAGGGCCAACCGCACCAGCATATGGTCACACAAGGGGTCTGAGGATCTCATCTCGGTACCTAATGGCAGTCAGGCTACCTCTGGCGAGCACATGGAGGGCTGTGCGGCCCCCCAAAGAAATGCCACCCCACACCATTACTGACCCACTGCCAAACCGGTCATGCTGGAGGATGTTGCAGGCAGCAGAACATTCTCCTTGGCGTCTCCAGACTCTGTCACGTCTGTCACATGTGCTCAGTGAGAACCTGTTTCATCTGTGAAGAGCACAGGGCGCCAGTGGCGAATTTGCCAATCTTGGTGTTCTCTGGCAAATGCCAAATGTCCTGAACGGTGTTGGGCTGTAAGCACAAACCCCACCTGTGGATGTTGGGCCCTCATACCACCCTCATGGAGTCTGTTTCTGATCGTTTGAGTAGACACATGCACATTTGTGGCTTGCTGGAGGTCATTTTGTAGGGCTCTGGCAGTGCTCCTCCTGTTCCTCCTTGCACAAAGGCGGAGATAGCAGTCCTGCTGCTGGGTTGTTGCCCTCCTACGGCCTCCTCCACGTCTCCTGATTTACTGGCCTGTCTCCTGGTAGCGCCTCCATGCTCTGGACACTATGCTGACAGACACAGCAAACCTTCTTGCCACAGCTCGCATTGATGTGCCATCCTGGATGAGCTGCACTACCTGAGCCACTTGTGTGGGTTGTAGACTCCGTCTCATGCTACCACTAAAGTGAAAGCACTGCCAGTTTTCAAAAGTGACCAAAACATCAGACAGAAAGCATAGGAGCTGAGAAGTGGTCTGTGGACACCACCTGCAGAACAACTCCTTTATTGGGGGTGTCTTGCTAATTGCCTATAATTTCCACCTATTCCATTTGCACAACAGCATGTGAGATTGTCAATCAGTGTTGCTTCCTAAGTGGACAGTTTGATTTCACAGAAGTGTGACTTGGAGTTACATTGTGTTGTTTAAGTGTTCCCTTTATTTTTTTCAGCAGTGTATATATCCTGTATATATATTTATTTTGTTTCTGTTTTGATTCCTTTAATTAAATAAAATTATTTAATGTTTAAATACTGAGGGTAATCTTGTAAGTGATACACAATGGAAGTAACAACATGATATTTTAAAGTTCAGAATGTGTAATGCTATTTGAACATTTTATCAATTGATAGAGCATATACTATACAATAGCAGTAACATAGTAAATTATACTGCAGTAAGGCATTTCAGCTAAGAAACTACATGATCTTATTATTGGGGGTAAAAAAATAAAATAAAGAAACACACCGATAAAATGGCTTGAACAGGTTTCTGCAAACTAGTTCACAGGACATTTTGTAAACCAATTACAAAGTAACATTTTGAAAATTGCCTCTACTTGGCAGGAAACAGCTTCCTTTGGCAGTGAATATCGAAATATAAAATAGACAATTTATACTAAAATATCTTGCCATCTGGAGTGTGATAGAGTACTCTCCTGCCACCTAAAATTTTCAAGAGGTTCATTCATGAACCATTGTATGAAGAGGTGATTGCAGCTTCCAAGTCATTATCCATTATACATACAGTAATGTTCTATTACCAAATCTCCCACACTTTAACACTTTTTTTCTTAATGCCAAATAACTTACCAGTATGAATTTGGACTGTAGAAGGAAACTGTAGCAGCAGGAGGAAATTCTCACAAAATGACAACATACAGATGCAAATATAATAGCCTGCAAGTTGTCGGCAATGGTGCAATTTCATCTAATTAGCCATTAGATTATAAGCAGCAATAATTTAAATGGCAAAAACACACTGGTATTGCCTTATAAATTATTGGTGACTCATCTCTAGATGTAAATTGCGCTGATGCCTGCAACTTGGAGGCTATTACATCTAGGCAACAAATTCAAACAGAAAAACCCCTAGTTTTATATCAATGGTCCTGATACTGTGAGGCATTAAAAAGTAAGATATTAACATATTTGAGTCTGATGCAGAGTTTTTGGCAAAATGGGAATAAATTATACCTTCTAAATAGCCTGGCTGCAAAGTGTATTTCCATTATTGCAGCTCAACATGTATCCACCTCCATATCTGCAGCATATGTATCTATCTTATAAATCATCATCTAATAATTAGGTTGCTGTGGATTAAAACATATGGTGCTAACTGCACTACTTTTTCAACAATTATGTAAATAAGGAGTGAAAACAGCATGTTATTGTGTTCTGCATACAGTAATTTAAAACAAAATAAAGAAATTGAAAAGATTGAAGAGAGATTTACATATACTTTATTTAGACCATGTATCATATTTGGGTTGGAGTCGGGAGCCTGGCGGTTCTGCATACGGACACCGGGATCCAGGCTTCCAGGATGCCGGAAGAGGGGCGGGTGTAACAAAGCCCTTTGAGGGATCGCAGTGCTCGCCACACTGCGGGATCGGTGGCTTGCTCTGCTCGTCACAGGTTCTATTCCCACTCTATGGGTGTCATGGACATCCACGAGTGGGAGTAGCCTTGGGCCCCCTGCCAGCATCCTGATGGCCGGGATTCAGACGTCGGTATGCTGACCGCTGGGATCCGGTCCGCCGGTAACCTGACTGCATCCCATCATATTTGCCACCTCTTGTGGACTGTCTAAAAGACTCATGAATTTTGGTGAGCTTTCCCAGACTCACTGAAGTGTTGACAAGCCTCACAACTGCCATCAGCCAGGCTGTTTTCTGCAGGCTAGTTTATTGGTATGTCTGTCCAGATTCTCACATCATCAGCAAAGACCTCATTTTCTTCACTTAATGTTTTGTGGCTCTATGTGCCTGTGCAAGGTTGAACACAAGTCAACACCAGTCAAGAAAGGCCATATTGGAAGTGGCAACATCTTGAAAACTTGATGTAAATATATTCCTTTTCATGAGCGGTAACACTAGATTCTCATATATAAGTTAAAAATAACTTCATTCATATTGAAAAATAACAGCTTTATTCTTTAACTGTTGATCTATTCTACAATTAATACATCCTACCTGGACAACCACATCACAGATCTCTGCAATGGGACATGGAAAAAGTATGACATATATTGCATAATAAGAAAGATATTTATTATGCAGACCCCTTCTGGTGCCATATATATAAAAGATAATAATAATAATAATAATAATAATAATAATATAAACCATACATATAAATTGGTGAAAGTTTCATTTAAGCACACACATGAAAGACACATGAAGTGACAATGAATATTTCACGCATGTATGAAGTTGCAGGGTTAAAAGCCACTCCGAACTTTACAATATTTATTGCCTCGATTTCAGCTCTTTTATTGGAGCCCTCTAACTTCCTGTACAAATGTCATTAAAACCACAGGGAGTTCTAGACCTTTTAATGCAAGAGAACACTCTATTATTTAGTACTGCTGTAAGACAATCTTTTCAACTGCAGTTTTCAAGTGATAATTCAAAAAAGATAAACCTTGATTGAACAGATAGTGGCTGTTAGTCACTTAGGAATAAAAGGCGGCTAAGTGACTTTTACTTTTATCTACAGGGACTTACATTTTGGACACTGATATCAAACAAACTAACATAGTATGTTGTCACTTGAAAGCTTCACACAGCTTTCTTTTATACCATAAAAAAATCTCTGGGTAATATCAGTGATATTACAACATACTATAATACAATTTATGACAAATATTATGTAACAAATAAAAATCTTTATTTATATATACCAAAATAAATTGATATTTCAAACATTCAGTTATCTGTTTATGGTTTAGTTCTTTAAAACATGACAATTTTTTCATGTTGGCTATATTTTGAAAAATTGAATTAGATATATAAGAATGTCCCTTCTATACCATTAGGGCAGGCCTGGCCAACCTGTGGCTCTCCAGATGTTGTGAAACTACACATCCCAGCATGCCCTGCCACAGGTTTAGCATTCCCTAATAGCAATACTGCAAGGCATGATGGGACTTGTAGTTTTACAACAGCTGTAGAGCCACAGTTTGGCTAGGCCTGCCTTAGGGTTTAGTTCACCAAACATGATGTCTGAAGATCCTTTGCAAGTTTAAGCTTTTTATATATAGTACAATGAGCTGCAATGAGAGGCAATGAGCAGTAGTTAAGCACAAAAGTCTTAGCAATATTATCATTTACTATCATTCAATAGTATTGTTTTCATGCTTCCCTTAGATGTATCACTCCTACTTGCTGAATTTCAGCATCTTGCAATATGTTCATTAGGGCTGATTCAGTGCTGTAAGTAGAGCAAAAAAGGACCAACTTTGCATGTGTGTAGATAAATGCCCCAGCAGAGGAATCAGGAAAGTTGGTTGGGGATGTACAAGATCAGTAAGGACAGAGATGAACAGGAAGCCACGGTCATCTGGTAAACCTGATACTCTGGTCAGCAGAGGAGCTTAAAACTAAGAAGAGAATAAAGTGCCACCAGTCTGGGCAAGCCAATTTGAACTTGATGCCACCCAAGAAGCAATGGAGGATCATGTTTGGCAAGGGCCATAGCTCCAATATTTGGTGGTGTCTTAAATTAGTCATTATGAGGGAATTTCAGTCATTCCATCAACAGCCCGGGCATTTAAGGGCAGTCATCCATTTCTAATGTGGTGGCCGCCATCAGCTGGGGGTACTGCTGGGGGTATTATGTGTATTTGAAACTGCTGGAACTGTTACCAATGTGTCCTTTACCAGCATTGCCTGGGATGTGAATGCATCACAGGCTGTGATTCCCGGCAAGGTGTGCTATAATGGGAGCGTGCATACACATGCCACTGTGATAGAGTATACACAGCAGCAAATGTGGATGCAGGCAGCGGGAAGTGGAATCTCCCACTGCCAGACACACATGGTTGGACCAAACAGTGATGCCCTAGCTCGGGTGGTGGGTTGACCAGCTCCCATTACCCATTGTTACAGTTAGTTATTTTTGGCGGGCGTTCACAGGTACGTGATTATCAGCAATCAGTAGTAGTGCAGTCATGTGTGCTGCCACGCCATGTATCGGGCACTGCTGGGGGTAATACGTGTATCTGGCACTGCTTGGGGCATTATGTGTATCTGGCACTACTGGGGGAATTATGTGAAACTGGCACTACTGGAGGCATTACATGTAAGGGGCATTACTGGGGAATTTGGTAAAAACCAGAAGGGTCTGGATCCCTGCAGCTATCTCAGCCATTGTGGTGGTAGGACTGGGTGTACCCTCTGTCCCGTTCCAAGGTGTGTCCTGTCCAGGAGGGTGAATGTGCCAGCAGTCATCAGGAAGATGGGGAGAGAAAGATTCAGCCTCCCCGTATGGTCCAGACTGTTCCAGTTTTTCCCCAGCTATTACTGTGGCCCATATGTGTAAGGAGCACTACTGTAGGCATTATGTGTAAAGCTAGGTACACACTGGGATGACCGGCATTCGTTCTGAAATCGGAACAAATGCCCATCAGCAAGGATCGTGCATGGACACTGGCGCGATATTAATGAAGGATTATTTAAGTAATAAAAGGATAAGCACATGAGGGAAGAGGGCCCTACTCGTGAGAGCTTACATTCTAAAGGGGAGGGGCAAGCAGACTGAACATGACAAACACTAATCATACCTCAAACTAAAAGTTATAACTTTTATTATCCCCAGCCTTGCTTTTAATACTTTCTATTTTCTATCTTTTTCATTTTAGGTTGTTACATCACTAGATATTCCTAATATTAAAATGATAGGATATACAGTATAATAAACAAAGGTTTTGAATATTTAATATTAGGACTATAAATACATATGTTAGTAAGAATAAAGTACAAAGAACAATTTGTGTGAAGTAATAAATACTGAATTTTAACAATTATCTATTAAGAGTTTCCCTGTTCAGGAGTATATTTAATACATATCAAAAACATAACAGTTACATTATATAACAATTTTGTAACCATTTATGCATCCAAACCTACATGAACCCATTAAGTGGGCTCCCTGTGCTCTTCTAGCACATTTATTTGTACCTTAGTAAACTACAAGGGTAGCTCCGCTAAAACCAGTGGCAGAACTAGCGGCGATGCAGCCAGTGCATTGCACCAGGGTTTGCCACAGGGAAGGGGTCCATAGCAGTACAATGAGTCACACTGACTTATTTTGTGCCGCTGCCGCCCACCCATCCTTCACTGCTCCGAGCTTCCAGCAGCCAGTCCCCCGGGAAGTGGAGTGAGCATTGCAACTCCGAGTCCGCACAGCAGCTGTGGATGAGCTGTTGCTGCTGTCTACCTGAGTGCAGTGACAGTCTGGCCAGAGGCGGAGGAGGGTCCACGATCCGCTCCTCCTCCCAGATCATCCCCTCTCACTATTGCTCTGACCATGGACATATTCTTCCCTACAGACTATGACTATGACGCCGGTTTCTATGACTATTCCTCCCTACAGACTATAACTATGACTATGCCACCAGCGCCACGGATCTCCTGATAGCCATCGACATAAAGCCCAAGGAGGAACTGCACTGCAGTTCTGGACCAGGTAATGAAGTTGTAGTATTTTGTATAAGTCACTCACTGCCAATCACCTTCTACCTGGTGTCACCCACTACCTCTCTCCATTACCCACTTCCTGTCACCCTCTCTTCATACAAATGAATTGGAAAAGTTCCTTTCATCAAACCATCCTTATCCAAAAAAATACTGTAGTTTACTGTCTATTTAACTGATTTTTTTCAACCTTGGAGAAACATAAAGTGGAGAGAGATAAAGTACAAATCAATCAGCTTCTACATTTCATCTTTCAAACAGCCTGTACATTTGCTTTTAGACACTGCTTGGTTGGTACTTTATCTCTCTCCACTGTATCTCTCTTCAAGGTTTGATACATCTTCCCCACAGAATAAATTATTTTGCATAAAGTATAGTGCTGAATGGAGAAAACCATATACATGAAGACAGAGTAGATAAAGTAGTATGCAAACAGTCTCATGTATATGTAGGAACATATGTATGCCTGATGTTGAACACACTTGTTGTGCAGTTCCTTTCTGATCTGGTGACTACCTCTCAGTCGGTGTTCATATGAATGATTACAAAATCCTCCTTAATCTGTGCAGTTGCAAGGGATGACAATTCTTATTTTAGCACCAGCATATTGTAAATACTGTAAATCGCATGGCACTATGTGATTTCCCAAAGCATTATGTACATTCATTTCTGCAATGTACAGTATATAATACTTTCATCAAAAGTTACCTGATGAAAATGTTAGCTACACTAAAGATGATAGAATGAAGAAGAGAGGAGCAGAGTTGTGGAAAGCCAAGGCTATTTAGTTAGGCGGAGGGGTGGTAAGTTTCAATAAAGAGATGGGCATTAAGGGCACATTTAAAGGCTGGGATACTGGGTGAAACTAATTGGGAGAAAATATGGAATTCCAAAGGGTGGAAGCATCGTTGAAGGTGGTAATGGAAGATGTAATCTGTGAGGTGTGAGGTGGCAGTTATTGGCAGAGCAAAGCAAGGGTGTGTGAAAATTTGGCTAGAAATGTCGAGAAGAGAAGATAAATTGGGGGATTTGTAGATGTGTGAGAGTACTGTAGTTCGAACTTGATTCCAGGAAAGGCCTGAACCTGAAATTGATATGGAGGTAAAAGTATGAAGATTGGGAGAAGGACTGAATATGGGAGGGGTGGGTGACAGAGAGGACAGAGATCAGGATGACACCCAGTCAGTAAACTTAGGAGACAGAAGAGAGGGGTTAATGTTAATGGAGATCTTGGATGGGGAAGTAATCTTGGTGGCTAAAAAGATAATGAATCTGTTTTAGAGATAGAGAGTGGATGGCTAATAGATGGTGGCTTAGAAGAAGATGGAAAGGAAGATGTCAGAAGAAGAGAGGTAACTTTGGGTTTCACTGGTCTACAGAATAAAGACTGAAGGAGCTGATAACCTCAATGGGGGAAGCTGATTGGATACAATGAAAGAAATAACAATTGAAGCGCTGCACTGCCAGAATCTTTATATTAAAATTAGATTTATTTATCCCACCACATCCTACAATAATAAAAAAAATATATATACATACAATGAAAACAAAAAAGGACAAAAAAATGTGTATACACACGGCCGGTGTCAATAATTAAAAATATTACAATAAAAACACCAACAGTGAATTATTAGTCATATCGTTGGGGGATTAGAGCTTCTATACAAGAAGTAATTAATTAATTTAATCTGGGTAAAAAGATCACCCCAAATTCAACAATTGAAAAAATCCAATCTTAATGACCAATAATCACTGCCATCATTTCAAGTCTACAATACTTCATTGAGTTTTTAGCATAATAGATATCAGCAATTTAGACATACATAATTCTCCGACTGCTATTATAAATAACAATTGATTCCTTAGCTCAAGTTCAATTTGTTTCAGAGCGGTATGTTGATAAAAATACTTTTGCCACTGTTCTAATTAGTGGCTGTGATCCTTAGTTAATTCCAGCAGTCTCCTCCAATATGACTAATTGAAACACAGTCCATTCACTAAAATCCAGTCAGCTCTCACTGGTGGATTAATCAACACTAATATGATCGGCTCTCGCTCAGATGATTAGTGGTCATAAATTGACCTTATTTCGTAAGTCCCGCAAAGTTTAATCATTTATTAATGAGGGTCCAAGATTACTGTGTTTGTAGACAGCATTTTCAGCAATCTATATCCATGATGTTAAGGTCAGTCTCAAACATCACCTTTATAATGGGATGCGGGGCACAACAATTCAAGGACCTTGTTATCTTGCTAATGCAGCTAGAGCACTCCCAATGGAACTGGCTGTTCTCACCGTAAAATGTTCCCTCCTTGGAGCCTCAATGAATACGTGCCGCAAGTTGGTCCACCGTGTCCCCTCAGAGTAATGGCCGTCAGAACCGGATCCGTGTATCCCTTCTCAACGCGTTTCTCCGCCTGTATTATTGGCGGCTTCCTCAGGAGAATTGATTGGATACAATAACAGAAACTTGGAAAACACTAATGAAAGGGAAAGAAATATGAAGGTATATGTAGATGAAGAGACAGAAATAGTTTTGACAGGTAGAAAGTAAACCAGGATAGTACTGTGCCCTTGAGGTGGATTGAGCTTGTGGTCTGCAGACACACCTCAGCGTATTTAGTTATTAATTAACAGTTTCTTGTATTATGCATCATATTCTGTTGTACTTTACAATTGGAACAACAGTAATAGAACAAAACTGAGTAATAACAGACAGACATAGAGGTAGGAAGGCCCTGCTCCTAAGCTTACAATCTGTATGTTTGAAATCATTTTAAAGATTTAATTATGAAGATTGATGTGGGCAAACAATTTTACAATTGACCCCTACACAGTGCAAATTATGACTGTTTCCTAAATTTAGGTTAAAAATTACATTGGCTGTCTTAGCTTTTAATTTATTTATGTGCCAGCCATTCATCATGGGCATGGGCATGACTTCACTTCCTGGGTGTGTTCTAGATAGAAAGGGAATGGGAGAAATGTATTCTGTGTCAGACTTTGGAGATTAATCTAATTGAGAGAATGCACCTTTGTTCCCATCTGTCCTGAGGCAGACCAGGCTTCATGTTATATTCTCTAAGTTTTTCCTTTTTATTTGAATTGTAACACATGTATTGCCTGTTTATTTTGTAACCCTTTTTATAATTTTGTAGCTAATCATTAAATGTCTTTTTGTAAATAAAGTATTTTTTGTACTACTTTGAACTGTTATTGATATTGTTAGTTGAATTGGGAGACTAACTAAATTAGTGCTAGCTTGTGTCACAGAAACGGCAATTGTATTTAAGTGATTGGGGACCTGTGGCCCTTGTTCACAAGTGGTGGCAAACTACTGTGTTTTAGATACATACTTAGAGGAGTGTATTGTATAATGGGCAGAGTGTTAAAATGATAATTGTGAGCATCATGCTAATCATGACTGCAACTTTTTTGATTGTGCTTTAATAACCTCAGTTTGGCTGGCTAAATTTTTCCAGGTTTGTAATTATCTATGGGCCAGCGGTGCCTGGCCAACAGTGCAAAATCACTATGAGTGCAGGGCCGTGACCAATGTTACTAGCTGCATCGCTGCCTGTGGTGAGTCTCAGTACACCTAGCCAGGCAGCGCTGCAGCTGCCCACCCATTCCTGGCTCCCCCTCTCCAGCCGCAGCACTTTTACGCTGTCAGGTTTGCTTTCATAGCCCCACCCAGTAAGTCCCTTAGAGCAGCAGGCACAAAGAGAAAGAGTGTGCTTTCCATGCGCTCTGTATCCCCCCCTTCCCAGCCCAGCCCCTCTGGTCTTACAGTGTCTGGAGAGGGACTTTGTAAATATAATACTTAATCTCTCTCTCTTTCTCTTTCTCTCTCTATTTCTCTCTATCTCTCTCTTGGACTCTGCCTACCTAATGTAATGTGTAAAAATGGGCACCCTCCCTGCCTAATGTAATTTGTAAAAAGGGGCACTCTGCCTGCCTAACGGGTTAAAAAAGGGGGACTCTGCTGCCTAATATGTAAAAAGTGTGACTCTGCTGCCGTAATGTGTAAAAACGGGACTCTGCTATTATATGTAAAGAGGGGGACCCTGCTGCTGTAATGTGTAAAAAAGGGGAGACTCTGCCTGCCGTTATGTGTAAAAAGGGTGACTCTACCTGCCATAATGTGTAAACGGGAAATCTACCAGCCATAATGTGTAAAAGGGGATTCTACCTGCCTAATGTGTAAAAGGGGGACTCTACCTGACACACTGTGTAGAAGGGGACTCTACCTGCTGTTCTGTGTAAAAGAGAGCTCTGCCATTGTAATGTGTAAAAGGGAGCTCTGCTGCCGTATATTGTGTAAAAAGGTGATTCTGCCTGCTGTAATGTGTAAAAAGGGGGACTTTACCTGCCATACTGTATAAAAGGAGACTCTACCTGCCTTACTGTGTAAAAGGGAGCTCTGCCTGCTGTAATGTGTGAAAGGGAGCTCTGCGGCCGTGCCCCTATTTGGCCTGTTTTGTATATGGGGGAGGTGCTGATGCTGTTTCTTGCACACAGCACTAAAATATCTAGTTACGGCACTGACTTTTTCTCACAGACATCTGATATTTCTATTATTTTAACAATAATATAACACTTAATTATTACATCCGTAACCTCAAAAGAAAAAGAAAAATCAATCTAAAAATGCTAAGTATTGTATTTCCATGCATGTCAAACATTCAGTAATATGAATATCAACAGCGTAAATCAGGATAAACAAAAGCCCCCAAAACATAATGAAGAAGTTTTCACCAAGACTTGAAAGAAACATATTACCCTATAGAAGTATGTATCACACTTTTAGGTGATGTACAGTATGTCAAATTCACCCTTAGGTGATGTTGTATATAAAAGCTACTTAAAACTGTACTGTATATAGTATAATACTTTCAAAAGGGAAGAAGATGGCATCCCGACGTACGGGATCCTGGCAGTCAGAAGACCGGTGCCAGAAATCCTCACTGCTGGTATCTCGTACCCAACCCAAATAAGTATATTTACAACAAATTGTTTTAGTAAAATATGAAATATGAATATAAATTGCAGAAAACCAAATAAAAGGTCACATGTTATATCTGCCCCCCCCCCTGCAGTGCACACGGTTTTGTCCATTAGCTAACAAATTGCTGCTGCAATCAGATCTGAATTAGGCCCACAGTTGGAAAGCAGGCATTTTGTAACTTTTTGTACACAGTAGCAAAACATCGCTCTGCTATGTCTAACATTGCCAGTGCATCCACCTCCGAATTAGGCCCCTTATGTGCATTGGCCACATTTTGTTTCTAAATTTGGTATCATTCTGCCTTTCCTAATAAAAATAGCCAAAATTCTACACATAGGTTTTATATATCAATATCAGCACCCGAAAAGGATAATTCTATTTTCTTTTTTGTTGTTGTTGCTGGTTTTCACTGTCTTAAATGGAATACATACTGAATAATGACATAGATTTATTAAACAGTGTTATTTTTTGTTGGGTGGTGTGACTAAATCTGCACATTGGGTCTAATTCAGATGTTCATCTGCAACGGCATGCTGAGTAATCCTGAGCTTACTTAGGCTTGCCATTGCAGTGCAGCTTGCAAGGCCAAGAAAAATGCATCTGAAATACAGTCCTTGGCCTCACCATTCACATAAAATGGGGGTGGCATACCCCTGTTTTCCACAACACTGGCCGCCGCTGCCCCCGCCCCTGTACCTCCTTTGAACGCATCAGCCTGTCAATCCAGCAGAGGTGCTCGTATCCCTGCGATATGATCATAGGACCCCTTGCTGCACATGCTCAGAACAGGTCCTGCACATGCGCAGTTTCGTGACCATTACTGAATTAGGCCCACAGTCCTTTGGAGGGTAAAATAGAAATTGGTGGTGCAGTGGTTTCAACACGACTAAAAGCCTACAACACCTCCAACATGTTAAAAGAGAAGGAAGTTTGAAAATTTGAACTTTTGGGTTAGCTATTTTCTACTACTTAAAACATGGGCAATTCCTATCTCACCCCCACTATATAAGGCTGGTGACTGCCTCCTGTTAATTGATAGAGGTTTTCTATTAATTTTTTTGAGAATTGTTTTATGACAGTGTTTGGTATTGTTTATTTATTGCCTCCTTATTGTTCCCTGAAGTTATCTTTGGATTAGTTGTTTTCTGTGATATATATATATATATATATATATATATATATCTATATTCCATAGACAAAAAACCTTACGGTTTCACATGTCCCATTAAGGCTTCTTAGACATGATCGAAATTTCAGAAACCTGTTGTAACTCTTCCACTCAAACTCCAAAAAGCAATGAAATTCCGATCATTAAGGCTGACACCTTAATGGACGTGTTCCTTGCGCAATACAGATATGGTATGCCATCACAGCCTGTGGGTAAGTGCAGATTCAGCACTCTCACAGAGTGAGATTGCTGTCACTCACACAATGGTGGAGCTGCTAATTCACAGATTTGTGTGCTCATTGGAATACACACATGCAGTCTATGCAACTGAAGGTCTGAGCAGTTTTGTGGTGCTCCCATCCCACACAGTGCCCACAACCATCCCATTCGGTCACAACAATCCCACCTTGTTACAACAGCTTCCATCTCACTTAGTATACACATTTAGCTCCCTCAAAATATCTTGGTTAATTGCTAAAACTATAATACCCCATCTACTGTCTATGCATCTACACTTGCTTCCCCTATACACCTCCATGCTGCTGTCTTCCCCAATCCCTACTGCTGTGTTCTCCCATCTGTGCTAGTCTGTACTAACTTATCTGCACCATCTGTCTTTCCGCACCTGTGCCTTGTCTGTACCACAGTTTCCTTCTCTCTGTGCTGCTCAGTGTTTCCCTCTTCAACGTCACTCTGCCTCCTCCAGTACATGGCACACTGTCTTCTCTCCCATCTGCACCAGTTTTCTACCCATCCATGCCAGAGTTTTCAACCCATCAGCACCATTTCCCCCATGTGCACAGCTCTGTCTCCCTTCCCATACTTGCTGCTTAATCTACCCCATATCCACACCACTCTTACCCCATTCATGTAGCTGACATCCTAAAGGTAAATTTCGTGGGTCCTGCGCTCTTGGCAGGGGGATAACCGCCACAGCCCACCCCCAAATGGTTGGGAAACGCCTCCGTTGTGCAGACCATGCCCTGCCAATGGCATTCTAACGCTGTTTGCACGCCCCCCTCCTTCCCCGCAACCACCTCTGCCTATCAATCAGGCAGGGTGATCGCAGCCAGTGAGATGCTGATAGCATCTCACTGGGCTCCTGGGGTACGCACGCGCAGTGCGGCCATTGCACGTGCGCACCTCACAAACTAATTCAGACTGCGATCGCTGCTGCTGCGGTCTGAATTACCCCGTGTTTCTTTGTCCCCCCCCATCAGTGCTGCTTAGTGTTCCCTCTATCCACACACTTCTGTTCCCCCATCCACACCGCTCTCCTCCCTCCAATCAACAACACTCATACCTCATCTGAGCAGCTTTGTCTTCCGCTCAGACCTTCAGTTGCATAGACTGCATGTGTGTATTCCAATGAGCACACAAATCTGTGAATTAGCAGCTCCACCATTGTGTGAGTGACAGCAATCTCACTCTGTGAGAGTGCTGAATCTGCACTTACCCACAGGCTGTGATGGCATACCATATCTGTATTGCGCAAGGAACACGTCCATTAAGGTGTCAGCCTTAATGATCGGAATTTCATTGCTTTTTGGAGTTTGAGTGGAAGAGTTACAACAGGTTTCTGAAATTTCGATCATGTCTAAGAAGCCTTAATGGGACATGTGAAACCGTAAGGTTTTTTGTCTATGGAATTTCATCACTTTTTTTAAATTTATTTTTTTTATTCAGAAATGTAAAATTTTACTGTAAGAATAAACATTTGATTTTTTAAATGTTTACTGAAAATGTTCGTATAACATCACTGTTCTGTGCAAAATAATTTTATTAACCAAACCGAATTGTTTAAGGTCCATACACACTTAACGATTTAATGAGCGACGTCGCTCATTTTCCCCCTCCTTGAGCGACGTCGCTCGTTTTATCGTTAAGTGTGTATGCCGCCAGCGATGAACGATGCACGGACCCGCGGGTCGGCAACAATCGTCGCTGTCGGTAGGGCATGCATGAAGGATGTGGACTGTCGTCCACGACCTTCATGCAGGGCTGGCGGGGGCGTGACGTCACTGAGCGATATGAGCGGTCATATCGCTCAGTGTGTACAGTCGGCCGCCGGCCCGGGAGGGGGAAACATTAGACGATGTCGCTCACAGAGCGACATCGTTTAATGTGTATGGGCCTTTAGACTTTTGTCAAAATATTTTGCTGCCTTTGCAGCTGATGCAGGGAGGGGGGTAGGCGGCAGCAGCCTGTAACTGAGGCTGGAGGTAGGCGTGAAATGCATTGCTTGTACGTGTGAGTGCGTGGTGTCAGGTGCTGCGCGTGTATATGTGTGTGTGTCAGGTGCTGCCTGTGTATGTGTGTGTCAGCTCCTGTGTGTGTGTGTGTGTGTGTATGTGTGTGTCAGGTGCTGCGTGTATATATGAGTGTGTCTGATGGTGCGTGTGTATGCGTCAGCTGCCGCACGTGTGTGTGTGTCAGGTGTTGCGGGTGTATATGTGTATGAGTATCAGGTGCTCCGCGTGTGTACAAGTGTATGTCTGGTGCTGTGCATGAATACGTATGTCTGTGTCAGGTGCTGCGCATGTACATGAGTGTGCGTCAGGCGCTGCGCTTGTACATGAGTGTGCGTCAGGTGCTGCGTGTGTACATGAGTGTGCGTCAGGTGCTGCGCGTGTACATGTGTGTGCGTCAGGTGCTGCACGTGTCTATGTGTGTGTGAGTAAGGTGCTGCGTGTGTATGTGTGTGTCAGGTGCTGCATGTGTATATTAGTGTGTCTGATGGTGTGCGTGTATATGTATGTGTCAGGTGCTGTGTGTATATGTATGTGTCAGGTGCTGCGTGTATATGCATGTGTCAGGTGCTGCATGTATATGCATGTGTCAGGTGCTGCATGTTTATTTTATTGTGTCTGATGCTACGTGTGTGTGTCAAGTGCCACACGTGTATATGTGTGTGTGTCAGGTGTTGCGCGTGTATGTGTAGGTCAGGTGCTGCATGTTTATTTTATTGTGTCTGATGCTACGTGTGTGTGTGTCAGGTGCCGCACGTGTATATGTGTGTGTGTCAGGTGTTGCGCGTGTATGTGTATGTCAGGTGCCGTTCGCCTTCTTCCCATCCCAGCTCTCTATGTAGAATACAGCTCTGCACCCAGAGAGAGGGAAAGACCAGGGGGCTGATCACTGCACTGCTCACTTTTTGGTCATGAGTTCGGCCTCCTGTTTCTTCCAGTGCTGTGTTCCTGCAGCCCAGCCCTCCCTGTTGTGCCAGAGAATCAGCCCTTCCTTCCCCTGCCAGAGAGAGAGAGCCCGAGGCAGAGACACTCTTCCCGTAGCTGGCCTACCCCCAGTACTTCAGCACTGGCCATGCGGCAGTCAACAAAGGAGACCAGCAGGGGGTTCTGGCAGCATCAGCTGTGGCCGCAGCTGGATCGGGGAGGCCTGCAGTGTCTGAGGTGGGCAGCACTTCCTCCGCCGCTGTCACCTTCCCCTGCCGGAGAGAAAGCCAGAGACATACCCTTCCCGCAGCTGGGCTACCCCTAGTACCTCAGCGCTGGCCAGGCAGAAGTCTATGGAGGGGACCGGGCAGGGGTTTCGGGCCGCAGCAGCAGCAGCCGCAGCCAGATCAGGGAGGCCTGCAGGGTCAGAGCTGGGCAGCACTTCCACCAACACTGTCACCTCTGTGCTGGGCATGTACACCAGTCCATACGGACGGAGGTGTCCACAACAGGCAGAGTCAGACAAACTCATTACACGCTGCCCACTGCTGCGCTGCATGCCCTCGATGGAGGAAGCCTAGATGCGGTCCCCAGCGGCAGCGAGGGAGAAGGGTGATCACATCACCCTTCAACCCGGCACCTCACAATCAGCTGGGGATCTGCAGTAGCTTCATATCTCTCTTCCTCTCCCTCTCTGACAGCACAGCAGCCCCTCTGGGTCCCATGTAGCTCTGCCCCCCTGCTCACAGTTCACTCGGCCTCTCCTGATTAAAAAGAAAATAAGAGCCAGACCTGCTGCTCAGATGCGAGGAGGGGACAGGCGGTAGGTCCTCTGTGAGTAGACTACACAGTCAAAATTAACTCTGACTCCTCACAACAGTGTGGACTGCGGGCGACGTCAGACGCCAATTTGGGTGTGCTTGCCACACTACCTGCCCATCAAGCCCAACGTGGTGCCATGGTGCCAGCCCCACCCACTATACGGATTCCATTTTGTATTAGGAGTCCTATAACAGCATTCAGACATCCCTCCCTATGACGCTGCCATCCATACACTGCCGCTCTCATACATCCGCACACCGCCGCTCTCACACAACTGTACACTGCTGCTCTCATACATCCATACACTGCCGCTCTCATACATCCGTACAACCCCGCTCTCATACATCCGTACAACCCCGCTCTCATACATCCGCACACCGCCGCTCTCATACATCCACACACCGCCGCTCTCATACATCCACACACCGACGCTTTCATACAGCCATACACTGCCGCTCTCATACATCCGCACACTGCCGCACTCCTACCGCCACACACTGCCGCTCTCATACAGCCGTACAACCCTGCTCTCATACATCCGCACACTGCTGCTCTCATACAGCTTCACACCGACGCAGTTATACAGCCGTACACTGCCGCTCTCATACAGCCGCACACTGCCGCTCTCATACAGCCGCACACTGCCGCACTCTTACAGCCGCACTCTTACAGCCGCACACTGCCGCACTCTTACAGCCACACACCGCCGCACGCATACAGCCGCACACCATTGCACTCATACAGCCGCACACCATCGCACTCATACAGCCGCACACCAACGCAGTTATACAGCCGTACATTGCCGCTCTCATACATCCGCACACTGCCGCTCTCATACATCCGCACACTGCCGCTCTCATACATCCGCACACTGCCGCTCTCATACATCCGCACACTGCCGCTCACATCTATACATACATAGCCTCCATACATCTACACATCCAATCCCAGCGCAAGGGGACACTGAAGTCACTATCACTTTTCCCCGGGGTGTGACCACAGCCAGCCACTACTCCGGCCACCTTCTTGTGACACCAAAATGCATCTTACCTATCATCAGGGTGGTGCTGCTGCGGGGGGCGGGTTGCTGGTTGGTGCTGCGATTGGAGGGGGTACTGCTTCCCTGTGCTGCCACTGTCTCCCGGATCATCGTGCCGCTGGCTGAATTGCAGCTTGATACTACTGCTGCCGGGAGTAACAGCTTCCAGACTGTTGTTGCTGGTGGCTGCCTACTGCTCATTGCCGCCGGAACACTGACCGGCTCGGCAGTGATGCTGGCGGAGGAGTAGTGGAGGTGGGGTGGGGGGGTGCCTGCTCCCTTCCCTCGAGCATGCCGCAGTGTAAAAAAATAAATAATAAATAGAGAGCATACCAGGGTGAGAGTCTGTATGGATCACAGTGATTACACGGGGCACAGCATAAGGACACCTTGCTGTGAGGGGCTCTGCCCACACAGATTGCTGCACCCTCTCTGATGTCAGCCGCTGCCCTCTCGTTCTCTGGGCGGCCAGTTCCAGTGTGAGGTAGGAGAGGAAGAGAACACACAGGAGAGCAGCCCTGATATATAACAGAGGTGGAAGTTCTATAGGCAGCAGAGACGGAGACCAGCCAGCCAGTCTCCCAGTGCCCTGATCACTACACGCCGCCAGCACAGCATTACAGGAGGGTCCTATAGTGCTGCCCTGATCTAACTGGTGTGTGTACCAAGTGTACCCCGTACAGTGTGCTACGCCCTGGTGTCTCTGAGAGGGGTGAGGTCACCGTGCCGCTTTAGTATATGGCTTTTCCTTAGTACTGTACGTTACAGCCCTGCACTAGTAGTGGCAACTCTGCCCTATGTGAACCTGTGAGGTTCTTTTCCTATTTACAGAATAACCGGGGAGAAGGCGGCCATATTGAGGCTCTCAAGTGAAGGCACTCTAGTACACCCCCTGCTGGCGGCCACTGCGCAGGCGCAACAAATTGAAATGCCCGATCTCTATAATGGGGCATATTTCTCTTAATTAAAAAAAACCTGTAACTTTCTGAAAAACCACAACCCCAAAAGGCACTTCACTGGGACATGCTCTATCTAATAAAACAAACCCCAAGTCTTATTTATATATATATATATATATATATATATATATATATATGCACACACACTCATGTATATACATGCATATACATGTATACACAAATTCACGTATGTACATGTTTATGTATGTATAATACACTGATAGAGTACATTATATTTATGAATTAATTGCTTCCCGATTCTGCAGCAGCATCATCAGCACCACCAGTGTTACTCACAGTCACTTCACACTGACTGCTGCACAACACATCACTTAATTTCCGGGCCGCCCGCCACCTGGTGAAGAGACATGGGAGATGAAGGACCAGCAGTGCCACGTTGAGCGGAAGTATTGTGAATTAGTTACCCACACACTCCTTGTGACACCTGCTCCCCGTCTGCCCTCCCACCCGCCACCTGCCGTCCGGAACCCGCACT